>NC_140770.1:275651386-276278204 GCF_044657685.1 Stegodyphus dumicola | reverse complement strand
TTAAGTTACGCTATATATTTAATGTAAATATGTTGTATCATAGTGTTATGTCGCTACGCAATGTTTGTATACTATGCCATGTCATGTCGCAATGCTATGTCATGTTATGTCTAATCTACGTTATGTTATGTCACCATGCAATGTTCACCTGTCGTGTAGGTCGTGCCACACTGTGTATGTAAATATGTAATCTCAATATGTTATGTAACTCTACTATGTCCATATGCCATGCTATGTTTTATCTATGCTGAACTATGTTATGCCGCTATTCTATGTCACCTGTCGTGTAAATTACATTACGTTGTGTATTTAATGTCGTAAATATCTTATGTCAATATGTTGTGCCGCTATGCAATGTTTATATTATATGCTATGCCATGTCATGTCGCCATCCAGTGTCCACCTGTAAGGTAATGTTATGCTGGGTATTTTATGTTATAAACATGTTATGTATCTATGCTGTGCTCCGGATGAATTCGAGTCCTGGACTTTACCAGATTAGTCTCTGAAAGCCGTCCGGGTGTCCGGTCTGTTGCCACTTGTGAAGGGATAGCACTACCTTCTCCAGGATTGGAACCGGGTCCTTTGGTATCGCAATAGGCTTCCCTGTCCACAAATCGTCTGGGGAACGTGGGTTACGGACTTAATTTCCCTAGTTACAAATTCTACAGACGTAAAGATATTAATTCAAAGTCTCTTAAATTAAGTTTTACATTGTTCTAAAAATATTTATTGCGGAGATGAAAACAAATCTGAAAGAAAATATAAACTTATATTAGTTAAAAATTTTACCTCATAAATCATTAGCCCAAAAGGACGTTAGTCCCAAAAGGGATATTGGTCTTGAAACGGCATTTTGCATCGAAACACTTAAACGTGTTGTATCACTTTTCAGACTGTTGCCACCAAATATTATCGCCCTGTATTATACATAAAGAAATTAAATAATGAAAAATCTGCATGAATGTATGTATGTTTCTCGCAATGTGAAAAAACGACGGTATCTATAGCCATCCAGTTTTGAATAACCTAGTCACACATGAAACGTTAATAATTTAAAAATAAGCCATATTAGTAAGTGAGCATTGATATGATGGACTGAGAAAAATTTGAAAAGAACAGAAAAATGTATTGTATGCTAACACTTAACGCTACATCGAGATTTCTAAACGTATACTTCTATACTGTTGTTAAATGTTTTGTAATTTTACTGTTCAGTGTCATATGGCGTAAGTACGGATACATTTAAAAAAAATTGAGAAATTACACCGAAAATAAGATATTAGTTGTGGATTTAATACAGAATGGTCTTTTATTTAAGAAAGAATACTTCGTTGGAAAACAAACATCTTTTGTTTTAAATACGAGTCACAAGTCCATAAATTAGCTTTAACATGCTTTGAATTCCAGTCGGTTACAGATATAAGGACGTGAGTTAAATTAATTATTCCTGAGATGTCGCCTGAATTTTGCACAGGAAGGTATAGAATGCTGTCCTACTGGGATAGTGCTTATCAACGCTGACTGCCATGCCGAAAGGCCCGGATTCGAATCCCAGAGGAAGCATGGATATTTGTAAATGTATAGTGTCTGCACGGAGCACTCTAACTTTGCGACGAACCGAAAGTCTCTCGAGAGATTGGTGGTAGGGGAAAGAGGTGAGAGATTCTTGGGCCCATCTTCCTGCGGTGCTCTCCATCAAAACTGGGAGCGGAATTGAACGAAGTGGTACTGTTACAAGGATTTACAAGGATCATAAAAAACGTTAATTTTTAGGCATTTTGCAACCTTAGCATTAGAATTCTTTTCATAAAATTATGCATCGTAATTCAGGAAACTGGAAATACATATGTAGAATCAATATTTTTTAAGGAAACAAATTTGTAATATTCTTATTTTTAGAATATTCTGCATAAGAAAATAGCAGAAAGCCCTCTTAAGTCGAAAAAGGACATTTTAAAAGCTTCCATATTGCATTTACGGCGAAATTTCTTTTGTGCAGCGAAACAAGAATAACGTTTACGAAACGGATTTAAACTTCAAAGGTAAATTTAATCTTTTCCACAGCATAAACAATTTTATATAAACATACTCAGTCACGCATTTTTTTAGTTATACCTTAAACTGATTTCGATTTAAAAAATCGAATAGTTTTATAGCGGAAAACAACTTCTGAGGGTCGTGAAAAGAATGCGGAATCGTGTAGAGAGTGTGAGCGCTTATGTAACACAATTAAACCGAAAATGTAACTCATTCAGATTCTGAAAGAATGTAGTTTTTAGATTATGTTACAAGTGAAAACATGGCGGAGTAAGCAACGGACAGAAAACATCTTGATACAAAATATCGTTGTCAAAAAGAGAGCGGCTCAAAAATTTAGCACAGTTTTAAACATCGTCCTACAAAATATCATCTTAAAACATTCGAAAACTGAAAACATTAAAAAATTAAACGACTAGAAAATTAATGTTGTATCTAGCGTTAATAGAATCTACATATTTGTTATAATCTTTAACGCCAGATGTGGTTTACATGCTTTTTTAAAAGTTAATTGAAAGAATGAAAGATACACTTTTTTTTCCGTTCGTGAACAATAAAAGGGAAAAGAAAAAAGGTAATTATGAAAAATTAAGAATGCCGGCATGTGAATTATTATTGGCACAAACAGAAAAAAAAGGGCACTAAGATAAATTTTATAATTTCTAGGTAAGTTTCTCACCAAATTTTATAAAATTTAATATTTGGCCATAATTTGAATCTCAGTTTCAAAATATGGGAACAAACATGTATATGTCATTTCAGAAAAAGTCCAATTTTGTGTCAAAATACTTATGTTAGAATAATGCTATACATAAACCTAATATAAATCCCATGTCGTGATTTCGAGCTATTAAAAATGTAAATTAAATTTCGCTATTGGACCCATTAGAGCGTAAGTTATAGAACTGTCCTTTTTTTTTTTTTTTTTTTTTTTTTTTTTTGCAGCGTGTAAAATACAGGGTGCCCAACAAAGGAGTCCCTGATTTCAAACATAAAAATATTGAAAAAAAAATATTGGTAGAAGAATACAACAAGCAGTATGTTTAGTGTGAAACCTGCAAAAATTTTATACACAAGTTTCGAAATAACAGTTACAAAAGCTGTCATCAGATGGCTCTGTAATCGCAATACATAGTGCGTATAATGGGCACGCTGAAAAATAACAACAATTTCCCATTTAGACCTACCTCTAATGGAAAAATTTAATTATGGACTTTTATATACGCCAAGACGAATACGGGGTTCTGGCGGGATCTGGCAAGAGCTGGACTCCGAACCTTCTGGTGAATGCCAGAATAGTCACTGAAGTATCGAAGTAAGAGCAATCAGTTTTACTGAAACTTGAAGCGTGTGGACCTTAGTTTCCAAAAGTGACATCGGATGATCGGAAAAAAAAGAAGGGACGAATAAAACACCCAGATTTCGGAAGATCGAACGCATCAGCAGTAGATGTGGCTACAATGAGCTGAGCTAGAACGTAAATAAAAGAAGTAAGGCTACATCACTTTGCTTGGAAAATTTCTTAAGTGTTACAAACCTTGCATCGTACAACACAATAAAATTTACCACGGAATAGCCCTCAGAAGGAAAAACTACAAAGCATGTTCACACATTTTTGTAACGATTTTGATTTTTAATAGTTAGATTAAATATTAATTTAAAAATACGAACGTGACTGGCATCCAGCTGGATAAGACTTAGTTATCGTCCGCAGCATTAAAATATTTTTTTCTTTAAAATGTCGCTGAATGGATCGAGGAATATATTTTTGCGCTGTCCGAAGAGACATACTCTTATTAAATTATTAAAAGTAGATCCGAAAGTCATGGTTTTAATACGTCTAACAAGTAAAATCAATGGCATAATTAATGTGAAAGGAAAGAAACGCCAAAGTTTACGTCTGGCTGGAAAAAAAAGTAAAAAATGCATATCCAGCAAAGGTACGTACAGCTCGTGTTAAAATTAAAGTCGCATCTTGTGTTTTAAAAGCCCCCAAAGAGCTATCGCAAAATCTTCAAATATAGAAACTGTGAACAAAATTATAATATCTGATTTAAAGCTAATCAAAACAAAAAACTCGAAGTTCATCTCTTAATGCCGAAACGTGTTACACAGCGTAAGACTATGTGCAGATTGTTGTTAGAAAATTATTTTTCAGGTGGAAAATGGAAATATATAGCTATAATTGATGAGGCTTGGATGTAGTTATCCGATCGATTTACCACCGAAATACGAGGTGCACATCTACATGTTATAGCAGTCCTATATACAAAATTTCAACGTTCTGAGGCTACTCGTTTTTTAATTATGCGTACGTACGTACATACGTGCGTACGTAATTATGCGTACGTACGTAGATACGTACGTACATACGTGCGTACAGACGCCAAGAAAAATTCTCTTCAGAATTCATTTTAAAGCAGTTTTATAATTTTTTTAGGGGAAAAAGACTCTTTTATTCTGTCCTTACGTTCAGATGTCACACAAAAACATCGTTAAATTGCATTTGATAGCTGTAAAAATGGATATTTTCGTTGAAATATACTGCCTAAAACTTTTCGTGATTACAATACTTCCTTTTTACTTCGTACAAGGAAATAAAAAAGTGAGAACTGAAACCAGAATTGAAGCTATTATTCTTAATTGCATCCCACCTAAGTCTCCTGAAGTGTCTCCTGTAGATTACTGTGCATTTGGACCTTTAAAACAAGCTCTTTATAAGCGGCACACCAAAACATTGGATGGACTCTGGAAGATTGTGAAGGAGGAATGGAATAAAATCAACCTTTATGTTTTAAGAAAAGGACTTTTATCTTGTAAATCAAAATGTAATATGATAACTCAACAAAAGTATTATCAGATCGAACATATTAGGAAATAAAAATTCCAAGGTTTGTTTATATATAAATCTTTGCAAAATCGTTACGAAAATGTGTGAACGCCCTCTGAAAAAGATCACAGTCCAAGCATGATGAATCAGCACGAATTATATTAAAAACTAAATTGTATATAAAAAAAAAAAAAAAAAAAAAAAAAAAAAAAGATCTCCCTACCAATTTGACGGGATTACAAAGGGGTTGTGTATTTTGTGCTACTTCCGAGCGATCAACTCTGATGTTTACCTCCAACAACTTACGAAGCTAGAGGAAGCAATACCAAAGCGAAAGAGAAACAGAATTGGCAAATCGCAATGAAATCTTGTTCCACGACTACAATGTGAGGCCTCAGACATCTTTAGAAACACGTACAAAACTACTAGAGCTTGGGTGGGAAGTGACGTCGCCTTCCCCATATAACCCCGACCCTACACAGCTGGACTACTGTTTATTTCGAAGTTTACAAAACATTTAAATGGTAAAAATTTCAGTAGTGACGAACTTGGTAATTAGTAGGAGGAGAGGAAAAGGAAAATCATGCGAATACTTTTTTAAACTTCTCTGGGCATAGTGCTAAAACTAAGCAGGATATACGTGACGAAATATGTTATTTATCAATCTGTGTCATTTGGCTTGGCATTTATGCTACATCATCTTGTTAAACATCAGAATTTACATGGTGATGAATAATTTTAAATAAATGAATATAGGAAGAGTGCTTGAAAATTTTCTGAAATACTCAGAAAATTGATATTCTGAAACGAACATCTTAAGGATTTATTTGCAGGAATAAATTCTGCATCTTGAACGTAGCAGAGAAGGATGGCTCATCCATCAATGACAGCAAAACGCGGTGAACATTGCACCACCTGTTATACACTCTCTCTCACAATGTCAAAAGTGATTAATTTCCTCTGTACTTATAACTTTTAAAAAAGTTGAACGCATTTTTGCTCATAAGATCTCACCTTTTTGTATGCGCATGACAGCACCCTCACCTAATGCTAATAAGATAAGTATTCTGGAGAAGATGAGATAAAAACTGAGTACAAAACTTGGTAATTATTGGAAATTTAACATACGCAGACCTGAATTCATAAAAGGAAAGACAATAAAATGTGAATATAAAAAAATGTTAAAAAAATATTAAAAAAAAAATCTGAAATATTTCAGATTTTAAGTTACGTCCAAAGGGGCGTTTTTTAACATTTTGTGTGTTACCTTTCTTTATTAAATATCATGTTCCTCGCACTTAAACCATAAGATCCAGTGCAACAGCAATATCGCAAAATAGTTTTAAAACGAGCATATCTTTAGAATTTCCGATACAGAGACTCACGCGGAGATAAAAATGTTTTTTCTGCACAACGTTGCCATTGCTCGCTTTGAAATCCTTGAGTTTGTTAATCAAAAATTCGTCAAAGTTTTAAAAAATAGGAAATCGATCATAAAACAAATTTCAAATTTCAAATTTGGTCTTCCACATGCTCATATTCGTTGGAGGATTACGTTATTCAAAATTCGACGACTCTATGTACCGTTGTTTTATCACAATACGAGAAATATACATACATTTATGCAGATTTTTCATTATTTAATTTCTTCAAATATAATGCAGGACTCTAACATTTTGTGGCAACAGTTTGAAAAGTGAACCGACATTTATGAGTCCGACGCAAAATGCCAAAACGAAACTAATAGTCCTTCGGGATTCAAATCCCTTTGGACTAAAAATCTGAGAGCTTTTAGATTTTACTTACGCCCAAAGTGGCTTTTTAGCCCAAAGGCCCTTAGCCCAGAAGGGTTATTAATTTGGTTTTGGCATTTCGCGTCGGTTCACTATAAATTTCTGTTCACTTTTCAGATTCTTGCCACCAAATATTACCGTCCTGTGTTATATTCAAAGAAATTA
This sequence comes from Stegodyphus dumicola, assembly GCF_044657685.1. Lineage (NCBI taxonomy): Eukaryota > Metazoa > Arthropoda > Arachnida > Araneae > Eresidae > Stegodyphus > Stegodyphus dumicola. The sequence goes on along the minus strand of NC_140770.1, from coordinate 276,271,376 downwards.
AATAATGAAGAATCTGCATAAATATATGTATCTTTCTCGCACTGGGATAAAACAACGGTACCTAGAGCCATCAAATTTTGAATAACGTAATCTTCCAAAGAATATAGGCAAGCAGATGCCTTCATGTCAAATTTGTTTTACTATCAATTTCACAATTTGTAAAGCTTTAATGAATTTTTGATTAACAAATTCAATGATTTCGAAGTGAGCAATAGCAAACCTGTACGAAAATGGAAAAAAACAAAACACATTTTTATCTCCAGTGCGGAAGACTGTATGGGAAATTCTAAAGCTTTGCTCATTTTAAAATTATTTTGCAATATTGCTCTTGAATTGAATTTTATGGTTTAAGTGCGAAGAGCATGACATTTAATGAATAAAGGTAATACACAAAATGCTACAGAAATGAACCTTTTCGCGTAATGTAAAACCTGAAAATTTCAGATTTTTTAGAATTTTTTTAACGATTTGTGTGTTATCTTTATTTATTAAATATCATGTTCTTTGCACTTAGAAAGGATCACTATAAATATCTAAAAGCTCCACAAAGGTTCATTTTTTTAAATGCATAAAATTCAGTTCAACAGCAATGTCGCAAAATAATTTTCAAATGAGCATACCGTTAAAATTTCCAATACACTGTCTCGCGCGCTGGAATTTTTTTTTCCCGTACAGTGTTGCCATTGCTCGCTTTGAAATGGTTGAGTTTGCTAATCGAAAATTCGTTAACATCTTACAAAATATGAAATAGATAATAAAATAAATTCAAATTGGAGCTTCCAGATGCCCATATTTGGGTGAAAACGTACGTTATTCAAAACTGGATGGCTCTAGGTACCGTTGTTTTATCAGAATGCAAGAAGCGTACATACATTTTTGCAGATTTTTCATTATTTAATTTCTTTAAGTATAATACAGGGCTCTAATATTGGGTGGCAAGAACTTGAAAAGTGAACCGACATTCATAGTGAATCAACGCAAAACCGCAAAACGAAAACAATAGTCCTTCTGGGCAAACTGCCCCTTTGGACTAAAAAGAAACTGTTCGAAGTTATGAGATTTGAATTAAAATGCACTAAAAAGAAAAATAAATTTTTAGTTATAATAATAGTCTTCGTTGTATATGATTACAGTATGGTTGCGTATGCTAATGAAAGCAGTTTTTAAATCAAACTTATCAAAGTGAAATTTAAGTGAGTTTATTATTATCATTTCTATACCGTATTGCTTCGAGTTCTATCCGTCCTTTTAATGTCAATATGTATGTGTTATATGGGCATCAAAAGTTTTGTATTTTATTCTTTTGTCAATATTGAGTGCAGAATTTTCATAGATATAAGTACACAGACTAACGGACGTATAAAATATTACATTTCAGATTCTATAGAAAATAAGTTATTTTAATTTAAAATTACGAAAGCATGAATTTTTCCTTCGACTGAAATATTTTTCTGATTAGAAATGTATGTCTACGACACATGGTTACGAAAATAATGGTCAGGTAAAAACGTTTATAGATAAGAAGTATATTATGTATTCATAACAAGAATTTCTGACGTTTTCTCTAACGTCAGAAAGTAACAGGATTTCGATAACTGGAATTACTCAACTATAGGTTTCAAACATCTAAAGGAACTACGATCAGGAAACCGAATTTTTGCTCGTCCGCTTGTCGTATGTTGATAATCCCAATATATTGGTTTTGGCAAGAAAATTATTTCGGATTAACGTATTTTCAAATTGTCATTCTTCTGTCAATCTTATATATATATATATATATATATGTGTGTGTAATAATAAAATTCCATAGTCAAAAATACACTTAAATATATAACTCTATGTTCTTTTCATTTTTATTGGCGACGGTCTCTTATTTGAAAGTACGTGGAATTAAATCCACAGCCCCGTAGTCAAGATGTTTTTCCTGCCTTTTCTACACGTAACAATTATAGAATGTTCTGGAGCTATTTAAAGCGAACTGGAATGGCTGACGAGGCTGACGTCATTTCGTGGAACCTCCGCCTTTCCAGAGGCTATGAAAGGACTCGCAAAGGAATATCGGGTTCTTTTCTTTAATGTAGCGATGCAGTAAACTTCATACAAAAAGTTATTAGCAGTTCTTTCTTATTTACTCCGGAGATCTGATTTTTGTAACTGCTATTTCTCCTGAATAATAATAAATGGATCCTGTTTTTTTTAACTTATCGTCTGATACTTTGAACTTCGACTACGTCTATGATTCTTCACCAATCTATTTATTCCGGACAAAAGCTAGTTCATCACATATATATATATATATATATATTGTTGCTTTTGAAATTTGGCAGTTGACATTTTTAGGTTGTTATAGAGAAAAATTCCTTGAAGGTTTGCTTATAACTGTTAGTTTAAGGCCGATTTTACCATGGAGCGCAAAAATAAAAGTTTCCGACAGATTTTACTCTTTATTTTCACAAAGGCAAGAAAGCGACTGACGGTCACAGATAGATATGTAAAGTTTATGATGTTGATTGCTGAGCAGAACGTATCCGTCAAAACTGATTTAAAAATTTCGTTCTGGATGAAAATGACCAGTGTTCTGACAGAACTTTCGAAATTGATGATGACAAAATTAAAGCCATAATTGAATCTAATAGTCATATAACTATGCGAAAGATTTCAAAACCAAAACACAAAAACATCGAAAATAATCATGTCTTATACTGATTAAGAAAGTTGATATTTGGGTTCTGCATAAATTCTAAGAAATTGACTTAACGAATCAGTATTAGAGATTCGCATTTCAAACGTAATGCAATCGACATTTTTTTAAAATGAGTTATCGCTGGTGATAAAAAATGGATTGTCTGCAGTAATATTAATGGAAAAAGATCACAGTCCAAGCATGATGAATCAGCACGAATTATATTGAAAACTAAATTGTATCCAAAAAAAAAAAAAAAAAAAAAAAAAAAGATCTCCCTACCAATTTGACGGGATGACAAAGGGGTTGTGTATTTTGTGCTACTTCCGAGCGATCAACTCTGATGTTTACCTCCAACCTGGAGATCTGAAAAATGAGCAATGCCTTCAACGGCACTCGAACCTGGATCTCTCGCTACCAATCGGAATACGCTACCAATACACCACGAATGTATGCAGAAGAAGAAAATACCTCATACGATGATCTCAAATCACACTTGGTTGAGGTTTTTTGCTGATAAAGAACAGAAGGTCTACGAGCGTGGAATCATGAAGTTACCGGAATGATAGCAAAAGATCATCCAACAAATCCAAGATATTTGAGAAATTAAAGTTCGTATTTTGTATTGAAAAATATTCAGTTTTATTTTACTTTAAAGAGCCAAAATCTTGCCAACCGGATATCAACTTTACAAAATTCTTAAAAGATAAAGGTTTCAGTAATAACGGTGACCTCAAATCGCACTTGGTTGAGTTTTTTTTGCTGATAAAGAGCAGAAGTTCTATGAGCGCGTAATCATGAAGTTACTAGAAAGATAGCAAACGGTCATCGAACAGAATGGAGATATTTGACTGATTAAAGTTCATTTGTTCTTGAAAAAAAAATTGAATTGCGTTTTATTTTACACTATGAAACCAAAATTACTTTTTTGCCAATCTTATACTATTTATTAATTTTTTATAAAGAAATAAGTGTTTAAATGATTTATACATGTCATAAAGTTTCATTAATTTAAACTTCACCAACAATATTACCTTTTGAATAAAATGTAGAACTCTAAAATTGGGGATGAAGTGCACTTAGAATCTTAATTCCTTAGCTGAACCTTTCGTAAAATTTATTCGTTTCGAAATGCGTATCACCTGTTAACATATAATATTAGACTCGCAATTTTGGGTATTCTCCTGTTAAGAAGGAAAAGCGAGAACGCGGACAGTTCCAAATAAATATTTGATCTTTGTCTGCAGGGGCTCGTAATTGAATTTTCGACACTGGAAGATACGTCTAGCATTTCAAATGGGGTGTCGTGTTTCCCTTCTTTCTCGTTTTGCAGCTGCTAGACGGATTAAGGTGAGATTCTTTTTCCTCCATCTTGAAAATGTTGCCGAAGAAGAAGGAGATTCGCATTTCAGTCTCTTTCAGAAAGTAATCGGTTTCCAGTTTCTATTTCCTAGACGTCTATTTGAACTGCGCATTTCTTTCTTCAAGCATTCGAAAGAAAATAAGATGATTCTAAGAGTCCCTTTTCTAGATCCCAAGAGCAGGTTTGGCTCGAGGAATATTTGTGTTCGAAAACAACACACGCGTTCAAATATTTATAACTGAGTTCATGAAGTTATTACATAATAGAAAATGTTTACCTTAAAAATCTAGTGTTATTTGTCTAGTGTTTCAGTGAATGCAGGAATTAAATTTCTTTTCACCGCTAACTTTTTACATTGTAAATGTACTTATAATATGACGAATTCATTCATAATAGCACAAACTTACAATACGAAGAAATACACTTATAATTGGTGGACTTTGCGTCTTTTGTCAAATTGTATTGATGATGATTCATATTAAATCGAAAACACTTTTATTTTTTTTTAAATCAACGAAATTTTGGGACTGAAATTAAAAATTTAAAAATATGACCCTTAATAAAATTTTATTGAATTACTTTTCTTACTTAGATTTATAGGATCAGGAAGATTATTTTACATCCACTAGGTGCATAAAATAATGTTGCTTTTTATTCAGCAAGGGGAGAGGAAATATTGTCTTAAATACTTTTGGTGTAACTTCCCGGATTAAAATTGTAATTTTGGCTTCACAAAATATTTTCAGATATTGTGTGCATCAAATAAGCCCAGCTAATTAAGTTTAAGTAAGTTCCGTGTGTGTGTGTGTGTGTGATTATGGCAAAGCCTCGAGGGCTATCTGCCTAAGGGGAGGGATGCCTTCGTGGGGGACTTTCTAAGGGAAACTGGCTCGTATACACGTTACACATGGGGAAAACCTCGAAACCGCGCATGCAGCCAGCCCGTTCGCGGGATTCGAACCTTAGGACCGAACTACCAGTGTTCAGCGACTTTACCGCTCGGCCGCTGGTAGGCTTAAGTAAGTTCCAAAATTTTATTTTCGAATTTACCAAAATTTATATTTATTATAAATATTTATTTTGGATTTACCAAAATTGCCAATTTTTTTTAACCAATTTACCAAAACTTGTAGAAAAAGTTGGCAAAAAAAACCAAAAAATTTACCGAATCATCCAGAGTCACTTAAAAAGCATATTTTTGAAAAATTAAAGGATATCCTTAAATCTTACCAGGCAGCGAAAACAACAGGCATATCCTGTGTGCTAATATTCAAGACACACGAACAAAGTTTTATCAAAAAACACCGTAAAGAGAGGCTGTGGCGAAATTCAGACTACAAACAGGTCACGATTGCATGGCACATCATCTTAATAAAATTAATATCCTTCCATCTAGTATATGCCAAATTTGTAATTAGGGCATCATAAATGCAGAGCATCTTGTTATATGCCCAGAATTAGATAAAGAGTCTCAGAAACGTGGTGAGGTAAGTAAACTATATTGGAATGCCAGGAGCTTTCATGAACTCCTTGTAAAAGACTGCATCTCTTATGTTCCTTTCCTTGTTGTTTTAAATTTTTAACTTTTCAATTTTGTTCCGATGTTCATTTATTCTGATTCTTACTTTACAAATTTTTGTTCTTTTTTATTATTTATCATTGTTCATGTGTGATACTTAAGCTGTTTTATATGTTTGGATTGTGCAAAAAGTGCAAGCTAGGCACCTTACATAGAGGAAACTGAAACTTGAGTAGGACAAAACGTGGTTCTAATTTTCGCCCACTTTGTTGTTATTAGTTTAAGCTTACTATTCTACGGCTGTAAATAATACATGCCTGCTAGTATACGACGCTGATCCTTGAAATAACGGCCAACTACATGAGCTGATTCTGTGAAGCTTGGGCTGAGTAATTTGATTTAAAATTAGTTAGTCATACATTTTATATTTTGAGTTAAAGCCAAATGGAGGCTTCTTGTACGCCCGAGAGGAGCCATCCGTACATACATTTTGAGTTGGAATAAAAGGGTAATGCACCCCTTCTTTGGATTTGTTACTTATGCTACAAGAACTTTGCGAATAGTCGCTACAGTATTATAGCTTCCAAGGATCTTCTTCCTATTTTAGCTAGGATATTACAAGATGATTTTCGTTGTCTTAAAATAAAGATGTTCAAATAGCAAAGTATGAATTAAGCAGGATGTATTTTACTCTTCGAGATGCTCAAATCAAGGTTAGGTTAAGTTATGTTAATGTGATTATGGCAAAGCATCAAGGCCTATCTGCCTAAGGGGGGATGCATTCGTGGAGGACTTTCTGAGGGAACTGGCTCGTATACACGTTACACATGGGGAAAACCCCGAAAACGCCCATGCAGCCATCCCATTCGCGAGATTCGAACTTCTGACCGAACTCTATATTTGTAAAATTAAAAATAATAATCCTAAGGATAATAAACCACAAATTTTAAAAACTGTTTTTTTCGAAAATTTTGCTTACATTTCTTATTCTTCGTCGAATTATTAACTTAAAGTTATGTGTAATCACTTATATCACAATTGTAATCACAATATACTTCTGTTGTACACTGGGTGTTATACAGCAGGCAGTGGGAATTTCATATTTTCAGGTGGGAATGCGATGAGCCTTTTATTTAGCTCTTAAATATTTAAGTTTAGTTTATGAATGTAAAAAAACAATTTTTAATAAAATTTTGGTATTTATCAAATTTTTTGGTTTAAGTTATAGCATACATACATGTGTATCTATGTTATTGAAATAGTGCATACATACATATATATTGTTGCGTGCGTACCGGTTCGTTAGAAATTGAATGCACAAATCCGATGAAAAAGGAATAAAATTTGTTATTATCACAAATAAATAAAATAACACACTTAAATTTTCTCAGATATTCTTACAGTATTACAATATCTCACAGTAGCTATCTTTTAATTACTCAAATGTCCAACAGAACTTAATTCAAAACAGCTAAAGAAAGCTAATCCGCGAATTCGCTACAGTCAACAAAAGCAATTTTCTAAACAAACTCTTGAAACACCAACAAACTAACTAAATAACAACTAACTGAATTGAGAGGTTTTCCTTCTTTAGCGCGCTAGAATTTTCTGAAACTTTCTCGAAATCACAAAGAGATATTTATTTATTTAATGTTACATGCACGTGCTCTTGTATTTTTAATTTTCCGGCCTAGCTTTCCTTTAATATTCGTCACGCGCTGCACTGCACGGGGAATAAAACAACTTAATTTATAATTTAATTAACATTAGCTATTTAAATTCCAAATTAGTAACAATATATAATATATGTGTAAGTTTTGGAAAGTAGGGAGGAAATGATCTTATGGTGACTGATAAAGAAGTGTATACGTCGAAACAGGTTGGGAATTACCCTGATAGAAAAAAAAAGAGTAAGAAGGTCGATTAAAAAAAAACCCATTGTTTTAGAAGGGATCGATGAAAAAAAGAGTTTTGGAAACTCTGCTTTAGGTCATAACTTAAGTTCCTATCATATGTTTTTTGCCCCTTTTTCTCTTAAGTCTCCAATTAATAAACTTGCAAAATAGATTTTTTATATCATTCTTTTATGTTCAATTATAAATGAATAATATTGCCTTAGAAAGACCAGCATTAAAAGGTCTCATATTAAAATAAAACAATTCATTTACTGTTTCCAAAAATAAAATGCTTTCGTTTATTTGATTATGAAAAAGGACTAGAAGGCTACCTGCCCAAAGGCAGAGATGCCTTCATGGAAGACTTTCTAAGGGAAACTGGAACGCGTTACACACAAGGAAAACTACGAAACCCCCATGCAGCCAGCCCTTTCTTTCTCGGGATTCGAACTCAGATTTAACAATCAGTGTTCAGCGGCTTTACTGCTTGGTCACTGTAGAGCTGAAACAGAAAATGAACGCGCCCTTTATGTTCAAAAATTTGTAAATCATGTTGATAAAACTAATTCTAAACAAAACTTCAATTTTCCCAACCATATAATATGAAATATTCTCTTCAATAACCACTCAACTATTTTCTCGATAAATAATCCTATAAATAAAAGTTATTAAAGAATAAAATATATTCATAAATGTAATTGACATTCATATGAATTAATTCACACCAGTAAACAACATAAGACCCCCGAAGAACTCACGTAGGACGTGGCAGAATAAATACTATACAATTTAATCTTAATTTCGGGTATACGGACTACGTGATTTAGATCATACGCCGCCGCAGCACTGTTTAAATTACTAAACAACGAACCAAAGCACTTTAATTAGAATTCATTACGAATAACCAGCCATCTGCACTTCATCCCGCAAGAAGGAGAGAGACATATCAACTCGGCTGCGATAATTGTGCTTTTCCATGGAAACAAATACTCCTCTTGATTCTGTCGCTCAGGATTTACATAAAAAGATCACACCAAGAGGTAAAGTTTATTTTTGTCTTAATGCTTCCGGAAATATTTTCCTTCTAATTAAGATTAATAAAAATTAGTTTCCAGGGTTGACTCGAGAAATGCAGTGATTGGCTTGGCTTTTGGAAATGTAATTAGACGATAAGAGAAGCTCTAGATTACATTTCTTGAATTAAATTGTTACTATCCGATTTCTGCATCACAGAAATGGAAAAATGAGCTGGTGTAGAGATTGACTACGAACGTATATTCCGCAAACACGGTACGGATAATAGAATATATATAGTACACATATCACTGACAATGTATGAGACATCGACATTCTGTAGGCTTTCGCAGAATGCCTGGCATTTTTAAACAAAGTATGAAATACGAGAATTATTACGTACACTGCGGAGAAATAAAGGGGGGGACAGTTCGGTATCTCCCGTTCTCGTTGACGGGGCATTTTTACGGTAGCCAGTTGACGAATTCAACTTGCGTTTTTCATGTCTCGAAAGTGCGACATAGGATATGTATTAGATTTATATATAGCATTGTTCTAATATGGGTATTTTGACACAAAATCGGACTTTTTCTGAAATGCTTTCCATATTTCGATTCTACGACAATAAATAAATAAATAAATAAATAAAACGCCCGTTCGATTTTTTATTATAAAGAAATGCTTTGAAAACGGAACTTCTAGAGAATACCTGTAATTTCGCAAAGGATAGAAGAATGAAAGGGAAAAATGTGAGATTAGGTTATTTGAATATCACAAAGCCACGAGGGCTACCTGCGTAAGAGTAGGAATGCCTTCGTGGAGGATATTCTAAGAGAAACTTGCTTGTATTCGAACACTTGGTGTAAACCACGATAACCAACATATTTCAGCCAGCCCGTTCCTATGAGATCGAACTCAGGCTAGTATTTAGCGGTCTTAAGCACTCGGCCACCAGTGGAGCGAAAGGGGCAAACGTTAATGTTCCAGCAACTGAATGTTTTCTTTGATAGTAAGATGATTTCGGTTTTTTTTATGTAATTGCGGCAAAGCCTTAAGGGCTATCTGCCTAAGGGAAGGGGAACCTTCGTGGAGGAATTTATGGGTCGTATACACGTTATACATAGGGTAAACCACGAAAACGCCCATGCAGCCAGCCCATTCACGGGATTCGAACCTCAAACCGAACTACCAGTGTTCAGTAACTTACCGCTCGGAGGCTGTTGGGCCTTTGATGGCAAGATGAAAATTCTCTTAAACGCTTTATCAATGATCAGCGGAGAAAATCCTCTGCCAGGAACAACCGGATCAAAAGAATTTCCGACGATAAAAATCTAGGATAAATCTTCTTGATTACTATCCAAAAAGCCCGAAAATGTAGTCTACGTCACGAATCCAAAAGATGAAAAGGCAATTTCTCAAATAATCCGACCTCAGAATAATGTATATAAGTATCAGCAGGTACAGGACTGAGAGGATTATCCCCAGCTAATCCTTCAATTTGGCGAAAATTTCTATTTTGGGAAACAAATCGGGTTAGACTCAAAGACTCAAATAGATTTAAGTAACAACAATTAACTCTTCAATTTCAGTTAAAGTGAAATACAAACCTCGAAGCCTAGTTTCAAGACAGTTTAATGCTCCTTCGACTGAAGCATCAGTGATTTAACACAAAAAGAAACCATAACTGAACGCAGGAGAGAAATATCTTAAGTTTATCGACCACATCGAAAGAATTTTTTACAGCAAGAATAATGTAAGAAAGTAGAAGAGAAAATCTAAAAACTAAATATTTGGCCAGAAGATATAATGCCGTTTCTAAGTTAAAAACTATGTGTCGGAAAGGAATTCCAATTTTATGCTTTATGAGGAGAGCAAGAAACCTAGCCGAGTTAGTAATAAGTGAAAAGAGTCCTTTTCAAACTGAGTTGAATGTATATGAGAAGATATGACGGCTGTTTAAATTTGACGGCTGTCAGAATTTGCAAGATCCTTAAAAAGTGAGCAGTGCGGGCCTTCATAGCTCCTTCATAGTTCAGTTTTAAATTTTAATCAATATATAGTATGTCTCTGTTGTCGCCCAGACGGTACAGTGGTTAAGGAAGCCTACTAAGGTAACCGAAGAGACCGGGTTTGAATCCCGGGTAAAATATTTGTAAATGTATAGTGTCGGTGCGGCATGGCGGCACTCTAAATATCCGGCGAGCCGAAAGTCCTCTCGTGTGTATTGGTGGGAGACCCCCGGATGCCCCCCGGGGTGCTCTGACTCAAATTTGGGGATTTGAAACAGAAGTCCAACCTCTCTTCGAAGTAGGCTCTGGCAACCATTGTTCCATGTCATATGGACAAGACAACAACACATGTCTGTATTCATAATAAAGATATGTCCACTCTTATTGGCTTTGGAAATTATAGTGTTAAGATTAGAATGAATTTCCCGTAAGGCTTATTTTCCTTATGGTTAAGTTTCGAAACAAACAATTTGCTGTTAAAATGCACGAGTTATTAAGTAGAGTTATTAAGTGAAAGTCTGGAGAATGTCGACTTTCACCGGTGAATGTCAACATTCACATACTAGTGCCTTGGTGTATGTCCCAAATGCTTTCCAAATACTCTTATTTCTGAATTACACCGGTGAATGTCGACATTCACCATGTACTAATGGTGAATGTTGAACACATAAGAATATTATGTTTTCTTCTCCGTCATTCAGTCGCGAAAAAACGCACTTGAGACTTAAAATAAGAACATAAGAACTTTAAACTCACAGTACATTCAAAATGAGAAAAGGAAAATAATAAAAGTAAAAAACTTACTAAATTATGTGATTCAAATCTTATTTATTGCAATAACTTAAACTAGTATGACAAGTTGAGTTGCACAAGAGGCCCTTCCTTTTACAACTGTATTTATTTGTGGAACACTTTCTTTTGAAATGACAAGTGTGTACATACACTCTTCTCTTTTCGACCTACACCAGAGCATATCTGTGATTGTCGACATACATCGGTGAGGGTCCGAATGTACGAGTACAAGAATGTAATGCAATATTCGATCTTTCACCGACGTATTTGGTGAATGCTGACATTCACCGGTGAAAGTCGACATTCTCCAGATTTCGGTGTTTCACCGTAACATGAACACGTTACACACGGGGGGGGGATACGGAAACGCCCATGCAGCTAACCCATTCACCATGATTCGAAACCCGGTAGGAACTACCAGTGTTCAGAGATTTGTAACGCTCGGCTGTTGATTCGCCATTTTCAATAGAGGCGATGATTTTAGGAAGTGAAGGCTTCAATCTATTTGAAAAGTTGAAGTTATATTTAAATACATTCGTCTGATGATCCGAAAGATTAATAATACCAACATTAATAATTAGGTTAGCTTTTACAATAAGAAAATTAACAATATGGGTGGACTAACCGACTGTGAAAACTTTTGGAATTTAATCTTTTGGAATTAAGAGGTTATTATGGCGAACGGCTTCGGATATAGACTTATGATCAAAAGAAGAAACATTTAAAGCATAATTCGTAGTTTTTAAATGAAAGTAATATAATTCACATCCGATTTTAAACAAATATTTGAGGGTGTTTCTTATAATGTTTGCGAAGATGCGCCAATTTAAGTAATCTCAGATAACATTTGACTTGCATAATTTTTTTATGTAAATTTGATGTTTGCATTTAAGCAAAAAATGGGTATGGTTCAGTTTCATACGTAAAAGGCATAACTTATAAAATCGATTCTTGTCTGTTGGCATATTAAACTGAAAGAGGAACAAGCACGAAAAACTAGTAAACACTTAAAGTATAAAAAATGGAAAGCACGCAATAGTTAAAATACAAAACTTAGTAATGATAATAAGAAAAACGTTAGACTTAAAGACGGCAATACAATACCAAACGAAACAACAGTAAAACAATTTAAAAAATTAACAAACAAATACACAAAAGAAAACATAATAAAATGATCAAAGATACAAACACAAAGATAAACTCACCAGCTTCCGAAAATGGAAGAATCCAGCAACTACGTGGAACGGCGATGCAGAAAACAAAATGCCCCATATTGGTAAACAAACAAGACTGGAATAACTTTCTCTAAAATGCGGTTGGTAGCAAAATTCAAGAGCGAAGAAAAACACGCCAAAGTAAAACTTACAACTGGGCAAAGAAACAGCTTTGTTTTTGGCGTATATTTGTGTGCGACTTTTGACGTAGTATGCATGCGACTTTTAAATTGCATGATATATTTTATCTGAAATTCTGTTCAAGAAAGATATATGTGAACTTTTAATGTTAGTTAAGAATTATAGTTTGCCCTATTAACAGTACAGTTAGTGTATAACACACAACTCTGTACAGTGTGTGAGAGAGATTACGGCAAAGCCTAGAGGGCTATCTGCCTAAGAGGAGGGATTCCTTCGTGGAGGACTTTCTAAGGGTGTGTGTGTGATTATGGCAAACCTCGAGGGCTATCTGCCTAAGGGGAGGAATGCCTTCGTGGCCTTTCTAAGGGAAACTGGTTCGTATACACGTAACACATGGGGAAAAACCACGAAAACGCCCATGCAGCCAGCCCGTTCGCGGGATTCGAACCTCGGACCGAACTACCAGTGTTCAGCGACTTTAGCGCTCGGCCGCTGATAAGTCAACTCTGTACAGAGCAGCACGGATCAATTATCATTACAGGCACAGAAAAAAAAATCCTTTTTATTAACGAGTTTTTTTTTTTTTTTTTTTTGCTATACCAGTATCAGCTGGATTAAAGTTTGATTGTTATTGGTTCAGTTTTTAAAGCCTCAACTACATTTTCTTGTATTTATTTCGTACTAGCGAAGTTCCCGATGCCAGTTAAGGGTAATGTATCTAACAACAGAGAGAACGATACCACTGTAACGCTTATCTAATAACGATGCAAAATGTTTGATTAATACTCGTACATTTTTCATGCTGATGCGATATGGAAACCACATTAAAAATTTCAATACAAAAAATAAACTAATTCTCTCTCATTATATAAGCAACAATGGCACGCAGGTTTGAATGATTTTCGTCTTTCTAATCAAATGGTTGTAGAAGCCGAAGTTCCATCCAATATTTCACCTATATTCAATTTTAATCGATTAAATGTAGCAAATCATTGATCTGATCATAATTGATCAAACGTCAATAACCCGAACAGACAAACGGGCATGCTTCTTTTATATATATATGTGTGTGTGTGTGTGTCTATTTTGTAAAGTAAATTGTTGATAAACGAAACCTACGATTTGAAAGGTAGCAGTAGCAACACTTTTCGAAAAAAAAACATTTTTATCTCCAACGCGTGCCACTGTAGCCACTCGGAAACATCAGCGCGAAAATTACTGTTTTTAGAGATTTTTCAATTAAGATTAAAGTCGTACGAAGATGGGAACAGTCGAAATGGGTTTCCACGGATTTTTGGAATCGGGAATAATGTATTTAATAGACTAGAAGAGAAACACGCTAATGTAACAAACAAAATCGTAAAAACAACCTTGTATTTAGCGTAAGTATATTGAAACACTCAATCGATTTCGAGGGCAGCTAAAGGTCCCTCCTCATCAGGAGAAAGAAATACCTAGAAAGAAGAAAAATAAAGAGGAAGGGGTCTCAGAAACACGTGGTCCTCATCAGCACTGCACGTGGTTATAAACGGATTTTTAATCAGAGTTACACTGGCCGCCTACTTTTACTGAGCCATTTTCTTCCATAAAGGCTTCCATAAAGGCTTCTTCCAGGTGAATTGGATTTTCTTGAGGGTTTTCATAAAGAATCATATACAAAGATTTAGCATGTTTAGTTAATGATTTGAAGTCCAGTCCAGTCCTTCCTAATGCCTTTAAAATTCTACTATCTTAATTCATTTATTTTTGCCGATAGATGGTGTTACCTCCTCGCATTCGGTACTACCAGAGGGTATAAAAATCCGTTCAGTGGTTGCTTTCCATTACTCGAAGTTCAGATTTTGAGCGTGAAGTTGCAGTTGCCCCTCGCTAATTTTTCCTTGTCCTTTGTGTTAGATGTTTGATCAGATAGCCTTGCTCAGTAAAAGTAGGTGGCCAGTGTAACTCTGATTAAAAATCCGTTTATAACCACGTGCAGTGCTGATAAGGAAGACGTGTTTCTGAGACTCCTTCCCTTTATTTTTCTTCTTTCTAGGTATTTCTTTCTCCTGATGAGGAGGGACCTTTAGCTGCCCTCGGAATCGATTGAGTGTTTCAATATACTTACGCTAAATACAAGGTTGTTTTTACGATTTTGATCTATTTAATGTTTGGCATTGCTATTTTTACTTCATTGTAAAACTTAGGAATTTTTTCATTAATAGACTGTACAATTTAAAAGCGAGCAGTGGCAACACTTCTCGAAAATAAAGCGTACTTTTACCTCCAGCGTGCGAAACTGTTGCCACTCGGAAAAATGAGGGCGAAAATTAGCATTTTCAGAGTTTTAATTAATATTTCTGGTTTTAGAATTTTGTTTTTGGATGGACGTCGACCTTTTCCAGGATCCATAAAAGAATTATAGAAAGTTTAGTGACGATAACTATAGTAGTGACTAAGTTAATTGCAAACAAACACACAAACAAACATTTTCCTTTATATATAGAGAGATTAATTAAATCATTACATAATTAGAGACTTTTATCATTGAATTACGCAGTTTTTTCTTTCCTTTGCAAGAAAAAATTCATTCATCTTAATACATCTTACGAAAAATATACGTTTCTTTCCTTTTCACCCTTCCTCAATCGAACATCATAATGATAGTTTTTAGGTACCAACGTCTTCGAAAGCAGTGAAAGCGATTAATCAAAAATGCTAATGAGGGTGACGGGGAAAAATATTTTCAGACTTTAAAGAAGGTTTAAGTTCTTTCTTTTTCCCATTTTATTGCATTTTTTCCCGCGAAACGCACAGCTCTAATAATAGAGTTTACCATCGGTGAGGAAAGTTTATCTAGCCAATAAAATTGTATTCCTTTCCTTATAATCGTTTTTAATGCAATTTATTCTTCACAGAATTATAAAGGGTATAAAGTATGGTTTAAACAATATTTTCTGAATTTTGATTTTTTTGAGATTACATTTGGCGATAAATGTATATACATGGAAAAAAAATAGGAGCATTTCTGTTTGAGAATTTAATACCAAATACTTTTCAGTTTTCTTGTAGATACCTATTTGATGTTTTGTAATATACTGATTCTGACAGCTACGTCATAAAACAGTTCTGAATCTGAAGCTATAGAACAGTGGTTCTTAACTCTTTTTGCCTCATGCATCCCTTTTACAATCGCTAAAAGATCATTTCTAACTGCTTTCCAAACTCCAAAACTACATGTATACTTTAATTTACTCAACCCCAAATTTACGTTAGTATACTGTTACGTGCATGCGGATTCGTAATTGATTGAATGCACACAAAACCGATGAACCCTAAAGGGATTCCTTTTCAAAATTTGCACGGAATAGGGCGAAGCAGAAAGCAAGTCTTTCTGTCACCTATAAGGTGCCCAAGATACCTGCCAACGATGACGCAATTCTGCGCTTCTCGTCACGATAACATTCGTCGGCTTGTGTTCGACACTACTATCAAAGATATGAGATAAGACACGACAACAACATAATTTGCATTTTACTAACAATTAGCTTGTGTTGATTACTTTTCTGTACGTCTTGCTACGTTACGTTACTCGTTGAAACTAGAGGTTTGTGCAATTGGTACGGTAAGCGGCATGGATAAAAGCACATGCAATCTTATCCCAGAATTTAGTAGGATTCTCTTGGTTTTTCCCATGTATAACGTGTATACGAGTCAGTTTCTCTTACAAAGTCCTGCACGAAGGCATCCATCCTCTAGGCAGATAGCCCTCGAGGCTTTGCCAGAATCACAAACGAAACAAACAGTATGATTCTCCGTATCACAGTGTGGCTTGCTGTAAGAAATAGCCCACGGAGTTAGAGCAATCCGCATTACTGAGTTCGGTTAAGCGTTAGAAAAGTAATTTACTTTTCCAATCGAACCAATGGTGGCGTAATCCTTGACTAGGTTTTCAATAATTGTTAGCTTAGCAGTTAGACGTTGTAGCTGTTAATTCATAATAAGTTGCCATACCAACTTAATACAGTACGCGTCCTCTTAAACGAATTCCTTTTAACAGGATATCCGTTTTTTTTTCCATAATTAACTTAAGTAAAAAAATAAATAATCACATAAATGTCTGAAAGGTTTCAGATTTTAAATTACGTCTAAAGGGGCGTTTTTTTAACATTTTGTCTGTTACCTTTATTTATTAAATATCACGTTCTTCGCACTTAAACCATGAAATTCAATTCAAGAGTAATATTGCAAAATAGTTTTAAATTCAGCATATCCTTAGAATTTCCGATACAGAGTCTCGCGCCCTGGGGCTAAAAATGTTTTTTTTTTTTTTTTTTTTTTTTTTTTTTTTTTTTTTTTCCTGTACAGCATTGCCATTACTCGCTTCTGAGTTCTTGATTAATCATAGTTAGTTCCGGGGTTCTAGCCATCTCAGATCTCAGTTCTAGGGTCGCAGATAGGCAACTCATAATGCAGCCAGAATATATTCATGTAGCAACCTGAGTGCACAACACATGCACAGCAGACAAGCTGATGTCCACCTTAAACAGTGGTTCTTTTATTAGAGTTTGCTTTTTTGCCATTCTAGTACATTTTTTTTTTCCTTGTAAGGGAGTCACAATAAAACTACACATTTTGATTATCCTCGAGTTTGTTAATCAAGAATTCGTTAAAGTTTTACAAAATATGAAATCGATAATAAAACAAATTCTAAATTTCAAATTTGGTCTTCCACATACCGATTTTCGCAGTAGGATTCAAAATTCGATGGCTGTACGTACCGTTGTTTTATCACAATGCGAGAAATATACATACATTTATGCAGATTTTTCATTACATAATTTCTTCAAATATAATGCAGGAATCTAACATTTGTTGGCAACAGTTTCAAAAATGAAACGGACATTTGTAGTGTCCGTTTCAAATTAATCACAAAACAAAAACAATAATCCTTCAGGAACAAAGCCTCTTTGGAGTTAAAAATAAGCAAAACATTCTATAATTATGTATACAGACACGCAATAAAAAAGAAACGCTTTATGCCTACTCATTTTAATTCAAAAATAAAAATATCCCGAATATGGATAGGGAAAGTGTTGTCTAAAACGCAGTCCAATAACAGGGACGACCTAGAAAGGAAATAATCCGATGTGGACACAACATGATATCCTTCTACAGAATATTAAATTATACGCAGTTTTGCTGCATTTCATTTAAATTTATTTCCTCGAATTTCATTAGATAGTATATTTTTCATTCATTTCATTCAGTTTTTCTTTCGCGGCATAAATAAAATACATAAAACCTCACAAAATTGTTGATAATTCTACAATTATTGCATGCAGATTAACTAAAAGCAAAAAAAACCTTAATTGGAAGATAAAAATAATATATGTGTATATGTATTTAATTATGGCAAAGCACATTAGAGCTATCTGCCTAAGGGGAGGGATGCCTTTGTGGAGGACTTTCTAAGGGAAACTGGCTCGTGTACACGTTAGACATGGGGAAAAACATGAAAACGCCCATGCTGCCAGCCCGTTCGCGGGATTCGAACCTTGGACCGAACTACCAGTGTTCAGCGACTTTACTGCTCGGCCGCTGTTGGGCATAAAAATAATATAATTCAATAATTTTTAAAGCAAAAAATGCACAATTTACCAACATATAAGAATAAAAAAAACCGAGATCACTGAGCCATGTAACAAAGTGGGTATACATATATTTACAAAGTGTACCATAAATGTTGCGACGAACTTCTAGGAGAGGTAGTGCACATTACAAGAATTAAGAATTGCATAGGAAAGTATACCCGGAAATGTCAGGTGTAAGTGGTAGCAAAGATAGAAGATGAAAAAAAAGCAAGAGGGATCCATTTGAAGCATTTATTTTTATTGGACATGAATAGAAATGGTGTACGACAGCTTGAATGTTTCCACAGATGCTCAAACTTTGCATCATCAGCCGCCAAATATGTCTGACACCGACGAACCACTTGAATTCCGCGAAATATTTGATCTTTCTGGATCAGGTTCTTCCCGAATTACTTGATTCAAATGTGAGGCGCAACATGTGATTCCAACATGATGGGGCCCCTGCTTATTTTGAACTGGATTTCGTAGCCATTTGAACACATCATTCCTGCATCGGTGGATTTGGCATGGTGGGCCAGTTTCCTGGCTCACGCTCACCGGATTTATAAAGCCTTGATTTCTTTTTGTGGGAAGCCATCAAACGTTTCGTGAATCACGATCCTTTGTTTGGCGTCTGATGGTGAAAATTTCGAGCATCTGTTGTAACATTCAAGCTGTCGTACACCATTTGTATTCACGTCCAAAAAATGTTTCAAATTAATGACTCTTACTTCTTTTCCTATCTTCTACCTCTGCTACCTCTTACCCCTGATATTTCCGGGCATGGGTTCCTATGCAATTCTTAATCCTTATGATGTGCCTTACTTCCCCTAGAATTTTATCTCAACATTTACCGTACACCCTGTACGTACTATTGTTGCGGTTGATTGCTGAATTCAAAACCCATGTTTTGGAGTTGCCTCAATCGGAGGTGGAAAAAGTGCTTTGAAAATCGGTTCAAACGCAAACAAAAGTGTATTCATCTTCACGGAGAATATTTTGAAAAACAATAAAACTTATTTAGATCATAAAACTTTTGCCGTTTTCTTATTTGGCCAGAAACAGAAATAGGTATGATTAACCTCATATGTTTACTTTTTGTCTATTTTTAAATTTTACATTTTCATGTACTCTTTCAGTGAATGACAGATAACTTCTCAGTAATAAGATTATCCGTCATTCACTGCATCGGTCAAAGCATCGGTCAGATAAATTCCATGTGTCTTATGTAAAGTTCAAAAATGAACTTTTGCATTAAAGATTGGTTGAACAGTTCTTGAACAATTTTTCCCTTTTTCCTAATTAAAATTTTGTGAAAGCATTGAATCATAAGTTTCTTGTATTTATATTAAGTTAATTAAATTCCATCTCTGTTTTGAAGTATATTTTTACTTTATTTGTACGAAGTAAAGGAAGTACTGTAATCGCGAAAGATTCTGGATACCATATTTCAGCTAAAATGTCCATTTTGACTGCTATCGACCAATTTAACGATGCTTATGCTTGATATCTGCACGTAACAACAGTACAATATAATGGACACTTTTTCTCAAACGAATTATAAAACTGATTTAAAACGGATTAAGAAGAGATTTTTTTCGTGGTGTCTGTAAGTACGTACATATGTATGTATCTCGCATAACTCAAAAACGAGTAACCTCAGAACGTTGAAATTTTGTGTATAAGACTGCTGTAACATGTAGTTGCGCTTCTCGCATTTTGTTTGCAGTCGGCGGCGTCAAAAGTACATAAATACTCTTATTCGGATCGGTGAGCTGAAATTTTTATTCTTATATGTTGGTAAATTGTGTATTTTTTGCTTTAAAAGGGAGAGAATTATAGTGTTCTTATCTTCCGGTTAAAATTTTTATGCCTTTAGGTAATTTGCATATAATATATGTAAAATTATCTGCAATTTAAATGTTGTTTAAGTGCGGCTAAGCCTAATTTTTCTTACCATAGCGGCCGTATTTTTTTACATTTGAAACTTATTAAGTCTATCTGCACCTTCAGCGTCTTTTTGCAGAATGAGACCAAAAGGTAACTTTTAGCTTTGTGCGCAAAAAATCTGCCTTCTAGCCTACTGCCAGAATTGCTTGTTTTTGCATGGAAACAGTAATTTCAAGAGTAAAATATAATTTAATTGCTTTAACTGCATTTGGTGTTTTATGTGTTTCTATATGTTTCAATTTTAATGAAAATATTTTGAGTTTTCATGTATTTTTGCCTAGCCGCGAAATGAGAACTGAATTAATTGAACGTGAAATCTATCTCTAATGAAATTCGAGGAAATAGTTTAAGTGAAATGCAAGAACAAAATGAGGATAATTTAGTATTATGTAGACAGGAATCATGTGGTCATGCGACTTTTTTTATCGTTTAATGTTTTCTTTCGGTTAATTTTATCAAAATAACCGTGGACAAACTTGGGCACGTTAAGCGGCGCGTACTGTAGCAGATGATCATCGGCGGGCTTGAGTTTTCCAAAATCTCTTTCTACGTCCCTTCGTCATCAACCACACGCGTATGAAAAATTAACGAGCACTTAAAATTGGAACGATGGCACATACATTCCAACCACCCTCAAAGACTCAACTTCAATTTAGACATTCCTCTCGAACTTTGGGGATTTCGCCGATGTATTCATATTTAAAGACACTTGTTGGGGAGAAAGAAGAGGAATTCCAAATCCTACCCAATTCTACACACGCACCTCGCGCGGGGAGAGAATATAGGAAAATGTATTGAACACTTCATTTTCTTTTCAACTGTAACTGTAGCATTTTATATATTTGAAAGGAATAACTTCGTGCTGCCTGTCTATGTCTGCAGAGACGGCAGTGAATGCGTTTTTATTTATTCACGAGTAAGACCTCGCCTGGAACATCAGTTGGACGGAGACGGTGCAGTTTGAGAAGCCTTAGGTTTTATTGTTTACTCTTATTGAGAAGAGGTTCCATTTAAAATAGAGGAAACTTTGTTGTTAGATACCGATGTCAAAGAAGAAAATTGGATTTGTTGTTTGGAAATGGAAAGTTTTTAGAATATTTTTTGCCGTGTATTGTTTTATCACACTTTTACAAAAGCTGTGTACTTCCTATCTCACAACTTTTCCTTGTTATTTCTAGTTTCATTAAACTACATAAAAATTTCTCTGGAGTTCACAGGAATCACATTCTTTTGAACTTATTTATACAGAAATCTCTCTTCAGCAAACTACTCTTAAAAGAAACTGTAACAAGAAAAAATAAATGTCTTTGAATAATCAGGGAGGGCAAAAATCAATCATTTTATAAATAAATATTATTATACTCATAAAATGATAAATGCATAAATTATATATACATACATTCAAAGAACAATTAAAAGGTAATTAAAATACTAAAAAGCCTAATACCTGAGCTGGAGCTGCAAAGTAGGAAATAAAATTTGTTAACAGAAACAAATCAAATTATCTCCTATGATTAGTTAGCCAAAACGTATTCTTTATTGCTATTGAGGAACAATATTGCTACGTTCCTACGGGCCCGTGGATGTGGACTGACTGACGATAATACTTGACGAAGAATTAAAACACAGTTTGTTAGTCAATATTACTCAGGACAGCTCCAAAACACGTTTATAGTCGTCAAAAACGACTATAAGCACACTGAAACAATCAGGAACACAGCCTTCAGTCTATCAGGCGTTAACGGTGAAAACAGCTTCACGGCAAAGCACTAGAGTACAGTTCCCGACTCGGTTCGGTCGTTCTGGGAACTCAACGTAGTCTCCAGACTCTCCACGTTACAACTCGCGATGCACCCGACGATACACTCTATAGCCTCAACGATGCACACTCTCGATGCACCAACTCGCGATACATTCTGCGACCAACTCTACAGTAGATTGCTATTTCGCGTACAGACAGGTTTTCTATAGCTTTTGGCCTGTCTTCGAGAACATTCTAACCGTCTATGACAAACCGGTAAGAATTCGTTTTAGAATGTTCTCCATCCGTCTGTGGCATATCGCCAATTTTATCGCCAAATGGGTGATTAGCGCCAAACCTGGCAACCCTCCCTTTGACTTGCCATTTTCTGGCAACCCTACATCCTCCTTGCGGGGAAGCTGTTTTGCTGTGACTGGGTATTTCGTAACAATATTTAAATTACGTGCAACAGCATACTAATAGGCATTAATTAAGGTAATTGGTAAAAACACAAATCAAATAATTCCAAAAGACTAAATGTTTCAAAGAAAAAGCAAAATAGTTATTATTATTGAACTGACATTAATTGATTTAAGAAGGGACACAAATCAATCCCCGTTCAATAATCAATAACCAAAATAAATTACTATATGTATATATACACGTATGTACTATATAAAAATAAGAAAATAAATCTCTAATATTTTACTAACTTAATGAGCAACAACTCTTTAGTTTGGTTTGGTTTGGTTTATTGAGAATACGGCAAAGCACACTAGTGCTAGCTGCCTACGGGGAGGGATGCCTTCGTGGAGGAGTTTATAAGTGAAAATGGCTGGTATACACGTTAAACATGGGGAAAACACGAAAACGCCTATGCAGCCAGCCCGTTCGCGGGATTCGATCCTCGAACCAAACTACCAGTGTTCACCGATCTTACCGCTCGGCCGCTGGTGCACCGGGCCAAGAAGGTAGCCGTGGTTTTAGGAAAACTTTTAAAGTTTGCCACCGCAGATTGGGAACCCGGGATGATAGCATAATTAGCGTACATTTAACCCTCTTGGGGGAACTAGCGACCCAAATCCTTTCCTAATATGGAGGTCTCTCAGCTGGGGCGAGTTCGTGTAGTGTATTACAGCAGGAGCACTATACCATTATTATTATTAGCATATATTCGGACAGTCAGTCGCAATTGGCTGTAACGTACGGCATTTGCATACTTCCATATTCACTCAAGAATGATTTTAGCCATTTAAATTAACTGCACTTTAGAAAACTGCTAATTTTCATTGCATGCTTAACTTTTGAAAGCCAGTGCATGTAAAAGAATATGTTAAAATGAAAATTTCATTTACAAACTGTAGAGACCTTAGGATATTTTGAAGCAGGAGATGTGATAAATGAGCATCTCGAATATGCGCCGAGCGTGCTGACCATCAGACCACGAAGGCATGCTAAGAAGGCGAGAGAAATACCTAATATACTCTTCGTTTCAAAGGGGACGGGGGATTAGGGGACCCAGCCGCCCAAAACCTAGTAGTGAAGAATTTTCATTTACTCCTTTTGAATGTTGTCAGTGAACAAATGTTGATCAGGATTACTCTGCAATGGTTAACGGACAGAGTATGTTGAGTTACTTCTTCAGACTTTCTCATCTTTGCTAAGTTTACATGAGATTTCTTCAGCATAAGCTATATTTCTGAACTTCAGCATCGTGATTTATCAATACAGATATTAAATATTAAATAGCAATCTCAAACTCAAAAGGAATAATAAAAAGAAAAGAATACAAAGAAAGAATATTTAAAAGGATTCGGGTTTTAATTCAGCATCAGGGGATCTGTTAAGGACATTTACACTTTCGCTAAGCATCGCAGGTTACCAACCTGCCACATGGACATTTCTTTTTAGCTTATTGCCACTTATGCCGCACAAAATTCAACAGCAAAATCACAAAATATTTTAAAACAGTATTCTTTAGAATACTTGATAGAATGTTAGAGGTTGCAATATACTTTTTTCAATATTCGCTATGTTTCTTCTTTGGAAAATAGCCGTTCCAGCGGCCAGCCACCTAAAAGAGTTATTATGAAAAAAAAAGTACAAAAAAATAAATTGGTTTGATTTGGTTTATTTACTTATGGCAAAGCACACTAGGGCTATCTGCTTAAGGGAAGGGATCCTTAATGGAGAAACTTTCTAAGGAAAACTGGCTCGTATGCACGTTATACGTGG
Source organism: Stegodyphus dumicola (assembly GCF_044657685.1). Classification (NCBI taxonomy): domain Eukaryota; kingdom Metazoa; phylum Arthropoda; class Arachnida; order Araneae; family Eresidae; genus Stegodyphus; species Stegodyphus dumicola. The sequence goes on along the minus strand of NC_140770.1, from coordinate 276,247,208 downwards.
GGAAAACCACGGAAACGCCCATGCAGACAGCCCGTTCGCGGGATTCGAACCTCGGACCGAACTACCAGTGTTCAGCGACTTTACCGCTCGGCCGCTTTTGGGCCAAAAAATAAATTCTGAACGCTTTCATTACATTAAGCCCAAAGGAGCGTTGTTTTAACTTTTTGTGTGTTACCTTTTTTTATTAAACATCAGGTTCTCCGCACTTAAACCATAATATTCAGTTCAACAGCAAAATAATTTTAAAAATAATTTTCAAATAAATAATATATTAAATAATTTAAAAATAATTTTAAAAAGATCATATCTTTAGAATTTCCGATACACAGTCTCGCGCGCTGGAGATAATTTTTTTTCCCGTACAGCTTTACCATTATTCGCTTTGAAATCATCGAGTTTGTTAATCAAAAATTCGTAACAAAATATGAAATCCATAATAAAACAAATTCCAAATTAGCTCTTCCAGATGCCTAAATTCGGGTGAAGACGTACGTTATTCAAAATTTGATGGCTTTAGGTACCGTTGTTTTAACACATTGCGAGAAACATACAAACATTTATACGGATTCTTCATGACTTAATTTCTTTAAATGTAAGACATTCTTTAATTTATTCTTTCATTTCTTTAAATGTAATATTTGGTGGCAACAATCTTAAACGTTGAACGGACATTTAAAGTTTTCTACGCAAAACAGTCTCGCGCGGTGAAGATAATTTTTTTTTCCCGTACAGCTTTACCATTATTCGCTTTGAAATCATCGAGTTTGTTAATCAAAAATTCGTAACAAAATGTGAAATCCATAATAAAACAAATTCCAAATTAGCGCTTCCAGATGCCTAAATTCGGGTGAAGACGTACGTTATTCAAAATTTGATGGCTTTAGGTACCGTTGTTTTAACACATTGCGAGAAACATACAAACATTTATACGGATTCTTCATGACTTAATTTCTTTAAATGTAAGACATTCTTTAATTTATTCTTTCATTTCTTTAAATGTAATATTTGGTGGCAACAATCTTAAACGTTAAACGGACATTTAAAGTTTTCTACGCAAAATGCCAAAACGAAATTAATAGCCCTTAATTAATAGCTGTTTAGTCTAACACCCATTGGGCTAAAAATCTGAAAGATTTCCAGGTTTAATAGTCGCCAAAAAGAGTTTAAAGTTTTTTACGCTCTCGCTGAGATCGCAATTCGCAGTTTGCTTTTACACTCACTTCTACTAACTTTTTTTGTCTTTTTAGCTTTATTATTATGCAACATTTTCTTCACACTCATACTATACGAAATTCAACAGCAAAAATACGAAAATGTTAAAAGCAGCATAGAAATATACGCTTCGAATTCCCAATGCAAAGTGAAATATCGGCATGACATTACAAAACACATTTTTGGTCTTTTTATTACTAAAGTTTTGTGTGTCTACTTTATTTTTTACATATGACATTCTTGAATAATAAAATACATAAATATAATAAAATACATAATAATATCTTTAGAATTTTCGACAGACAGTCTCGTGCGCTGGGGATAAAAAATGTTGTTTCCGTACAGCATCGCCACTGCTCGCTTTGAAATCGTTGAATTCGTTAATAAAATATTCCTTAAAGTTTTACAAAATATGAAATAGGTAATAAATTCGAAACTCAAAATTCGTGCTCCCAGGAGTCCATGTTCAGGTTGGGGACTACGTTATTCAGAATTTGGTGGCTCTAGATAGCGTTGCTTTTTCACAATGCAAGAAACATGCAACATGTGCTCATGTAGAATATTCATTATTTAATTTCTTTAAATATAATATATGGAGACAGTATATGGTGGAAGCAATTCGAAAAGTGATTCAACGCATTTAAACGCTTTGACTCAAAATACCGTTTTGGGACGCATATCCTACTGGGGCTAATGTCACTTTTCGGCTAAAAATATTGTAGAGTTCCTCACTTTGTAAAGGCTAAGTTGCTTATGAACGTGAAGAATCTTAAGAACTGTTGAGCGAATGATCGCTTGAGTTCGTGGGACAAGAAACAACAAGATGGAAGGGTAACTAACCCTTTATTATTCAAATAAGATTTAACAGAACTCCGTCTTGGAGTGTACAATAAAAGCCGACACTTGGGCTTGAACTTAAGAGGCTAAGAAATAAACTAAAACGAATCTAGACTAAAGAGATATAGCCGAAGCTATCAAGATTCTAACCGAGTTGACTCCTTAACGCTAATTGACTGCGAAGCTATCAAGGCCCTGAGTACGACCTAGCGTAATAACAACTTTGCGAGAGAGAAGCCAAAAAGGCAGACGCGCGCAAATCAGAAACTCTGTTTCTCTCTAACTCAGCAAGTAGAACTTCGCGGTTAAACACCGCTCTTCCTAAATATGTATTCAGAGTGATTCTAAAACTACGTTCTGGCCGGAAGTAGTAAGTTGAAGTTAAGAATTTGACAGGAAAGGATCTTTAACTTAAAATTTAACTCTTAATAAAATTAACATGATCCTTACAAGATGATCTGAAACTGTTAAAGGATAATTATTTTTTCAATGTGTTATAAACAAAAATGTGGAATAATTAACTTTCAAATTTATCATATGATTATATATTATTTCTTGCTAGTGCTTGAGAAGCGTTTATTTTTCTCACTTTTGTGTATTAAAAAGCCAAACTTGTCATATGAGTTTCTAAGTGAGGAATATTTTACGCGAATGGCTGACCTTTTGGTTTTACGTAATGAAGAAATAATCATAATTAACTCCTAAATCAGCAATTGTTGGGATATCCGTTCGGTATCAGGTTCAAAAAGGAAACATCTGAATGTGCATTAAAGAATTCTTATTTTGTTTCGACGCACTACAATAAAAAAATTCTTTATACTTCCTGATTCTCATGTCGAATAGTGCGAACAGGTCTCACTTAGAACATTTTTTACAGAGCGAGAAACATTCATGCAAATTCTTCATTATTTAATTTATTTTAAATATAATTCAGGGCTCTAATATTGGGTGGAAACAATATGAAAAGTGAAACACCGTTTATAGTGAAACTTCACAAAAAGCCAAAACGAAATTAACAGCTTTTCTGGGCTAATAAACTTTAAATGATAAATTATATTTTCACTTTAATCTCATTGTCAGTTACATTCGAAACATAATTAAATACTTTTATTATAAGAAATAGTAATTTATAAACCAAATTAATAACATACAGAGAAATATTTTATGTATTTCCAAAGTACAAATACAGCTTATCAGTGGGCCGTGGCCTGAGAGTGCATGGTGTGTTTTTTTTTTCTTATGTTTTCTCCGTCTGTAACTTAAAATTTGAGTTAGCTTCCTTTAGAAAATCCTCCACGAAGATATTTCTCCTTATCCTGATTGATGTAGCATGCTCTGAAATAAAACTAATAATTTAAAAAACTATTTTAGTTTTTGCATTATTCTTTGTCATGTGCTTTTCCTGGTAACTTTTCTTCTGAAACATTATTCAGAAATTTTCGTCAACGATATCAGTTTATTATTTTCTTTACTTTCCATCAAAAGCTTAATATATTAGGTAAGACCAATTCTATATATTGAAATTATTTCAATATACATTTCTATCTAAAGATTCTGTATATTGAAATTATATTGAATAATTTCATGTGCTATAAAAAATTCTTAACATTTATTACTACTAGACAAAGACCAGTTTCAGCGATTTCAAGAATATGGATTTTAAAAGTGTTGCAAATATTCTTCTGAGTCGAGCAGAGGTATACTTCCAAAAGCTGGAAAACATTTTGATGATAGAACATGAGATCCAGAAGTGGAATTGATAGGTCAGTGGTAAATACATTTATTTTCAATTTTAAACATACAGGCTAAAATTGTTCGCGCAAATTTGTTTTCTTCCTTTCTTCTTCAGAATCGGTACAGTAAGACGCTATGCGAAACGTAATATCTCCAGAAAAATTTATACAGGGGAAGATATCTCCACGATGATGATTACCTGCGTAAGTATAATAGAAATTAACTACTGAAGATTTACTAAGATACTACTAAAGAGAGAAGTTTTTGTTACAAAAAATAAATTTTTATACTGTGGTCCGAAATGTTTTATGATATATTCGAATGCATTATTTACTTTGTGAATAGAGTTTCTAGTAATTTCCACTTCTCGAAATTACTGAAAAGCATGTGAGCACTAGTTACGGTTACAGCTGCATATAGCATCAATTATGGTTATTCAATTTCAACACCAATTCCAATTTACAGGGACTGGTCCAAAATGTCGCCAAGTTAGGCACTTATTGCAGTAGTTTTTAATATAATGTAATGGTGGTTTCTTTCATTACATATATTTTCTGTTAAATGCATTGAAAAAATAAATTTGTCTACAACAACCTGGGATAAAAATTTATTTAGAGCATTATAAATACATTTCCTCTAATTGCATTAATTCTATAATTGCATTTTTGAGATAAAAGACATTCGCAGTAAGCAGAACGGAAACTGAAAAATACAGATTCTCAAATGAAATTTTTGTGTTTTAATAATTATTCTTGTAAAATAATAGACTAATTTTACTAGCCATTCCTTGCAAAATTTTGACCATTTTGTTATTTTTTACATATATAAAAATTAAACTGTAGTTTCTAATAAGAACCAAATTAATAGTAATCAAAAACGTATAACACATGGAACTCTAAACCAGATTTCACTTTATGTATTATTTTATTTTCTTCAAACATTTATAGCAGAAATTAAGTGTCAGATATGGAAGTATTGGATGAAATTACACTGATACAAATGACTCTCATTTTGAATTAAAATTTGAAAATATTTAGAATGATTTAAATATATTTTGTCACTTTAGTAACTATTTCAATATTATATTATAAAGCCTTAATATAATTATGGAGTCCACAAATGGTATAATCAAACTAAAAAAATAGTTTCAAATAATTTGTTTCCGTTAGACCTTAAATATTGCACTTATTCTAAAAATAAAAAATCAGTTATCAAGCCTTTCTTTTAATAAGGGCTTAGCTGCGAATAATTCTTATTTTTGGTATTACTAACAGTTAAGCTACTGTTTAAGTCCCAATATATACATCTCAACAAATTGACACCAAGCTCAAAAAAGAAAAAATACAAATAAGAAAAAAACTGATGTGTACACCACATGACTTCCTTGTACGGGATATTAAATTATACGCATTTTTCCCAGCACTTCGTTTAAGCTTACTTCCTCGAATTTCATTACAGATACATTTCTCATTCAATGAATTCAGTTCTCACTTCGAGACAAGGCAAAAATAGATAAAACCTCAAAATATCTTTATTAAAAGTTGAAGATACTGAAAAATATAAAACATAAATTCAGTTAAAACCATTTTAAGAAAAATATTTGCAATTAAAATTAGGGTTTCTAAACAAAAATAAGCAATTCAGCCAGCGGACAAAAAAACAGCTAAACTGACTTAATTTGCTGTGGACGCTATGCTGAGTCAATATATGGGATAATTAATTAACTTAAATGATAAGTCCAGAATGGATTAAGCATGATTTAATTCGCAATAATAAAAGAAGACGTTATCTTTCTTAATGCGAAGCTTAGTTTCTCTAGATTGGCAACAAATCCACTATTCTGCAAAGTTTCAAATGTAAAGAAATATGGCTGCTCTGGTAAAAAAAATTAGGCTTCTCCGCAATTAAACAACTTTTAAACGGTTGATAATTCTTCAACTATCGTGTGGAAGTTAGTTAAAGGCATAAATCTTTAACCGGAAGATAAGAGCAACATATTTCAATAATTTTGAAGCAACACAGTGTCGTTTCAATTATTAATAATTACTGGTTGGACCTGTGAAATAATAACACTAACTGGATTTATTAAAATCACTGTATATATATTTTGCTTTTTATAATTATTGATTTAGGCGGCTAGTCTAGCAAACACGAAGCCCCACTAGTGTCATAGTCGTTAAAACCACTGAATACTAGTAGTTCGACCAGGCGAGCGGATTGGCTGTAGGGTTTGTTTCTGCGCATGTTTCAATGTGTAGCTTAAATACGCGCCAGCTTCTCTCAGAAATTTCTTCACGAAAATACCCATCCTCTTAGGCAGATAGCCTCCGTGGCTATCTGCCTTTGCTGTATTTAAATAGCCTAACCTAGCGAAAACGAGTTTGGTAAGCTAAGATCGGAATGTCGAACTAGAATAAAAGGAGGCAAATTATTTTAAAAATAAATAGATTGAAATCATTCCTTTCAACAAGTTTAAGAGCAATATTTTACAAGCAGATAATCTTTATCAAGAATATCAGATCTTCAAATATTAATTCCATTTAAGACTTATGGTTTCTGCAATAAGTCTCAAATTTGCAATAAGTATTTGGTCTTCTCGTTAGCATACAGAAGCACTTTTGTGCAATCGTCAATTAATGCTGCTCTGAGGATATCCGCTCGTATCAGCATCTCAAAAGGAAACAGCTATATCAATTAAAGCTGAATTTCCTTTTATGATCACTTTGCATCTGAATTTCCTAGGGTAAAATATTTTTCGCGTGTCCTTACTAGAGCTTAACACGTTTAATCCGAAAAAAATGTGGATCTTTATTTTCGCCTCTCTTCTAATCTTCTGCTCAGGTAAGAAAGTGCTTTTCAGCAGTTATTAAGATACATAACAGGACATGGCCCCTTCGCAAAGTTTCACAGTCTGTGAGGATATTGAATCTCTGGTTCATTATATAATGGAATGTTCCTTCGATATTAAATTTCTTGCAGCGAATCATAGTTCTTTAAAAAAATTGCTATTAAGCAAAGATGTCTCTTCTTAAAATTTGTATAATTACAAATCTATTTGCTGTAACGGGAAAAGATGATCTGCCATTTCTCTTAAAAACAAGAACATGGTGACAGCAGATTTATTGCTTCTTTAAAATTTCTTTTATTTATAAGCTATTTATGAATATAAGGTGTAAATGCTCAATTCAGACATTATGATTATTTGCATGATGGATTTCATGAATTTTTATCGAACTTTATATAGTCCATGAACTGTGGATTTTATAAACTTTGTATTTTTAATTCAATTTTATTTTTTTATTTTTTTATTCTTCTTTCACTACAAATGTAATATAAAAACTGTAATTAATTTGGTTATTGTTAATTAAAATAAGTCTAGTCAATGATGAATGTGGGACGTTGCATGTTAACCAGTAAAGACCAGGTGACCCCATTCATCGTCAATTGAGATGAACTGATGATACGGCACTGGGTATTGATATTTATTCAAGAAACCTCTGACATATCTTAACTCATTCACACCTAAAAAATTAACTTCTCTTCTCAGATAAGGCACTGTAAATTATTAAATTACCGCATATATACAGATATGCACAGTGTTTAATAATAATTATTGATGATAAGAAATAATTAATAGAGTTTAGAAAAGATGTTAATACAATGTTCCATTTCGCCTTTTCACCTACTCTCAGATGTTTACTCAGTTTACTGTAATTGGCGTACTTTTTACACTTTTGGGTTGTTTGCATACTTTGATCAACTTTAACAAACCTGTTAACTAATTGTAACTAATGTAACACAGTTGATCGGTTCTTGATTGAATTCCAAACTGAACCTCTCTCTTTGTATCTTGACTCCTTTTCTTCACATATAGTCCAAATTTATTTCGTTTTAAAAATAAGGGGACAGGTTTTGAATATACAGAAACTTTGAAGTAAATTAATGAATATGTGATTAACATGATTACATATAAATACGAATAAATACACCTTGTATAGCATAAAATCGGCGGCGTCAGATGCATTGTGTTTAGGTTTGGTTTGGTTTGATTTATGTGATTATGGCAAAGTCTCAAAAGCTATCAGCCTAAAGGGAGGGATACCTTCGTGGAGGACTTTCTAATGGAAACTGGCTTGTATACACGTTACACATGGAGAAAACTATGAAAGGCCCATGCATCCAGCCCTTTCGCCAGATACATTGTGGAAATCGACGAAAGCACGTTCACGCTACACAACAATAATGCTGGAAGAATGTTGCCTCCTCACTGGATATTTGTGCGCATTTGTGGCGAAACATTTCTTGAAATTTTTCCCTATCGTAGTGGCGCTACACTGATGAACGAAATTAAAAAACGCATTAAAGAAGGAACTACCATATTCTCCGACTGCTCGAAGGGGTATAAAACAGAACTTGAACAATCTCGATGCATACATTGTAAAGTAAATCGCAAATACAATTTCGTCGATCCTGAAACTGGTATACACACGCAAAATAAAGAAAGCATATGGGAAAGTTCTGAATGGCGAAATAAAAAGCATCGTGGAAGAGTTCTCCACCACCCTCAGCGGTGTTTCTTTGGAGGAAATGACACGCTGCAACTGATATATTCGATGCCTTTCTAAGGACGATCGCTAAACATTTTCCCCAGAAATCTCAGCATTCCCAGCGGAATGCGTTTAATAAGAAACAACACAAAAAAGATTAGTAATGCTCTCTAACAAAGTATTTGGTTAGGGTATCAAGTTTTAGGTAGCGCCCAAATTATTCGACAATATGGAAAACTCTACAATAACTTTGTTTTCATAAAAACTAATAATGTTTGTTTCAAAGTCCCACTAAAAAATACAATGTTTAAGACTGGCCAGACTGCCAAAACTAACCCAGCCTATTATAAACGTAACGTATTAATCGAGCTCTTTTTTAATTTCTTTAATTACAAACAAAACGCTATTTCATGAATAAATTTGCAACAAATATTACCAAACTTCGTTAAGCCAAAACTGAACTAAGTGTAACGTTTCCCAAACTTCAAATACTAAGACTAGTTGTCATTTTAAATATTTATTTTAAAACTTAACGCAAGTTTTCTTGGTTAACTAAAAGGTAAAAAATACAGCTCAGTTACAGAAAAAAATCAGCAGCTGTCCTGTGTTTCGGCGTGTTTACTACTACGGCGTGTTTCAGAAAAAAGCTCTTTTTTACCTTCTTATTTTGCGCCGCAAGGAAACCGTGCGAGGGGGTTGTCCTTAACGAGTTTTTTCCTTGATCACTTTCCGGCCCTTTCGGAGGACCCTGTGGTTCTTACTCAAGTGAAACAAGAAGTCCTCTAATAAAAATCTCATGCTTTATCAATGAATTGATAGTCACGCTAGCAAAATGAAATTTAGAGTAAGCTAAAACTCGACTGATTGGAAAACGTTAACATTAGTTTCATGTGCGAGGGGGTTGTCCTTAACGAGTTTTTTCCTTGATCACTTTCCGGCCCTTTCGGAGGACCCTGTGGTTCTTACTCAAGTGAAACAAGAAGTCCTCTAATAAAAATCTCATGCTTTATCAATGAATTGATAGTCACGCTAGCAAAATGAAATTTAGAGTAAGCTAAAACTCGACTGATTGGAAAACGTTAACATTAGTTTCATGTGCGAGGGGGTTGTCCTTAACGAGTTTTTTCCTTGATCACTTTCCGGCCCTTTCGGAGGACCCTGTGGTTCTTACTCAAGTGAAACAAGAAGTCCTCTAATAAAAATCTCATGCTTTATCAATGAATTGATAGTCACGCTAGCAAAATGAAATTTAGAGTAAGCTAAAACTCGACTGATTGGAAAACGTTAACATTAGTTTCATGTTCTATTTATGACATTCATTTTCGTATGGTCGCATGTTTCGTCTTAACCGAAATTCTACATTATTAAACACAGAATTTAATGGCGAATGACCGAACAATTTTATGTTTCTATACCTGCAGGTGATTCCGAATCTGAAATTTGCGAACAGAGATACCAGGATGCATGTCCCTTAGAATCATTACCCAAGCTCGATGATTTAAGCAGCGAAGAAGTATTGAACACGCTTTGTCCGTAAGTATAACCTTTGAAAAACTTCAAAACGGGTAAAGTGGAAGAAAACACTGATTTTCTAGAACATTGCTCTAAACATTTCTCTTAGATTTTTCTATTATTCGCGGTAGTAATCAGAGTTCAGCATATCATTATCGTTAATGTAATAGTTCATATGTCAAAAAGCATTTGAGAACACGCTAGGTTCTACTCATTTCGTCTATATGAGAAGAAAAAATAACAAATTTAAAGAATTTAAGCCCTTCCGTACACTTTAATTATTTAAAAATGTAACTAATTTCTCAGCAAGTCTTTTAGTCATCATATAAATATGCTTCGCTACTTGATTTTACGGTGTGCTAATTTCTGTATTATGATTTTACTTCAAAAACAAAAGCAACCCTTTAAAAATGTTAACTTAAGTCAATTACATTATTTCATTATGGCAAAGCACTTCATGGCTATCTGCCTAAGGGAAAGGATACCTGCATAGAGATTTTTTAAGGGAGGTTGACTCATATACACGTTACACATGGAAAAACCGCGAATACGCTCAGACAGCCAACTCGTATGCGGGATTCGAACTTCAGACCGATATGCCAGTGTTCAACAACTTTCTTTTAGAACATTGTATAAACGTTTTTACATGCTGGCTATATATAAGTGTACTACTAACATTAGTATTGGACATATTGTTGTCCGTTTTAGAAGTATCCGCACATGGAGGTAATTAGGAATGTCCTCCCAGAACGCTCCTGACACGATAGTGAAACACTTGCATTGAAAGTGTTTCCCACACTTTGTACTGCAGTCTGTTATTTTAAAATAGTAACGTCAAGGTTATTATTCTCTGCCCAGTTTCCCCGTAATCATGGGAATAACAGCTGCATCTAAGGGTGTTATTCGAATAATTTTTTTTTTTTTTTTTTTTTACTCTTCATTTCCGTTTAGCTTGTTTCGCTTTATGAAACGCGCACAGTAAAGCATCATTCTTATTGCTGTGTCAAATGAGATGCAGAAAATACGTGCAGTGACGACGACATTCGTTAAGATCGCAAGTGGGGACGGCTTGCAACGGTCTTGAAGCGCCTACTTTGACAAAACAGACTGCAGTTAAACAGGCTTTGTTTCTTACATTGGATACATATGTATATTGGTCTAAGTGGTTAATGAGATAGGCAAACAATAGACACTTATACATTTAAAGAAATGAAACACTGACGCAACTGGCGCAATAATGCAGAAGATGACAATTAATCAATACACGTAATCGTGTGGCATCCTACATGACTATACATAAACTACTAGAAATGATATGCATAAACACATACGAATGAGGGCGATAAATGAAAACACATAATCATACATTATTCTATTGGGCTATACACACATCAATAAAAATGATACATACACACCTATACGTTGACAGAAATGATACACTGAGAATGAAAATTGGGTTAACTTCTACCACTGAACAACCTATTTAGGCATTTATTGAAACGATTGTTATGTATCATAGACGTCGTAGATTAATAAGCCATGCTAATATTTAGTGGCAACATTTTTAAAAAGTGATTCGCCGTTCAACGCAGAATGCCAAAAGGAAATCAATAGCCCTTCTGGGCAAGTTGCCGCTTTGGGCGCATTACATTTCTATAATTATTTTTTATTTCATTATTTAAATTTTTCATTTTGTTAAAAGAAAGGGGGGGAAAGAGAGTTGAAGATCGTCAGACGTTTTCAGGTTGTACATTTTGCCAGCATGCAATTTGAGTTTGAGACCATTTATGTAAGATATGTCGATATAATCTGCTTCAGTACACATTTCTTGAACACTTGCGTCTGATGGTGGAGTCGGTTGATCTCGCAGATGGTTCTTTAAAGACATCAATCTGAAAAGAAATGTGCGAAGAACAGATTCATTATCATTATTTCTTTATGTTTTGTATATAACCCGTGTCCACTGTCTTTATTCGGCCTTTATGTTCGCAACGGTTGCTCACAGAAATATACTTTCAGATACAAAAATGTTTTAAATGACGTAAAAATTCTCTTTTCGGAAATTTTAAATTTAAGAATTCAGTTTTGTAAAGCTAACAAAACCTAACTTCTTATATGTTCCTCCGGTCCCTATATTCAACTTATATTATTTCCTAATGCTTATATTTAGGAAAATAAAGATATATTCAGGGAAACTCTTCTCTCCTTACATAAAAGACCGAAAGTTTGACTACCGTACGATAAGCGATATTTACATGCTTTGTCAGAAATGTTGCAGGACAAAGATCGTAGAAAATAGAAAATTGCATTTATCAAATAATCATCCTTAGCTGCTATCAAAGTAGTCCTCTTGGCTATCCATACACAACTGTCAACGTTACTGGAAGTTTCGGAAGCAAGGAGGGAAATCTTCAAATGCGATGCTTGTAAACTCATTTGTGACAGTTGGATGTCTGCAAAGATCTCGATGAAGCTTTCCTTTCAGCCACCTTTTCACTCAACGAAACAAAAAAAAATCACAATAATCTTTGATACAAATGTGGGATCACATCTAGCTCTATCCAATAGTTCAGCAGAAATTCTTCGTCTTTCCTCTTTCTGTTCATCTGTTAGTGAGTAAGGGACGATTCTTTTCCGTTTCCGTAAATGTTTGCGGAAAATCTTATGACACAAATCACGATTCAAAATCACTTCTTCTGATATCGTATGTACAGTTACACGACGGTATCCTTGCAATAATTACCTTACATACTCCACGTTTGCATCGGTATATGCTATAGACGGGCGACCAGCTTTTGGGATCGTCTTGCACTGAATCTCTGCTTTCACGAAACCTTTTATGCCACTCAAAAACACGACTTCTTGAAAGTGCCTCGCCTGCATATGCTTGCTTAATTATATATATTTCATAATCATGTTCCACGTTTCACTAGAGGTTTTTCCGAGCTAACCACATAACTTGATCTTCACTCTTTGCTCACAATCAGCATCCATTGTGCCATCTTAACCCTCTCGCAGCGCATCCTGCGATTTTCACGGGCAACATAAAAGTAGCAAAATTTGCGCAACCCGCGATATCCGCGGGGATGAATTTTTGCCGTCTATTTAACTGCAACTCGCTCTTTCCCCGTCCAAGGTTTCCTTTCGGCTTTTCTGTGATCTTTAATTGTTTATTTAGATGTGGGCTAACAAATGGCGTTAGGTTTACACATGTCTGCCAAATATACAAGAATACGTAATGTAGCATTTTGCGCGGGCTTTTCAGAGCTCAAAAATGTCTGGCAGGAAGCTTTTCGCGAGTGATATAACCTATATGCTTGACGATATTTCAGACACTGATAGTAGTTCTGATTCTGATTTCAAGTATATTGAAGATAGTTATAGCGAAACTGATGAGAATTTCTCGGATTCCTGTGCAGATAGTGATGAATCTGAAAATTTAATTTCTATTAAAAACGTTCGACAGTGGTGCAAAATATTACATTATGCAAATATTTTCATTAGTATATATGTTTTACCTTTGTATTTTATAAAATAAATCATAATTTAACAAATATTAATTTTCAAAATTTTTCTTTTATATCATTATTCTTCAATTTCAGTATTCTGGCAGTATTCAGTATAATCTAATTCTATATTAAAAAAAAACAACTCTTTTACAAAAGCAATTTTTTAACTTTAAAATATATGTAGATTTGAAATATGTAATAAAAAATACGCAATTTTTGAACCTATTTTGATTAAAAAAGTACGCAGTGAGAGGGTTAATGAATGCGACAATAATCCAAACAGTGTGTTACTAAGCACAGTCCTACTAGAAGAAAAAAAAATGTCCTGGAACTTTTCTGACAAAGGATGTATGATGGGCTTAACTGACAAACTGCATAAGTTTGACCACCTGATCAGGTTGAACTCGTCCCCATCTGGATTAGGCTGATGAAGTCTCATACTTCTCTCCAGTCGCTTTTTAAATGAAGGAGAATGTAAGGAATTATCGTCATATGTGTCTTTTTTAGAAGGCAGCTGGGAGACCAGTGGCTAGAATCCGGGTAAAGGGTAATTCAGCTTCAAGTGAGTTTCTACGGTTTGCTCTTCAGTATGCTAATGAGACTTTTGAAAGCGGTGTCTTTACTTTAAAATTAGTAATTTCCGGCCTAGAACTTATTTCAATAATTGCAGTTTTACGTGACATATTACTAAACTATCATCCTCAAGTGCTTATGTTTTAAAATCATAACTATTTCAGATTGAATCTGAAAAGCTAATAAATAATTTGTAAATAATATTGTTATATTTAATGACAGATATGCTATCTTCAATACAGAGTTGTGAAGGATCACATACAATGCATCGACGGTTACGAGAGAATCTGCAACGTTAAACTTTTCAACTTTCCTGAAGAGTACGAAAACGTAAGAAATCTCTTGATCGATATTTGTAACGAAACCACTCAACTCCACCATGGTAAGTCAGATGTTATGGCTTTAAAATAATGAGATGCTTAATTTAAATTTTGATCGAGTTTAAAATTACAAACATGAGAGAGTAATTTTGTTTATCGTTTAGTAAGAGTAGAAACTACGTGCTTAATTTTGTTTAATGATATTTTATATAATTTTGTGTTGTGGATGATGTAATCAATGACATCACCTAACTTTAAAAGTAACTGATTTTAATAGCTATAAATTTAATCTAATGTTTTAAACATTATTTATGTCAGTTAAATATTAAAATACAATTTTAAAAAAATGATTTGATTATGCATGATTATTTAAATAATTTTAATTCTATGCGTGATGTAATCAGCTCCTTGATTGGTTACAGAATATTTGTGCATTATTGGTTACTGAATAATTGGTTACTGAATATTTGTGTATTCCCGCGCCATTTTAAAATTTTATTATTCATCTCTTCGAATTCTTTAGCTTTCATAGCGAGCGGATATGTCCCTTTCAAAGATGAAGGTTGTTATTGGTAAGTACCAATAATTATTGGTATCGGAATCAAAAATTGTCCTTTAAGACATTATTTTGGCCAACCTGGCTTTCCTAATCAAAGATTTACAAGGAGGTCAAGGCTGTTACAAGGATCAGAGGTAATTTATTTTAAATTTTTGGAGGAAACCTCGCTAATCAGCAATGACAGCTGATTAACGTTAAAAATAATTATATCCTGTAAAACTTATTTTAAAGGATTTGAATTCAAGTAATATTTTAATTCTTTTAAACGTTGGTATGATGTTTTTAATTCGATATTCAATTTAAGTAATATTTTAATCCATTTATACGTTGGCGCAATGTGTTTATAGCGGTGTTTTTATTCTATTTCTTTGCGATATGAAAATAATAATTTAACCTTACTTTAGTATTTTATACTCGTAGTAAACACATTTATTTACATTTGCCTGCCATCTTAAAAAACGACATTTGCAATAAATAATTAATCCGTTATTTTAACGATATTTATTATTTTTTTTAATTTCGAATACTTTGCTGTGCGTAAAATACGTAAAAACAGCGTTTTTCAAGATGGCTAACGTTCATTCAACAAAGTTATTTTCCTAAAACGAAGTCTCGTGTTCATTCAACAAAGTTATTTTCTTAAAACGAAGTCTCGTGTTCATTCAACAAAGTTATTCATAAAACGATATCCTGGATATCTCCCGAAGTTTATTGACGGCATTACGTGACAACTAGCTATCAATTACATCAGAAAGGTGCACTGTAAGGAAGAAGAAAATTCTCTACGATCTAGAAGACTCTGGATTCCGATGGACACTCATATTTATAGCTGTCTTCAAAGAGGAATTGCAAAGCAAAATATTGTAGAATCTCAGTCGTTTTGATAATATACACCGAGTGAAGACTCTTATGTAGACTTAAGCGACTTTTCACTATGTCTAGATAAGAAACGTACTAAGGGTGTAAAGGACTTTTTAATTGAGAACTCACTAAGCTGAAGAGATGGCACTTCCGATGCTTACAAATCAGCCAGTATTTATGGCGTGAACTTAAAAAAATAAAAAAATAAATAAATAAATAAAAATAAAAAAATTCAAATTCAAACTAAATTTAAGGCTTACCTAGCGAAAGGTTACCTAGAGATATTTAAACTCTCAAATTGTATCTGAACCTACACCGGCGTGAGAGCACCATTAGGAAGTTTACAGCAACTCCGTAGACAACCACTCCAATGCTTAAAATCGTAGAACAACTAATAACGTAGCTTTAGCAGGCAGAATACGCTTTGATTAACACGTTAACGATGTCTCTTGAATTAGCGGTCCGATTCGTTAGGCGGCGCAGCACCAAATTATAAAATAAAAAATTAAAAAATATAAAAAAATCTGAAAAGTTTCAGATTTTAAATTACGTCTAAAAAAAGGCTTTTTTTTTTTTTTTTTTTTTTTTTTTTTTTAGGTTTTTGTGTGTTACCTTTATTTATTCAATATCATGTTCTACGTACGCAAAATAACTTTAAATTGAGCGTATCTTTTAAATTTCAGATACACAGTCTCACGCGCTGGACATAAAAACGCATTTTTCTGTACATAAAAACGCTGGACATAAAAACGCATTTCTCGCTTTGAAATCCCTGAGCCTTTTTAATCAGAAATACGTTAACGGTTTACAAAATATGAATGGATAAAGAAACAAATTTCAAATTCAAATCAGGGTTGCCACATGTCCATATTCTTGGAAGATTACACTATTCAAATTTTAATGACTATAGGTACCGTTGTTTTATCACAATGCAAGAAACATACATTCATGCAGATTCTTCATTATTTTCTTTCTTTAAATATAATACAGGGCTATAATATTGGGTGGCAAGAATTTGAAAAGTGTTTCGCTGTTTATAATTTTCAACGCAAAATGCCAAAATGAAATTAATAGTCATTCAGGGCAAATTGCTCCTTTTGACTAAAAATTATAAAATTAAATTACTATATTATATTATATTATAAAATAAATAATTTATTTCGAATTTTATTAAATTATTTTGTAAGGATCTTAAGTTTTACTAACGTTTATTTTATTTTAAATCTTTACTATCACTTCTTATTTTCTACTTCCGGCCAGAATTATAAGCGTGAAGGAGTTTATGCAAAGTTGTCTGGCGAACGCCAAGTATTTAAGTGTGGCCTTTTTGCCAAGCAGAGAGGAGAGGAAGCCGTGAGTTCGAAGCAGGCCGCTTACCTTAGAAGTTACGCAGTTGCTACTTTGCCTTCCAGGCCAGAGGTTTTAATCCTCTTGATAAATTAAACGTATTGTAGTGTTCACAGTCTCTGTGCTACATACGCTTTCTGTTATTATAAGGCCAATCTTATTCTAAAGTTAAATTAGAGTTTAGTTTTATTTTGATATCTTTTAAGTTAGACCCCGAGTGGAGGGTCATTGTATTCCGAAGTACGGAAGTCATTGTATATAAAGAAAAAAATAAAGGGTTTTGTATACCCTTCGTCTGTATCCTGTCTACTTACTACAATTAGTGAACATAGCTTTAGTAAGCTCTCTGTTCTAGTCAGGTCATTGTATGTTTCCGAAGAAGGTTAGAAGAAACATTGAACCTGATAGTGGCGCCCGACGAAGAATAACCATGGCCGAGTTTCAAGAAGAACCTGTGCTGCCTGCAGAAACAGCTCAGAATCCAGAAATGCCAGCTGCCGCCTTGGAAGGATTTGGGTATATTGTCCAGACCATGCGCGCTTCGATGAAACCAGAAGCAACGTTTAATGGAAACTCACAGGTAACCAGTTTTTTGGAAAAATTGGATGACCACTTCATGCTCTACCCCGTGCACGAGTTTCAAAAAGTTACCTTAGCTACCAGCGCTTTGAGGGGCCAAGCGCTTAACTGGTTCAAATGTATCGGCAGAAGTCTCTTGGGTCAAGCAGGAAGTCCCACCTATACCTACGAAAATTTCAAGACTGCCCTACTAAAAGCCTTCCCTGTTGTAAGGGATCGTGCGAAATTAGAAACAGAACTTTTCAGTATATATCAACAAAGAATGGAAAACCTCTCCAGGTTTATTTTAAGAAAAATTCACGTTTTCAAGCTCTTGTATGGAAACCGTCCGGATCCTGAAATAATTCAAGTGATTTTGCCGAGGTTACTACCCCAAGTGCAAGACTTTATTGAATTGAGAAATCCGACTACACTGGAAAAATTATTTGAGCTAGCAATCCAGTTTGAAAGTAGAAGAACGGCGGACGTCGAAAGAAGACGCCAATATCAACAGCGAAACCAATTTGGTACGCCAAGACTACAGCAAACTCAAGCACATGGCTACGGAGAAAAAGCGAATCAGTGGGCAAGGAAACCCGAGCATTCAAAAACAGCCGGCGAACGTCGACAGTTCAATAGCAACCCAGGAAAAAAGTCTCAAGGCCAGTGGAGAAAGAAGGAAAGCACCGAAAGGAAAAATAATTTAAACTAAAACGGATTTCTGCTGACGAGAGGGTGCGGAAATCCGAAGGCCACGAAAACCCCTCTTCCTACAAGTTAAATACAGTAATGGTGAAAAATTTAACTCTTCCGAAGATTGAAGTCTTGGTAAATAATATCCCGGCCACCGCACTCCTGGATACCGGCGCGCAGTGTTCCTGTGTGGCAGAAGTCTTTTTTAGAAAGTATTTTCGCAAATACCGCATATATAATGCGGATAATACAACAGTATTAGCGGCGCAAGGAGAACAATGTAAGTGCGTAGGTAAAGTACCTTTGTACATCCGTATCAAGGACGAACAAGTAAAGGTGATGTTTTTTATAGTAAAGAATTTGCAAGCACACTTAATACTAGGAATAGACTTTCTTTCAGACGCACAAGCTACACTGGATTTTAATGAAGCGTCTCTTAAGCTGACGATGAAACCAGTGCGTGTAGAAAAGGTTGAACCGCCAAGGGTAAATCTCGACCACCTGCCTAACGACGAGCAAGATAGAATCCGACAAGTGGTAAGTGAATTTGCTTCCTTATTTAGTGATATTCCAGGATTTACCCAGGTTACTAACCATAGTATTGACACCGGAGATGCATTGCCGGTTCGTCAAAAACCATACCGGTATGATAAGAATAAGGAAAAAATTATAGAATGGCATATTACCGATATGCTACGTAAAAAGATCGTAACGCCTATCTCAAGTAGTTATGCTAGTCCGGTGGTTTTATGTAAGAAAAATAATGATTATCCTTTGGAGCATCCAAAAAGGTGGAGATTCGCTATTGATTACCGTAAATTAAATTCCATAACGAAATATCCGGTATATCCGTTACCGATTATAGAAGAAATTTTAAGGAACATAAAATCAACCAAATTTATGACAACTTTAGACTTAACGAATGGTTATTTTCAAATAGGGATCAGGCCTGAGGACGTGCCTAAGACTGCTTTTATAACCAAGTCTGGCACTTATGCATTTTTGCGAATGCCGTTTGGCCTTTCAGGCGCCCCAGCAACATTTCAGCGATGCATGGACATTGTGTTAAGACCTGTTCTCGGAAAGTCCACATTTATCTATTTAGACGATATCATTATTACTAGTGATAATCTAGACCAACATGTACAGGATTTAAGACAGGTGTTTTCTTTATTAAATGAGGCCGGTCTAAAATTTAATGTCGAAAAATGCAAATTTGCAGCCCCTGAATTAAAATATTTAGGTTACAAAATATCGCAAAAAGGGATCGAGACAGATTAATCAAAAATAATCGCTGTACAAAAGTATCCGACTCCAAACACGGCAAAGAAGCTCTCTTCTTTTCTAGGACTTTGTTCATATTATAGGTCCTTTATAAAAGATTTTGCGGCTATCGCTGAGCCATTGTTAAAATTAAAAAGGAAAAAGGCAAGATTCTCGTGGACGGCCGAAGCCAATAGTGCTTTCGAAAAATTAAAACAAGCATTAACGCAAGCCCCTGTGTTGAAATTTCCTGAAAAGGATGAAAATTTAGAAATTTCAGCGGATGCTTCGGATTATGCGGTAGGAGCGGTACTTTCGCAAAATCAGCAGCCAGTAGCATTTTTTAGCCGAACTTTAAATCAAACACAAAGAAACTATTCCGCGACCGAGAGAGAGGCACTTGCAGTTCTGTTAGCAGTGCAAAAGTTCCGAGTCTATTTTGGAAAGGCGCCGTTAACAGTATATTCTGATCATGCGGCGGTAACTAGATTGTACTCTGGAAAAAATTTATCCCCAAGGTTAATAAGATGGGCACTCAAGCTGCAAGAATATAATCTGGTAATCAAGCATACCCCCGGAAAGGAAAATATCGTAGCAGATGCCCTGTCACGAATTAAATTAGACGAACAAGGTAATACCGTAAAAGTTTCAATGCTGACAGCGTGTACAATAAATTCCCGAGAAACTGTAATAACCGAACTGGGTAAGGATCCTGAGTTTGGAAGTATTTATGAGTATTTGAAGGATCCTGAAAATTTTAGCCACCAAGATATTGTGGCGATAAGAAATAGGGCGGCCCATTACGAACTAATAGATGGTCTATTATTTTATACAAAAACTACGAATTCCAACAACGAATTTCGACCTGTTATCCCAGCTAGTCTTAGATTAAATATCCTGCAAGAGCTCCATGACAGCCCTTTAGCTTCTCATGCTGGTATTCGAAAAACTACTCAACGCGTACGCGAGGCAGTCTACTTTCCTGAACTGCAAAAGTTAACAAGGGCGTATGTCCAGTCCTGCCCAACATGTCAAGCCGTTAATTATATTAATTTCCGCCCGGCCGGGTTTCTAAATAGTATTAAATCCGAATTTCCAAATGAAATAATCGGCATCGATTTATTGGGCCCTTTCCCAAAAAGTCAGTTAAACAAAAGTCGCTATCTCCTTGTTATAGTTGATCATTTTAGTAAATGGACCGAAATTGTTCCCTTAAAACGAGCCTCCGCGAAATTAGTTACCGATTCTATTTTAAATAAATATATTTTAAAATACGGGGCGCCCCTAAAAGTTATATCGGATAATGGTCCTCAATTTGTAAGTAATATATTTGAAGACATGTGCCAAAAACTGGGCATACGTCATTTAAAAATGGTCCCGTATCGGCCGCAATCAAATATAGCGAAACGGGTCAACAGAAATATAGTGAAAATTATCCGTAGTTATGTTAAAAATTTTCATAAAAGCTGGGATAACTATGTCAATGAATTTGCTTTCGCCCTTAGGACCGCAAAACATGATACAACGGAAAAAACTCCTGCTGAGTTATTTCTAGGCAGAAAGATTATAACACCGTTAGATAAACTATTTTATGTGCAACAAAGAGCCCCAGAATTTAAAATGGGTGATATAGAAAAACTAATAAAAGAAGCAAAAAAGAATACAGAAGTAGCACAAAGAAAACAAAAATTGTATTATGACTTGAAACGACGGGGAGTAACTTATAAAATAGGGGATGAAGTACTAAAAATTAAGCATTCACTTTCTTCAGCACCAGAAGATAAAACTGCCAAATTTTTCCCACGCTTTGAAGGACCATATGTTATAGAAAAAATAACTCACGCTGTTGTAGTATTAAAGGCAAGAAATGGTGAAACCTGTTCCGCAAACATTGACCAGATAAAACCATTCTATGACCGTAATAAAATGCAAATCTTTTCAGATCTTTTGCAGGATCCGGGACGGCAGACACCGCAGGTACAAGTTCCAGAGGTGGGAAAACGACAAGTACAAGGGCAAGCCAATGAGAGACAGAAGCAAGTGAAAAGAAAATTGCCCCGCGGAAAAATTGAAGGTACAAAGAAAAAGAAGCCGTTCCACCGTCCAAAAAACAGAGTTCACGAACACCCCCAGAATGAAGAAGGGAGAAGGACGACGTATGTGGAAAAGACCGGGAGAAAGGACGGCAACTATAACCCGGCTGTGAAACGGAAGATTGACTCATCCGACAGAACTCTCCGCAGCAAAAGTCGCCGAACTGCGGAAGGGCCATCAGCGGCGGAGGAAAAAGTACAAGAAAAATTTGAACGGCAAACAACGAGGTCCAAGCAGGATCACGACAGAAGTTTCCCGGTTCCACCAAGACCAGCTGCCTTCAAACGGCCAAGACCACAAGCAGAGGACAGAAGGAAGATGTTCAAGGGTGGCCGTAGTGGTGAAAAACGGAAGCTTCCAGAGGAAAGCACTGAAGGGCGAGCCCGTACAAGAAGGAGGATCAACCAAGCTACGGTCTGCAGCACCTTTAAAGACTGGGCCCAGAAAAGGATGTCTGAATATTACAAAGATAAGTAAAATTTTATGTTACTTTACAAACTTAAGTTAATCTTTCATTCTTACTGCAAGTGGCAGATATCAAGAAGTTTTACCTCATGCGAGGTCTACCTTTATCGCCAAAAGGGCGAGAAATGAGTTGTGACCGATTTTCTTATTATGTTTTTCAATTACTCGCGCGTAAAACTAAAGTTGATGTATAATAGCGTTGTATAAAGACTTAATATTGTAAAAAGTTATTGTATAAATTTTATTTAAAACATTCTAACAAGAAAGAAGTTTTAGTTTGAAAGACTTTTTGAAATGTAGTATTATTTCAATGTAGAAAGAATTGGCACTTGCTTTGAAAAGAATAGAAGTTAACAATGTACTACTAATGTATGTTTTCAAATGTGTAAAATTAACGGCATCTTGATATGTTCTTGTATACATGTGAACTGTTATTTTGAATGTTTAGAAATACCGTGATATGGTAAAAGTGAAAGTAATGTTAAAAAATTTGTTATTCGTGTGACTGTAAAGATTAAATCATGGTGAATATGTGTTAAAGGTTGAATGATGTAGTTAGGCTCTCTGACGCTACACTTTAGAGTTAGCCACTTTCAGAATAGTACCTCAGGGTCTAGAGTTGAAATTAGGGTGTGTTAAGAGGTCTCGTATGTTGAATTTTAACACATTAGTGTTTTGATTGTAGGAGGAAGTGTTGAACACATAGACAGAAACACATTCGTGTTTGGTGTTTTTACAACACATGTCAGAGAGCACGGGGAGAGATAATTAAAATAGTCATGAATGAAATAAGAATGTTAAGAAAAGTATATTCTATATGTTATTTGCAATGTCATTCTGTAACATTTCATTAAACTAGTTTTCCTTCCAGATCTCTGGAAGGAACCAGAATTGAATAAAGCTCCTGTTTTGATGCAGTACAGATGAAAAAGAAAAAAGATTGTTGTATATTCCGGGAGCTGCTATTGTAACAAATTTCTTTCTTTTAAAATTTTCTAGTTTCTAGCTAAGTTATGTTTGTAAAAGTTTGGCCTCGCGTTAGTTTCTAGAGCTAAAAGTTTTCAACAAGGTCGTTTTAGACCTCAGTTTCAAACTAATTAACTCTGGCGGGAAGTATGTAAGGATCTTAAGTTTTACTAACGTTTATTTTATTTTAAATCTTTACTATCACTTCTTATTTTCTACTTCCGGCCAGAATTATAAGCGTGAAGGAGTTTATGCAAAGTTGTCTGGCGAACGCCAAGTATTTAAGTGTGGCCTTTTTGCCAAGCAGAGAGGAGAGGAAGCCGTGAGTTCGAAGCAGGCCGCTTACCTTAGAAGTTACGCAGTTGCTACTTTGCCTTCCAGGCCAGAGGTTTTAATCCTCTTGATAAATTAAACGTATTGTAGTGTTCACAGTCTCTGTGCTACATACGCTTTCTGTTATTATAAGGCCAATCTTATTCTAAAGTTAAATTAGAGTTTAGTTTTATTTTGATATCTTTTAAGTTAGACCCCGAGTGGAGGGTCATTGTATTCCGAAGTACGGAAGTCATTGTATATAAAGAAAAAAATAAAGGGTTTTGTATACCCTTCGTCTGTATCCTGTCTACTTACTACAATTAGTGAACATAGCTTTAGTAAGCTCTCTGTTCTAGTCAGGTCATTGTATGTTTCCGAAGAAGGTTAGAAGAAACATTGAACCTGATAATTTTATTTCGAAGAATTATAAGTTAACTAAAATTAATAAATAATGCAGCTTAAAATAAAATTTAAAAAAGGAAAGTTGATAAATTTAATATAACAAAGATACGTTATTCCAAATGTAAAAGAAAAAAAATTAATATTATTTACTTGAAATCAATTAAAATTTCTCGTTAATTTCACTTCAAATATTTCTATTAAAACTTTTTAAGATAATGACGAATAATTCTTCTTACTAAACAGACAGTAGTTTTGAAATGGGGAATTTATTCCTTTTTGCTTGTAAAAGAAATTTTCACATGATTGGGTGGCTAACATCAGTCGCGAGTTGTAGCAAATTCATTCTACTTCAGAAAACACATCTCCATTTTATGCCAGACAAACGGTTTTTGAAACTTAAAGCATGAAATTCAAATCATATTACTTACGTACTATCTGTTGACTGTGAAATTGTCGCCAAGCAGCACGATTTAGAACAGCTTATGATTAAGCGTCACGTAAAAATACGCTTTTTCTTCATCTGCTCTTCGTTTAATCTAACCCCTACAGATTATCGATAAGCCAGTTTTTAATTTTGAAATGAAGGATATGTAAATAAACTGGGTACTTACGTAGGATCCAGTCAACCGTGAAACTATCGCCAACAGAGCTATTTAACGTCCAAAGTGGATAAGCGTCACAAAATCTGCGTCCGTGAAGTCACAAAATCTGCTCCCGTGACGTTACAAAATTTGTCCTGTCGTTAGATCTAAACCCAACTGATTCTCGATAAGCCACTTTTTATTTTTATGAACTATGATTTAATATAACTATCACTGTTATATTTTTTACCTTGTTTTTAAAAACAAATGATTAAAATTTGCTGCCTGCCTTCTACAAAACAGCAAAGAGTTGAATATATTCCAAAAGATCGTACCATTAAAAAAAAATTGCGTATTAATGAAAACAATATGGTCAGTTGAATATGACCAACAAAACACTCATATAATTGGAACAATTACCTAAAGGAAGTTGTACTCACAGCGTTCTAAACAGAGATTTCAGTAAAATCGAACTTATAGAATAGTAGAAATTTACGAAAGCCTTTTTACGGTGAGTAAAAACGAAGCGAGTCGAATACTAATTATTATTGTTTATTATGGCTTGTCAGGAGAGTTCGTGCCAATTTTTGGTACGTGGCAAGTTCTGAATATATCAGAACAATTAAAAACAAACGACATATTGTAAAAGATGGTTCTTTAGGCATATTTGGAAAAAAAGGTTGGTTGTGATATCGTAAATTTTGTCAATTTTATATGCCTTTGAATATGAAAGAAAAAGTGCATTTTAGGCATTTATCATCTACTGCAAAGGCAAAGATGCCACATAAGCGGGAAACAAGATATGCGATGTCTATAGCAAGGATGATGTAGCTGAAAGAACTGTGTGAAAGTTGACTTGATTTCAAACTTCAGGATCAAGAACGCTGGCTCAGAGCCTCCACCACAGATGAAGATCAAATTAAAACACCATGTCAAAATCTGCCATCCAAGAGCATTTTGTGAAGCTTAACTACATAAACCATTTAGATGTATGAGTTTTCCGCAATTCAGCGGAGAAAAACTTGATGGATCGCCTTTCCATTTTGAGACGCACTTTATAAACGCAACGACGAGAGACTATTTTTGAAGCAAGTAGTGATGGAAGATGACACAGGAAACATTTATAATAATGTTGAGAAAAAACGATCTTGGCGAAAGCCGAATGAACAAGCTTTAACCACTCCCAAAACCAGTCTTCATCCAGACAAGGTCAAGCTCTGTGTCTGGTGTGATCGGAAAGGAATCTATTAGTATGAGCTTCTACCAAACAACGAGACGACAGATTCAGATAAGTATTCCCAATTAAACGAATTAAAAACTGCAATTTAAAAAAAAAAGGTCCAAAAAAAGCGAATCGGAAGGGCGCCGTGTTTCATCAGGCCAATGCGCGATCTCAAGTGTCCTTGCTAACTCTACAAAAGTTGTTGGAACTCGGCTCGTTGTTTTACCCCTTTCCACCCTATTCACCAGACCTCGCGCCCTCTGATTTCCACCTATTTCGATCATTACAAAATTCTCTTAATGGAAAAAAAAAAAAAAAAAAAAAAAATTTAACTCTTTGGTCGAGATAAAAAATCACGTAAAAAAGTTTTCGTTAAAAAAACACCTGACAGACTCTGAAAGAATGGAATTTTTCAAGTTGCCTGAAAGATGGAGAAAGGTTATAGAACTGAATGGTAGCAATATAATTTAATAAATATGTACTAAAATTTAAATATGTTACTTTAAATTTTCCTTCAAAAACGGAACGAAATTTCCAGACAACCCAATATATAAAGAAGGGTCAGTTGCTTCAAAATTCTACAGAAACGATAAGCGCAAATTTGGCGGCATCTCCATTAACTTTTAGTGTTGTATTTTCCTTCCGTTATAAAAAATGAATTATTAAAATTTTAAACCTGCCTTCTACAAAACAGCAAGTAGTGTATTATTTTCACAGCTTTGGGCTCCTGTCAGAAAACTGTGTACTGTTCACTATAATGTGTATTAAACAAAAATGTGTATTGAACAAAAATGTATATTGAACACTATATGTTCAGCTGAATATGACCGACAACGAAGCAATAGATTGAAATAGTAACCTACAGAACATATGTACTCAGAGTTCTATACAGATCTTCCGGTGAAATGGGACAGCCTAATAAAAGATTAGAAAATAACGAAAGCCTTTTTAGGAAGCGCAGAAACGAAACAGTTTAAAAAACGATACTAATTGTTTATTAAATAAACACACGTCAGTTCCTCTAGAAATCCGCAGGTAAGACTAGCTCAATTTGGCGGTGTCTCTGCCACTTTTCACGGTCAAGGGATAATACGAAAGTACCGAAGTAATATATAACTTGTAATGCATCTTCAAGTGTTATTGCGTCATACACTGAAATAATTTACCATTAAAATTTAACGAGCATTTCGAATTTGTCAGTTTTAATGAAGTTAGAAACGCTAGAGCTCACAAGTACTGCGGCTTTGAAACCTAATATTTATGTCTGTCATATTTGCTGCGAATGAGAGTAATAGCATATTGACCCTCATTCACAGCTCTCAATTCTTTAACATTTATTTTTTTATAAATTTACGATTTTGATTTTAATTAGTTCTGATCGATCATTTATATCAGATAAAACAGTAGCATAAATTAGCTCCGGAAGCCATATCTTTGTATTAATAATGCATCTTAATTTTTTATTATTATTTCTGATAAAAGTGTGCATGTTAAAACTGGGATTATTAAATCTACAGACTTTTTAAGGAATGCAATTTTTGTTTACCTAATGTGTATTAAAAAGATTTTATAATAATAATTATGTAATACTTTTGCAGAGGTATTAGAAGCGATTCCGTGTCTTAGATACGCAGCAAAGGATATCCAAAAAACCTGTCCAGATGATAGAAGTGAGTTACTGCAGCTCTACGAACAATATGTGGAAGATGAGATTGTAAAAGAAGGTCGAGTTGATCTCGAAGAAGAACGTCACAAATACAACTGCTTGTAAGAAAGTTTTTCTTAATTCCAGTAGCGTTATAGTGTTCTAAATAGATCTTCTGGTCAATGAGCTAGAGCGAAGGCCTCACAGCAGGGTCGGTAATGAACCACTGGGGGCGTTTATGAAATCTGAGAAAGGTCAACCGATAGGCGAATATACAGAGACAACTGATATACATAATCAAGATCCCGCTAATAAAAAACAATTTGATAAAATCTATAATTAATTGTTCATTGATATAAAGCCATACATTGTTATAAGGAAGAAATCATAAAATAAAGACATAAAAAATACAGAAAACTTATTTAATATATTTAATTAATGATGCTTCCTTAAAAGATTTAGACAGAAAGTGCAATATAAAAAAGTCAAACGGAGAAACACAAGAAAATGCAAATATAAAATATCGTGGATAAGGACACCACGCGATTTTTCTTGTACGCCCTATTAAATTATACACAGTTTTTGCTCCACCACATTCAAGCTTATTTCCTCGAATTTCTGTAGAGATATATTTCTCATTCAATCTATTCAGGTCTCACTTCGCGGTAAGGCGAAAATACTCGTACATAAAAACTCAAAGCATCTTCATTAACAATTGTAAAATACATAAAACCTAAAACATCAAAAATACAGTTTAAAAAAACACTTTTTTAAATTAAAATTAAAGTTTCTACGTGAAAACAAGCAATTCAGTCAGCGCGCAAGTAGACAGATTTTTTGGTGCACAAAATTGAAAGTTAACGTTTGGCCCACTGGGCAAAAAGAGACTGAAGTTGGTGCATCAACTGGTAAATTATTGATAAGTGTACAACTATATTATTGATTAAGTGTACAACTATGCTATTGATAAGTGTACAACTTGCATGCAGATTAACTAAAGGTTGTAGAGTTCCTCACTTCGGAATTCTAAGTTAATGTTGGAAGTGAAGAATCTAAGAACTGATAAGCGAATAATCGCTTTGAGTTCGGTGACAAGAAATAACAAGATAAGAAGGGTAACTAACCCTTTATTATTTGAATAAGATTTAACAAAACTTCGCCTGGGAGTGTACAAGCAAAGCCCGCACTTGGACTTGAACTTAAAAAACTAAGAATTAAACTAAACTAAGATTAAACTAAAGAAGTATAGCCGAAGCTATCAAGGTTGAAATCGAGTTGGCCCCTTAACTTATTTGACTACGAAGCTTAGCAAGGGCCTGAGAACGGCCGAGCGTAATAACAGCTTTGAGAGAGAAAGAGTTGACAAAAAGGCAGACGCGCGTAAATCAGAAACTCTGATTCTCTCTGACTCAGTAAGTAACTTCGTGATCTAAATACCGCTCCTCCTCATTAAATATTCAGCAAGATTCCAAAACTACGTTCTGGCCGGAAGTAGTAAGTTGAAGAATTTGACAGGAAAGGAACTTTAACTTAAAAATTTAACTGTTAATAAAATTAACATAATCCTTACAAGGTATAAAATTTCTAGCCGGAACTTAAAAACGACATAATTCATTTATTTTTAAAGGAAAAAATTTTTAATTTACCAATATATAAGAATAAAATACTCGAGTTCATCGAACCGTTTAACACAAAATTTGAACATTTTACGGCTATTCGTTTGGATTATCGAGATACATACGTACAAACTTCACGAAAAAAATCTCTTCTAACCAATGTTTCAGTCCGTTTTGGGAAAGGTTCCTTTCTTCTTGTTACTACATACCAACGTTACACAAAAAATCCTTCGGATGAATTCGAAAGCAGTCAGAATGGGGTTGTTCGTAGAGGGAGGTAAAAAATACTAAAAACACAAAACTTCCTTAGAAAATATATTGTTACGCACAAATCGGTAATAAAATAAAACATAAATATATAATGTTCACTTTCAATATATTGAAAATCTGAATGTGCCAACATGGCTGAACGGTGATATATTTGATCTCGATATTATGATGCAAAAACAATTGATCGAACACAGGGAGGATAATAAAGCACAAATTATATTCAAAACACATGGGAGTGGTACGATTAGGAAGCCATCCGATTAAAATACCCCCAGAATAAAAGTTGTTACCGAACTGGGTGGCGTAATATATTCCGTATTAAGGCATGCATTAAATAGTGTGGAAGTTATTTCTCATCTGTGATCCTTAATTCCTCGATAAAGATATTAGGTCTACCCGAGCTTGAGAATTTTACTCTTTTTGTTAATTCAATTGCTTTACGCATCTCCGTAATCATCAGGGCTCAATCATTTGGGGTATTCGGAGGGATGTTTGCTGTTTCTCTGGTGATCCTGTGATGCGGAGTATCGTGTTCTTCCGTATCGTCCGGAAAGTGGTGTTTAATGATTTTCCTTATGGTGTCATCCCTTGTGTTATATTAATCCCATCCTTTTTTAGTATAACGCTTAACTGTAGCAGTCCCAGGCTCTTACCCTTGACAATGTCGTAATGCGACTCAAAGGAAGAGGTGATCTGTATGTTTTCCCAAAAGCTGTCCCATGAAGACATTTTAGCCTCAAAGATCCTCTTTTTACAGATGGCCTGCTCTCTTTTATACATTCCTCTATTTCTTCTGCGTTTGCCTACCAATGTACGTTGGCAGCACCGCCTTGGGGCTCATACACTTTTTTTGTGATTGTGAGATTTTGGTTCCACCAAGGGTTGCTTTTGTAGGTTTTGTCGATATTGCTCTCTTTCCTGGTTTGCTTGTATGCCTCTTGGATGATCTTTGCTGTTATTTCAATGTGATCGCTTATGTTAATTATTCTCCTTTGTTTTCTAACTGAGGAGAACCCCTCCATAAAGATCTGTCTAAATCTGATCCACTCTAAGTCAACCAGCTTCATTTTATGGCTGTTGTCAGGTTGGGTGTCCACGTTTTATATCACGTTGGCGTAATAACATCGGCGCTTTCGTTTCATATGACCGCGACTGATTCTGTATAAGGCACTTCTGGTTTTGTAAATTAACTCTTATTGCTGTATTTTTTTTTTTACATTTTGAAGAACAATCACCTACGGAAATTCAACCCACCAGCGGTAAAGTCGCTACGCCCTGGTAGTTTCGACCTACGTTCGATTCCAGACGAAAGAACTGGTTCCATGGTCGGTTTCGTAGTTTTTCCCATTTGTAACATATATACGAGCCAGTTTTCCTTCGTAAATCATCCGCAAAAGCACCCCTCCATTTAGGCAGATAGCCCTCAAGGCGGTTTGCCAAATTACCCAAACCTACGAGAATTCTTTACTCGTAACAAAAGATCTTTAAAACTAAACAAATCGTTATTGTAAACAAAGCATCGTTAAAACGGAAAAGACCTACCAAATTAGCAGAAATCGGCAGAAGCATCTTTACGAAGCGCAAAATCATAGTGACGTGAATGGTAATTTCTGTCAAATAAGGAGAATTCAGTTCCTTCAGAATTCCCCAGGACCGATTCAAACCTAACTTCAACGGATTCTCCGCCAGCTTTCATGATTAGATAACAGCTAACGTTTACAGTCGACTGGATAATACGTAAGTATCAGCTGTTTTCATGCATACGGAATAATCCTGTAATATTAATAAAGCGTTCAATCAGATTAGTTCAGGTTTGATTCCAGAAGTATGAAAAATAACGTGGATTTTTAATCCTTGGAAAAGCATATTTTTTAATAATAATCTTAAAGTTTTGTAAATAATAAATACATCTTAAATATTTATAAATAGTACAGTTTTTTTTCCAGTTGTCACATTATGTTGATTTAAAATATATATTTTCTTGAAATTTTCAGAGAGATGTTGTACGATGTATCCTGCCTAGCAGATTATACTCTGAATAACTGCGGCGGTCACGCAAGAGATGGTGTTCTGGAAATATTCTATCGCACTGGCACCATACACAACAGATGTTCTCGTGCAGTCGTTTCTGGTGTCTTCGACGTCATTGCAGAGTTGAATATTGAAGAATCTCGCAAGAATTCCTTACTGAGCAATGTCTTTAAATTCACAAAAAAATGACTAAAGACAATATTTCTTATTACTATTTCCAACTAAAATAAGATCTACAGGACTGTAACTGTACCCGTAATATATTTTCATCTTAAGGTATCCAACTACATATGGGGCACACATTTTGAAAAATAGTCCAAATAAATGTATTACTAGTGTTTTTAACTGCTTAAAATGATAAAAATAGGTGTAAACGTATTTTTATCATTTTAAGCGTATTTTTATCATCAAAGTATAATTTCGGGTTTTTTTTTTCTTACATTTTGGGTCAAGTTTCAGGATTTTTAGGTATGTCCTCACAAAAATATCCATAATTCATTTTTATATTTTTCACTTATATTTATTGAGGTATAAAAAATTAAACGAACTAAAATCTCAGTGATAAAGGTCGGTTCAATATACCTGTTTGAGTACATACACTTGCTATTTTTAGAGGAATTTCTGTTTTTTCATTTAAAAAAATTACCTGAAAAAAGTTTTGATATGTATATAAACCTAAATTCAATATGTATATACATAGTCAATATAACAATATAATTCGCAGTATTTGAGAATATTTGTGAAAAGTTTCATAAAATAACTATATTAATATTTTAAATAAGTTTTTTTTTTTTTTTTTTTTTTTTTTTTTTTTTTTTTTTTTTTTAACAGAAAAGTTGAAAAAAATCAGGCTTTTCAAAAAATGGGTTTAAAGCGAAGCAAACACAAACAGAAAGGAAAGAAACCGTTGCCAAGTCTGATAATTAAATTGCAAACCTAATTTTGTTTCCGAGCGCATAGTAACAAAAAAAAAATTTTTTGAAATGTTTCAGATTTTAAATTGCGTCCAAAGGGGCTTTTTTTAACGTTTTGTGCGTTGCCTTTATTTATTAAATATCATTTTCTTTGCATTCAAGCCATGAAATTCAGTTCAATAGAAATGTCGTAAAATATTTTTAAAATGAGCCTATCTTTAGAATTTCCGATGCACAGTTCAGCGCGCTGGAGATAAAAATATTTTTTTCCTTCTCCGCAGAGTGTTGCTATTGCTCGCTTTTAAATCTGTGAGTTTGTTACTCAAAAATTCGTTAAAGTCTTATAAAATTTGAAATCGATAATAAAATAAATTCTAAATTTCAAATTTGGTCTTCCACATGCCCATATTCGTAGGAGGATTACGTCATTCAAAATTCGATGGCTCTATGTACCGTTGTTTTATCACAATGCGAAAAATATACATACATTTATGCAGATTTTTCATTATTTAATTTATTCAAATATAATGCAGGACTCTAACGCTTGGTGGCAACAGTTTGAAAAGTGATTCGCCGTTTATAGTGATTCAACGCAAAATCACAGAGCGAAAACAATAGTCCTTCAGGGACAAAGCCCCTCTGGACTATAAAAAAAAAAAGGAGACAATTCTATATCTCCCGTTCTACCGGGCCGATTGCCGAAATTCAACTTGGCGTTTTTCACGTCTCCAAAGCGCGACTTCGGATATGTATTAGATTTATATATAGTATTTTACTTATACAAATATTTTGACACAAAGTCGGAGTTTTCCTGAAATAACATAGCAATTTGTTTCCATATTTCAATTCTATGACTCAAATTACACCAAACGGCCAAGTTTTGTAAGAATCGCACGAGTAGTTTTTAAAAAATTAGCTCTCAAAATTTTAGCTCCTCAATGTTAATTGAGTTTGGTACATATTAATTAATCTCTCGTTTTTTTATTAAACTTATTTTATTATTCCTTTCACATTTCGAAATTCAGGTTCATTCCAAATAAAATTAACCCGTTTTTATGATTTAATTAAAAACTTTTATTTTAAAGTAATTTTTATAAATTTTTCAAAAACATTTTTGAATTATAATCTAACATTTTTACCATCATCTTAAAGTAGACGTACTTCTAAGCATACCTTCAAAATACTACAGTTTTTTATTAAAATTTCCGAAGATATACGTGAATTTATATATTGGCGCGTTTTGAAATTTGGCATATTTAATGAAAGAAATGAAAGATCAAATGTGGTGTAGACACTTTACAAAAAATTATTTGAAAGTAGGAACGATGTGACATTTTTCCGCCCATGCGCAATGTAGAAAGGTACGTTTGGTTTTGGTTGGTTTGGTTTATTAGATTACGGCAAAGCACTCGAGGGCTATCTGCCTTAAGGGAGGGATGCCTTCGTGGAGGACTTTCTAAGGGAAACTGGCTCGTATACACGTTACACATGGGGAAAACCACGAAAACACCCATGCAGCCAGCCCGTTCGCGGGATTCGAACCTCGGACCAAACTACCAGTGTTCAGCGACGTTACTGCTCGGCCGCTGGTGGGCCGTAGAAAGGTACGAAAGAGATGCCTTTTTTTTCCGCTTGGGCATAATGGAAAGACAAAAAGAATGGGTTGCCAATTATTAAGAAGTTCGCCGAGTAAATTATTCTTGGGGCAAACTGAAAAAATTGCGTTAAAATAAATTTTTGAATTTCTCCGTAATTTTCGCACCAAAGTTGACAAAATTTAATAATTACGCATAATTTGTGTCGTAGAATCCAAGTATGGAAACAAATTGGTATGTTATTTCATCCAAAGTCCGATTTTGTTTCAAAATACCTATGTTAGAAGAATGCTATATATAAATCTAATATATATCCTAAGTCTCGCTTTCGAGATATGAAAAACGCTATTTGAATTTCGTCAATCGGCCCAGTAGAACGGGAGACTGTCTCATTAACTGTCTCATTTTTTTTCAGTGTGCATTATATCAAAATACTTCATCCGCCTATTCAGGTTAATACTATTAAAATCTGTTCGCGTCCAGTGGCGTAGCGACAGGGGGAGGGGCGATGCTACAGGCACCCCTCGCCGAGGGGCGCCAAATGATCTCCAAGCAAGATTTTTCCGAAGATTTGTGTTTTTATTTTGATCGATTTCTAGAAAATATATTTAAATTATAATAATTAAATACATAAAGTATGATATATTAAATTACATAATTATTGTAATATAATTATTTTCCTGATTTATCTGATAAAATGTGTAATAAAATGTTTGCAGTACATCAAACCAAATATCTCCCCATACAAAACGTTTTATTCTCACCACTTTATTTCTCTAAAATTAGAGATATTTTTACATTTTTTAACGAAATGCACGTATAGCCCCTGCTTTTTATTTTAAAACGATAATACGACTTTGTTTCGAATTTCTCAAACATATCCATTTTCCCAAAACCGATTCCTAGTCTGGAAATGACATTTTGGGTAACTCCTAACGCTTCCGCTACAGTGGATTGCATTTGACTGTCCTGTAAACGATTGATGGCCTTTCTGGCTACCGATTCAACTCAGTCATCTTGCTGAGACATCGTATATTCACTGCTACAAAGCAGTAAACGTGTGTCAATTGATTTTAGTCTCCTACTACAAAAAGGAATACTGCAGGTTGCTCCTTACCCTTTATCCAAAACGCATAGGTTTTGACGTCACAGACTAAATTTTCATATTTCCAACTTTGTAAATGTTATAATTTTCTTTTATAATTTCTTCTATTCCATTTAGTTAAAAAGGTTGTAGATTATATGGTTATTTCATACCAACTCACAATATTCCCTAATTGTTTTGAGCAGTGAATGTGACTGCAAGATGTTACTCCGTAGTAGAAAAGAAACTGAATCTCCCACACAGATACATTTTCGAATTCAATGATAGTGTAGTTAAGTAGTGACTATACTTAATGTATTTTAGAGTATTTTATGGCAGATTCAGCATTTTATTATTATTTGCATTATTTTTTGTTGCTAATACATTCTATACATCATATTACTGTAAACACTTACAGTAATATGATGATATTTTGGGGCAGGGCAAAGAGGTATTTTGCACCGGGCGCTAGTTATGCTCGCTACTCCCCTGTGCGCGTCTTTGGCGATTCAGAAAATGGTTAATGAATTAAAAAGAGAAAAATAATTTATCACATAGTATAATAAAATACAATTAAACATATTTAACATTAAAATATTCATCTATAAATTTTAGATCAGGAATAATAACAGCATAGACAAGCCTCTGACAAATTCAGATACGTAATGGTTTACACTTTTGGCAATGCAATTCGATTAAAAAATTTCATTATTTTAACAGCCACGTTTTTATCATTCGTGAAATAAAAACTGTCAATGAATTTTGTAAAGAGAACTATTTAATCTCTCGTTTCCATAAAAATGCACAAAACCTATTTTTAGTTCATTAAATATTTTACGAGTTTAAAAAATATTTTACATTAAAAAATTCTGCTTTCATATTTTTAATCTCGATGCCTCGTTGCAAATCAAATTATTCAACTGAGAAATAATTTATCAATAATAGAAAATCAGTGCTTTACTTTCAACAACTCTGTTAAAACATACTTTCGAAAGAAAAACGTAGCGACTTTCGAAAACTCGGCAAAGAGAAAAAATATTACGTTAAAAATTCCATATAAGCTTTCCTCCATATTAGCTATCCCATGATGCATACCGTAAAATTCTAAAAGAGTTTTAGTTTGATCGTTAAACTAAAATGCGAGCAAAAAAATTATTTCAACATTTAAAAAAAAAAAAAAAAAAAAAAATGAGAGCCTTCAGATTTTGCATTACGCACAAAGGGGCGGTTTTTAACGTTTTGTGTGTTGCCTTTATTGGTTAAATATCATGTTCTTCGCACTTAAACCGAAAAATTAAATTCAATGGCAAATTTTAAAATGAGCATATCTTTAGAATTTCCGATCAAAAATTTATCCTTAATGAAAAATTCGTTAAAGGTTTACAAAATATGAAATAGGTGATAAAACAAATTCCAAATTTGGGCTTCAAGATGGCCACATTTGGGTGGAAAGGTGCGTTATTCAAATCAGATGGCTTTAGGTACCATCGTTTTATCTCATTGCGATAAACATATATACATTTATGCAGATTCTTCATTATTTAATTTCTTTAAATATAACACAGGACTCTAATACTGGATGGCAACAATTTGGAAAGTAAACCGACATTTATGGTGAATCAACGCAAATGCCAAAACGAAATTAATAGTCCTTCTGGGCAAATAGCCCATTTGAATTTAAAAAAAAAAAAAAAGAAACAAAGAAAGAAAAATAAATCAAATTTTGAGAAAAAATGGTTTTAGTATGTTATATTTTTATCCACAGAGAATGTAATGAAAATTTTTAGCTTTATAGCTTGTCACGAAGTAATTTAAAATCGGAAGACAATATTTTGACCATTAGTTAACGGTAAACAAGAGTTTATTACAAGGAGACGTTCTCTTTCACAACAAAAATCCTCCATTAACATATTGTGGGGTTATTTTCTTCTTTCTTTTCGCAAAACGTTATTGAATTTCCGCAGTTTTGTTGCATGCATCAAATTCAACGCTGCGATAAGATGGCAAAGTTTTGGCACATATTTTCCTCTCATATAATTATTTCATCCAATCGTTGTGCTATGATGAATTTGAAGCAAGTTTGGATTCTGAAACCGCAATAAATTCCTGATGCCGTATTTAAAAGAAAGGGATTATGTCGTACAACAAACCCCGTGTGCGTGTTTCGAACATCTTTCTCATACCTGTTAAGAATGAAAGTTAGTTATTCAAACACATTCTTTGTGAAGAATATCTGTTCCTTCAATAAAGTAGTTAGCAACTACTTCTTTTTTCAGCAAATACATAAACGCAAAATTTATTAAGGCGATATTTGGCGTCATGAAAATACACCAAAAATAGACGCTGAGTGATTAGGTATAAGCATAAATATTTCCGAAACCTAATTGCTTTGTTAATCATAAAATAACATGTTTGGGGTTGGTTTAGTAGATTATGGCGAATCACAGTAGCGCTATCTGGCTAAGGGAAGGGACAGCTCCATGCAGGATTTTCTAAGGCAGATTGACTCGTATACACTTTACAGATAGGAAAAACCACGAAAATGCCTTATTTTCGTGGTTCCCTAATGCCTAATTTCAACGTTCTGAGGCTACTCGTTTTTGAGTTATGCGAGATACGTACGTACATACATTCGTACAGACGCCGCTAAAAATTCTCTTCAGAATTCATTTTAAAGCAGTTTTATAATTTTTTTGGAGGAAAAGAGTCTTTTATTCGGTCTTTACGTACATATGTCACGCAAAAACATCGTTAAATTGCATTCTATAGGGGACAACATGGATATTTTCGTTGAAATATGCTGCCTGAAACTTTTCGCGATTACAATACTTCCTTTTGTGCTATTAGGCAATAACGTCATCTCTATTTAAGTTCTTTAAGTTCCAGTTTGCCTGCCATTCTCTTATAGTAGAAGCTTTCTATTTCAGCCAGTCGGGGAGTTTGTTTCTTGAAGTGGACATAGATTTAATTTGGTATTCTAAACCATTATTTAAATTTTATTTGTTGCTTTAAATGTAAGATTTTTCCCCCATTTTAAATTTCTTTTTTTTATTTTTATTTTTTTTTTATTTTATTTTTTTATTTTATAAGCATACGTTTCTAATGTTACCTTTTTCTTTTCTTCCTACTTCTTACCAAATTAATTTAATTTTTTCATCACCCGTTTCGTTCACTTTACAATTCATTTCAATTTTTTATTTAACAACAGTAATACTTTTTCATACGTTAAATTTGTACTTTTCACTTTTTTACCTCTCTTCTCCCCGTCTCACTGCATATATTTCACAAAAGTGATGTTTATTTTCATAAGTTTAATTTTTAGCCCAAAAAGGACATTAGCCCAAACGGAGTATTTAGACTCGAAATATAATTTTGCGTCTTCTGATATAGACGGCTGTATCACTTCAGATTGATGGTAGTGATTCTTCAGCCAGGGCCATCAGAATAGTACGAATGGACCAAGGCTCGTCTTGAAAGTGTGCTATCCACACAAGAAGGGGCCTGACCAGAGGATGTGAGAGAGCTTTCGGCTATTTGGTCTGCCGAGGACGTCCTGAGCCTGGCCAACGGGCATGCGACCTCTCTTTCTCGTCCACTTATCTCAAGCCCTCCTTACAGAACTCATAGATTCAGAATGGACTAGGAGGCAAGCTATTCGCCCTGCAGAGTACCCAGCTTCCATTATCCCAATGATTCATTTCTTCTCAAAATCTGACAGCTAATCATAATATCTTCGATGTGGTGTAAAGGCTGACTCCTCAGCTTTTATTATTCGGATGATTCATTTCCTCCTGAAATCTGACAGCTGATCATAACATCTTCGATGTGGTGTAACGGCTGACTCCCCAGCTTCCATTATCCGGATGATTCATTTCTTCCTGAAATCTGATAGATGATCATAACATCTTCGATGTGGTGTAATAGCTAGCTACCCAGCTTCCATTATCCGGATGATTAATTTCTTCCCAAAATCTGACAGCTAATCATAGTATCTTCGATGTGGTGTAAAGGCTAACTCCTCACCTTTCATTATTCGGATGATTCATTTCCTCCTGAAATCTGACAACTGATCATAACATCTCCGATGTGGTGTAATGGCTGACTCCCCAGCTTCCATTACCCGGATCATTCATTTCTTCCTGAAATCTGACAGATGATCATAACATCTTCGATGTGGTGTAATGGCTGACTACCCAGCTTCCTATTTCTTCTTGAAATCTGACAGCTGGTCATAATTTCTTCGATGTGATGTAATGGAATTCCTTGTGAAAAAGTACTCTTCTGCAATAGATTATTATGTAAAGGCAAAATACTTATGTGTACATTTTTATGCGCCAGAGAAACCACCCCCTGGTGGCGTCATAGAATATGTAATTACACTGCATTAATAATCATTTGCATACTTGTCTGACGCGTACCTTCTTGCAAAGTTTTGCTTAGATACAGCACTTAATTCTTGGTATGAAATATTTTCTGATATCAATAGAATTTTAACTTCCTTTATAAAAGGAGTATACTAGATAATCCATTAGTAAATAAATAATTATTTTATTACTTTGCAGCTTTTGCGCATATATATATACCGTTTCGGTACTTTTCTGTTTCGCCGGCGCAAATCTCGCCAAGCAGACTTTGTTGGCGACAACATACAGTATACACATAAAAAATGTTAACGAATATTAGTTCTAAGAATTTTTTATTTTAAAGACATAAATAATTAATATGGTTTAAAATTTTGTAAAATGTTAATAAACAACGACAATAAATTTGTAAAAAGACATTAATTTAAGAATTTACTATGCTTTCATGGTTTAACATCCTGATTCGCCGGTTCGTATCACGTGACCCCAAGTGATCTCACATCACGTAAACTACGGTACAAAAATCTAATTCTCGCAGTAATTATCTACATTAATTTCAAGATAATTTTAATTTGGAATACAAGATTAAATGCAAGAATTATTTCAATTTTTACGAATAGCTTACTCAGAAATTATGTAAAACTGCAGTGCTTTACTTCGCTAGTGCATTCTCATTAGAATGGATGAATTTAACCTTTGATTTTGCCTTTTATATATTTTCGCTATCGGATGAGCAGTGTGATTGCATTCTAATTGACTTAATTACCTCTAATTGACTTAATTTAAATATAGTCGAATAAATAAGCCACAAGTTTATTATTATTATTAAATAAACTACAAGCTGTATAGTGAAGTTTCTGATTAATTTCATGAGTTCTTTTGATAAATTGACAGCTCATTTTTGCTCAAAGTTTGAGTTACATTTAATTGATCCATCTTCGTTTAACCCTTAGCGTTCCGTAACTTATTTGTTCCTTAACACCGTAGGCTCCGTTGCTGAGCCCAATGTTTTTATCATGATTAGGCTTAAGATGTTATGGAATCGCCGGCGTTAGCTATCTGTAGTTAAAACGGGCTCAGTGTCGCTACTGTTACGATTGAAACATTATTTGACCCATTTTATGGTTAGCAACATGGAGAAAAATACTTATTGTAATAAGAATATAGAGTTGAGTGATACTGAAGATGTGTTTGATTTTTCATTGTGGTATTGTGGATTTCATTAAGATATTGTGGAAGACAATGTTGATTATAATTCTGACACTTCAAATAGTGGTTCCGAAATTGTACTGCCAAACAGACGACGAATGGTAGATATTGAAAGTGAAAGCGAAGAGTCGCCGGAAGACTTAGATGAACGGCGCGATGTCACGGAAAAATTAGATATTCCGGATAGAATACAGTTCAATGTATCGCCAAAGGTCATTGGACCACAAATTCCTACAAATATTATACAGTCGACACACTATTTCAAATTATTTTTCACAAACGGACTGGTAAATGAAATTATACATGAAACCAACAATTACGCAGAAAATGTTCTAAAGAATAAAGAAATATCTAGTAATTCTATTTGGAAAACGTGGCGTGCGGTGGAAGAGGATGCGTTTTGGGCTTTTATTGGAGTTATTATCAATATGGGTACGATACCCCTGGCGAATATGCAGGATTATAGGTCAGTTAAGGAGAACAGTCACATCCCTTTCTTTGATAAAATATTTACAAAAGAGAGATTTATGCAGATATTCTGGATGATGCATTCCGCTGCGAAAATGTGCCGGAGTTGTTGGTAGGCAATGGTACAAAAACGTGCGGAGCGCTAAGCTTAATCTTTATTTAATACTAGAGGAAGTACTCGATGCCAATTAAGTTACATTGAGAGTAATGTATCTAATAACAGAGAGAATGATATCGCTGTAATACTTATCTAATAACGATGGAAAAAATACGATTCACAGTCATACATTTTTCAGTATGATGCGATAGGGAAGCCACATAAAATATTTCCGCAGAAAAATAAACGATATATATATTTCGTAAATCTTAAAATTTTTTTATTAACAGACTCTACGATTTGAAAGGGAACAGTAGCGACACTTTTCGAAATGAAGTGTTTTTATCCACAACGCACGAGACTGTTTCCACTCAATAAATATCTAATGTTTGGGAATGCTATTTTTATTTCGCTGTAAAACTTAAAAATTTTTATTAACAAAGTCTACAATTTGAAAGCGATCAGTGGCAACACTTCTCGAAATAAAGCAGATTTTTATCTACAGCGCGCCAGACTGTTGCCACTCGAAAAAATGACGGCGAAAATGGGCGTTTTCTGAGTTTTTATTTAATATCTCTGATATTAGCTATTTCTTGTTTCCTTAGAAAAACGTGGACTTCGACCTTTTCCAAAACCTAGAAAAGAATGGTAGAAGGTTTGATGACTATAATAGTTAATCACGAGCAAACACACAACCAGACATTTTTCTTTATATATAGAGAGATTATTTACTTATCATTTAATTTAACAATTGTTTAACCTTTTCGCCAAGTCTCAGAATTTCAGGACAACAAAAGTTGGATCGATTTTGTATATGTTAATGCTGCCGGCCGCATTTTCGTGCATTTCACATAGTAGTGAGTTTCACGCCTTCGCTTATTCGATTCACTGGAGAACAGGGGAGTAGCTAGTGATACAGTAAACAGCGACAAGACAATGAAACACCACATGTTGCTGAAGCAGCTATAAAAACATTCATTGTCTTTCTAGCGTATTCTGTATGAGAAATGTGCTGTGAAACTTGATTTGCTTCTTGGAGCTAAAGGAGTTATCACATCTAGCGACTGTACCTGTAGACGGGACGTTTCTGAGATACGAGATTCCGGTAGAATTGGCTCAAACGGTAGGATACATAAAAAAAAGCTCTTCTGGAAGCGAACTCCCGCCTAGCTACTGAAACGATGTCACGGCTACGCGGGATTTTATGAAACTTCGCCGAAAATGTAGGTCTGCAGCTCTGTCCCGAGTAGAGTAGTGTCCGATCAATCAGACAAAAGTTCTGCTTCTGAAGGATCACATGATCCCAATCTGAGCGATAATAAATTACTGTTTTGCGTTCAAGTCTTTTTAGTAAGTGTAAATGGTAAGCTAGCTACGTATGTTACGTGGAATGTGCGGGTTCTGAGAAATGTCCATTTCGAAGGCCACTCCCGCGCAGTGGAAGCATATGTGACAGAGACTTTAGTCACTTTAGCACTGTTCTTCTTAGTTTTATCTCGAAAAGGAAATTTTAAGGAATAGGGAGTTTTCTCTCACGGACTAGATGTTAACAATCCGGAAAAGAAGAACTGCAAATTTTAGTTTAAGTCTACTCTTTTGATCTAGGATTTTATTTAAAAGACATAACTGCTTTACTAAAACAGAAAGAAATATTTTTGAAGTAATCGAATGTGCTTGCAAAATATATTTATTTCATTTAATTCTGTACTCATAGTTAACCAAACATTAATCAATGTACTCAGAATGAGGTTCTTCTTGCATGCGTGTCTCATCCGTTTGCTCTTTCAGATGTCCAAGAGTAATTCTTCCAGCAACACCTTTTCTGCAAGGCTGACTTCCATAGCTGGGATATCTTTAGCAATTTCTTCTCGTAAGCTTCTTGGACAGCCAGTCCTTTTTTCCATCCAGTCAACACGACGTTCAACTTCTAGAACGGCATCCTTCACTTTTCTGCCACAGGGTACTGAAA
Organism: Stegodyphus dumicola; assembly: GCF_044657685.1. Taxonomy (NCBI): domain Eukaryota; kingdom Metazoa; phylum Arthropoda; class Arachnida; order Araneae; family Eresidae; genus Stegodyphus; species Stegodyphus dumicola. The sequence continues at coordinate 276,204,379 of NC_140770.1, read as the reverse complement.
CAGCATTAGCGGCGCAAGCAATATCATACGCAAAGCTCCTGGCGGGGAGGAAAAAAAAACCTACATATTAACTAGAACATAATAGTGCTTTTGCATAAATTATACTTCAGTCTGTAAATAACACAGATGAATATCGCTATAAAAACATTCATTTTCTTTTGTTTCTTTACGTTTAACCCTTTCCGGCGCAGTGTGTTCGGAGTCAACACGCCAAAAATATTCCCTCTTTAGATACTGAAAATAATCGATAAATATCACGAAAACTACACTAATGGTTAGATTTAATCTCTTTTATGAATAATAGATGACAGCAGCACACAAGCAAATCATTAACTTTGAGATATATTCTGTTTTTAAAGATACTGATTTTTCAAAGAAATGTTTCAGATTCTTTTTTAAATATAAATAATATCAATGAAAAAAAATCTTTATATAATTTTGTTGTTCGTATGCTAATCTGGCTATTCTGTATTACTTTTAATTTTTATCTGAGATATTGCGTATAGTGAAGCCTTGAGTGTATGGTGCGTTCGGACTGAACACACTATAGTGGTAGCGCCTGTCAAGTGGGATGGAATCACAGAATCCGGTCTCGTGCTTCAAACACAGGGGGGGCTGACAGCGCAGATTTATTTATATTTGTTTTCATTATTTCTGTTTTTGCTTTTGAAGGCCCGGGTTTTAAGTTAGCTATTTGATTTTCAGGGAGAGCAGACCTTTTTTTTTCTCTTACTTTCATCGTGCGTAGTTTGCTTAGTTTTGATTTCTGTAGATTTTTATTTGTATATAATTAATTGTCAATAATTACTTGTAAATATTATAGTATTTTAATTATTTTTCTTATTTTAAAATTAGGTAAATGGCTCGGAGAGGCCTCAGTTTTGCTGAATCAATGAGAGTTTCCTTTTCTCCCCGGTTTTTTTGGGGGGGGCTGTAGAGTAGCAGGTATCTCCGTGGAGAACCCTGGTTTATGCTAAATCTGTTACAGAGACCAGATTCTACTGTTTTTAAATCATACACAAAGTATTTTACTGTAATACATGCTTCACAGCAATGCCCACCTATCGCAGCTCGTGCAGCTCAGTGTCTCCGCTTCGGACACACCAGCCGAAATTGAAACGATTTGTGCAATCTTTGTAAAATTATACCAGCATACTCTCCTAGGCCTAAATAGACTGCCTACACATTTTTTTTTTTTTTTTTTTTTTTTTTTTTTGTAAAATTCCAATTTTAAAAAGTAGCGTGCCGGAAAGGATTATGTGCTCCGCTGTTTTTTAGCAATGAAAGATAGTAATTAACGTTTAGGTTAGGGCATTTGATCTGGTAAGGTCACGAGGACTGTCTACTTAAGGAAAGGATGCATTCGAGGAAGACTTTCTAAGGAAAAGGGGCTCATATTCATGCTGGACATGGGGAAAACCATGAAAAGAAACGACACACCATTGATATGGGTTTGAACAATCAGTTTCGAGCGGTCTTTAACACCCGCCTTTACTGGGCTTTGAATGGGTTAACGATAAAATAAGTTTAATTTTGGCGCCCTAAGCGATGAGTTCAGGAAACGCAACTGAAGCAAGTTTCGATGGTTTTTGTATTAATCTTAGAGAATGAAAAGAAGAAAAAAACTCCCATTCAATAACTTAAAATTTCTATGCGCACAATAAGCAACATTATTAATAGTAATCGGAAAAAATACCAGCCATTGCTTCAACATTGAAAGAAACGCATACCCGAGAAAAGTACGTATTGTAAAGGTTAATATTGTTAATTGTCGTTGGTAAAATATTGTTAAAGGTAAATCGGTGGTAAAAGACAAGCTCTGCCGATGCAGAAATCCATTACAAGTAAGTGAAGAGGTAATGGCTGCAAAGTTTTTAAATGCATCTACAGCAACAAGCCTGAAATAGCAAACCAAGATTTATAACGAAAAAGCTAAAAAACATAAACGTTTGGCTCTCCGCAGAACAATGTTTAGAACCATGTACGAGAACCCAAAATAGGCAAAACTTGATATAATAGAGTTTAATCTTTGAAATGCTTCCTTTAACAGTGGATATTTTTTCTCATCTTAAAGTATCCCAAAATCTGTTGGTGATATGCTTTTTTTAATTATAGATCAGACTTAAGTTTTTTGATCTCTACACCAGTAGAATTTTTATTCAACATTATTTGCAATCGTTGCGATATATCGAAAATATTAAAACCAGCAAAGAATTTGAAAAGAATGAAGCGATGGGCTGAATTTTGCGAAAATTAGGAAGTAATTTAAATTAGCTATAAACTCAAAAGTATTGTTACGAATTTGGTATTTAATAGTTAAGGTAGAATTATAAATAAAATTGTTTTATTCCCTGTGCAGTGGAGCGCGTGACGAATATTAAAGGAAAGCTAAGCCGGAAAATTAAAAATACAAGAGCACCTGCATTTAACATTTAATAAATAAATATCTCTTTTTGATTTCGCGAAATTGCTAAAACAATCTCGCCCGTGATTTAAAAAGCTGATAAAAAGGAGGAAAACCTCTCAATTCAGTTAGTTGTTGTTTTTGTAAGAGTTTGTTTAGAAAACTGCTCTTCTTAACTGTAGTGAATTCGGGAATTAGCTTTCTCTAGCTGTTTTGAATTACGTTCTGCTGAACGTTTGAGTAGTTAAAAGATAACTACTGTGAGATATTGCACTATTGTACGAATATCTGAGGAAATTTAAGCATTTTGTTTTATTTATTTGGGATAATAATAAATCTTATTCATTTTTCATTGGACTTGTGCATTCAATTCATAACTAATCCGTACGCAAGCGACAATTTTTGTTGTCAGAAGTAGGATTTTGAATGTTAATTAGTACAAGAGCGATGAAAGAATAATTAAGGCAATTCATGGCAGCCTTTGCTGTATTTAAAGAAGATATGATAGATTCTGTTAAAGAAGAGATGAGATGAAACCTGGTTAGGAAAAGATGGAAGAATCTGTTAAAAAAGAGATAAACGAGTACTACTCTGGTAGACGGTTGCATGGATTTTTGGCGATTTACGTTGGCGCGATTTTTACAATCGTCAGCCATCTTGAAAAACGTCGTTTTTTAAGATGGCATGCAAGTGTAAATAAATACATTTACTGTAAGTATAAAATACTAAAGTAAGGTTATTATTACTTTCATATAGCAAGGAAGAGAATAAAAACACAGCTATAAAAACATTGGGACAAAGTTTAATTAGATTAAAATATTACTGAAATTGAATATCGAATTAAAAACCATCATACCAACATTTAAAAGAATTAGAATATTATTAAATTCAAATACTTTAAAATACGCTATATAGAATATAATTAACATTAAACATATGTGGCAATAATTATCTCAGCAATTTTTGAAAATCATAATTTAGATATCAATGAAAAAACTTTGAAAAATGTAATATCAAGAGCAAGATTAAAAATTTTTAAAAAAATATAAATAGATAAAGCAATTTAGAGCAAAGTTAATGAATCATGAAAACTAAAAATAACAAAAATACCCCTTCGCAAGACCCCTTCACAAGCTGACAGAGAGTAAGAAAAATGTTTTGTGGACAAAAGAATGTGAGGATGCATTTAAAGAAAGGTTTAGCATCTGCTTGAATCCTGACGTATCCTCAGCTCAACAGACCATTTATTCTCGACACGGACGCGAGCAATGAAAGTGTCAGTGCAGTTTCGTCGCAAGAAGGCCAAAAACGAGTAGTAGCTTACTGGAGCAAGTGCCTGTCTAAACCGGAAAGGAATTACTGTGTCACCAGGAAAGAGTTGCTCGCCATAGTCAAAGCCGTAGAACATTTCCATCATTATCTACATTAGTGTGCCTCTGATTTATTGTACAACAACACCGGAATGATGTGTGGATATTGAAAACATGTACTTTCTTCAAGAGCCTTGTATGCTCATGTTATTTCACTATTGGTAACATTTCATTCTTAACTTTATTATGCACTTTGTGTAAGCCAGAGGTATATACGGAATTGAATTATTCTTGCACTCTGGCAAGTTGTTATGTGTGTCGTTAGTGCTCTGCATTTTTGCCTTAGCCATGTCTGCAGTGCGCATGTTACGTCTTTGTAAATTGCATACCAACAGCAATGTGAATCCTAGCAGCGCCATCTATTGGTATATTTTGAAACTATTTTTCCTTATCAAAACAGAATTTCATTGTCTCACTGTTGTTCTAGTAAAATATCATGTCATTCTGACGAGTAGTTTTAAAGTTAGAGCGTTTTGAAATCGGAACTTTAATTGTGATCACCCTGTAAAAAGTTTATACTTCCTTTTAATAATTTTCGTTCGTTTCTCCTTAAGCTCAAGATCTAAAATATTATTCATTTTAGTTGTCATATATTATAGGGAAGGCTGAGTCAGATAACCAACTATGATCAAAGTTTCGTTAGTAGTTTCCAGAAACTGTTTTTATCTCCGGGAGAAGCTATACAAATCGTACGAATCGCTGTAGAACTTTCTCATATTATGCCATCTAATTTCAGAATTTAGCAGAAAAGTTCCATATTTATCATTAAGTTCATGAATTAGAACTTTGAAAAGTCTATTCTGAAGTGGTATGGCGAGATTAAACTTTACAATTTTAAAACAACTTTCACAATTTCACGCGTAGCGAAACTTTTGCACTTAATTTCTGCTGCTGTGTAATATAGTGGTAGCTAAAAAGTTTGCAAAATCTATTCTTCCATAATGTAATGAAAACTAAAGCAGAATCAATCATGGCACGTGCAAAGTCTGTTGTTAGGGGCACATGCTTTGGGGAAGACAGATTAAGTTCGATTGCATGGTTTTAATAGCTTACTATATGTCAGCTCCACGTGATTTTACTATGCATGAAATAACAAAATGGCCGTGTGCAATGAGAGCAACATCGAAAGGTCTCTAATAACACGTGTAGTTCGCGAGGTAGGTCTAGGGCACCCCTGGCCCATGGCTACATTCATCATAACTTTGTACGTATCATAACTTTGTACGTATCATAACTTTGTTCGTATCATAACTTTGTTCACAATGCCTTTATTTTCGGAACCTTTGGCAGTAGAGATATACTATGTAAAACTTAAAAAAATTTCAACGTGTAACTTTTTACATGTCCCTTCGTTTCACTTGCTCATATTCAGCAAGATCTTAAAAAACTCAGAATATAAAATATGCAACTATCATACGACAAAAAATTGAGGAGGTATATTTAGTATTAAATTGGGAAATCATATTAGAGAACCAACCACACACAAATTAAAGGGTGTTTGTGTTTTTACTTAAATCTCGTAAAATCTTTACTTAAAAATTTCTACTAATATATTAAAGTCGAAATATAGTTTTAAAACACAACATGTTTCAATGAGAAACCTTACGCACTAGTGGTTTATATGAAATGTAGGAAATTGCAGTGATTTAAAAGTAAATTCGTCTTCAGAATGACGATATAAGTGAACGGATTTTTTAACATGAACGCTCTAATTTAAGTTTCGTTAAAATTAGAAAAGTAAAAAAACACGAGATGAGAATATGATGTATATTTACATGCAAGCTATTTTATTCCAGATCTCCTCAGACATTTCTTCATCTTTAGGGTTGAGGTAATCTTTGTAAGCTTCATGCACTCTCCTGACGTTTTCGGAACATTCTTTGATTACGTTTTCTTTGATGCATCCTATATTGGGCCCAATAGCTATTTAATAGAAAAATGATATTAAATGTAAATCAGTTTTAAACCAATTTTAAATATGTAAAATAATTTTAAATGTCTTGAATTTGCAATTTACAGGCCTCAAAGTATAGACGAATTCATCTGCAGAATATTAGAAAATAAAATTTTTAAAACTTCAGAAACATTATAAAAAGAATATAAAATATAAAAAATGCAATTTGCAATTCATATAATATTTTAATAATCGAAAGCCCGACTTGAGATATATGTGTATTAGATTTATACATAGCATTGTTCTCACTAAGTTATTTTGACACAAAATCGGACATTTTCTGAAATGACATCGATTTTTCCCATACTTCTATTCTTCGACTCAAATTATGCCACAGTCAAGTTTTGGGAAAATCGTACAAGAATTAAAAAAAAAAATTAGCTCTTAAAATTTTAGCTTTTCAGTTTTAATTGAAATTGATATAACTTTTATTATTATTCTTTTTATTAAACTTTCTTCGCAGTCTAAAATGTAAGTTCAATCCAAATAAAATTCGAAGCTATTTTCTGATTTATTTTAAAATTTGTATTTCTCAGGAACATTTAAAAACTTTTTTAAAACTCATTTTGAAATATAACCAATAAAAGTTTTGTCATCTTCTTAAAATAGATGTATGTTTAGGCGTACCTGCAAAAAAGTAGAATTTTTTATTCCAAAATTTCGGAAGATTTACGTGAATTGTCGCGTTTTAAAATTTGTGATGTTTGTTACAAGCGATAATAATACCAAATATGGTTTACAGAATTTGTTAAAATTTGAAAGAATGAAAACTGCGCCTTTTTTTCTGCTCGTGCGCAGTGAAAGGAGAAGGAAAAGAAGCCACCATAAATTAAGAATTTGGGCATATGGGGGATTAGTATTCGCCCAAACTGGGGGGAAAATACGCCAAGGAAAATTTTAAATTTTTCATGCAAAGGTGCTCAGCAAATTTTACAAAATTTAATAGTTAGTTATATATATTAGTAGTAGAACGAAAGTATGGAGGGAAATACATTTCATTTCAGAAAATGCAAAATTATTTATGTTTTATGTCAAAATACATATGTTAGAACAATGCCATGTATAAATCTAATGCGTATCGTAAGTTGTGCTTTCAAGACATTTAAACCGCAAGTTAAATTTTGTGAACATGCCCAATAGAAAGAGAGATATAAAATTGTCATTTTTTTATTATTTAGCGCAAAGAGGCGTTAGACCTAAAGGGCTGTTAGTCTCAAAACGGCATTTTGTAGAGTTTCATTTTCTGCGTTGCTTCATTTTCCAAACCGTTGCCACCGAATATTATCGCCATGCATTATATTTAAAGAAACTAAATAATGAAGAGTCTAGATGAATTTTTTTCGCATTTTAAAAAACAACGGTTCCTAAAGCCATCACATTTTGTGTAATATAGTCTCCCGACTGAACATCGGCACTTGGATGTCTGAATTTTGAATTGTTTTATTGTCTATTTTAAATTTTGTAAAACTTTAACGAACTTTTGATTCACAAACTCAACGTTTTGAAAACGAGTAATGGCAACACTATAAGGAAAAAAAAATATTTCCAGGGTGAGAGACTGTGTATCGAAAATTTTAAAGATACGCTGTTTTGCTGCTTTTAAATATCTTGTGATATTTCTGTTGAATATATGTGGTTTAAAGGTGAAGGATATAATATTTAATAAACAAAAATAAGACACAAAACGTTAAAGGAAGCCCTTTTGTGCCTAATATAAAATCTAAAAGCTTTCACATTTTCTTTTTATTATTATTATTTTGGGCAAAGTGTACATTACATTTATCGATAATTTTAATTATAAATCGTGCTGATTGGCTACAGATTCACTGTTATTTTGATTTAGATATTACAATGTTAAGAACTGATCCTCGAATTTCAGGATAATGAGTATAAAATATCATATTTCTTTACATTTCATTCCAAAATAAGTAAGCCAAACGATGGGGAAAATGTATTTCATTATTCCAAAAACAGAGCAACAAATTTTTCTTTAAAGTTTGATTTCTTTGCTGCTCCTCAAAATATTTCCCCTTGATACAATTCAATACAATACAAAGCATGAGCATAATTTCTCATTGCACTACCTCAACGGTAAATTTGGATTGAGCTTGTTGGTGAGGATCAACAGCCTCTCTTCACGGACTAAGTTACTTGATTTAACGCCTTGTAACTCTTTTCTTTGGAATTGGATACGTCTGCTAGTTATGGAATATAATAAACATAAAAAATAATTGAATACATTGCTTGTAGATGGATAATTTAATTTAGTAACATAATTTGTTGTTCTTGCATATTATCCCGTCGACCATGAAACACTCGTCAAGCAGCGGAACCAAGAGCCGATTATGGATAATCATAAAGTGTCAGAGTACTGATGACATCTGCGCTTTCGTTTGATGCATTTCAGTCATTCTCGATTAGCCAACTTTTATTGGAAAGTCAGCTCTTTGCAATAAAAGCAACTTTTATTGCTTTTATTGGAAAGGGCTATAAATTAACTGCTATTGCTGCACTTTTCACTCAGTTCAAAAAAATCTAAAATTTCGAATCTGCCTTCTACAGAGCAGAATGTAAGGGATTATTTTCACAATTATGGAATCATACTATCAAAATAACTGTATATTAATGCTCAATATGAGGTCTGCTGCATACGGACAGCTAAACAATTATAGATTGGAAAAGTTCCCCAGAAGCAGTTTGTACTCGTAGCGTTCTATACAGAGACTCCGATGAAATCGGAAGGGCTAGTTGTTTAGGTTAGAAATCGACAAATCTACAAAACCTTTTTTAATAAGCGCAGTGAAGAAGGGTTCAAATATCAGTTGTTTATTAAATAAAGAGGCGTCAGTTACTTCAGAATTCTTCATGTACGATTCGCTTCCATGATCTGATGGTGGCCAACTGTTATGGACAGTATAATACACAAGACACCAATTTTTATATGAAAGTTAAATTAAAGATGTTACTTCTCACAGAGAGAAAATTTTTGTCTAGCGGTTTGATTTTTAAGTAGTCTGGTAATATATAGTAAAACAGAACTACAGATGAAAAACCAGAACTACAGGCATTACATGCTTGGAAAAGGAATAACTAATAAAACATTTTACCTTCATTAAGGCTGGAGCCTTTGCGACAAATATCTTGCATAAGTTCAGTTTGTGCAGTTATCGCTCCAAGCTCAGGACTTTCGCATTTCATAGCATGTTCCTGCATGCACTTACCCTCGTCCAATAAAAAACTGAAAATATGGCGAATGATTTAAAATTTTACAAAATTTTTATAAATCGAATCAAACCTAATTGCATGCATTTAAATGTATTCTATAGAATATTGCCGCCTTCCCGGTATAAGGATCACTGACGCTGATTGTCGTATCGATGGGCCCGAAATCAAATCCCAAAAAAGTATGGATGTTTATAAGCGTATAGTATATGTGTGTGGGAAGGCATTAAAAATATACAGCGAGTCAGAAGTTATATCGAGAGGTTAGTGGTATCAAAAGAGAGCTAGCTGACCACCGGGGCGGAAATTCGGCTGGAAGATTAACCCCTTAACTGCCGCGGGCGTATATATACGCCTTGCTCAGCCGATGCGTTAACTGCCCCAGATGCGCCCAGATGCGCAGCCGATGCGTTAACTTTGCGAATAATTTTAGGTGTAGCAGCGCAAAGCAAATGATAGCAATTTGGAAGGACGTATATATACGCCTGGGGCAGTTAACGCATCGGCTGAGCAAGGCGTATATATACGCCCGCGGCAGTTAAGGGGTTAACAGTTAACAGATTTAGCAATACCTTAATCACCTGTTGTACTACAGAGGTGCTTTCGAACTTTCACTTGTACCCGATATAAAATTATGACATTTTTTACTGGTGGTTAAGGTTATGATTAGTATAATTTGAATTATTAAGAGCTTAGGGGAAAAGGTTCCTTTCTGGAGAAGAGTTTAAGAGAAACTTGCTGGTAAAGTTCGTCAGACATGGAGAAAAACCTCGAAGTCTCCCATGCAGCCAAATCTTTCAAAAGGATTTTACCCGGGTCAGTTTTGTTGATTTCTTTAATTACGGAAAGGCGCTAGAGTAGATACCGTCTTGGACGAATTTTTAAGGGAAACTGTCTAGTATAGACATTATACACGGGGAAAACCTCGAAAGCGCCATTGCAGCAATCTCGCTCTCAGTGAATCGACCCCAGAACCGAACTATCAGTGTTCAGCGACTTGACTGCTCGGCATCTGGTGGGCTCGGATGAACCTTAACCGAGACGAACCGTGACCTTCGAGAGGGAGAAGGCCATGACACTTTATAAACATGGCGGAGCTTTCCGTCCGATGTTATTGTCGGAAATATAACTTTATCATGTTGCTTAGTTAATTAAAATAGCTGAAAGAAAAGAGGCTTTATATACATTATTTTCTTTAGCTTCTAAAGGCTTTTTAAAAATATTTCAATTAACTTTGTGCATATATATAATTGAGAGAATCGAAGAACAAACGAACATTTTAAAAAATTTAAACGCTGATTGAAAATTGCCACTGTCATGATAAATTGGGAAAGGGTTCTTAAGATAATAATTAATATTTTACCTAGGCTCCACTATTAATTTATTTGCGTTTCAGAGCAAAATATATAACCATCAACTTCCATATCTCCAACGTATGTAAATGAAATACTATATAAATTAGCTAATAAACGTGATAAAAAATATTTCGTACAAGAAACGTACCTGAATCTTATAACAAAAGAAACGTTCCAACATTCATATTTGAAATGAGATAACCTAACAAACAACATACACAGTTTTAACCTTTTAACTGTCATGCACGAGATAATCTCGGGTACAGCACTGGTGTTCGAAAATGTCACGCCCGAGTATTACTCGGGGTAATTTTTTTTTTTTTTGAGTGCATCGTATTGTTATACCCGAATATATATCGGGAGACGTTTATTTCGGCTTCATCTCTTTGTCAAACCCGTCTGCATCTCGGGAAAAGTTAATGTGCGCTCAGTTCAAATGATGACAGCACTTTACTGAAAATTTCAAAGGTTAGAGGTTATTTGGTTCAAAGTGCATGGGGTCTTTTTGTTGTAAAATAGCCTCCAGTTCTTTGAAACGTTATATAGATGATTTAGATTCTTCAACCGAAGGTGAAGGATGTGTGTTTGATGAGCAGTATTCATGATACTTCCATGGTCAGCCTCAAAAATAAAAAATGGAGATATACTAGAGCCGAAGATTGTTTCTAATTACGGTCTAACTATGGGTGGTGTAGATCGCTGTGATCAGGAAATATCCTTTCATCCAACAATCCGAAAACGTCAGAAAAAATATTATAAAAAAATATTTTTACATTTACTAGACAAGGTACTCTGGAACTCATATTTGCTCTATAAAAATGTAGTTGGGAAACGTATTACATTTTTAGAATTTCGAATCCAAGTTGTAGAAGAGCTTTTACATAAATATGATGATGCAGCTTCTGGACAAAAGAATGTTGGCAGACCACCTACAATAGATAACCCTGCCCGTCTTACTGAACGACATTTTATATCCCATTTTCCTCTTACTCCTGCGAAACGTGAGCCTACAAGACAGTGCAAAGTGTGTTGTTTGAAAAAGGATAAAAATGGGGAAAAGATAAGGAAGGAATCACGATTCTGGTGTAGTGATTGTGGAGTTGGTTTGTGCTTGGAAAAATATTTCCAGTTGTACCACACAAGACTGAATTACTGAACTACTAATAGGTATTCACTTATATTTATTTATGTTTTAGAAAATAATTAATTTTTTTCAGTTTTAGAAAATAATGCTCCACTAGAAGCGAACTTTGCAACTGCCATGTTGAGTGGCAGCCGCCTCAAAGCAAATATGCAGTGGCTACAAAACTTTAAAAATTTTACCCATGTACGTCAAAATATCAATTTTTAACTACTTAAGTATATTTTATTTTGTACTAAACATTTGGTTTTTGCAATAAAAAAATTTGACAATTTGTGTACCCAAATCATCAAAATAACTTGACAGTTAAAGGGATAAAATATTAAAAATATACATTAAATATTTAAAACAGCACATAAACTATGTAGTGTTTGAAAGTTACCAGAAAAAAGTAACAGAACTACACTATTTCCAATTAATAAAACATCCGTTATTGTTTTTTAAGTAGCAAGCTGTTAAAAATACAATAACTTGTAGCAATGCTGATGATTTTTAACATCATTTCTTTCGATTATATGTAAATATATATATGTATATATATACACACTTGTTATAGACAATGGCAGATTCTCATGGCCATTTTATTCATTTTTTCAAATCAATAATAATCCTTTGGACACTTTCCCTTGGATACTGCGCAGAAATGATTTGAATAATATACACAATAGTAAGAACTGCACATTTAAATCTGCTTTTCATTAAATAGCACACAACAAAAGGTTTTTTCCCATTTATCATGAATTTTATTGCTATCACAAGCACCTACAAAAATTAACAATGGAAATGGAATATATTCAAATGTAATAATTAAAAAACATAACTTGCAACAATCGTATTCATACCAAGAGATATATTACGAATTCCAAGAGAAAAATAACAGAACTGCAATTTGCACTTAATGTAAAATTTAATGTTTTTTTAAATATTCATGATTAAAAATGAAATAATTATGAATTACAATATTTAGTAGTCATGGTGATGTTTCTTAACACCATTTCTTTTAATCATATGTAGGTGTATATACATATTTTTAGTTTCTAAATTTTAGGGTAATGGGAATTACGATTATCATTTATATGCTTTTTATTATTTTTTATTGAAAGTTGCGTATGTTGTTTGTTAGGTTATCTTATTTCAAATATGAATGTTGGAAGGCTTTTTTGTTATAAGATTTAGGTACGTTTCTTGTACGAAATATCTTTATCACATTTATTAGCTAATTTATATAGTATTTCATTTACATACGTTGGAGATATAGAAGTTTATGGTTATATATTTTGCTTTGAAACGCAAATAAATTAATACTTGAGCCTAGGTAAAACATTAATAATTATCTTAAGAACCCCTTCTCAATTTATCATGACAGTGGCAATTTTCAATCAACGTTTAAATTTTTGTAAAATGTTCGTTTGTTTCTTCGATTCTCTCAATTATATTTATGCCCAAAGTTAATTAAAATATCTGCAAAAGGCCTAAAAGGATAAAGAAAATAATGTATATAAAGCCTCTTTTTCTTTCAGCTATTTTAATTAACTAAACAAATGATAAAGTTATAATTTCCGACGAAAATTAAAAAATCCAGATGGCTTTCCGTTGATAACATCGGACGGAAAGATCCGCCATGCTTTTAAAGTGTCATGGCCTTCTCCCTCTCGAAGGTCACGGACGAACTAACATTTTCAAGGATCCTTTCGCTCAATTACTGATGGGACACGGGATAGTCAAAGATTTAATTTTGCTGCCATAACACTCAATAATTAACATGTTGGTTACCAATATACTTGACAACAATCTAATGAATAATGTTTGAGGTTAGGTTAGGTTAGGTTATTTAATTACGGCAAAGACTCGAGGGCTATCTGACGAAAGGGAGGGATGCCTTCGTTGAGGACTTTCTATGGGAAACTGGCTCGTATACACGTTACACATGGGGAAAACCACGAAAACGCCCATGCAGCCAGCCCGTTCGCGGAATTCGAACCTCGAACCGAACTACTAGTGTTCAACGAATTTAGCGCTCGGCCGCTGGTGGGCGAATAATGTTTTAGAATATGGCTACGATGTATGCAGTCTTATAAAAAAATGAGCAATGTAAGCAATTATTAACAAAATTTTGACGATAACAAGAAAACGATAACGACAGCAATAAAAACTAAACAGGAATCTATTCAAAAATTAGCAATTATCTTTCGTTATTTCGATGACGAAGACAAACGGTAATTCCATGAATATTGAAATTATTAATTATTGGAACATGAATTAATTTAATGACTGAGGTTAATTGTAGAACAACTAATTTTACTTTTTAAATAATGACAGCAATGATAATTATTTAAAGATTTGAATCCCTGAATAATTCATTTATCCATTATGCATTTAAGTAATTGCTGCCGAATGGACGATACGAAGAACAGCTACATGGCCTTTAAGTGAAATAGTTGACTAGAATAAAAGTTTTCAATGTTTTCTCGAAGTATAACATGAATACGAGCCAGTTGTTATAGAAATTTCTCTACGAAATTATTCCTTCCATGGCAAGTAGATCTGACGTGCTTTATCTTAATTTAAAATCAGTTACCAACTGAGTTTAGAGTTAATATCCAGCTCCTTTGTCGTCACCTGTTAGAAAGAATATCATAGACAATATTTTTAACAACGTACAGGTATTATGGTGGACTTTTCTAAAATTCTGCATAAGAAAATCCGGTTTGACCAAATCCGCCTGCAAAATACGCTCACTATTTTGCGCAAATTTCTTTTCGGCTCAAATATAAGAATTGTTTCCGTATTACTTTTCAAATATTGCGATATTTGATGGCAATATTTGAAAAGTGGTACGGAAGCAAATTATCAAATGTATTATTTTTAAAGAAACAATATAGTGACTATAAAAATGTATGGAAGAATTTAACATTTTATGGGAAATTCTAAAGATATTCAATATAAAATATTTCTAACTTCAGTGTGCCAATTTCTTTCCGTTTGACGAGCCCACCAGCGGCTGTGCGGTAAAGTCGCTGAACACTGGTAGTTCGGTCCGAGGTTCGAATCCCGCGAACGGCTGGCTGTATGGGTGTTTTCGTGGTTTACCCCATGTGTAACATGTATACGAGGCAGTTTCCCTTAAAAATTCCTCCACGAAGGCAACCCTCCTCTTAGGCAGATAGACCTCGAGGCTTTGCCCTAACTAAATAACCTAACCTAACCTTTCTGTTTGACGAACCGTATAGCATTTAATTTTCCTTTAAAATTTAATCTGCCTGTTATTGATTAAGAAACTAAGCGATTTAAAATCAAGAAAATCAGTTCTTTATCGCTTTTATTTACTACTAGTTAGACTCGTGAAATAACAATAGCTGCTGAATTTATAGAAAGCTTCATATAATATTTTAGTCCTAAGGAACAATTTTCCCAGAAGGACTATTAATTTCGTTTTGGCATTTTTTACCACAGTTACCAAGCAATAATTTTCCACAGATTGCCTTCACTCGTCTTCTTAAATTACAGAGATTTCATTCAATGCATCATATTTATCTATTTATTTACTACAAATGCCAGATATTTGGCCAATAATTCATTAGTCTTGATCTTGCTTCTCAGCACTTAAGAACAATAGAATTAAATGATGAATACTTAAGAAGATCTTGCTTCTCAATATTTAAGAACAATATAATTGAAGAGGATAGTACATTCTTCAATATGCTCCAGATCCATGAACTGTCCAGAGTTAACACGTTCCCTGCCAGACCGATTTTTGAAGACTTCCCGTTCAGGCCGCGTGGGGCGTATGCGCCCCACGCTTTACATTTGTATTATTTTGTTTCTAGCATATGCCTTACAATAATTAAAGTAGCGCAAAAATCATAATTATCAAGGAAAGGTTGTATAGTTTAACATGCATAATACAAAAAACCAATAAATTTATTTTTCTAGGAATTAGTTTAACAAATACCTGGCTGAACATTACTATGCCAAGCAAGTTTCATCCTCACATATATTTTTTTTTATTGTACGTATATCAGTTTTAAAACAACATTTTAGTTAAATTCAAGTTTGTATACAATTACAAAGGGATGTTACGATGAACTTTATCAAAACATGGCAAACATAAGTGTGGTTTATCCACACAACTATCGCAGAATGTCGCAACTTTTACAGTACAGTTTCTTGCCGATTGGGAACCCAAATTTTTAACATTTCTTTCGTAACAAATTTTACAGCGCCTTCTTATCGAATTAAAGTGGCCTTCCTCGTCGTCAGAATCATCACTAGGAAAACTGTTGCTGTGTGATGCCATATCTGCTTATAAGGAGTAATTATTGTAAAAGTTGGAAAAGGTCTGAAGAAGAAAAGACGGGAAAAATTGCAACCATTTTTAAATGCAAAATATCCGAATTTATAACACTGAAATAATATGTACGTACCGTATTTCCTTCGTCTAACGCACTGAAGAAACACACTGAACTATAAATCAATCCCAGGTTCAGTGAAGCAGTAAGTAGTGTATCAACGACACGCGAATAAATGACTGATCGAAATACGAGGAATGCAGTTGAAACAAGTTACGGAGAAAAAAAATTGCCCATCACGCCGCGTGGGGCGTATACACCCCACGATTAATTGAGGGCATCAGCAGTAGTATTAAGATGCCATAATTGACTGCATAATGTTTTTTTTTAAATCTTCATTTTACAATGATAATACCAAATGGCTTGAACGGAAAGTTCAGCGTGGGGCGCATACGCCCCACGCGGCAGTAAACGTGTTAAAAGGTGTACAGCCTGAAGAGTCCTGAAGTCGAATTTAAAAAAAGATAGGCAATCACACAATCGTGACCAGTCAAAAGAAGAAATAGCGGCACGTCTACAGACCAACGAAAATCTGAAAGAACTCGCTTTGAGCTAGAGAGACACTCGTAGGTCTTTCTCTTAGTTTTATTTGATAGGTAGGAGGCAAACCTCCTCTTAAATTCTAATTTAATTAGGTGTTTTGCAGAATCAAAATTCATATGGTTATTAGTGGTTTGTAGAACAGTCATTCCTTTATTTACCGGGAATTCGGCTCTTCATTTCCCTCGATGTCATAATGATCAGGAATCCACTGCAGGAAAATTTCATCAGCCGAAGTGTTCAGAATCTTTCTGCTTTGGTAGATTCATTCGAAAGTGCAAAGTTTATTGTTGGAGGAAGCCTGCAAAGCGACTTTGCTGTCGGAAAAAATAACAGACCAAGGGAAATTACTCTTTTGAGCGTTTAATTGATTCAAAGCAATAAATATAGCCTCCACTTCGTGTAACGAGACAGGCCTCCTCGTGATGCACCCTGGGTAAAGCTAAATCTCTCACAGCGTTGCCTCGCTTGCTTGTTCGTTTGAGCACTTGGATTGCATTACATTATGGCGAATTCTTCATATAGTTTAAGAGATCAAACATTTTATGAAGAAAGTGAGTGATCTCTTGAAAAATCCAGTTTTATGTACCCAGACACGTAAAATTTTATCATAAGAAAATTAGAGTTTATTAGCTTGAAAGCTCGCTGCACGTTGTAGGTGAGATATCCAAAATTCATTTTCGTGCTCATCAAATTACGTAGATTCTTTCGAATGTAATAACTGCGTCCGTTTTGCCCAGCATACTATAATTCATTTACAAATGGATACTACCACTTGATTGCAAAGAAAGGAGATAGCTTGTACATTGCCTAAAACGTGGGCTTTGGCTACACTTCCTAACCGGAGAGTTCGCCTCGCTAGCTAGGAAGTGAGATCCGGTATAGCTAAGTTACCGAATTGGATCATTAACTTCAGATAATTTAGATTTAAAATGATGACTCAATGTAAAAATGTCTTTTCGTCCTTCATTATTAGACTTTTAGGTTTATAGAAGTATCTGAACCTTCCATTTTCCATTAGCATTACATTGTTACGCACTTCCTCTTCATGAAGGAAACTTATTAAAATTATCTAGCAATACAATAAAACGTCAATCTCGTATAGCTCCAAATAGACAAAACGATATTTAAAAATTAAACTAAATAACTTACGGACATGCCTCGTCCAATTCTTGCTCGTTGTTTGGAAAGTCAAAAGGTATACCTGAGTGACACATTTCCCAACTCCTCTTCTCGCAGATGTCTTCCTTTCCTAGGGCTGACAGATCAGAAAGAATCAAGAAATTAAAGTAGGAATTAAGTGCGAATGGCAATTATTGTATTATTTCCTTTACTTATATTTTACTTTGTGGTTCAATTTCGCCTATAAAAAGTTAACAAAAATGCTAGAAACGATTAGGGACACATTTCCTAAACAGGTTAAAACATCTGGTGGCAGTGTAATAGTTGGAGAGTAAATTCTTTTGCAAGTGAGAATACTTGAGCTCATTTAGGAGAAGGAAAATGGCCCACAAGAACTATTAGTTTTAAACTGTTTAATGTTTTTAAAAGAATACGGCAGTAAATTTTAAAAATGTTTGAAAGGCTAGAAGCAGATTTTAGGTCTTAAAAAGTAAGGAATTTTAGGTGGTATATACGCGAGCACATAAACGTAAGAAATACACACGCCAGGTTCTTAAATTTAACATATATGCATTTTGCTTATTTTGTTCTCATTATAAGAAAATTTGCAGGCTTTGATTAGTAGTAGTTTGTTTTGAGTCAGGTTAAAGCGTGACCGACAGCAAAATAGAGACGCTATATTCCATTTAACGTTTAGACATTTTCTTGAATCACAATCTTCTACAATCAGAATTTAATTATTAATGTTTAAATAGGTAATATCTAACTCAGAATGTTAAAAATTAAGTTCAAAATCATATTACAAACCGCTTTAGTAAAGTTTCGAGACAAAAGTTTTATTTTAAAGTACATTTCAAACATCCAACCATCCGAATGTGATTTTCGAAAAATTAGTAGAATTTAGACTAACGATAATACATTCTAAACTGTGATATTAAATTGTAGACAGAAGCAGATTGCGGAAGAAAAGTTTGGAGAGAAAATAATTACATCTGTTGCAATATTTGCTACTTGTGATACAAGTGCAACAAAAGTTTTGCAGTTTCTTTATACTCAAAACGATAATTTCGAAACTGAAAGAAAAAATGCAGGAAATAAAATACAATGCAAATAATGTACCGTATAAGTCATTGTTTTCCGAATGTGAAATCGAGTAAACTTAATAGACTAAAAGAAACATTAAACATTTTGTTGTAGCCATCAACTTAACGTTCTAAACTTCAAAGTATGTGGCTCTTGCCGTCATTATTGATGATCTAATTAAGAATTTTGAAAAATATATGAAATGCAAAAGCGCTGAGAAACTCTGTACTGAAGATTTTACCGTGGAACAACACTACATTTTTAAAATGGACATTAAACTAAAATTAGAAGATAAATAACCTTGAACGCGATTTAAGACATACACCCTTTATGCACTGAAGAGTATTCAGTAATTATTCAGGAAGAAATAGATGCGTGAAATCTGTGTTCTGTTAGATCAGTTTAATACTTAAAAGTGATTTTACAATATTTAAGCGAGAAATTCATAGAGTTCTTCTGATACATAAGAGAATACCTCAAGTGTAAGGTGTAAGGAAATTTTGATATCTCTTTCTTATTCTAAACATATTGATCTTTCAGTTGCAGAAATGTAGAATTAAAAAAAAAAAAAAAAAAAATTTTTTTTATTATCAGTTCTACAAAAACAGTATACAAACCTGTTTTGTAATTGCGAATATTGATTTGTTAAACAATGTATGCCATACCTGTGGAGGCGACGACCACAGCAGCTGCGACGAGAATCCACATGTTGATTAGAGTCTATGACGAACAATAAAGCTGAAAAGAGTCTGAAAGCTTTATATATTTGGATACAATTAAAGTAAATCGCTTTCTTTTATACATATCTAATTAAGTTGCGGAAATATGCAAAATCTACTTCCTTCGTGATCTCTGTATCTGCCGGATGCCCATTGGATATTTCAGATGCAGCTTAAGCCACAGTTTGAGGTCATCCGGAAAAGTTTTTTTAAAAAAATAATTTAGCAACCTTGAACAGAACTCCGAATTATTTGCTTTCCAAAATAATCTGAACGTTTGCTAAAATATTAAGGACATATAATTGTCGCATTATAATATGCGAAACAAATGCTTTTAACATTTCTAAAATAATCTGAAACAGAAAGCAAATTTGCAGCTTTTAATCATTTTCTTAGAACGGGTTCAACGTTTGTGAAATGAGGAATAAGAAAGAAGAACAAAAATACAATATAAAACACATGAGTAGACAAAAGTTTCTTGTGATTTTACTGCGCCTCTACACAAAAATTGAGCTACTGTCCCGTTTCTTTCCGTAGGTGACCGGAAGCAGAGTTTTTACTACGTAATTATAGTATAATAACAATCTCCTAAAACGCGCTAAAAGTTCTTATATTAACGCATATTTAACAACTTTCGCAAACAAAAAGAAATATTAATTTTAAGAAATATTAAGTAAGTAAAACTTGCCGGATAAACTGGTTACATAAGAATCTTTATGGTATTCTACATTCTAATGTGAACGCCACTCCCTTAGAACACTTTTTAAGAAGGCATTCATTTGCTTAGCAGATAGCCTGTTGCTTACGCCTTGAATCTTAAAAATAAAAATCACGCTATTTGACATTAATTAATTTATCAGTTCCAGCGTCTTTGTCATTATAATATGTCGTTTTCGAACAGTTACTTACTCACATTAATTACCATTAACGAATTCCAAAATAAGTAATATTTCACTGTTGCCAAAACATAATGTCAAATACGATGTTGCCACTCGAGCTTTCCTTCAACAATGATCTCATTTTGCCTTCCATATGGTACACCTTGGTTTTGGGACCCGAAAATTGGAAAAAAATATTTTGGCTGACGGCTTAGTTTTTATTAACTTACCTGATTACAATTTAACCATTTAATAGGTGAAATATATTACGTAAAATTATTTCAATTAACATCCATCGAGCACATAACTCGTCATCACTGTCTGAACTAACATTCATTATCTTCCCCTAAATTCCTCAACAGCCTGAAATCATAATAGCCTAAAGCACTATCGCCTAAAGATATAAAACTGTGCTAAAACGATTCTTCTGTGGTTTCTTTAGATTAAAGGTAATTTTAGTATAGAATAAGAGGGAAGTTTCTTTGTTAGGAACTAGAAACGATATTATTTGAAACCTTCACGCCACCATGTTCACTAAAGAAAGAACTCTACTTTTTGGTGAATTTGAAACGGAAATTCAGACGTTTCGATTTTTTAAAGAAACAGTTGAGCGGAGGCCTTGGCATTCTGAGGTTTAACAGGCCCGTCTCCAATGCGTCTGATTGCATTCATTGCACTTAAATGTTAAATATCAGTAATACTAAATTTAAAATGACATTGAAATTATATGACAATCTGAGACAACGCAATGAACGCTTTCAAAAGTCAAGGTGAGCGCTGAAAAAAAAACTCTTAAAATAATGAAGTCCTGAAAAGTATGTTGAGTCACATTATCAGGACTTGTATTACTCTTTACTTGCTTTGGAAACATGAACTGTCCTGACTCGGAACAGGGAGCTTACTCAAGCTATGTTCAATAAATTGTGAAGTAGACAATACACACAGGAAGGGTATACAAAACCGTTTATTTTTCTATCTTTACAGGGATTTCCGGACTTCGGAATACAGAGACCAACCACTTGTGGTCTGAATGTAAGAATATAAAAATACTAACTAAAAACTCTAACTAAAACTAACTTTGGATTAATATACAAGTGCCTAACTTCAAGATTGGCCGTTATTTAACAAAAATCTGTATGTAGTACAGAGAGCTGCTAAAACTACGATACGTTTAAAATTATCAAGAGGATTAAACCTCTGGCCTTGAAGGCAACCAGCAACCGAGTAAAACTACTATGGCAAGCGGCCTGCTTCTAATAACTCCTTCCTCTCTCTTGCTTGGCAAAAAGGCCACAACTTAAGTACTTGGCGTTAGCGAGACAAATTTGCATAAATAAGTTAAAGCTTTTAATTCTGGCCGGAAGTAGAAAATAAGAAGTGATAGTAAAGATTTAAAATAAAATAAATGTTAGTAAAACTTAGGATCCTTACAACATTACTATGCATGAATTATCTCCGTTAATTCTAGTAATGTTTAAATGGTACTTCTAGCGCGCATTTTAGAGTACATCTATATGATCAATACCTGAGTAAGATTTAAAATGGCAGATTCAGAAAAGATTTTGAGGTGTATCACGTTTCCTTTTTATTGTTTTGTCGGTAATAGCAACCTGTCCTCTAGAGAGAAAATAACTCTTAAATTTTAATTAGAGATGATTTTTTCCATATAGGGGAGTTTTAATTAGAAAAAATATGTAGCATCAATGACGAAGCTCACTCAAGTGATGAACTATTTTGCTATTTGTCGGTGATTGAGAAATTTGAAGAAAGGCAAAAGAGCTGCACTCTTTCTCACCTTTTAAGAATGTACGACTCATTTAAACTCTAAATGTATTGTACCTCTCGTTGGGTTGACGTAAATTCACAATGGGACATATTTTCAACACATGAAACCATTTTCAACTTTTTTGGTACTTGTTTCACCATCTCTAAGATGCAATTATTATTTTTTGACAATAAGGATTAATAAAACGAAGATAAGGAAAAGTTAAATGTTATTGTTTCTTCTCGCTCAATCCAGCACTGAGAATCCTAAAATTTTACACTGGTTATCATAAATTAAGGAAAAATCATAAAAATCACGATTACAGAAAAAGTTACACGTAGAATTTTATGAAACTAACCCACAATACACAACATATAGTAAAGTATCAAATAACATAAAAATAAATTACCAGACAATTATGGTAGTATAGAAATTAGCACATGTATAAAATGAACAAATCGAAGGTGTCAGTTTGCTATAGTAAAAGTACCTTCAGTATGGAATATGGTCGCCTCTAGAAGCAATACAGCACATACAGAAATGCGTGATGCTTTCAACTATGCGGTCTATCAGTTCCATAGGAAGCGAGAGCCATTGCTCTTGCTAAGCAGTTTCAAGCGCGGTAAGGGTATGAGGGGGCGTATTGAGAGCAGCTAGACGTCTCTCTAAAGCATCCCAAACGAGCTCGATAGGATTCAAGTCCGGGAATCGAGCTGGCCACTACATGCCCATAATTGTTTCCTGTTAAAGATAATCATCTACGATGCGAGCCCTGTGTGGTCTTGCGTTATCGTTCCGTAACAGAAAAGCATTCCCTATTGCCTCGGCACATGGGCACACATAAGCATCAAGGATGTCATCTCTATAAACCGGAGCATTCACGGTTTCCGTTGGAAAGACATGGAGGTCTGTGCGTCCGCCCAAAGAGATGCCACCCCAAACACAGTCACTGCCTCTTCCGTATGCATCTCTTTCACGGATGTTTGACGTATGATAACGGGTTCCAGGTTCTCTCCATATCAAATAACGCCTACTATCGCGTTCTAGACTAAACCTGGACTCATCCGTAAAGAGAATAGCCTTCCATTGCTCAGGCGTCCAGTGGACATGTTGTCGTACCAACTGGAAACGTTCCCTCCTATGTCATGACTTGAGCGGCACGCAAATGGCTGGTCGCCTCGTATACAGACCACCTTCGTGAAGCCTTCTACGCACAGTTTCGTTGACACGAACCTTCCGGTGGCTGCAGCAAGGGAGGATCTAAGAAGAGTCGGAGTAGCGGTTCTATTCCTGCGTGCACATAATGTCAAATATCGGTCATCGGCGCTCGGCGTAGGAGTTGACCGTCCTTGGCATAATCTCCTAGATGCCGAATCTGTGGTTTGAAATCGCCTCCAAAATCTATGAACCACAGGACCCACATTTAGTCATCTGGCCACTTCTGTTTGACTTTATCCTGCCTCTAGTCTCCCAATGGCTTTCCATCGTAGTTCTGCAGGCAAATGAAGCCTAAAGGTCATTGTTATGAATTGGCTACCTCACATTTCTGATGTCACTATCACAGTAAAATATGTGAGCTTGCTCTCAAACATGGACTTTTATGCTCCTCGCAGATGACGTATTCCGAGTGCCACTAATTTGCATATTGGAGATTTACTCAGCTACTCTTACTTGGTAACATATTCAAATTTTGCACGGTTTGGCTTATTTTTGAGGGAGTTATCGCTATTTCTGTGATTTTTCCTTAATTTATGATAACCAGTGTACATATCCTAAGTGGCGCTTTCGAGACATAAAAAACGCAATTTGAATTTCGTCAACCTGCCCGGTGTAAAGGGAGATATAGAACTGCCTTCCCCTTTTTTTGGTCCAAAGGGGTTTTGTCTCTGATGGACTATTGTTTTTGTTTTGCGGTTTTTGTTTTGCGATTTTGCGTCGATTCATTACAAACAGCGAATCACTTTTCAAACTGCTGCCACAAAGTATTATCGCCCTGTGTTATATTTAAAGAAATTAAATAATGAAAAATCTGCATAAATTTATGTATATTTCTTGCATTGTGATAAGACAATGATACATATTGTGATAAGACAATGGTACATACAGCTATCGAATTTTAAATGACGTATTCCTACTGCGAATGCGGGCATGTGGAAACAAATTTGAAATCTGGAATTTGTTTTATTATCCATTTCATATTTTGTAAATCTTTAACGAATTTTTGATTAACAACCCCAAAGATTTCAAAGCGAGCAATAGCAACATTGTGCAGTCTAGAGAAAAAAACATTTTTAATTATGACGTAATTTAAAATCTGAAACCTTTCAGATTTCAGAAACCACTCGGGTTTGAAATCAGGAAACTAAGAAACTAAACTTAACTAATGTAACTAAAAAGATATAGCCGAAGCTATCAAGATTTTAACAGAGTTGGCCCCTTAACGCTAATTCACGGCAAAGCTATTAAGGTGGGGCTGAGCGTAATACTAGCTTAAGAGAGAGAGAGAGAGAGTAGCCTAACAAGGCGAACGCGTGCTAGTCAGAATTCTTGGCTCTCTAACCAAGTCAGTAGAACTTCACAGTTAAATACTTTTCCTCATTTGCATTCAAAAGCTATTTTAAAAATACGTTCTGGCCGGAAGTTGTAAGCTGAAATTCAGAAAGATAGGAAAGTGGCTTTAAACTAAAAATTAACTGTTAGAAAAATTAAGATAATCCTTACAGCATGAAGCCTAACATCATACTGAGTAACTAAATTTATCGATCTAATGCGTATCTGAATGGCTAATTAGCCTGAAAAATGTAACTTCTTAGCTGTCCGATAAAGTGCATGTAATACAGGGTGCATCAGAAAAATGCATACGGACTTTGAACAATCATATAAAATTTATTATCATACCTAGAAGGTTAAGTTTATAAAAGAAAGTAATGTTATGTTTCCTCAACAGTCGGCAGCAGAGTCGTCGGTCTATCTGCGCACCCATTTAATGCCAAAAAAAATAACATTGACATGGCGGATGTATGTTTAAACTTCCAAGAGCGGAAGCAGGTTATCCAATGGTACTGAATGTGTAAGGATGTTGTTGTGGTTTACAGACAATGGAGATATTGAGTATGGGATTGATCTACCTTCAAGGTTAACAATAATTACACATCTAAGCGAAAGTTTTGAGGTTCATGGAACAGTGTGTGATGTGCAGAAAGGCCAATCACAGAGACCTCGTGCGGCTGCATATCATGAACCCCCAGTTTTAAAACTGAAAGTGTTTCTATGGTCACCACAAAACATCTTCAAGGCAAGGATCACATGAATGTGATTAAATGCTAGTGGTGAGTGATAATGTAACAGACCAGTGGATAGGCCACAGGGGACCAATCGAGTTTCCTGCACGCTCTCCAGACTGTACACCCCTCAATTTTTTCTTATAGGGTACAGTAAAAGATGAGGTGTACTGTCGTAAATTACATCACCTTGACATGTTTTGGGATCAGATTCGAGTGGTGTGCGTAGAAATCCCATTTTTGGTGAAAAGTACGGAATCAGTAGTGATGCGTACTAAGAAATCTATAGATGAAGGACACAATTTAGATCATTTATTTTAAACACCATTTGGAACATTCTTTCTGATCAGAAAGCACACTTATTTTTCAAATTGGACTATACCTTTAAGTGTTCTAGAAATTTAACTTTGTAGGTTAGAAAATAAATTTTCCATGGCAGTTCAAAGTCTGTATATATTTTTCTGTTGCAACCTGTACGGGATCAGAACACATATCATCACGATATTGTTAAATGTCATCTATATCAATATTGAAATGAAACACGTTTCTCGCGGCACTTCGAGAGGATCTAAAAAGTCATATAGAAAGGGAAGAAAGATTATACCCATTTTTTGAGCCACTATTGTTCGCGCTTTGGTAGATACGATCCAGTGAACGTAGAACAGGCGTCCAGCTTTGAGTTAGAAACTAGGCTGAAACAGGCTGACTGCATAGTTACTTTACGGGGGATTTTCGCGATGCGTAGCGTGAATACGAGAGAACGTCTCTCAGAAGTCCTCGACGGAGGCATCACTTTTCTTAGGCAGATAGCCCCCATGGTTAGGCCCCATTCAACTATGAGGATTGAACTATGAGAGCATCAGGTTTTTCCCATTTTTACCGCGTGCCTTCACGGTGTGACTAGAAAGCACGTCCGGCTAGTGACCTGAAGTTCCAGAATTCGAGATTCGTGAGGGTAGTTCCCGTTTTTTACGTCTTTTGCTCCAAAATAAAATGCTGAATCGTCTCTACATATATTCTGCCATTAACTGTTTTCGTATAGCATTTTATAATAAACAACTAACTGGATTTAAAAAGCCAGGTATATATTACAAAAGCAGCGTAAGTTTAGGGACTAATTTATAGTTGTTTGCTTCTAAAGCCTTTAGGGATGCTATTAATCTAGCAGGTGAAGTCCTGCAGACGCTACCTGACAGCTTAGTTAGTTGGTCTTCAGATTTTTCAAATGACATTTCTTAATATATGTAATTTGAACTTTTCACATAAAAAGCACGATTTGAGCTATCGATAATTCATCTCTCATGACGATGTAAATTGTTTTGAATACAATCGCGCACTCAGTATTTACTGTGCTAATAGTATGCTATCAATGTTATTTTAGCTCACCTTCAGGTCCGTGAAATAGTAACGAATACGGAACTGGTGGATGCATTCAGGTACGCGTGCATGGTTTAGAATGCAGTTAGTCTTAGAGGTTCTAGTGCCTAGTCGAGTGTCTAATTATAGAGCATTAGAGTGAACTGCAGAGTATGCTGAAAATGTTAGAAGCTATAATTGCAATCAGAGGTTTCATTGCGCCAAACCTTTTACGTTGAACTGTATATTTTCTTACTATTTCTATGTAAAGCTTTATTTTCAGGCCAACAGAACTTCTGAAGCTATTTATCTGACACATACGTTAACCCTTTTCGACATGCTACCTTTTAAAGTCGGAGTTTTGAAAAAAAAATAAATAAAAAATGTAGGCAGTCTAATTAGGCATAGAGGAGTACACAAGTAAAATTTTGCGAAGATAGCACTTGTCCTTTTAATTCTGTGAGTGTGCCCAAAGTGGCACACTGATTGAATGAAGCTTCGAAAAGAGTGCTGAAACGAGCATTTTTGGCGATGAACTGACCGATGAGATGCGGAGAAACAAAGAATACAGACTCTTAGTTGTCCTAGATGTTCGGTGAGCCTGGTCCGGGCACACCTAGGGTTCGCCGTTTGATTTTAAGCAAGATTTCAAGGTAAAAATTTAAAACTAATATAGAATAAGGATATTAGCATACAGCCAAAAAAATAACATAGAAATTTCTTTTCAAACAATTCCTTTTATACCCTAAAAAAAAACTGGAAGATTTCTTTGAAAAATGAGGGTCTTAAAAAACTAAACATGCCTAAAATATATGGACTGGTTTGTGTTGAGCTGCCATCTACCATAAATAAAAAAAGGTTCAGGGTAACCTATAGTAACCTATAAATTCTTTTTCATTCAGTTTTTCTGTGCGTACAGAAGAAAATTTTTAGGTGTGTCCAGACCGGACACACTGTGCCGCAAAGAGTTAAACAATAACAACGAAATAATTTTAAACGCTGATAATGTGTTCAGATAACAGAGTCAAATAAATATGCAATAAGCTTACTGAATATGTTTCACTGGCGTGTGGAATGATCATTTTTGGTTAGAGCTAGTGAATTCCAGCAGGGCGGCGTGAGTGCTAAAAACTTCCTCTGTTTAAAATTCAAAACTCTCAGTTTAACGCTAATTGGTATTCTGGTGAGGAATACCGAAGAAGACGTTATAGTAAGGATCAAAATCGTAATAGTTGGTCAATTAACATAACATCCTTGCAAGCCCAAGCAGATGTGGCATGCAAAGCATGTCTAATTCGTACAATTCTAGTATCTTATCCATAGAAGCTACACGTATGTTCTTAAAACATCATCTGAAGAAAATAGGATTCTTTGTCTCTGTTAAATGAATATTATTTCAGATTACGTTCAGTGTGCAATTTCTCCAAGCACAAATTTTGAATAAGGAAGGGAAAAAATAAGAAAGATATTCTCAGATTTCTCGAAGAAAAAGGTTTTTAAACATAGTTTATTTTCTTAGAAAGAGTTCAGAGAAGGAGTATAAAAATAATATATTAGAAAAGACAGATGCAATGTTCCGTGGATTCACTCCACTAATCAAGATCAAAGACATTTTCCTTTTCCCTCCGCCAACGTAAAAAGCAGGGACGAATTTTTCCCTATCCGCGAGAGAAAGTGAACGTTTGTTTTTTAGTGCCGATTGTGTTGCAATTTATTATTATATTTTAGTTAAAGTAATAGTGAGTTTTCTGCTCCGAAGTTTTATGCTTCGGAGTAAAATAATTAATATCAGTATTTGAACTTATCTACTTCTTGAACTACGATTTTCAACTTATGTTGTTATTACTTTTGTTTTGTTGAATGGCAACGATTATTAGTCCAAAGGCGCTTTTTTCCCTGAGGAACTATTGTTTCCGTTTTGCGATTTTGCGTTCAAACACTATAAATGGTTGTATCACTTTTCAAACTGTTGCCATCCAATAATATCACCCTATAATGAATCTGCATAAATGTATGTACTATGTATGTTTCTCGCGTTGTGAAAAAGCAATGGTGCCCAGAGCCTTCCAATTTTGAATTAAGAAGGTCGCCAAGTAAATTATCATGCCCATATTCGCCCTACTGCGAATATGGGCATCTGAAAGCCCAAATTTGAAATTTGGAATTTGTTTTATTATTGATTTCAGATGTTGTAAATATTTAACGAATTTTCGATTAACAAACTCGACGATTTCAGAGATAACAATGGCAAAACTCTACGAAAAAAATATTATTTCTATCTCCAGCGGCGTGGGAGACTGCATATCGGAAATTCTAAAGATATGCTCAATTTAAAATTATTTTGCGATATTGCTCTTGAACTGAATTTAATGGCTCAGGTGCAAAGAATAAATAAAGGATTAATAAATTTATTTAATAAATAAAGGAAACACAGAAAATGTTTAAAAAAACGCCCCTTTGGAAGTAATTTAAAATCTGAAAACTTTTTAGATATTTTTCAGATTATCTTTTTTTTATTATTATTATTATTGTTGCTAAAGAAAATATTCATTTCTTTTTTACGTAATCTTTAAAACTGAGTAGTATCTTTTTGTTGTTGTTGTTTATGTTAGCAATGCAAATTTAAGGCTGCATTTTAACTGAATAAAGAGTTGTTAATTTTTAAAAGTATCATATTCATTCAGCTGGAGAACTTGGAGTTAATTTGAGTAATTTAAAAAAGGCGTCCGAAATGTTTTGTTTATTGTTATTCACGTGCATTACATGCACACACCGCAAAATAAAATGCAACAGTTCTATATCTCCCGTTTTACTGGGCCGATTTACGAAATTCAATATGCATTTTTCCTGTCTCGACAACTCGACTTAGGATATATATTAAATTTAGATATAGAATTATTCTAACATAGGTATTTTGACACAAAATCGGACCTTTTCCGAAATGACATGCCAATGGTTTTTCCATATTTCGCTTCTAAGACTCAAATTATGCCTAAATACTAAATTTTGTAAATTTTGATGAGAAATTTACGCAAAAATTCAAGAATTTATCTTGGCGCATTTTTTTCAGTCTGCACCAGGAATGATTTACTTGGCGACCTTCTTAATTTAGAGCAACCTATTTTCCTTTCTTTTTTTTTCATTGTAAACAAGCAGAAAAAAGACGGCCATTCATGCTTTCAAATAATTTTAACAAAGTGCGTTAACCACATTTGGTATTATTATCGCTCTAAAAATTATGCCAGATTTAAAAATGTGCCAATGTGTAAATTTATGTATATCTTAAAAACTTTGAATAAAAACACTAATTTTTTTGCAGGTGTGCCTAGAAATAGATATGAAGACTAAGGTGAAGACTTTAAAATATGAAGACTTTAAAAATATGAAGACTTTAAGATGATGTTAAAATATTTATAGTGTCAAATAGATAATTCAAAATGTTTTTCAAAAAGTCATAGAAAATGTTTAAAAATACAAATTTTAAATATAAATAAAAAATCTGCGAATGATATTTGGATTAAGCTTCAATTTCGAATTCTGGAAGAAGGAATCAAGTAAATGAAAAAGTAAGTAAAGTAAGTAAAATGAATAAAAAAATCAAGCAAGTAAATGAATATTTTCCTTAGAAAAAAAGGGATATTAATAACAAACTCAATTAACACTGAGAAGCTAAAATTTTGCGAGCTAATTTTTTAAAAACTACTCGTGCGATTTTTACAAAACTTGGCAGTTTAGCATAACTTGAGTCGTAGAATCGAAATATAGAAAAACATTTGCATATCATTTCAGAAAAAAAAAGGTTTTGTGTCAAAATACATATATTAGAACAATGCTATATTTAATTCTAATATATATCCTAAATCGGGCTTTCGAGACATGAAAAACACAAATCGAATTTCGTCAATCCGCCCAGTAGAACAGAAGATATAGAACTATGCCATTTTTGTTTTCTTTTTTCCTCAGTGTACAATGTGTTACAATGTTTTTAACCAAGACATAATGGTATAGTGAAGTTTCTGATTAATTTCAGGAGCTGAATTCTTCTGTTAACTTACTGCTTATTGTTGCCCAAAGTTTGAGTTACATTTTTACTCATCTAGCTTCGTTTAATCTTTAATATTATTTATATATCATTTAACTTAACAATTGTTTAACCCTATTGCCAAGTCTCAAAATTTCAGTGCAACAAAATTTGAATTGATACTGTATATTTTAATGTTGGTGGTAGCTGTGCATTTAATACAGTAGCGATTTTCAAGCGTTCTTTTATTAGATCACTGCAGAATCGGAGGCCTACCAGTGTTTTACAAAATAGCGACGAAACAATTAGATTCGGCATGTTGTTCAGCAGCGTCCCCTAGCGTATAATAGCTATGCGATGTGAAGCTTGATTTGCTTGGAATGAAGTGCCAAATTTAGTCGCTTTAGACCTTGTTTTAGACATTAGTTTTAGACCGAGAAAGGAATTTTCAAGTAAACGGAGTTTTCTCTCATGGACTAGATGCTAGCTACCAATAAACGGAAAACGACCATTTTGGTGTTAAGGGGCCTCATACACCTCAAATCCCTTATAATCGTTGAATATGTAGACTCTTACATGAATTGAGATATTTTATTTATTTTAAAAGCAATTACTTCCAACGTTTTACAGCTGACCCCATAATATAGTTGCTTTGAGATCTAGTGACCAGAAAGTTTGTCTTGCCACAAATAGTTTTGTAATTTAATCCGCTTTGTGACGAAATGTTTCGTCATGTTTCCCCCTTGCGCGCACGATATTTAAAAAAATGGGTAATGGTAACTTTAAATTTCTTGGAATTCTTTATGTGGGCACTATTTTCCAACTGAACCAAAAATCTGATGAATATATTAATATTAAAACATTTTATGCGCGAAAACATTACAAATTTTTTTAATAAAATAAATTTTATAAACTCAACTCCAAATAAAATAAAAATTTAACATGAAAATCTTAGGATTTTTGGTTCCCAGTAGTTTCCAAATGTTATATATATTAAATATGGAATTAAATTATGGAAGAGAATGTTTTAAACTGTACGCGCACGTTGGAAACATAACAGAACATTTTGTCACAAAGCGGATTAAATTATAAAAATATTTGTGGCAACACAAACTTTCTGATTACTATTTCAGAAAGAAGCTATATTCTGTAGTCAGCTGTGAAAAGTGGGAAGTGATTGCTTTTAAAATAAATAAGTTATTCTTGCAACAATTACATATTCGAAGATCTTATGGTTTTAAGGTGTATGAGTCCCCTTAAGTTTCCCTTTTGATTGAGGATTTAATTTAGAAGACATTATTGCTTCACTAAAACAGGAAGAAATGTTTCATAATAACAGGAAGAAATATTTTGAAATAATCGAATGTACTTGCAAATTTTATTTATTGCATTTAATTCTGTGCTTATAAGTAATCAAACATTAATCAATGTACTCAGAATGAGGTTCTTCCTGCATGCGTGTCTCATCCATTTGCTCCTTCAGATGTCCAAGAATAATTCTTCCAGCAACACCTTTTCTGCAAGGCTGACTTCCATAGCTGGGATATCTTTAGCAATTTCTTCTCGTAAGCTTCTTGGACAGCCAGTCCTTTTTTCCATCCAGTCAACACGACGTTCAACTTCTAGAACGGCATCCTTCACCTTTCTGCCACAGGGTACTGAAACAGCATTAGCGGCGCAAGCAATATCATAAGCAAAGCTCCTGGAGGGGAGGGAAAAAAACCTACATATTAACTAGAACATAATAGTGCTTTTGCATAAATTATACTTGAGTCTGTAAATAACACAGATGAATATCGCTATAAAGAAGTTTATTGTCTTTTGTTTCTTTACGTTTAACCCTTTCCGGCGCAGTGTGTTCGGAGTCAACATGCCAAAAATATTTCCTCTTTAGACACTGAAAATAATCGATAAATATCACGAAAACTACACTAATGATTAGATTTAATCTCTTTTATGAATAATAGATGACAGCAGCACACAAGCAAATCATTAACTTTGAGATGTATTCTGTTTTTAAAGATACTGATTTTTCAAAGAAATGTTTTAGATTCTTCTTTAAATATAAAGAAAAGCAATAAAAAATCTTTATATAATTTTGTTGTTCGTATGCTAATCTGCCTATTCTGTATTACTTTTAATTTTTATCTTTGAGATATTGCGTATAGCGAAGCCTTCAATGTATGGTGTGTTCGGACTGAACACACTGTAGTGGTAGCGCCTGTCACGTGGGATGGAATCACAGAATCTGGTTTCGTGCTTCAAACACGGGGGGGGGGGGCTGACAGCGCAGATTCATTTATATTTGCTTTTATTATTTATGTTTTTGCTTTTGAAGGCCCCGGTTTTAAGTTAGCTATTTGATTTTCAGCGAGAGCAGACCTTTTTTTCTCTTACTTTCATCGTGCGTAGTTTGCTTAGTTTTGATTTCTGTAGATTTTTATTTGTATATACTCGTATATTTAATAATTATTTTCTCCTGTCAATAACTAATTGTAAATATTATAATATTTTAATTATTTTTCTTATTTTAAAATTAGGTAAAGGGCTCGGAGAGGCCTCAGTTTTGCTGAATCAATGAGAATTTCCTTTTTCTCCCCGATTTTTTTGGGGGGTGTAGAGTAGCAGGTATCCCAGTGGTGCAGCCTGGTTTATGCTAAATCTGCTACAGAGACCAGATTCTACTGTTTATAAATCATACACAAAGTATTTTACTGTAATACGTGCTTCACAGCAATGCCCACCTATCGCAACTCGTGCAGCTCAGTGTCTTCGCTTCGGAGACAGACTTTAGAAAACATAATTGCTTCACTAAAACAGGAAGAAATGTTTCATAATAACAGGAAGAAATATTTTGAAATAATCGAATGTGCTTGCAAATTTTATTTATTGTATTTAATTCTGTGCTTATAAGTACTCAAGTATTAATCAAAGTACGCAAAATGAGTTTCTTCCAGGATGCGTCTTATCCATTTGCTCATTCAGACGTCCAAGAGTAATTCTTCGAGTATTACCTTTTCCACAAGCTTGATATCCATAGCTGGGATATCTTTAGTAATTTCTTCTCTCACGCTTCTTGTACACATTGTCTTCTTTTCCATCCAGTCAACATGACGGTTACTTTCTATAACGGCATCCTTCACCATACTGCCACAGGGTACTGAAACAGCATTAGCTGCGCACGCAACATCATAGGCAAGGCTCCTGTTGGACAAAAAACGTAACATATTAACTAGAGCATAATAGTAGTTCTGGTATAAATTTTACTTGAGTCTGTACACAGTACAGGTGCTTATCCCTATAAAAATATTCATTGCCTTTTGTGTTTTCGGTTTTATCAAAAATTACGTATTTAACATATATTTTGCAATTTCTTGATAAATGACCTGGTTTCAACCACGAAAAACAATCTTTATTACACTTTAAATTACTTTGTTTTTCTTCCAGTGTAAGATTATTACTTTTAAAACAATCTTTAGTCTCATGAACTTTCCTACAAAATAAACAGTGAAAAGCAGTTCCTTTCTTTATATTAGAAAGTAAATCATTAGCTATGGGATATAATTCAACATCTTTGAGATTCATGTTTCTAGGAGACATATCGTTTGATTTAATCCCTACTTTCGCAACTGAAACACGCTCTTCGCTTTCAAATTCTGTACGAAGAAAAAC
Source organism: Stegodyphus dumicola (assembly GCF_044657685.1). Taxonomy (NCBI): domain Eukaryota; kingdom Metazoa; phylum Arthropoda; class Arachnida; order Araneae; family Eresidae; genus Stegodyphus; species Stegodyphus dumicola. The sequence continues at coordinate 276,170,147 of NC_140770.1, read as the reverse complement.
AATAATATCGATAAATAAACAGAATAGGAATTTTCAGATTTGTTCAACATAAGATTCCTTAACCAAACTCTAAGTAATACTTCCGGTATGCAAGATTCAAATAAAAGGAACAACATAACAGAATATTTATCAGAAGTCATACCAATAGATTCAAGTGACCTGAAATAGAATTTTAATTTGTCATAAAGCTGGACTATGTTACCTTTAGTTTTACCATTCGTAGCGTTTTACACATTTAAACTCTGAAGTTTGCGTACATAAAATTCCACAAGCATTTCGTCAAGGCCAAATCTTGCTTTTAAGCTTTCAATCACCTTTATGTAATGGGCCGACCCCCCTAGCCGATTCATATCAGCCATAAAGCCACAAAGGGGAAGGCCCGTCTAACACAAAACGAGGCAGTCACCGAGCCAACTGTGCCCCAAAAAGAAACACAATTCTTAATTTTAAAATTTTTAATCTTAAAAAAAACAGACAATTCTTAATTTTTAAAGCCATAAAATATCAAATGCTCCCGCGAAACCAGGGCCGAGCCCCGAGCAACATAAAAGATAGAAAAATGAAACATAATAAACTAAAAAAAAAAAAAAAAAAAGGTTCAAATGGTTGCAAGCCTTTTAAAATCTCTTTTAAAAACTCATAACATCCAATTTTAATTGTCTCCTAACTACCAATGCCCACAATACTTTTATTTTTATTTATCACAGTCATAACATCTTGTGAAAATTTCAACAATTTATCATATTTCATTTGTGTTATATCTAATCCTGTTATTCCATATTTTGCCCTCACCCCTCGGGTAAGAGTACATATCTCAACAAAATGTTCCGCATCTCCAATAAGATCACATTTGAGGCATCTATCGTTGCCCTGGAGGTGGAATCTCTTTAAATATTGTGGAAATCTTCCATGACCTGTGATAAGTTGATTCACATCTATATCTGTATAGGTTTTCATTTTTCTATTTATTTTTCTATTTTTTTAAATAAGACTTTCGTCTTGTTGAATTTTCCCACGTTTGATTCCATTGTTTATAATAGTAGTCTTTCATTTTTATAATCATTTTCCTTCTTGCCGGATTTATAATATTGTAATCTAAACCATCCCCCAGGGCAGCCTCTTTAACCAGTGTATCCGCCCTCTCATTACCTAGGTCACCAATATAAGCTTTTATCCAATGTAATTTTATATAATGTCTCTCATTGGCCTTGCGATATAATGACTTTATTTCTTCTATTTTCTTACTTTTTGGCTCCGGGCTGGAGAGCGCCGTTAAGACAGAAAGTGCATCCGAATAAATATGTATATAATGTCTCTTTGTTAAATTTTTATCTACCCAGATCAACAATTCTTTTTATAGCAGCTACTTCAGCCTGGTATACAGCATTAGTATCAATCATTTTCAGTTTTATAGAATCTATTTCTAAGCCATGAAAGTAAACAGTATAAGCTGAACCGACGCCCCCCTCTAACCCAGAGCCATCTGTATAAATTTCTATTTCACCCATATTTGGTTCTTCACAATCAAAACCAACACCAAACACATTTCTCGGGTTAATATCAATAAAAATTGGATATTTAATATAATCTGTATAAATTTTAAAATCATCATATACATTAAAATCTTTTAGGCCATTGCTCAATAAAAATTTATCATAGTAATATTGATAAAAAATCGAGAGAGGGGGCACACCGGCTATAATGCATAGAATTTCCGTCGAGACAGTCCGAAAGGACATTGCATTAGCTAGCAGCCAGCATCTATGCAAAGAGTCCAGTTTCGTTCTAAGTCTTATTAATTCCCTCGCCCGGAGACCCCATGCACCAATACCATACATAATCTTGGGTAAAATAATGTTCATATATATTTCTTTCAATATTTTACTTTTACTGATCAAAGTATTTGCTGTGAAGGTATTTATATAATATGTGAGAATTCTTTCAATATTTCTCTGTATTTCTTTAAAATGCGAGATAAAATTCATTTTTCTATCTAGTACTATTTCTAAATATTTAATTTCTTCTTTAAATTTTATATTTCTACCTTTGAATTTTAATCTAGGAGGTCTTATTTGCACACCTCCTCTTGGAAATAAAGAAAAGGGTTTTATAGAATGTATTTAAAATATGTTGGCATATATCGGAAATAGTAGTATAAACAAATGGATTTGGAATGAATGAGGTAATGGGCTAAATTTTGTGAAAATTAGGAACTCTAATTTGAAAATTATGTTTAAATGCGACGGTATTTTCATAACACCTGATTGTTTCAATTTTCTTTTATATCTTTATGTAGCTCTCCAAATTTGTAAAGAAGCAAAAGTTAAATTGCTTTATTTGGGATACCCACAAATTCAGCTTCGATATACAGTTGTTTATGATTCCAATAAATAATATTCTTTTGTTTGCCGCGCAGTTCAAGATTGAGTTTATTCATTTTCGTTGTCATCTCTGTAGAGAAGACTAAATTAGATAACCACATATGATCAAAGTTTCGTTTCTGGTTTCTAAAATTGTTTTTGTCTCTGGAAAAGATCTAAAAATCATTGTAGGACTTCCCCCCTACTATGACATCTCATTTCAGAATGAACTTTAAAATTTCATATTTAGCATCAAGTTCATTATTGACCACTTTGAACGATTTATTTTGAAGCGGTCTGACGTCAATAAAATTTACAAATTTAAAACAGCTTGCATCACATGTACAAAAAAGTAAATCTTTTGCTCATCATGTTTGCTGATGTGTGATGCAGTGGCAGTTGAAAAGGTTTGGAAAGTCATAATCATTCTTACATAACGTGATCAAACCAACAGCAAAACCAATCAAGGCAGATGCTAAGTCTGTTGTTAACGGATACAAGTTTTGAAAGGGAAAGATTAATTTCGGTTGTAGGGTTTTTAGTACCTTGGTACATGTCAATTCCATTAGTTCTTTAATGACAGAATTTGCCCAGGAGTTTGGCGTAACAAGAATTCAACTTTCCCTTTTCTTCTCTTGGTAGTTCATTAGACTGAGGAATGGGGCCAGACGTGCAGCGGGAGCCGCACAAAAGGTCGCGAGAAACATATGCAGCTCGTGCACTATGAATGGGGCATCCCTGGTTTACAAACCGTATTCATAAGGTCCTGCCTTTATTTTCAAATCCGCTGGCAGCAGAAATATACTACCAGTTATATTATAATCTAGTTATGTTTTAAGTTCCAGTTATAATCCTTTAAAAATAACGTCTAACGTTTTACTTCTGATTCATTTAATCACATTCGGGTAGATCATATAAAAATCAAAATATAAATATGTAATTCTCATGCGACAAAAATTTATCGAGATTTTTAATTTTAAAGTTAGGAATCATATTAGGAACCGCACACAAATGAAAGGGCGAAGTGTTTGTATTTCTACTTAACCCCTTCCGGCACACTACCTTTTAAAGTCAGAGTTTTGATTAAAAAAAAAGAAAAAAAAGGTAGGCTGTCTAATTAGGCCTAGAAGATTACACAAGTAAAATTTTGTGAAGATAGCACTTATCGTCTTAATTCTGTGGGTGTGCCCAAAACGAGCATTCTTGTCAATGAACTGACCGATGAGAGGAGTAGAAACAAAGAATACAGAGTCTCAGTTGTCCTAGATGATCGGTGAGCCCGGTCTGGGCACACCTAGGGTTCGCCGTTTGATTTTAGGCAAGATTTCAAGGTAAAAATTTAAAACTAATATAGAATAAGAAGACTAACATGCAGCCAAAAAATAACATAGACATTTCTTTTCGAACAATTCCTTTTATACCCTAACAAAAATCTGGAAAAGTTCTTTGAAAAATAAGGCTCGTAGAAAACTAAACATGGCTAAAATATATGGACTGGTTTGTGTTGAATTGCCCTTTACTATAAATAAAAAAGGTTCGGAGAAACCTATAAATCCTTTTTTATTCAATTTTTCTGTACGTACAGAATTCTTAGGTGTGTCCAGACCGAACACTCTGTGGCGCAAAGGGTTAAATAGTATAGCTTCAAGTCAAAAGTACTTTAAAAATATGAAATGTTTCAGTGAGAAACATTGCGCACTAGCGATTTAAATGAAATGTTAAAATTGCAGTAATTTAAAAGTAATGTTGTCTTCAGAATGAAGATATAACTGGACTTCTGTTTCAACATGAAAGCCAGATTTTTTGTTTCGTTAAAATTAGAAAATTAAAAAGGCGTGACTGGAGAATATGAAGTATAATTACATGCACATGAGTTTCAACCATTCCTCATCAGAAAATTCTTCACTCGTGGTGTTCAGGTAATCTCTGTAAGTGTTGTGCACTGTCCTCACGTTTTCGGAACAGTCTTTGATGACGTTTTCTTTTATGCATCCAATATTTGGCCGAAGAACTGTTGGACAGAAAAATGCTATTTAATATAAATCAATTTTAAATCAGTTCTAAAAGTTTAAATGTTTTAAGTTTGCAGTTTATGGACCTCAAAGTATATTTTAACATTCTTCAGAAGAATTGATTAATAAAATTTTAAAACATCAAAAATATTGTAAAAAACATAAAATTGAAAATATCGCAGTTTGAAATGAATACAATATTTTCTACTCACGTGAAAGTTGGTTACTATCGAACCATGAAAGTTGACTGATTTGCCAATTAGTTTTAATTCTGACCATTCTGGTATTTACACATTATTCCGTCGATCATGAAAGTTCTCCCAATTCTTTTGATTCGCCCACGTATTCGGAGCCTGCTTATCTCAAAGGAAAAACGGAAAGATGTACCCGATTAGTTACGCCAGCCAGAAACTTACCAAAACACAACAAGCATGGCCAACTATCGAGAGGGAAACTTATGCTGTTATTTGGAGCTTGAAAAAGTTTGAAACTTGGATTTTTGGCTCACCTGTGGAACTGATAACTGATCACAATCCGTTAACTTTCATCACAAAGAACGTACCACAATCTTCTAAGTTACAGAGATGGGCTTTAGCATTACAAAAGTATGATACTACAATTTCACATTGCCCAGGTGCTAAGTTAAGCAATGCTGATGCGTTGTCCAGACTAGATACTATTGAGTGACATGTGTGAAAGAAAGAACTTTTCATAGACATTTATGAACTCTTAATATTATTATTTTTTTTTATGTGTGTGTTTCTTTTTCAGCTACTCTCCTAGAGACTTTTAAGTATATCATAGACGCTTTAAGTATTCTATTGCATTAGAATTGTTTGAATACTAATTTTTAATCATTTATATATTACAGTTTTAGAAGAAGTCTTGTAGTAGGCGTAGAACTAACCTGTATAAGTATTGTGTTATATATCTTTCAACTTCAGTATCGATTGATTTGTAGACTTTAGTAGGTATGTAACTCTTTTGTTTGACGTCAACATAACTTGTCATATTTCAATAGGCTTTCACCCTATTTCAATATTGGATGGGGGGTGTGATGTATGGGTGACGCCAATCAACAAGATGTATAGAGGGCGCTAACTCTCAGTCTGGAGAGGCGCCAAAAGTTTAGTTTCCAAGAGGGAGACCGACAAAGAGGTCATACGGAAGGCTCGTGGGAGCCATTAATGAAACCGAAATTCACTTTTATTACTTTATATATTTCAGTTATTAGTATTGTAGTTTAGTATTAGTTTTGTGTTTGTGAAAAAAATGTTTAAAAATACAAGAAGGTGGAGTTATTTCTCTATGAGGCGGTGGATGAAGAAAGGGATGATATCACAGGTGCCATTTCTGTAAAAAACGTATGATGTGCTATTCTACAAATAACTACTTTTTTCTAGTTAATATACAATGTTATCAACATTTGGCTTCATTAAAAAGTTTTTTATTAATTAATTTGGTTATTTTTATTCTCACATTTATGTTGCAAAACGTTGCTTTTCGAAAATCAATCGGGACTTCATCACTCATATGAGATATATGCGCTTTCAAGGCATGTAAATCATAATTTCAAGATGAAAAAGTAAGTTAAATTTAGTCTATTGGCCAAGTAGAACGGCAGCTAAAGATAGAACTGTCCCCTTTCATCGTCTTTTTTGTATGTATATAATTTACTCATTACATTTATCCATAATTGGCGTTAAATCGTGTTGCTTAGCGACAATTTCGCTGTTGAGCGGAAAATACACATATTTTAATTTTATCTGTTTCTAAAAATTATTCCACAGAAATTCAGAATAGGGAATAATAAATCATATTTTTTAAAATTTCTTTTTATAATACGCAAGCGGAACGACAAAAAAGAAACTGTAATTTATTATTCCTTTCAAAACTCAGACCCCCAGACCTTTCACTGAGCGATTTTCATCTTTTCCCCTATCTTAAACATCATGTCGGCGGGAACCCATACAACGATGACGACGATGTGAAAACGGCCGTGACCTCTTTGTTATCGGAGAAAGTGGAAAGTTTCTATGAAGAGGGTGTTCAAAATCTAGTTTCAAGGTATGATAAGTTTAAACAAACTTGGCAACTATGTTGAAAAATAGAAAAACGTATGTAGACTTTGACAATATATTCGGTTTTCGAAAATTTTGTTTGGTTTTTATTTCTAAATGGTCCTTACTCAAAAAACATCTCTCGTACTATTGAAATAGCTGTATATTAATGGGCAAGATGAGGTCTACTGACTACGACCAACTAAACAATTACAGACTGAAACACTTACACGGGAGGAGTTCGTATTCATAATGTTCTAAACATTAGAAATAGTAGAAGTAGATGAATAAAAATAGTAGAAATAGATGTAATGTTTTAAAAAGAGCAAAAAAACGAAGAGTTGAAATATTGGTTACATAATAAATAAAGGGGTGTCGTTTACTTCAGCATTCCAGGCGTACGACTGGCGCAGAATTGGTGGGATCTCTTCCAACTTCCATGGTTTGATGACAGCCAACTCTCACGATCGACGGAATAACAAGTAAGAAAATAATTTCTATAAAAACGTTAAATTACACGCGTTACGTCTAACAGAAAGAGTGTTTGGCATTGAAATGGTGTGATACTATATATACTATAGTAGTAAATTATAGATGAGAAACGAGAACTACAGGCGTTACATTGTTGCAAAAAGAATAAAAGATAAATAAACACTACCTTCATTAAGGCTGGAGCCTTTGCGGCAGACATCTTGCAGAAATTCAACAATTCCATTAACCTCTTCAAGCTCGTCTGTTTCGCATTTGATTGCATGTTCCTGTCTGCACTTCGTCTCGTCCAATGCAATACTGGAAAAATGGACAATGATTTAAAATGCACAGATACTTTAGAATTTTGCGAAATTTTTATCAATCGAATCAAACCTAATTGCATGCATTAAAATGTATTCTATAGAACCTTCCCGGTGTAAAGATTACTGATGCCGACTGCCGGATGGGCCCCTGCTCGAATCCTGAAAAAGCATGGATGTTTATAAGCATGTAGAATGTTTTTGTGGGAAGAAACTAAATTTTCATGGCAAGCCAGAAGTTCTGTCGAGAGGTTAGCGGTAGGGAAAGAGAGATAACTGACCTTCTAACCGGAAATTTGAGCGTAAGAGCTTAGTAGTTAACTAAGTTCAGCAACCGTTATCACCTATGGAACTGAGGTGCTGACCTAGCTTTCACTTGTACCCTGTATAGAATAGCAACATACTTTATTGATGATCAAGATTAAGATTAATAATTATTTGAATTATGGCTATTTGAAGTATGATACAGGAAGTACCTGTTAACGGGGCAAAGTGCCTTTTTCGGAGAAAATTTTAAGAGAACCTGGCTGTTAATGCTTTTCACACGTGAACGAAAATCTCGAGGTCCCCCATGCAACTAAATCTTTCAGCGAGATTTTACCCGTGCTGATTTGGTTGGTTTATTTAACTACAGCTACGCATTCTAGAGTTATCTGGTTAAGGTAAAGGATGCCTTCGTGGAAGACTTTCTAAAGAAAACTGGCTCTTATACACGTTAGAAATTAGGAGATCCAGAAAAACGCCCGTGCAGCATTGTCCGTGATTCGAACCCCAGGCAGAACTGCCAGTATTCGGCGACTCTCCAAGCTCGATCGCTGGTGGTCTCAAATGAAACTAACCCGGGTCGAACTAACAGGGCTTAAGGATCGTTCCGCTCAGCTGCTGATGGGAAACATTGTAGTCAAAGTTCTAATATTGCTACTATAGCACTCAGTATTTGACATGCTGATTACAAATATATTTGCCAACAATCTATTGAACATTATTTTTTTTAAATGGCTACGATGTAAGAAATGTCATAAAAATGAGATTCGTAAGCATTCAGCAATAAAAATGACGATAGGGACAAAGCGATAACGACACCAACAACAAATAAACAGTGATCTATTCGAAGATTAACAATTACCTTTGCTTCTTTCGCTGACGAAGATATAGCGATTAAGCTGTGAATTACTGTAGTAATAATTAACTTAATGAATTAGGTTAATTAAATAAAATTAATGTACTTTTCCGTTTTGCCGGCGATAAAGTCGCCAGTAATGGTACAACTGATGCCAAACGGAATATCTTCACTGGTAACCTTCTACGCTTCATTTTCAAAACAAGTCGCAGCCATTTCTTATCAGATAGATTGTTTCTTTCAATACTGGCATACAATTACATAGAATGTTTTCCAGATAGTTCAGTTTTATGCCCTAAGCTATTCGCGGTAATTAAGTCCATTAAGGATGCAATCACACCGCTCACCCGAAGGCGAAAATATAGAAAAGGCAAAGTCAAGGGCTAAATTTATCCATTCTAATAAGAAGGAACTAGCGAAGTAAAGCACTGCGGTTTTACATAATTTCTGAGTAAACTATTCGTACGAATTGAAATAATTCTTGCATTTAAACTTATATTCCAAATGAAGATTTAACTTGAAATTAATGTAGATAATTACTGAGAAAATTAGATTTTTGTAGTCTAGTTTACGTGAGATGAAATCACTTGGGGTCAAGCGATACGAACCGGCGAATCAGGATGCATAGTAAATTCGTGAAAGTATAGTAAATTCTTAAATTAACATCTTTTTACAAATTTATTGTCTTTATTTATTGGCTTTTTACAAAATTTTAAACGATATTAAAATGCAAAATAAAAATTTCTATGAACTAAAATTCTTTAACATTTGTTATTTATGTATATTGTATGTTGTCGCCAATAAAGTCTGCTTTATTGGAGATTTGCGCCGGCGAAACGGTAAAGTACTAAAATTAATTTTACTTTGTAAATAAAGATAGATGGAATAATAAAATTATTCATTATATATTTAAGGAAGTTCAGTTACTACTGAATGGACGGAAACTTTATCAGCTCGTTCCAGACAGCAGTTCTATGAATGGGATGGCTACGTTTTTGAGAGTTTTTCGATGTATAACGTGAATATGAGTCAGTTGCTTTGAACTTTCTCCACGAAGTCATCCCTTCCATGGCAAGCGGATATGGCGCTCTCTGTTTTAATTTAAAATCAATCATCATCTAACTGAGTTTTTATGTTAATTCCAGCTTTTTATCATCACCTATTACAAAGAATAACATAAACAATACTTTCAGTAAATTACAGATATTATGCTGAAATTCTGTGTAAAAAAAATTCATATTGATCAAAGCAGCCTGCAAAAGAAGTTGACTATTTTACGTAGTTTCTTTTTAGATTCAAACGTTAGGCCCACCAGCGGCCGAGCGGTAAAGTCGCTGAACACTGGTAGTTCGGTCCGAGGTTCGAATCTCGCGAACGGGCTGGCTGCATGGGCGTTTTCGTGGTTTTCCCCATGTGTAACGTGTATACGAGCCAGTTTCTCTTAGAAAGTCCTCCACGAAGGCATCCCTCCCCTTAGGCAGATAGCCCTCGTGTGCTTTGCCATAATTAAATACACCAACACCAGATTCAAACGTTACGTTTCTTTCCGTACCACATTTCAAATATTCCCATAAAATGCTGACAAATTTATTATTTTCAAAGAAATAATATAGCGATTTAAAATATGAATGGCAAAATTTAAAACTAAAGAGGAATGAGAAATGTAAAGATTCGCAATATAAAATATTAACTTCAATATGCTATATTGTTGATATTTGACGAATTGTAATATATTTAACTTTCCTCTTAAATTTAATCTGCTTATTATTAACTAAAGAAATAACGGATTTAAAAGCAATAAATGCAATTCTTTATCGCTGTTATTTGTTAGGAGATGGACTAGTGTAAGAAAACTAGCTGAATTTGTAGAAAGTTTCATATATCTTTTATTTACAGTATTCATGTTCAGCAGCCAGTCGCGATAGCCGCTAGTTATTTGAAAAGTGGAACCGACAACAAAAACAGTTCCATGAAAACATTAAGCTTAAAAGTAATGGCTTTTCGGGACTAAAAAATGCGCGGCAGTTCTTAATACTGTAGCGAAAATTCTAAGCATATGCTTTCTTTAAAAATTTACGAATTTGCTTATGAACTAATTTTTTAATTATACGTGGCGTACACACGAAGAACGTGATGTTTAATAAGAAATATAATGATATAAGAACACATTCTGTCACCAGTAGTGAGTCCAGATCAGAAGAGTAAACTGCGAACTAATAAGCTAGAGAATAAAAACCTCAAAAATTCCTCTGGCACGACGTTAAAATTTTTCATCCCTTCGGTATTTGTTTGAAGAAAATTCTAAAGCAACAATTATCGACAGAATGCTTTCATTTTATCTTCTTAAATTGGAGAAGAGGTTCATGAAATGGATCACAGAGCTTCAGCGATCATTTATTTTTTAATAAATTATTATTATTAAGTATGTGATTGATCTCTTGAAAAGTCAGTTTTATATAGTCATGACACGCAATATTTTATTATTAAAAAACTCCGGTTTATTACTATGAAAGCATGCTGCAATTTTTAAGTGAGATATCCAAAATTCGTCTTGGCGGTCATCGTGTTAAATACAAGTTACGTAGATTTGTATGTCAGAATTGCAAAAATATTCGAATTGTATTTATCCCTTTAAAATGACTGTTTATTTTTTTGCCTAGAATACTATAATTTAATTCCAAACCTATACTTCCAATTGATTCCAAAGGAAACAATAAGAGTCGGTGAATAACCAAAAAGTGAAGCTTTGGCTAGGAATTCCAAACCGGATCGTCCGCTTTGGTAGTTCAGCAGAGAGATTCGGTATATATCTTGAGTTAGATAAATCCGTCATTACTTTCAGATAATTTTAGAGTTGAAATGATTTATTTGTTATTAGAGTTTTAGGTTTACAGAATATAATTCTGAATAGTTCGTTTTCTATTCTGAATATTTCGTTTTCTATTAACATTGCATTGTTACGCACATCCTTTGCATTAAGGAAATTTTAATTAAATTTTAATCTCGTATACTTAAGAAAATGGAGGAAAATAAAAAATTTCATAATTTAAACAACTTACTGACATTCCTCGTCGAACTCTTTCTCGTTGCTTGGAAACACAAAAGGAACACCAGGATCACATACTTCCCAACTCCGCTTCTCGCAAATGTCGTCCTTACCTAGAGCTGAGAGATCAGAAAGAATTAAATAAATTTATTATGTACGAATGATAACTGTTCAATTCTGCTTTATATATATCTTATCCCCATAAAGAAGTTGGCAAAAAAGCAAGAATTTGAGACAAATTTCTCAAAGAGGCTAAAACAACTGGTGGCTGTCAATATTGCAAAATGTATCCTTTCTCAATTAGATCAGTGAGAAAATTGAGCTCATTTCTGAAACAGAAAATGGCTTTCAAGAGCTATAAATTTTATATGGTTCAACATTTGTAAAGAGTATGACTACGGTAGTATTTTGCTATTAACGGTATTAAAAAAACAACGGCATCAAAGAAGATATACAATCACAAAAACATAAGATTTGTAAACTGATTCTAAAATTTAACATGCATATCTTTTACTAATTTTGTTCTAATTATATTTATAGGCTCTGATTTGTAGAACTATTTTTAAAAATTTTTCCTCAGTTGTTAGTGTGGTCGATAGCAAAATTTCATTTAAAGTTTAGACATTTCCTTGAGCATATATACTACAATTAGAGTTTTATAGTAACAAAAGCCGTTCGCTTTTTTTTTTTTTTTTTTTTTTTTTTGATGATTTTCATTGTATTTACAAAATTATTTTACCTAAAATGTTTGTGTTTATATGCCCTATTTAATAATCAACCTTCATTCTTCCCCATGTTCTACACCGTAATTTCAAACACAGTAAAATCTTTTTATAGTAACGGAAGAGGTATATTTTATCCCCATCCTCCTGAACAGCTTTCCGAAGTCCAAAGACAGTTATAGCTCGAGATTTGGAAAATCCCTTTTTAAAAGTGCAAAAGTGTAAAACTCTATGGATAATACATCAGGGGATTTGGTAAGGATATAAGTGAAAAGTATGTTCTTGATATCAGTTTCTTATTCCATTTTTCCATGAAATTAACAGCGGATTTTGACGTCTGGTTGCTTGCTTTATCTTGCTTCAGTTTTGCTGATTGAGGGCATTGTGAGTAAAGGGAAAGTATTTTATATTTGAAAATTGGGTATGAAATGTGTTCCAGATAATGTGTGGAGTTGATCTTAATATCTTCTCCATACTCTTCACTTTTAATTTGCCGTTATTTGAAAAACCAATAAACAATCCTAAATCCCTTTGAAAAATCTTTAGATTCTTTTAATCATGTTTTAAGATATTTTTCCTCTTCTCTGGTGATAATAAAAGGATCTCTTTTTATCACAGTCATCCAAATACCCAATATCCATCTAACATGGCAACAGTTTTTCATTTTTGACCTAATAAACATTTTTAATAGGAATTCTGCAGTGCGAAACGATAATTCAGCGTGGAGAAAGACGATGGGTGTTTTCGCCCTTTTAAGAATTAAATTAGCATTAGGTAGTTTGCTTACACTGAGCATTTTAATGACTTTGGAACTGTCCTTTGACTCGGCGGATTTTCTTTCAACATTAAAGATCTTACCTTAGCAAAATTCTTTTTTTTCTTTCGATATGTATTTGGAACAATTTTTCCCCTTGAAGACAAACCTAATTTTTTTTTTTTTTTTTGACAGTGTTACCTATCGTAGTTTCAAATATCAAAAATCCATGGCTTTCACAGCAATAATTAAAAACTGAATACGAACTGAAATCCTTCCATCTATTGCGTCTTTAAAAGCGCTATTTTGCAGGAAAACTACACTACAACATAGAACACAATAAATGATGTTTTCAAAAACATAATTAAAGTTAAAAATATTTTCAAGGCAGATTTGTTTAATAGCAAAGCAAAATCGTCCAAAAATGTGCAAACAACTTCTTTATGTATATAGAAGATATATAACTCAGAATGCCAAATAATAAGAGCAAAAATCATATTCCAAACTGCTTCTGGAAAATTTCAAGCCAAAAGATGTAATTAAAATGTAGGCAATGGAAGAGAATAAAATTATTTGCTGATATATGGAAACACCCGAATCATAATTATACCATGTGATTTTTCCAAACTTAAGAAAATATTATTTTATTGTATCTTTTATTAAACTGTAATTTTAAATTGTAGACAAATTATGAAAGACCAGTTTCTAAAGAACATAATTAAATCTGTTGCAGTATTTGATACTTACGTATTAACGCAACTAAAGTTTTGCAGCTTCTTTATCCGTAAAATGATAATTTTGAAAATGAAAGATTGTACGTTTGTATGATTGCTCGTATTGAATATAATACAATGCGTATAAGTTTTTTTTTTTCGAGAACAAACAATCTAGCAATATTTGATAAACTAAAAGAAACTTTAAATATTTCCTTGCAGCCATCAACATAGCGGTCTAGATTTTATGTGTATGTCTCTCTTGTCAACATTATTGATAATCTGCTTAAGAAATTTGAAAAAGATATGAAATTCAAAATATAGATTCAACGAACAGCTCTATACAGAAGATTTTACTGTACAACAGTCATACAAAATGTACACTGCGGGAAAAAAGCGGACAATTTTATACCTTCTGTTCTACTGGGCCGATTGACGAAATTCAAATTGCGTTTTTCATGTCTTGAAAGCGTGACTTATGATATATATTAGATTTATATATAAGCATAGTTATAACATAGGTATTAGAGCATAAAAACCGGACTATTTCTGGAATGATATGCCAATTTCTTTCCATATTTCGATTCTACGACTCAAATTATGCCTAAATATTAAATTTTGTAAAACGGGGTGCAAAATTTATCTTGGTCCATTTCTTTTTTTAGTTTGAGCCAATAATAAAAAGCTTAGGGAACTTTTTAATTTATACCAACTTATTTTCATTTATTTTTTTTTTCATTGTAGACGAGCGGAAAAAAGCCGTCGCTCATACTTTCAAATAATTTTAACAAAATGCGTAAACTACATTTGCCGTTATTATCGCTTATAACAAATATGCTAGATTTCAAAACGTGCCAATATGTAAATTCATTTATATCCTAGAAATTTTGAATAAAAAACTCTAATGTTTTGCAGGTATGCTTAGAAATATATCTGCTTTAAGATGATGTAAAACATCTATAGGTTATAATTCAAAATTGTTTTCGAAAAAATTATGAAAATAATTTAAAATATAAATTTCAGAGCTAATTTTTTAATACCTACTCTTACCATTTTCACAAATCTTCGCGGTTTGGCATAATTTGAGTCGTAGAATCGAAATATGGAAATATAGTGGCATGTCATTTCAGAAAAAGTCCGATTTTGTGACAAAATACCCGTATAAGAACAATGCTATATATAACTCTAATACATATCTTAAGTCACTTTTTTGAGACATGAATAAAGCAAGTTGAATTTCGTCATTCGGCCCAGTAGAAGAGATAGAGTACTGCCTTTTTTTTTCTCCGCAGTGTACCTTCGAAATTTAAATTAAACAAAATTTAACTTGGAAGATACTTATATGCAATTTAAGATATACACGCTTTATAAACGGAAGAGAATTCAATAATTACTCAGGAAGAAGGGAAATATATGCTTCGAACGCGTGTTGCATTTAACCAATTTAATTTTTAAAGGTGATTTAAAAATATCCAAGCCTGCAAATTCATAAATTGGGTGGGCCCACTAGCGGCCGAGCGGTAAAGTCGCTGAACACTGGTAGTTCGATCCGAGGTTCGTTTTCGTGGTTTTCTCCGTGTGTAACGTGTATACGAGTCAGTTTCCCTTAGAACGTCGTCCACGAAGACATCCCTCCTCTTAGGCAGATAGCCTAGTGTGTTTTGCCATAATTAAATAAACCAAACCAAACCAAACCATAAATTGGTTGTCATACTTGAGAAAATACTACAATTGTGAAGAAACTGTACCTCTTTCTTATTATAAAGATATTCATACTTTAATTAAACTGCGAATATTAGTTTATTAAACAACGTATATCTTACCAGCAGAAGCGATGAGCAAAACGGTTACAAAGAGGACCCACATGTTGACTTGCGTATTCTATGAAAAAGAAAAAACCTGAATAGAGTCTGAAAGCTTTATATATTTTAGATAACATTAAAATTAATCGCTTTTTTATACATACCTAATTAAGTTGCGGAAATATGTAATCTACTTCCTTCGCGATCACTGTGTCTGACAGGATGCCTATTAGATATTACACATGCAGCTTAACTGTAGAAAACGTGTCGCAAAAAATTATAATGCAAAACAAATCCTTTTCATATTTCAAAATAATTTGGAAGAGAAAGGAAACGTACAGCTTTTAATCACTTCCTTAGAATGGGTTCAAAATTATTGAATTGTGTAATAAATCTGTAATAAGAACGCAATTAACGTAAATCGCTTATGTTTCAAATCATGAGTATAAGAAATCCGGAATAATATGCGTAACAAAAGAAAAATTATACTTCCTATCTCCTGATTAGACATCACACCTGTTAGAATAAGCTGTTTGCATTAACTAACCGGAAGAATCAGAGGTGCTTATACAAATTAAAATCTGATGTATAATGAAATCTCGAGCGCACAAGCGGCCCAGGGTTAAAGTCGTGAGCACTGGTAGTTTGGTCCGGCGTTCGAATTACAATTAATAAAGCTGGCTGCATGGTCCACGAGCGACCGAGTATTGAGGTCGTGAACACTGGTAGTTGGGTTCGCCGTTCGAATTCCAATTAAGATGTTGGCTGCATGGGCGTTTTCGTAGGTTTTCACATGCGTAACGTGGCTACGAGACATTTTTCCCTTCGAAACTCTTTAAACGAAGGATTTCTTTTTTTCAGCAAATTGCTCTCGAATGCTTTGCCATTTTCAAATAAACGAAAACAAACTATACGAATTTAAATCGTTTTCAAAAATTATTTAGTACCCAAAACACGTTTCCCTATAGAAATTACTGCAAAGCGGATTAATTCGTTCGGGGCTCCCAGCTGATCGCTTATCTAAAATTTAAAACAGCATTTCGTGTACATGTTCATGACACAAAATCAATGGAAATAATCATATCTAAGAAAGAAGAACAAAAATACAATATAAAGCACATGAGTAGACAAAATCTTCTTGTGATTTTACAGTGCCTCTACACAAAAATTGAATGAGTGTCCTATTTCTTTCGATAGATGACAGGAACCACGGTTTTTACTACACAAATATAGTATAATACGCGCTAAAAGTTTTTACATTAATGCAAACGTGCATTACAACTTTCGCAAGCAAAAATATTTATTGAAAAAAAAAATAAAACTTACCGTATGAATGGGCTGACTATGTAAGAATTTTCATGGCTTTTCAGAAGTCTAATGTGAAGGCTATTTCCTTAGAAAGTACTTCAGGAAGGCATTAATTTGCTTAGCAGATAATCTGTTGCTCACGCCTTTAAACTTCTTAAAACTATAAAGCACATAATTTGACATTAATTAATTTATCATTTCCAGCGCCTTATAATAGGTCTTTTTAAAACTTCTATTTTCGATGGCTTACCTACTCACATTCCCACTACCGAAATTCCAAAATAAGTAATAGTTTACTGTTTCCAAAACATATTGTCAAGTACGATGTTGCCACTCGAGTTTTCCTTCAAGAATTACCTCATTTTGCTTTGTATAAGTGATTTACTCTCACTATTTCTCATTTGCAACTCAAAATGATAACATACAATAAAGTCAGAGCTTTATATAAAAGAAAAATTAAAGAGGCCAAGTTAATCTCATGGAGAACTTACTGTAGTAATGTCACTAAAGCCTTTGGACCTACTTAAAAGATAACATATAGCAAGGTGTTTCGTCCTACGACCCTTTCGCCTATGGTGAATAGCACTGCCTCATCCAACAACGAAATAATCAGTGAAATCATAAATGCAGTTTTTCCTGATGATGATGAAGAGGATTTCTTAGAGGAGCAAGAGGAAGCGAGAAAAACTACAGCATGAAATTTCGCCAAGTTACCAGAAGAGACGAAACCCCTCCTACGCAAATGGAAGTGGACAGCATCATACGTACTCTGGCACCCAAAAAAGCTCCAGGTCTGGATGGAATTGATAATATCATCATTAGAGAGATACACCGGGAATTCCCAAAGCTATTCCTTGCGGTCATTTCAGCTTGCTGGAAACATCAGTACTTTCCTAAAAATATGAAGTTAGCAGATGTGGCGTTATTCCTAAAATCAGGCAAAACTCCGGCAGAACCTTCATCTTACAGTCCAGTATGTCTACTGCCAGCGCTCGGTAAGGTATTGGAAAGAGTAATTCTTTACAGACTGGACTTATTCCTTCAAAGGAACAACGCCCTGCATCCCAACCAATATGGATTCCGAATGGACAACTCAACTGAACATGCCATAAAAGACTTAATGGCCACTATCAAACAGAACAAGGATAACAATTTGCACTCACTGGCAACAGCCATTGACATCAAGGGAGCCTTTGACTCCCTTTGGTGGCCAGACGTAATAAATTTGCTGCACAACATGGCCTGCCCAACAGCCATTATTATCATCCTTCGCTCGGACCTTCAGGGATCGAAGTGTACAAGTAACATCAGACAGCGGCATTTATGTCAAAAATGTCTTTAGTGGATGCCCACAGGGGTCATGCCTTGGATCAACACTGTGGAATATAGTGGCAAACTCGGCATTTCGTCAGTTTGAGAGCGTAGAATACGCTCGAATCATAGCCTATGCGGACGATTTATGCTAGTTGTGGCAGGAAGGAGTAACCTCGAAATGAGATCTCAATACTGTCTTGATTTGTTCTCCCAATGGGCCAGAGCACATAAGCTTCAGATTTCGGCAGAGAAAACTAAAGCTTTACTCATAAGACGCAGCAGGCAGCTAAGACGCAACCGAAGCATTAAACTCTATGGGATACCGGTAAAATGTTTCCCCTATTGAAATATCTTGGGCTATTACTCGACAACAGACTTTCTTGGATGCCACATGTCAGGAATCTTAAGACTCGAATTAGCATCCTAAGCAACAACACGAGACGCATGACTTCACATAAATGGGGTATCTCATCTAAGCTACTAAAAATTTGGCATAGAACCATTACAGAAAGAGTAATAACTTACGGAGCAGCAATCTGGGCTGGCGAACTTACCTCTCATATGAAAAGATCCCTGCTCTCTATTCAGAGACTTCAAGTATGCAGGGCCTACCGTACCACGTCAACACTAGCCCTACAATAACTAGCAGGAATTCCTCCCCTAGATTTGATAGTAGAAAGGGAGGCAGCTATCGTAAGGGTTACCAGGCTGGGTCAAACTTCAACACTCTGAGGTCATAGTTATCACCACTCGGACTACGAGGATCAAAACAACTGCAAAAACTTTCATCCAGAAGCTTTTAATCCCTCCGACAATATCAGTATAAACGATCAACCAATTCAGAGGTACAGTAATAACCTTTTCACAGATGGCTCCAAAACTGAGAACGGCACGGGCAGCGCCTTCTGCAGAGTAGAAAATGGAGTTGTAACATTCGAGTGGAAAAGGAATAAGGCTTGAACAGCTCGGTATACCAAGCAGAGCTTCTAGCTATCAGTGCTGCGATTAGAGATGCGAACACATGTCAACAGGAGAAATTCTCCATACTCAGTGATTCGGCATCAAGTCTGGCGGCCATCGCAAGTCAAAACAGTCGGAGTACTTTGGTATACAGAATTCAGAAACAGCTTCTGACAATGCCTATTTCGCAAAGACCCACTTTAAAATGGGTTCCCGCACACACAGGGATTCAAGGCAATGAAGCCGCTGACCTACTGGCCTAGCAGGCAGCCAACGGCACGGATATATTAGAAAGATCAACTAAACTTCCTTGGTCTCATATTAAGCGAACAACTTTGACAAGTCTGCTACAAAATTGGCAAAGTAGATGGACAGAGGCAGAGGTAGGACGAAGGACATTTCGCTTACTGCCAAAAGTTAACATGGAAATAAAGACCCACTGTGCTAGCCTAACACAGTTCTTGACAGGTCATGGACCATTCCCAGTATACCTGAACAGATTCAGACTTAGGGATACTCCTTTCTGCGAATGCGGAGAGGAAGGCGACACGGACCATTATTACTTCCATTGTGTACATACAAGAACCGGGCACTTCAAGAAACCAGCAGACTGTGCCTGGACAATGTGGACGACTAACACACTCAAAAACAGAATAGCCCTTGATAAAATAGAGAAAATCTCAAGACACTGCCTAAGCAGAAACAACCGTGGATAATATTATAATGTTTCCAAATGTTCAGAACTTAAAGCAGATAACCAGAATAACGCTTAGTGCCTTGCAGTTATCAATATGTAAAAACTGTTATTAGTATAATAATATTCAACCTTGTTACTCTGGAGTCTTCTTCCCCGCCGTGATGGTATATAATTCCGTTTGGTTCATGTCCGTGGTCGGAAGCCATCATAGCGGTGCACTCACTCACTCACTCACTCACTTGCTCCGCCAGTTAGAATAAAGCACTACAAGGCTGGGGTATCCTCCTAGTCTCTGCGCTAGTGATCGTAGAATTACGAACCGCATCTTTTCCTACTTCTCTCTTTTTTTTAAAATTCTGATAGGAAGATCTGTCGGTTAGGCCAAAAAATCGCTTTATCTGGACCACTGTCTTTTATTAATAATAAGCAAAGATACAAAGATAGTAAGTATAGCCTTAATCTAATGTTAAGTGCTATTTACAGGATTTACAAGATTTACGCAGAATTACATAAATAGGTAGGGCGCAAACTTTACTTAAATTATGCCTGTTATCTCATGCTTCGGCCTTGACAATAAGGTTGTCAGTCCGGATCTTTCAAATTATTGCTAGGATTTCCCGTTTGACTGTAAAAAATTAAATTTAAGTTTTTTTTTCTTTTATTTTAAATTTTCAATTATTTTGAGAACATGCATGAAGTCAAAATCATATTGAGTAACTGAATTCATCAACCTAATGTATATCAAAATGGGTAATTTTACGGGAAAATGTAAATAAATAAGCTCTCCAATAACTTGCAAGTAATACAAGATCAGAACATATGATCAGGATACAGTTAAATGTCATCTATATCAGATTTAAAATGAAACACGTTTCTTACCGCACTTCGAAAGGATCTGAAAAGTCAGATAGGAAGAGGAGAAAGATGGTAGCAGTTTTTTGGAGTCACTGTTGTTTGCGCTATGATAGCCAAGATCCAGTGAACATAGAGCAGGTCTCCAACTATGATTTTGAACTTAGACGAACCGGCTGACTGCACGGTTAGTTTTCGTGGTTTTCGCTGTGTAACGTGAATACGAGACAGTTTCTCTCAGGAGTTCTCCCCGAAGCATCACTTTTCTTACGCAGATAGCTCCCACGGCTTGGCCCTATTTTAAGTTACCCGAACAATAAGACATTTATACTCTTAGGCAGTTGATCAATTGGATTGTCAGATTTTTCTCCCTTCTTGCAGCACGACTTCATAGTGTAACTAGAAAGCATGTCCGGCTAGCGATCTGCAGGTACGGAATCCGAAACTCGGCGAGGCTAAGTACCGTTTTACACTTCATTTGGTGCAAAATAAAATTCTAAATCGTCTCGACATATATTGTGTCAACTGTTGTTTTTGTATTGCATTTAAAATAAGCAGCTGGATTTAAATCATTGAAGTGACGTTATTTACTGTTTTAATTTAAAGCCAAGTATGTAATTACAAAAGCCGTTAGGGACTAATTTACAGTCATTTACTTTTAAAGCCTGTCAGGATTCTATTAATCTAGCAGCTGAAGTCCTGCAGGCCTAAGTTGGTCTTCAGAAGGTCTTGCATAACCTTTTTAGTCCAAAGGGGCTTTGTCCCTTAAGGACTATTGTTTTCGTTTTGCGATTTTGAGTTGAATCACTATAAATGTGCGTTTCACTTTTCAAGCTGTTGCCATCCAATGTTAAAGTTCTGCATTATATTTGAAGAAATTAAATAATGAAAAATCTGCATAAATGTATGTATATTTCTCGCATTGTGATAAAACAACGGTACAGAGAGCCATCGAATTTCGAGTGATGTAATCCTTCTACGAATATGGGCATGTGGAAGACCAAATTTGAAATTTGTTTTATTATCAATTTCCTATTTTGTAAAATTTTAACGAATTTTTTATTACCAAACTCAAGGATTTCAAAGCGAGCAATGACAACACTCTACGGGGGGGGGAACCATTTTATCTCCAGCGCGCGAAACTGTGTATCGGAAATTCTAAAGATATGCTCATTTTAAAATTATTTTGCGACATTGGTATTGGACTGAAATTTATGGCTTAAGTGCAAAGAACAGGACATTTAATAGATAAAAGTAACACAAAAAAGTTAAAAAAACTCCCCTTTGGACGTAATTTAGATCTGAAACTTTGAGATTTTTTTTTTATTTAATTTGAACTTTTCACATAGAAAGCTCTACTTGAGCTATAGATAATCCACCTCGCGTAGTGATGTAAATTGTTGTGAATATAATCGCACACTCAGAATTTACTGTGCTAATAGTATGCTATCATGTTTTAAAGTTATATTTAAAGACTGTTTAGCTCACCTTCGGGTCCGCAATACTAACGAATACTGATAGATGGATACATTGAGCTATGTGTGTATATTTAGGATGCAGTTAAGTCTTAGAGGTTTGAGTGTCTAGTCGAGTGACTAATTATCAAGCATTTAACACAGGAACATGTGCACTGGGTCCAAAAGACCCGATTTGTATTTTTTGAAAGTTTATAAAAAATATAAGTTAAATTACGCGACATGTTTTCCGCTTTCTATACTATCACAAATCATCTATATAATAGCATTACGAATGAGCACGTTTGGTCAAAAAGACCTAATTAAAATCAAGACTCCTAATCAAAGCCTCAACGAAAAAACTTCGGAAACGTATAGACATGACTACACTGGACTTCCAGCAACTTTAAGTGAAAAAGGCGTGCTTGGAGAAAGCTTTGTTTAATCGCGCGTATGTGCGCGCTCGCGAGTTAAGTGCACTGCAAAATATGCTGCAAATTATCTTATTTAGTATCTACTATAAATTCTATCAGATGTTTTATTGCACCAAACCTTTTACGTTGAACAGAATATTTTCTTAAAATTTCTAAATAAACCTTTATATTCAGTGAAGTTATTTATTTGACAACATAAATTAAGCAATAAACGTGAAATAAATATAAACGTTGATAAAGTGATCTAAAATTACAGGGACAAATAAATAAGCCAGAATCTGGCAGAATTAGTGTTATTGGTCAATGGAATAATTAATTATAGATAGAGAGGGTGAATTCTAACAGTGCGGTGTGAGTGCTAGAAACTTTCTCTTTTTAAAATTCCAAACTCTCAGCTTGTCTAATTGGCATTCTGGTAGGGGATACTGAAGAAGTTACAGTAAAGATCAAAATCGTAATACTTGGTTAATTAACATAACGTCCTTGCAAGCCCAAGCAGATGTCTGAATCTTAAAATAATTCTAGTATCTTATCTACAGAAGCTACACGTTATGTCTAAGACATCAACTGAGCAAAATAGGGGCCTTCCTCTTTGCTAAATGATTATTATTTTAGATAAAGTTCAGTGTGAAATTTCTCCAAACACAAATGTGGAGTAAGGAAGAAAAAAATAAGAAAGAGATACTTACATTTCCTAAAAGAAAAAGATTCTTAACATAGTCTTTTCCTTCTTCAGAAGTAGCTCGGAGAAGTAGTAGAAAATAATATATTAGAAAAGGCAATATGGCATTTTTCGCCAACTCACTTGACCTAATCAAAGAGATTTTCCTCTTCCCTCCATTCCTCCGCTGACGGGAAAGCACGAACCAAATTACTTTTCAACCTTTACACCACGACATCTCCCAAACACCACCCACTACACCTGCTTTCTATGCAGACGACACTACAATTCTCTCACAAAACGCATGTCTCAACTCAGTCGTACAAACATTACAAAGCCACATACACTCAGTGGAGTCCTGGATTACCGCCTGGAAAATTAAAATAAACGTTGAAAAGTCTGATGCCATTCTTTTCACCCCCCCAAAAAAATCGACAGAAATCTGCGGCTTCGCATGTTTGATACATTTATCCCCTGGACTCCAAGTTCGGAGTACATAAACAGGTTACAGGTTACGGAGGACGGGGACGCCTGGTGTTTAACATGGAGTACATAAACATGCATTCGCCCCTTTAATTGCTCGGAAAAGCATTTTATCTGTAGACAATAAATTACTACTTTACAAGACCATGTTGCGTCCCATGCTCACTTACACCTGTTCTGTCTGAGGCTATGGCTCCGTTACGTGAGTAAGGAAAATGCAACCTGCACAAAATGTTGTACTTCGTCAAGCGGTGAATTGTCACTAGTTTTTAGGAACTCGGCAATTCACCGCGAATACAAAATACCTGAACTTCATGCTTACACAGCAAAACTAGCAGAAACCTTTTTTTAATAATATTCCTCATAAGGTATTTCTCCCACCTTCGTGGTGTGGTGGTCTGCATGCTCAGCGCGTAATTGAGAGATGCGTGGGTCGATTCCGGGCGAAGGCGTTGCATATTTTTCATCTTGCTTGCTCCCCCCAAAAAATACCTAATGTCTCTACAGTGGCGCCCGATCTAAAAGGGTGGATGATGATTCTCCACACCCAGGATTTGGCAAGCGGAGCCCCTAAAAACCCCAGTCGTCCTTTAAAGGGGGGAGTATACAAGGTATTTTTCCCACCTTCGTGGTGTGGTGGTCTGCATGCTCAGCGCGTAATTGAGAGATGCGTGGTTCGATTCCGGGCGAAGGCGTTGCATATTTTTCATCTTGCTTGCTCCCCCCAAAAAAATATTAATATTTTCGCATAAACAGGTTTCAAATTCTCAATTCTGACTACAACAGCCATGCAAACCGAAAAACACCGTTAGCGGTCCTTACGCACCTTTCCTAGATTCCTGACTCCTACATTGTATATATTTGTATTTATTATGTACTTGTATTTTCATGTGTGTTTTTGATGTGTTTTATATGTCTGCGTCAAAAAAATATGAAAACAAAATGTACCAAAAACTTCATAAAACCTAAAAATCATACCAAAAATAGTATATAAATTAAAATAGCAAAAACTACAATTCTCTCCTGTATGTACTGCGTATATTACTTTTGGCTATATACAAATATTTGTGCTTATAGATTTCTGCTGCGAATGTACTATTTGTTTACACTTTATTGAAAGAAGCGTTTGTGCAATATTCGCATTTCTTTTCACCGCACTGCACTTATCCCTGTTCGTAGCTCAACTCGACCTTCTAGGCTACTGGTAGTTTGGCCTAGCTTCAGTCTCGGATTAACATCTTTATAAGTTTCTAGTGCCCGTTGTGAACTTGTGACAATAATTGCCATACTTACTCATCTGCCATATTGACATCTGTCTTACTTTATGAACTATATGCATTAGAAAATTGACGACATGTTCCACTAGGGTAGCGCTGTCGGCACGGAAACCTGAATTGTAAACACCGTTTGCTGAGCCGATGAATTTTCCTCTACCTGCCAGGGAAAGTGAATGTTTGTTGTTTAGTGCCGATTGTGTTGCAATTTATTATTCTGCTTTAATTAAAGCAGAATAATAAATTGTATTATATCAGTATTTAAGCTTGCCTACTACTTCACCTACGATTTTCAACTTGTGTTGCTATTATTTTCTTTTGTTGAATGGCAAAGATTATTATTGTTGCTAAGGAAAATAGTCATTTCTTTTTATGTAATTTTTAGAACGCAGGCTTTTCAGCAGTGTGTTTTTTATGTCTGCAATTCAAATTTAAGGCTGCATTTAACATTAAAAGGTTGTTCATTTTCAAAATTATCGTATTCATTCATCCGGAGAACTTGTAGTTCATTTGCGTGATATAACAGGCGTCCGTAAAGTTTTGTTTGCTGATGTTATATACATGCATTACATGTGCAACATTAATGTTTAACAATGTTTTTGAGCAAAATATAGTGAAATTTCGGATTAATTTCAGGAGTTGAATTCCTTTAACTTGACTGCTCATTGCTGTGAAAAGTTTGAGTTAGATTCCTCCACTGAGAACTGATCCAGCTTCATTCAATCTTTATTTAACAATAGTGGAGGTACCCGATGCCATTTAAGTTAGATTGAGAAAACGATACGAAAGAGAACGATACCGCTTCAATCCTTCTCCAATGACGATTCAAAACATACGATTCATAGTCATACATCTCTCAGTCGGCAGCAAAATGGAATCAACATAAAAAATTTCCACAGAAAAATCAGCTAACTCTCTCTCATTATATTAAGAGCAATGCCAATCAGTTTTAATGATTTTCTTCTTCCTAATTCAACGGTCGTAAAAGCTGGAGTTCCATCTAAAATTTGATGTATTTTCCATTTTAGTCGATTAAATGTAGCAAAAAATGGATCATAATTGATCAGAAATCAATAACGCGAACAAACACACAAACACACATTCTTCCTTATATATATACTATATATATATATAGAGAGAGAGATTTTGTAAAACTTACAAATATGCGATTAACAAACTCTACGGCTTGAAAGCGAGCTTGTAACACTTTTCGGAATAAACAATTTTTATCGCCAACGCGCGAGACTTTTGCCACTTGAAAAAAAATGAACGCACAAATTAGTGTTCTCAGGATTCTTAATTAAAATCTCGGCTCAGTAAAGTGTTACGAATATGCGAACAGCCGAAATGGCTTCCCGTGAGTTTTTGCAATCGAGAATAATCTATTTAGTGTTCGGCGATGCTATTTTTATTTCATTATAAAACTTCCAAATTTTTCATTAACAAACTCTACGATTTGAAAGCGAGCAGCTAAAAACGCTTCTCAAAATAAAGCGGACTATTATCTCTAGCGTGCGAGGGTGATGTTACTCGGAAAAATGAGCGTTTTCAGGTTTTTTAATTAATATTTCCGATTTCAGCAATTTGGGGGGGGGCGAAGCGGACGTCGAACTTTCCCAGCACCCAGAAAAGAATTGTAGAAAGTTTGCTGATGATAGCTACAGTAGTGACTGAGTTAATCGCGAAAAAATACACATTCTTCTTTATGTATACAGATTATTTATTGATCATTTAATTTACCAAATGTTTAACCTTATCGCCAATTCTTAAAATCTTAATGCAACAAAATTTTCATTGAGTTTGTTCTACCATTCACATTCCCGTGCATTTCACGCGTTTGCCTCTTCGATTTACTGGAGAATCGGAGACCTACTAGCGTTTCAGGTACTAGGGACAAGACAATGTAACACCACATGTTGTAGCAGCAGCGCGCCCCCCCTCAGTGTATTATGTAGCAATGCAATGTGAAGCTTGATTTGCTTCGAATGTGTTCCGAAGCTCAGTAGCTTTACCATTTTGGTTAATCTTTGGATTATGGTAACTTGGCAATTTTTTGGCGAAAATTTGCGACCAACCCTGCTACAGCAACCTGCTAGTTTTTTGTTTGGACGCCATTTTGTTTTCACGAAGTAAAGGCTTTTTTTTTTTTTTTTTTTACTCAACATTTTTTTCCAACAACCTGCTAGCCGAATTACGCTTATGCTAGAACTTTTATTGAACAAAAGTGCTTAATCATGACGAAGATTAGGTGTGAAATTGGGAGAAAGTGCAGAATCGCAAACTGCTTGCCGCGTTTTTAAGAATTCCACATACACGGTATCCATGTACACGTCGACCTATTTTTACTTAAAAAAAAATCCCATAATTGTACAAAAATGGCATTGCGCATACTCTTGACTTTATCCATGTACATTGCTAAAGTCCTAGCTAGTAACCTTTATCGCCTTGCCAAAATGTCGCCAAACTACCTGTTACCATATTCCAAAGAATAGCCACCATTTTCCTTAGACCGAGAAAGAAATGTTTCAGGAAAACGGATTTTTTTATCATGGACTAGATGTTAACTACCCATGCAGGGAGAACGGCCATTTTTTTTTTTTTTTTTTTTTTTTTTTTTTTTTTTTAAATTTCGCTTTTGATCGAGGATTTAATTTTGAAGGAATGCATGCTTTACTGAAACAGGAAGAAATATTTAAAAATAATCAAATATGCTTGCAAAAGATACTTTTTACATTTAATTCTATACTCATAAGTAATCAAACATTAATCGATGTACTCAAAATGAGTTTTTCTTCTTTCAGGGCTTTCATCAGTTTGCTTGTTCAGATGTCCAAGAGTAATTCTTCGAGTATCACCTTTTCCACAAGGCTGATTTGTATGATTGGAATGTCTTCAACAATTTCTTCTCTCAAGCTTCTTGGACACATATCCTTCTTTTCCATCCAGTCAATACGACGGTTAACTTCTAGAATGGCATCCCTCACCGTACTGCCACAGGGCACTGAAACGGCATTGACGGCGCAAGCAAGATCATAAGCCAAACTCCTGTAGGTTAAAAAAAATTGTGCTTATGCTTAAATTATGCTTCTGTCTGTAAATAGCACAGATACATAATAGTGTAAATAAATTTGCTGTCTTTTGTATCTTTGTCTTTAAGTATACTGCGAAAAAAAAAAAAATGTTACAGTTTTATATCTTTCGGTCTACTGGGCCGATTGACAAAATTCAACTTGCGTTTTACAAATCTCGAAAGCACAACTTAGGATATGTATTAGATTTATATATAGCATTGTTCTAATATAGGTATTTTGACACAAAATCGAACTTTTCTGAAATGACATGGCAATTTTTTCTCATATTTCAAATCTACGGCTCAAATTATGCCAAAGTGCGAAGTAAATGTTATTCTATGTTAAGTGAATTTGATAAATATTTGTTAAACTCTCTTTTTTTATTAAGCTTATTTGATTCTTTCTTTCACATTTCAAAATTTAGGTTCACTCCAAATAAAATTCCCTCATTTTTTATGATTCGTTTTTAAAATTTATATTTTTGAATAATTTTAAAACATTTTTCCAAAATCAGTTTGAGTTATAATCTGTAAAATATTTACCTTCTAAGCACACCTGCAAAGAATGAGAGTTTTTTATTCAAAATTTCCGAAGATATACATGAATTTATATATTGGCACGCTCTGAAATTTGGTATTTTTGTTGAAAGCGATAAAACATCAAATTTGGTTTAGATACTTTATTTAAATTATTTGAAAGTAGGAACGGTGTGGCTATTTTACCCTCGTGCACATTGTAAAAAGGGGAAAAGTACAGAAAAATAAATTTTTGAATTTCTCCGTAAATTTCGCAGCAAATTTTCGCAGTAATTTTTTCGCATCATTTGAGTCGTAGAATCGAAATATGGGAAAAAATTGGTATGTTATTTCAGAAAAGTTTGATTTTATGTCAAAATACCTATATTATAAGAATGCTATATATATAAATGTAATTATATCATAGTTCGCGTTTTCAAGTTATGAAAAACGCAATTTGAATTCCGTCAATTGGCGCAGTAGAACAGCAGATAAAGAACTGTCCCATATATATATATATTATATAGTGTAATTTTTTTTAAGCAAGGATGAGCTTTAAACGGCTTAAGGTAAAACAAAAATAAATTTTGAAGCCTAAATCGTAAGTTTTCTATAACTCTAGATCAGTAGAATTTTTATTTAATGTATTTGCAGGCTGTTGCGATACATCGGAAATATTAGCATCAATAAATGGATTCGACATGAGAGAAGCAATAGGCTGAATTTTACGAAAATTAGAAACGTTAATTTGAAAATTATTTTTTAAATGAATATTTCGGAACACTTAATTATTTCAGTTTTCTTTTATTTGATTACGTATCTCTCCATATTTGTAAAGTGTCAAAAGTTACATTCCTTTTTCTGGGATATTCACAAATTCAACTTGTACCTAAAGGTGTTCATACTTTCTTTAATAAAATTTTGTTATAAAATATAATATAATATATAAATAATAATCTAAAAATATATATAATAAAAAAATTATTAATAAAAATATAATATAAAATAAAAAAATAATAAATTCCTTTATAACAACTTTCATTACGCGTACAAAACGAAGTCTTTTATACATAGTTTAGAAAAAAATTGACAAAAAAGTTTGGAAAATCTATCATTCCTACACAATGTTATGAAGACAACTGCGGAAAACGCGGCAGTTCAAATCCAATCCCGCGTTCAAAAAGTTCAAATCCCGCGAACGGGCTGGCTGCAGGGGAGTTTTTGTGGTTTTCCCGATGTGTAACGTGTATACGAGTCAGTTCCCCTTAGAAAGTCCTCCACGAAGGGACCCCTCCCCTTCGGCCGATAGCCCTCGAGGCTTTGCCATAATGTGTGTGTGTATGTGTGTGTATTTAATTATGGCAAAGCACACTAGGGCTATCTGCCCAAGAGGAGGGATGCCTTTCGTGAGGACTTTCTAAGGGAAACTGGCTCGTATACACGTTACACATGGGGAAAACCACGAAAACACCCATGCAGCCAGCCAGTTCGCGGAATTCGAACCTCGGACCGAACTACCAGTGTTCAGCGACTTTACCGCTCGGCCGCTGGTGGGCCCGCTTTGTCATAATGACACACACACTTTGACCAACAGCAGAACCAATCATGGCAACTGCGAAGTGCTTTGTTTACAGAGAAGGTTTGGAAGAGGAAGTTTAATTACTCTTGTGTTATTCTGGTTGTTTGGTTTTTAATAGCTTAGTATCCACTCATGAAGTATTATCTCGTGAAGTATTGTCTCATGAGTATTTTTTCATGAAGGCAAAACCGACAGTATATCTGCTGTCACTAAGAAATCGTTAAAGACGATACTCTTAAAAATAGTTACTTGAGCTACATTCGCAGATATCTGTTGATTCATGAAACTTTTAAAGATTATACTTAACAAAGATGCCTAGCAAGATTACCGCGCTACATCTAGTGTAAAATATCGTATACGCTAGTGCAAAATGCAGTGTTTGTGAGTGTAAGTAGAATTTAACTTTTCCTTTCATTATTGGTACTTCACTTCGTAAGACTCAAAAGGTACCAGACGTGCAACGGGATCCACATCGTAGGGTCGCGAGAAACACGTGTAGCTTACCGTCTACGGGTGGTCTTGACTTATAAGCTGTGTCACAAGGTCCAGCCTTTATTTCCAAAATGGTTAACAGTAAAGATATACTTTCAGTTACGAAAATCCTTTAAAATTAACGACATCTAACGTTTTATACACTGCTGGCCACCCAAATTGCAACACGAAGAAAAACAAGAGATATCACAACAAAATTTATTTAGTAGATAACATGTTGACCAAGTATCAAATAATTAAATTTATAGACTTCCGTGAAGTGTGCTTCCTTCCAGAGTCAGAAGCCAGAGTAGCCGCCATTGTTGCAGATTACCGCTGCCACACGCATCGGCATTGATTCAAAGAGACTTTGGATGTGTTCTTGGTGTATAGCACACCAAGTATTCCACACGTTGCCAAAGTTGATCTGGTGTGGCAGATTGGGATGTAATCTGGGTAAATCGTTCAGCAACCATATACCACATGTTTTCTATCGGCGAAAGATCCGGAGAGCGAACCAGCCAGGGAAGCAATTCAATCTGGTGATTGACGAAGAACCCTTGGACAATGCGTGCCACATGTGGTGGCGCATTATCCTGTTGAAATATAGCTGTGGGCCAGCCCTGAAGGTAAGGAAGGACAACTGGCTCCAACACCTCGGAGATGTAGCGCTGGCTGTTTAAAGTACCGACAATGCGTATTAGAGGAGTGCGAGAGTGATATCCAATACCGCTCCATACCAAAATACCCGGTGCAGGACCAGCGTGGCGGTGCATAACGCAGCTGTTCAGCATCCTCTCTCCACGGTGTCTCCAGACTTGAATCCCACCATCGTGGTGTTGCAGACAGAAGCGTGACTCGTAAGTAAAGACAAATTCATTCCATTCTGCCTTCCACATCCTTCTTTCATCGCAACATTGGCGGCGGAGACATCTGTCGTTCTGCGTCAAGTGTAGACGAAGCAATGGACGCCTTGCGGACAGACTGCTCTGCTGTAAACAGCGTCGAATGGTACGAGCAGATACTGGATGATGCGTTACAGACTGAATGTGCTATTCTATGGTTCGTGATGTGACTAAGCGATCCGTCACTGCCATGCGCACAATGTTCCTGTCATCACGTGAAGTGTTCCTGTCATCACGTGAAGTGTTCCTGTCATCACGTGAAGTGTTCCTGTCATCACGTGAAGGATGCGACTGACGTGGATGCGATCGAACACGTCGGTCCGTCGTACCCTCCTGCATCCAACGGTCACATATCCGCATTACAGTTGTTTGGTTTCGTCCAACGCGAATACCGATTTCCCTGAAAGATAATCCACACTCTCGGTACGCCACTATGCTTCCTCTGTCGTACTCGGATACTTGATCACACGATGATTGCTGTTTACTACGAAGTATAATTGATCTTTTTTTTTTTTTTTTTTTTTTTTTTTTTTTTTTAAACAAGAAAAATACAATTGCCGAACTTGTAATCGTCGAAAACTCCAAGCCTTAAATAGCGCTTTGAAGTGGCGCCACTGGCGCGCGTGATGTACGTCTGTGCTGAAATTCTAATCATTGGCATATCTCACCTCCTCTAATGCATGTTGTAAATTTCATGTTATTTGCATGCTTCCTTCAGGGTGTAGCATTTACGGTGGCCAGCAGTATATTTCGCTCATTTATCGGTTTATCTACTCATATTCGGGAATATATTATACTTCTAAAATTCATAGTATAAAAAGTGTAACTATAATACGACAAACATTTTCCGAAGTAGTTTTAGTTTTAAAATCGGAAATCATATGAGGGAAATCAAAGGACGAAGTGGTTGTATTTCTACTAAAATAATGTATCTTTAAGTCAAAAGATACTTCTAGCACATTAAAATGTTTCACTAAGACATATTATGCACTAATGGTTTAGATGACATGCATAAAATTGGAGAACTTTAAAAATAAAGTCATCTTCAGAATGAAGATGCAACTGAACGGGTTTTTTATAATGAATATCCAATTTTTAGTTCCTTTAAAATTATAAAAATAAAAAGACATGAATGGAGACTATGAAGTATATTTACATGCACATGAGCTTCTTCCAGTTGTCATCTGAAAATTCTTCACCTGTAGTGTTCAGGTAATCTTTGTAAGTTCTAAATACCGTTCCGGTCTTTTCGTAACATTCCTTGATTACGTTTTCTTTGATGCATCCTATATTCGGCCCGATAGCTGTTTAATAGAAAAAGGTATTAAATCTAAATAAATTTTAATTCAGTTCATAATTTTAAATATTTGAATGGGTTAAATTTGCAGTTTATAGACCTCAAAACATAGTTCAATATCATGCAGAAGAATTCATCAATAAAATTTCAACAACTTTAAAAAATATTTTTAAAAGCATACAAAGTTTAAAAACTCACAAATTGAAACACATTTAATATTTTCGTACTTACGTACTATGCCGTCGAAAGTGAAATTTGGCCACAACTGAACTATACAATTTGGCGGTGATCTCACCAAAATTGCACGAGTCCTTTATAGCATTATAAGGGAACTGGCGCCTCTTTATTTATTAAACAGTTAGTTTTCGACCCGCTTCGTTTTGTGCTTCTAAAAAAGCTTTCATCGCTTTCTAATGATTTGTTAGGGTTCCCGATTGCATATTTCACAAGTGCACATCTGCGTAGCCACCGAAGGAGTGGCTTCTAGGATGAACCAATGGGCATCCAATATCTCCGTCATGTCACATGACCTTTCGCGTGCCTTAAGATTTAAGCAAGATGGTTTAAAATATAGTGCCACGAAAGTTTCTGCAAAAAATAATTAAAGCATTATCCATTTCTTCTGAAAATTTTCATTGCAAAGATAAATAAAATATGGGCAAATTTGTAGATTTCGCTACCTAGTTAAAAGAATTTGAAATAAATACAAACACATGTTGGATACTCCGCAAAAACATCCATGTGAAATAGTACTTAATAAGTGGTAAATAAGATGAAGAAATAAATATGTGATAAACATCTGAGCCCAAACGCTATCTCTACATAAAACTATGCATATGAGAAAAATATTTACGCCAATTATATATGTTTATAGAAGGTCAGAACTTTTTATTGTAGTCTACACGAAAAAGATGTTCTATAACAATAACCAATGCAGAATTTTATTTAAAGTGAATTTTACTAATTTGCATTCGTATAAATTTAGTGTTTTAAACTTCACTCACTCTCAAATGTACTGCTCACTCTGAAATGTACTGTCTACACAGAAATATTCATCAAACAGAATGAATTTACCTTATTCGCAACGAATATATTCAATTTATTCACATATAACGTTTAAGAGTGGATGTAATCAGATCATACAGAATATGTATTCTGAATCTTACACTTTAAAAATCAAAAGAATGTGAGCTTTGAAATGAAAAAACACTAGAATCATTGTAACACTTTCAGTCCTTCTCAACTCAATAAAAAAAACACAACTATACACTTGAATTCTCTTAATCCACAGGTGTTAGTAAATGCATAATATTTGAGGCTAATTGTTGCTTGAGTCCTTTTATTGATGTAAAAAGCGATAATATGCCGTGAAAATGAATCCAAATATTAATGCGTGATAAAAATAGCGTAAGTGAAATGTCAGCGATTAAAGCTAAACTCATAAAACGAAAGCACTACGAGATTTTCTACTATTACGCCATACATTTATAACTGCGAAACAAATGCAAATTAAAATGTAAACAACATACGCTTAGCGTCACAAGAGCAATAGTAGCTCATTGGTCCACTTTCGAAACTCCTCCCTCTGTGGCTACGCTGATGTGCACTTGTAAATTATGCTTCCCGATTTTACCGAAAACTCTGTTTTGAAGTCTATTAACACAAACGTTGTGCAGGTAAATGTTCCAATCTATCATTGTTTGTGCCGCTCATATTCAGCTGACCATATCGATTCGCTAGTACACACTTTTGAAGGTAAGATCCTATAATTTTGAAAAGAATCTACAACTTCGTGTTGCTTACTTATAAAATCATAACGCTGCTTATTAAGAATCAGTCTGGGCATTGTCACGGATATTATGTCAGTTTGTATATCTTGTATACACACACCAAAAATGAAAGAGGGGAACAATTGTATGTCTCCTGTTCAGAAGGCGTTTTCCATGTCTGTAAAGTCCGACTTAGAATATATTTAGATTTATGGCTAATCTTTGGAATATGGTAAGGTAGTTTGGCGACATTTTGGTAAGGCGATAAAGGTTACTAGCTAGGACTTTAGCAGTGTAGTACATGGATATAGTCAATAGTGTGCGCAATGCCATTTTTGTGCAATTCTGGAATTTTTTTTGTGAGTGAAAATAGGTCGACGTGTACATGGATGATACCGTGTATGTACAATTCGTAAAAACACGGCAAGCAGTGGGCGATTCTGCACTTTGTCCCAATTTCGCACCTAATCTTCGTCATAATTAAGCACTTTTGTTCCAGAAAAGTTCTAGCACAAGCGTTATTCGGCTAGCAGGTTGTTGGAAAGAAATGTTGGAAATGTTGAACTAAAAAAAAAAAAAAAAATGCCTTTACTTCGTGAAAACAAAATGGCGTCCAAACAAAAACGAGCAGGGCTGGTCGCCAAAAACATCGCCCAATTACCATAATCCAAAGATTAACCATATTTATTTAATGTATCATTGTTCTGCCATTGGAATTTTAACACAAAATCGGACTTTTTCGGAAATGACATATCTATTTTTTCCATACTTCGATTCTTCGCCTCAAATTGCGCCAAAGAGTGAAGTTTCCCAAATATCGCACGAGTTGTTTTCAAAACATTAGCTTCCAAATTTTAGCTCCTCAATGTTATTGAAACTGGTATATATTTGATAAGTTTTTTTTTTTAATTTTAAACTAACTTAATTCCTTCATCACAATTTGAAATTTAGGTTCAATCCAAATAAAAGTCGCAACTATTTTCTAATTTGTTTTTAAAATTAGATTTTTAGTATCATTTATACATTATTTGAAAAATATTTTTGTATTATATACTATAAAGTTTTAACATCATTTTAAAACAGACCTATGTTTAAGCGTTCCCAATAAAAAAAGACTTATAATTTCCGAAGATATACTTGAATTAGCGGTTATTAAAATTTAGCACATTTCTTATAGGTGATAATATCGCCAAGTATGGTTTACAGATGTTGTTAAAATTATTTGAAAGAATGAATGTTGAACATTTTATTTCACTCGTTCGCAAGGAAAGGGAAACGATAATTGGTTATCATAAATTAAGAGTGTTACCAAGTGAATTCTTCGCGAAAACTGGGGAGGGGGAAAGACGTACTCCAAGGTAAACTTTAAAATTTTCACGAGACTTACCAAATTTTACAAAACTTAATTTAGCTATAATTTGAGGCGTAGAAGGCTAATATATATATATACATATAATCTGGTAATCCATTTTTAAAAAAGTCTGATTTTGTGTCAAAATATATATGGTAGAAGAATACTATATATAAATTTAATACGTATAGTAAGTCAAGCTTGCAAGACATGGAAAACGCAAGATTCGTGAATTTGCCTAGTTGAACAGGAGAAATATAGACCTCCCTTTTTCCCGTCCTTTCTTGGCTCAGACGGTATAGCGGGTAGGGAAAATGACTGCGATAGCAAAGTGGCCGGGTTTGAATCCCGGAGAAGACATACTTGTAATCGTCCATGCCTTCATAGGGAGCGACGCCAGTCGCCTATTTAGGTGCCTACACAATAAAATGGCTATTACTTCTAGTCTTAAATGCCCATTGTCGAAAACACAAGTGCGCGCAATTAGATAAAACCATATTTTTAAAAATCTTTTCCAAAATAAGCAAACTAAACGAGAGAACAAAAGTTTTGTATTTCATTATTCCATTAAAAACTAATGGATAATAAATATTGTTTTGGTAAGTCAATGGACTATTACTTAGTATAGAAGTTTGTGAAGATTTCTATGCTAGTTTAAGAATTAAAACTAATGATAATTACTTTATCATTACCCAGAATTACCCAAGATATTTTTAAACTGCGAAATTTTTGAACCACCTTGTTTTCTCCTACGATGTGTTTTACCACGACGTTTTCGCCTTGTGTTGTTTTTTCCGCGACGTTTTTGTCAACGATGTTTTCGGCGGACGCAGTCTATCACAGAGCAATGTAAATGGAGCGTACAAAAGCGAACCATTGGACTCTTGGTCGTATATTAAATAAGGAGTTGTCAGTTACTTCAAAATTCCACATGTATACGTTTGGCGCACATTTGGCGGGATTTATCCCCAATGGTTCAGATGGCATGGTTTGTTGAAAGGCAACTCTAATTGTCGATAGAACAACACGTAAGAAACCAATTATCACATGGAAGTTAAATTAAAGATGTTACGTCTGTCAGAATGACAACTTTGGCTAACCGTGTGTCTTTTAAATGGATTGATAATGTATAATATTGTTGTAAATTATTGGTGGAAAACAAGAACTATAGGCATTACAATGTTGGAAAAAGAATAACTGATAAATAAACATTTTACCTTCATTAAGGCTGGAACCTTTGCGGCAGACTTCTTGCAGAAATTCAACAATTCCAGTAATTTTTTCAAGCTTGTCCGATTCGCATTTGATTGCATGTTCCTGTCTGCATTTAGATTCGTCCAATATAATACTGAAAACAGTGAGAATGATTTAAAATTTTGAGACATGTTTATAAACTGAATCAAACCTAATTCCATGCATGAAAATTTATTATGTAAAATATTGCCGCGTTCCCGGCATAAAGACTAATGTCGCTGATTGCCGTACCGATGGGCTCGGGTTCAATCCCGGAAAAAGAATGCATATTTGAAAGTGTACAGCATATGCGCGCAGGAAGGCACTCAAAATACATGCCAAGCCGAAAGTCCTATGGAGAGGTTAGCGGTAAGGAAAGAGTCATGGCACACCTCTCGGACCGGAAATTTGAGCGGAAGCATAATAGTTAACTAAGTTCTGCAATCCCTTAGTCACCTGGGGTAGTACAGAGGTGCTGGCCTAGTTTTCACTTGTACTCGATATAGAATAGTAACATTTTTCAGTGATGACTGAGGTTAAGATTATTATTATTTCAATTATGATAAAAGGACTACCAGCGTAGGGAAACAGGTTCCTTAATGGAGAAGATTTTAAGAAAAACTGGCCGGTCAGGTTTGTCACACAGGGAGAAAATCACCAAGGTCTCCCGTGCAGCCAACTCTTTCAAAGGGATCTTACTCGGGTCGGTTTGGTACAAGATCAAGGTTGATACAGGATCAAGGCACTCGATGGCTATTTGCCTAAGGGTACCTTTGTGGAGAAATTTCGAAGGCAAACTGGCTAGTCTGCACATTATACATGGGGAAAACCTCGCAAATGCCTGTTCAGAAAACCCGTCCACAGTGAATCGAACCCCAAAACCAATTAGCAGTGTTCAGCGATATAATCATTCCACCGCTGGTGAGCTCAGATGAAATTTACTCGGGTCGAACTAACAGTGTTTAGGGATGGTTCAAAGTGTTGCAAAGTTGTAATGGTGTTGCAAAGTTGTAATGTTGTTGCAAAGTTGTAATGTTGCTGCCATAGCACTCACTACTAGCATGTAGGTTTCCAATATAATTGCCAACAATCTATTGAATAACGTTTTAGAAAATGCCTGCAATGTATGCAGTGTCATAAAAATGAGCAACGTAAGCAGTTAGCAACAAGGAGCAACAAAACGGTAACAAGGAGCAGTAAAAAATAAACTGGAAATCTATTCAAAAATTAATAATTATCTTTGGTTCTTTCTATGGCAAAGACCGACGCTAATGCTGTGAATATTGAGTTCGTTAATTAATGGGGTAATGATTAATAATGGAGTTAATTATACAATTAATTTTGCTTTGTAAATAAATAACACTAATGACAATTATTTAATGTTTTGGATCAGTTAAAATAATAAAATTATTCATTATGCATAACTGCTGCTGATTGGAATGTAAACTGAACATCTCATACCAGACCGCTGTTCCAATAAATAGATTGCCTACAATAAACGTTTTCAAGGTTTTCTTGAAATATAACGTAAATATGAGACAGTTTCTTTAGAAAGTTTTCTACGAAATCATCCCTTCCATGGAAAGTGGATCTGGCGTGCTTTGTTTTAATTTAAAATCAATTATCAATCAACTGAGTTTTAACATTAATATTTACCTTCCCTATCTTCACCAATTAGACAAATTGACATAGATAATATTTTAAGTAAATTACAGACATTAAGCTGAACGTTTTTAAAATTCTCCGTAAAAAATTCGGCTTCATTAAAGCAGCCTGAAAAATTCGCTGACTAGTTTTGCGCAATTTTCTTTCTGACTCAAAATTAACTTTTCTTAACACATCAGCTTGTCAAATTTTATCGCCATGTATTATTTTTAAAGAATTAATAAAGTGACTATAAAGAATGTATGGCAAAATTTAACATTTTATACGGAATTTTACAGATATCCAATATAAAATACTTTTAACTTCGATGCTCCAGTTTGTTACTGTTTGGAAAAACATAAATATTCAACTTTTTGAAAATTTTAATCCGTCTATTATTGATTAACGCTCTAAGCGATTTTAAAGTAATAAACACTGTTCCTTATCACTCTTATTTATTACCAGCTGGACTCGTGAAATAATACTAGCTGAATTTATGAATATTTTTATGAATTTATGAAAAATGATTTTTCTTTTTTATAGTACTTATTTTAGGTTGCTCCCTTTTTTCTTATCAGCATGCTAAAAATGCATGATGCATAATAAAACGATTGTATAGAAAATTCTAAAAATATGCGGGTTTTAAAAATTTATGATTTTGCCTTTAATTTTATGTAACTACGAAGTAAGTGATGTTTAATAAGAAAGTTAACGAAATAAAAGGCGTTCTGCCAATAGAAATTGAGTCTTAACAGATATGAGAACAGAGAGAGTATAAAAAATCTTTAAAAAAACACCCTCAGGTAATCCATTAAAATTCTGAATCCCTTTAAGTCTTTAAACCAAAGAAGCGTTAGCGCAGAGGGGCTATTAATTTCGTTTTGGCACTTTACATCGATTCACTGTAAATGTCCGTATCATTTTTCAAACTGTTGCTACCAAATATTATCGCCCTGTGTTATATTTAAATAAATTAAATAATGAAGAATCTGCATGAATGTATGTATGTATGTTTCTCACATTGTGACAAAACAACGGTACCTAGAACCATCCAATTTTGAATAACGTAATCCTCCCCCGTATATGGGCATCTGAAAGCCCGAACTTGGATTTTGTTTTATTATCGATTTCATATTTTGTAACAGTTTAACAAATTTTTGCTTAACAAACTCAACGATTTCAAAGCGAGCCGCGCTAACACTGTACGAGAAAAAAAAATGTTTATCTCCAGCGCTGGAGATTGTATATCGGAAAATCTAGAGATATGCTCATTTTAGAATTATTTTGCGATATTGCTGTTGAATTTAATTTTCTGTTTTAAGTGCGAAGGACATCATCATATTTAATAAATAAAGGTAACACAGAAAAAATTAAAAATACACCTTTGGGAGTAATGTAAAAATTGAAAAAGCTTTCAGATTTTTATTTTTTTTTCACATTCCTCAACTCCCCTTCCCCAGCAGAACATTTTACAATCACAAAATTATGGGTTATTACCATACAAGCTCGCTGCAATCTGCAATTGCGATATCCAAAATTTCTCTTGGCGATCATCATGTTAAAAAGAAGTTACGAATATTCTCTTTTGGATGCGATAATTGCTAAAATGTTCGAATTATATTTATCACTTTGAAATGACTATGTTTTTATTTAGCATTCTATAATTTAATTCGAACTCTATACTCACACTTGATTTAAAATAAAAAGAGTCAGTAATTATAATAAAAACGTGTAAAATTGCCTAAAGCAGGCTTTGGCTTTAATTCCAAACCGGAGCGTTCGGTTCGCTAGGTCAGGAGAAGGATTCGTATAGCTGAGATACTGAAATCGATAATTACCATCAGATAATTTAGAATTGAAATGATGTCTCAATTTGAAGCCAGTGTTTTCTTTAATCCTTGTTAGATTTGTTTTAGGTTTATAGAAATTTGTGAACATTTCATCTTTCATTAACATTGCATTGTAACACACCTTCTTTGCATTAAGAAAACTTACATCAAACTTTTCTTGCAGAATAAATTTCAATCTTATATACTTAAAAAAATGAAGGGAAACAAAAAATATATAACTTAAATAACTTACGAACAAGTCTCGTCGAACTCTTTCTCGTTGTTTGGAAACACAAAAGGTATACCAGAATCACATATTTCCCAACTGTCCTTCTCACAAATGTCGTCCTTTTCTAGAGCTGACAGATTAGAAAGAATAAATAATAAATGAAGTGTATTTTATAAAGTACCAATGGCAAACTGGCTAAAGCACCTAATGGCTGTATAACGTTGGACAGTGAATCAGTGACAAAATTTAGCTCATTCATGAAACGTAAATTACCACACAAGAACTATGAATTTTACATTGTTCAACATTTGCAAAAGAATACTAATGTGGAGGTATCCTAAAAAATGTTCCAAAGCATAAAAGCATATTTAGGTTATTTATAAGTACGGACGCCAGGGGTATATATTCAAGGACAAAGACATAAGATATACAACAGATTGTTCAATTTAACATGCGTATGTTGTACTAATTTTGATAAAAATATATCTATAGATTTAGTTTCAGAGACCTAGTTTTTGAGTGCCGCCGGTATAGTGGTTAGCATCGCAGACTGCGTTCAAGGGTCCGGGTACGAATCCCGGAGAAAGCATGTATGTTTGCAAGTGTATAATGTCAGTGCGGCATGGGGGCATTCTAAATATGCGGCCAACAGAAAGTCCTTTCGAGAGGTTAGTGTTAGGGAAAGAGAGGTGGGAAACCCACGGAACCGTCCCTTCGAGGAGCTCTCCATCAAAATTTAAGGCTTCCTTATTAGATAATTCAATAACTATTGGGGAAGAAGAAAAAAAAAAAACATGGTTTAAACACATGTTATATTTAATCGATTTGAATTTTAAAAGTGATTCAAAATTACAAATTCATCACACTTGTGAAGAAGATAAAAATTTAAATCTTCATTTAAATATTTTTCCATTAACGGTTTTACAAAATTTAGATGTCAAACCTGCTTCGTAACTGCGAATATTAGTTTATTAAACAACCTTTTCCTTACCTGTAGAACCTGCGATGACTAAACCGACGGCAATAATGAGAACCCACATGTTTATTTGAGAGTCGAATGAAGAGCAATAAAGTTAAACAGATCCTGGAAGCTTTACATATTTATAGCATTCAAATAAATCGCTTTTTTTCATGCATATCTAATTAAGTTGCGGAAATATATAATCTACTTCCTTCGCGATTACTGTGTCTGCCGGATGCCCACTTGTTAGTGTTTGAGCAATTTGAAAAAAGGCAAAAGAACCGCTTTCTTTCTCTTTATAAAAACTTGAAGATGTATCTGTCGTTGTGTTGACGTGAATCCAAGACGAAAGATATTTTCAAAAGATGAACGCTTTTTCAAATATTCTGTACTTGTTTCATTTCTAAACTGGAAATACAATTACTATTTTTTGATTATTAAAATTTAAAAGAAAAGAATCTAAAGACAGCTTAGTTTTTAATGAATCTTCACGCTCAATCTCAAACTGATAATTGCTAGTTTTAAAATTATTATTTTAAGTATAAATCTTTCATTATAGTCAAACTTTCAATTATTTTGAGAACGCGCATAAACTTTAAAAAATACTACAATTGCGAGGTCTAAAATCATAATGCCTAACTAAATTCATCGATCGTACACCAGAACGGCTAATTCGACGGAAAAATGCAAATTATTGAACAGCTATTAACTTTATGTGATATAGAATCTGATATATTAATATTTAAACGAAACATTTCATACCGACACATAGAGAGGATTTGAGAATTCATATATAGATAGGAAAGAAAATAGGTAAAACAAAAACCACTTCCTTGTTTAGCCACGTTGTTAATTTTCGAGTCATTAAGTACTTTTAGTCTTAAACCGTTTTGTTAACTATCTACAATTTAATAGGTCGCTAAAATTAATATAACTCCTGACACGAGGAAAGCAAGCAGCCGGGATTTATTGCGACTACACATGTGGATGCAACAGCACTTTTTTTGCGCATTTTCTTTAGAGATAAGCTGTTTTAGTTGGTCTTCAATGCCCTGCTAAGCTTATTTGCTTCTGCATTCTTTATCTGGATCCTTTTTTTCCGAAACATTAATTTGACCAGGCTGATTGAAGTTGTGGTTGTCGTCTAGAGATAAAGCTTATTCAAGTACCACCATGAGCGAAGATGACAGCCCTGGCAATCTGCATCATAGAGGTCTCTTAAACAAGACCCCCAAATTTAGCAATTCGGGAAGGATGACCGGACAGTCAAAAATGTGTCCATTTGTCCGTTCTGTGTCCGGGCAGTTATCACAGTTCCTACAGATTCCTTCTATCAATGTTCAATCTTCTGTGATGGTCAGTTCCAAGTCTGATTATGGTTTTATTTACAAGTTGGTCTGCATTTATGTTTTGCAGCTGGTCTTTATTGGAATTCAGAGTTCCTTCAATCCGTATTTGGAAATAACATTTTCGTCCAAGAGGGTGACATTCACGTTAATAATATTGTTGAAATTTCGAGTCTCTTTTGTCAGTTTATTTGAATTCTTTGTTATCTGCGATGTTGACGTGCGTTGTCAACCATTAAAAAATTCAGTCCTTATCGTTTAGGCGAAAGTGGATTCTGTTGGTGATCAGAAAGCTTCCATCCAGGAGTGTCTGCCTTTGTATCACAATAGAAAGTGATTTCTTTTGCTTGCCCAGAAGTGGGAAAATGAATGGAAATACATGTGCCCCTCCCGCTACTGCCAGAAGCTCGCAAGTGAAGTAAGAGACTATGACTCCCGCGCCAATTTTGTGTTTATAAGAAGTATCGCCTGTGGTAGTCAGAAATACCCCTGACTTCATTAGTGATTTTAACATCAGATGAACTATCTGTATAAGCATGTACAGTCTTCTTTTGGATACTATTCAAAGGTCCTGATCCCTTTCGCTTTAATGATATCAAACAATTACCTTTTATTGAATGGATCTATTAGTTTATAAGGTATTCCTGCCACGTTCTTGTCGACTCTTGGTGGTGTAGTGGTCTACATACTGAGTCAGTATTCCAGAGGTTCGCGGTTAGACGCCCGGCGAAGGCTTTGTTAATTTTTCATCTTGCCTGCTTCCAAAAATACCTAATGTCTCTACAGTGGCGCCCGAGCTAAAAGGGTGGTGGATGATGATTTCTCCCCACCCAGGATTTGGCGACTGGGTCCCCTAAAAACCACAGTCGCCCTTTAAAAAGGGAAGTATATAAGTATTTCTCCCACCTTCTTGGCATGCCTTCGTGGTGTGGTGGTCTGCACACTAGACCGGTAATCCAGAGGTCCGCGGTTCGATTCTAAGCGAAGGATTTTTTAATGTTTCATCTCGACTGCTTCCAAAAATACCTAACGTCTCTACAAGTTGATTACTATTTTATAGCTTATAGGAAGCCTAGAAGAAAATGTTGTCACTTGGAAGATGAAAAAATTTGTTGTGATCGAGGCCGAGAACTTCTCTAATACCTCAAGGAGTTCTTAATATATTGAGAATAATTTTGCATAGAAGTTGACCTTTTAAATTTAGTGCTGCCTTTATAGCTTTCAAAGGTTTTCCTAATGATGTGTTCTCGTACACGGTTCGTTGCAATTTTTGTGTATTTTGTTAAATTGTATTATCTTCTTTTTTCCGAGCTTTCGAGAACACAATTCTGAATTACT
The DNA here is from genome assembly GCF_044657685.1 of Stegodyphus dumicola. NCBI lineage: Eukaryota > Metazoa > Arthropoda > Arachnida > Araneae > Eresidae > Stegodyphus > Stegodyphus dumicola. The sequence goes on along the minus strand of NC_140770.1, from coordinate 276,125,792 downwards.
TTTTAAATTATTGGGGGAAGTTCCTGCACTGGTAATGATTTTTGCGGCTTTTGATGAACATTCTAATTTTCCCAAGACAGTCCTGGCGGCATGACAACAAATGAGAGAAGCCGGTCTAATTAATGAGGTGTATGTTGTTCTACGTTTCCCGGGTAGAGCTCCTCACTTTGTTCCGATAAGACGTCTAATGAATCTTGTTCTTGTCAATGTTCTCTCTCAGCACAGAGTTTGATGTGCTCAGTGAATCTCAATTCTGCATCTAAGGTGATTCCCAAGTATTTTAGACATGATGTCTTCCCTGTACATTTGCCTTCAATGTATAGGTTTGGATTGATTAGATCTCTGCGCTGTCTATATATTTAAAAGACACAGACAATACTCTTTTCTGCATTGATTATCAAACTCAAGCTCTGCATCTACCTTACGATCCTATTTAAGGATTCCTGGAATACTGTTTTACATTCATGAATATCCCTGTTGAAGTGCCAGATTGCGATGTCATCTGAGTGGCAGGCCACTTTTGTGTCTATGCCAAGGTTAAGATGAAAGTCGTTCGCATAACCAGAAGAGCAGGAGGCTCAGAAGAGAACTTTGTAGGACACCAGCAAGGAACTTCTTGCTGTGGGGTAGAGATAAGTTATAACGTGTTTTAATTGTTCAGTTCCTCAAAACATTATTTATTTAAATAATGGCATTTCCTCCAGTGCCGTGATACTAATACTACACCAGGCAGGATATTAAAGATGAAAGAAAATCAGTTTTTTTGCAGTTGGTACAAATTTTCTTTGATGAAAGTCGTGCTAAGGTTTTGGTAGGCGGCAGGTTTCAAGTTTCAAGTGATGTAGTCAATGTATGTCTGAAAAGCATTTGATGAGGTCTTGTGGACCCTCTAATTAAACTATTAATGTCATTATTTAACACAGTTCGCTCATGTAATCACTCACCACAGAAATGCAAGATGATATTTTAAATACTGTTAGCTTTTTTTTACGTCCTTACCGTGTGCCTTCGCGGTGTCACTAGAAAGCACGTCCGGCTGGGAATCCGAAGTTTTGAATTTCAAGTGCCGGCGAACGAACGTGATAATTTTCAACCGTTTCGTGCTCTGATAAAAAAGTAATAGACTCTACAGTAGGATTACCTTATTATTTCACTTAAAATGCAGAACAACTGTGATTCCACTCCTATTCTCCAAAAGCTAATTAAATTGTTAAGTTCTTATATAAAGAGTAATATACTGCATGACTTTTAAATTAGCTTTAATTAAAATTTAATTTAAATGTTATTTGTAAAACTAATATTGATAAGAACGGAAGAGAATTTGATTGATCTTTACAATATGGTAACTGGTAGTTTGGCGACATTTTGGAGGCGATAAAGGTTACTACCTGGGACTTTGGTAATAATGTGAGCAGTACTCAGTTCCGATTACGCATTATTTTGTGTGAGGGAAATGAGAGATCATGGGATATGTCATGTGATATTAATGGACGAATTACGGTTCTTTAATCGGAAAAGGGGGGAAATCGGGAAAAAATCTGGAAATTTTGTATTTGGCTTTATTCGGTGTTGTGTGAAACAGTGTTGGTTAATTTTTTGATTCCATGGCCGTAACTAAAGTGAATTCGAAATGGGTATTTGGTGGTATTGCAAAGGGTAGTAATAAATGTTTGTTTAAGGTTGTGCGAGATAGAAATAAAGAAGAAAAGTTTATCGGACACGTAATCAAGATTCTGAAGAAGATTAGGTAAGTTAGCATTTTTAATTATTTGAGGATATTATTTTTATGCATTGTTCTAAATGTAAGGTGGAAAGGAATTTGGTATTATTGGGAAAATTGTTATTAGCAATGATTTAGTTTAAAGTAATTAGGATTGTAAGGTAAATTTTATTAATTTAATGTATGTGCTCATTTATATTTTAAGTAGTGTTTTTGAATTTAATTATATTTTAATGAAATGATAGTTATTTTGTGAATTTTATGTTTGTAGGAATTTGGTATACGTTTTAGTTGAAGTAAACGTGCATGGAAATAATTTAAATATCTGACACTAAGTATTTGTAATGGTTGCGGTATGAATTCGTTGGTGACGTTTATAATATAATAGATGATTTAGAGGTAAAAGTTTCTGGATATTTTATTTATTTTATATGTGGAAATGTTCATATTTGGAAAGGGTAAATACTTTTTCGCGATCAGGTAATTTCATATATGTTCTTTTTACCGGGTTTAAAGATTGAGAAAATTGTCATGTATTTTCGTGAAATTTTTCTAATTTATGAGAAAAAATCAGTGTACATGGATATAGTGAAGAGTGTGCGCAATGCCATTTTTGTGCAATTCTGGGATGTTTTTTTAAGTAAAAATAAGTCGACGTGTACATGGTTTAGTGATATTTTAATTAAATGATAGTTATTTTGTGAATTTTATGTTTGTAGGAATTTGGTATACGTTTAAGTTGAAGTAAACGTGCATGGAAATAATTTAAATATTTGATACTAAGTATTTGTAATGCTTGCGGTATGAATTCGTTGGTGACGTATATAATGTAATAGATGATTTAGAGGTAAAAGTTTTTGGATATTTTATTTATTTTATATGTGGAAATGTTCATATTTGGAAAGGGTAAATACTTTTTCGCGATCAGGTAATTTCATATATGTTCTTTTTACCGGGTTTAAAGATTGAGAAAATTGTCATGTATTTTCGTGAAATTTTTCTAATTTATGAGAAAAAAGCAGTGTACATGGATGTAGTGAAGAGTGTGCGCAATGCCATTTTTGTGCAATTCTGGGATGTTTTTTTAAGTAAAAATAAGTCGGCGTGTACATAGTTTATGTGTATGTGTTATTTTGAAAAACGCGTAAGGAGTATGGTATTGTGCACTTTTTCCCAATTTTCCAGTGAATATTTATCATGATTAAGCAGTTTTGTTTGTTAAAATTTCTAGCATAAGTGTAATTCGGTTAGTAGATTGTTGGAAGAAGTGTTCAGTAGATAAAAAGAAAAGAAACATGTCTTTACTTCGTGAAGACAAAATGGCGGCATGGAAAAAAAAATAGAGGGTTGCTGTAGGAGAGTTGGTTGCCAAATTTTCGCCAAAAAATCGCCAAGTTACCATAATGTAAAGATCAACCGAGAATTTTATGCGAATTTCTTTTAGCAGTGAACTTTTAGAAATATGATTGCTCAGACTTGAAAACGCAAACACGACCCAATATTGAGGATAAAACAGTTATGTCATTCTAACTTAAATTCTTCTACTAATTAAGCAGTTATCAGTAGATATTAAGTAATCGACCTCGATAAAATGTTGCTCGTTAAATAATTAAGTTGACAAAGGAGTTCCTATTAGTGATCAGGCAATAATTAAAATCATCTTAGAAATATTAAGGAATTAGGCAAAATAGTGTTTTATGGAAAACACATTAAATAATCTCACAAATAAAGTTTTTAGCTTCTGAAGAAGAGAGGCTTCCGTAAAGTCGCTTCGAAAACGTCAGAGTTTTTTAAAACCTGCGTTATCCTAAAATTACCCTAAACTTAAACTGGCTACTTATTAACTTAAACTGGCATTAAACTTAAATTGGCTAGTTTGACTACTAAGTAGTATTACTACTACTACTTATTAGTTAAACTGGCTTTTAATACTGGGGTTTTTGTACAAATGTGTTTCGTTTTTGGGCATCCTTTGATGTTTTTTCTTCATTCACATTTCCAGAATTCAGTTGCTTGAATTCTGTTTTCGAAACAGTCCCATGTATTTCCAATAGAAATCAGGCCCGAATTCTTTGCGAGAGGCTGTACAATGTGTAGGTTTCCGTCAATACGCTTGTATTAATATTGTGGAGACCCTATTAGACTGGAGGCGAATTACCGCTTTAGTATAAAGCAAGTCTTATAAAGGTTAAAATAACCTTAAGACGTTTGGCGTGACATCTGCACATACGCAAAAAAAACAAAGAACTCCTTTTTCGCAAAGGAATTATAAAATTGATTTCAAATGGATTCCGATGAGATTTATTTCGTGGCGTCTACGTATATATATATATCTCGCATAACTCGAAACCAAGTAGCCTCAAAACGTTGAAATTTTGTTTATAAAATAGGTTTTGAGGGCCGTAAAAAATCGCCAAATTGTTTTTGATGCCAGTGCTGCCAAAAATAATTGCGGCAACCCTAACGCAAGAAAGGAAGTATAATTGTAAATATCTATTTACGATTGATGTTTTAATTTAGATGAAAATTAATTTCTTATAACACTTTTTTATTGTTATAATTTACATAAAAAAAGGCTAAACATGACTGAATGAAAGCATAAGAATAAATAACTATTTCAGATCATTATTATAATTTATACAAAAATTACTGAACATGACTGAATGTACGCCTGCATCGCTATTTCGCTACCGAGTTATCCCTAAAGCATAATTTCATCTCGTTGGTTGTTCAAACATGATTTTCTATAATAAATGATGCCTTTTTCTTTGAAAAAATTTCTCGGTTAACTTGCAGAATCGCCCACTTATTTGTTTCCCGCTTTTTACAAGGGTAAAAACAATTGAATTTTGTCAATTTTCTTTTACTTTTTAAGTGAAAATAGGTCGATGTGTACATAGATAAAGTCAAGCGTGTGCGCAGTGCCATTTTTGTGCAATTCTGGGATTTTTTTAAGTGAAAATGGGTCGATGTGTACATGGATACCGAGTATGTGCAATTCTTAAAATGCGTCAAGGAGTGTGTGATTCTATTGCACACTTTTCGTCATGGGCAATTCCCAAATTCTTAAATCCATAGCATATCAAAAAAGAATTTAAAATCAAAAAAGGATTTAAAATTTAAACTAGTATTTCAATGGCATCTTAAGAAATATAGAACTATATAAACTTACGGAAACTGAAATCAGCGCGTATGCCTGATTTGGCGCGCTGTTAAATGGGCGCTTTGCTAGATTTGGAGCATTTCCGCATACATTTTTGCTGCAATTTTTTTACGGTCCTCGAAACGGAATAGTACCATTAAATATATAAGACTATTATAACTTGCCAATAATAAAATATAAATAAGACTGCTCTAACCTATAGTTGTGCACCTCCTATTTTGGTTGCAATCGGCCGTCGCAAAAGTATACATATATATATATATATATATGTGGGTGTGTGTGTGTGCAGAAAAGGCATACGCAATGTTCCGTGGACTCTTTGAGCTAATCAAAATCGAAGAAATTTTCCTTTTTCCGTCTTTGTTTCCGCCAGCATGAAAGCACAGACGAATTTTTCCCTACCAAACGAGAGAAAGTAAATGTTTGTTGTTTAGTGCGGATTGTGTTGCCATTTATTATGTTTTAGTCAAACCAAAGGTACGTTTTCTGCTCCGAAGCTCATATTTAGTTCCGAGTTTATAGTATACTTGTGCATTAAATATACATTAATGTTTTTATCCAAAACGTAATGCATAGTGAAGTTTCTGATTAATTTAGAGAGTTGAGTTCTTTTGCTAACTAGACCGCTCATTGTTGCGCAAAGTTTGAGTTACATTTTAATTGGTCCAACTTCGTTTAATCTTTATTTAATATTTATTTTTTACTTAATTTTCCTCAATGTTTATTGAATGTAAGCGTCAAGCCTCAAAATGTCGATACAACATCAAAGTTGTAATGAATATGTAATTTTTAACTCTGCCATTCGCATTCCTAACAATTTCCTACAGCAGCGAGCTTCCCCGCATTCGCTCCGAAGGTTTGCTAGTGTTTCACAGAAATGCGGCTAAGAGTGTATAACACCCCACAATGCAGCAGCATTCTGTCTGAGCAATGCTTTCTGCAACTCAGTCGCTTTAGCACTGCTATACTTTGCTTTAGCCAAAGAAGAAATTTTTTGAGAAGATGCAGCTTTCTCTCATGGTCTTAATGTTAGCTACCAATAAATAGCAAACGTCCATTTTGTGTGTATTATATATATATGGGTTTATATATATATATATGGGTTTATATATATATATGGGTATTATATTATATATATATGGGTATTATATTATATATATATATATATATATGGGATGTATATTATATATATATGGGACAAATATGGGTTTCCTAAATCAAATCATCGCTTTTTAGCGATGATTTGATTTAGAAAAACACTTGCTTTATTGAAACAGGAAGACATACGTAGCATAATTAATCAAATGCTCTTGAAAAATATATTCATTGCATTTAATTCTGTACTTTCATATTATCAAACATTAATCAATGTACTTAAAATGAGTTTCTTCCGGTATGCGTCTCATCCATTTTCTCATTCAGTTTTCCAAGAGGAATTCTTCGAGTAACAGCTTTTCCACATCGCTGATTTCCATGATTGGGATATCTTTAACAATTTCTTGTCTCAAGCTTCTTGGACACATAGTCTTCTTTTCCATATAGTCAATACGACGGTTAATTTCTAGAACGGCATGCTTGACTGCACTGCCACATGGTACGAAAACAGCTTCAACGGCACAAACAACATCATAAGCGAAGCTCCTGTAAAAAAAAAAAAAAAAAAAAAAAAAAAAAAAAAAAGAAGCTGCATATTAACTAAAATATATTCATGCTTTTGCAGAAATTAAACTTCTGTGTGTACATAACACAGATGGACATCACTGCAAATACATTCGTTGCCTTTTGTTTCTTTGCCTTTACGTAAGTCCTCCATTCGTTTTTAGCAATGAAGGACACATATGGGTTAACGGTTAGGCTAAGTATTTGATATGGCAAAATTATGAAGGCTATCTTCCTAACAGAAGGGATGCCTTGGTGGAGGACGTTCTGAGGGAAACTGGCTTGTGATCATGTTACACATGGGGAAAATCGCGAAAAGCAAACAGACAAAGTTTTCCTGGGTTTGGACACAAGCTAGGTCGAACTACGAGTTTTCAGCGGTCTTAACCATTTGACCACTGATGGGCATTAAATCGGTTAACGATAAAATTAGCTTAATTTTTGGACCTAAGACGTATACTCAGGAAATGTAACTGAAAAAAGTTTGAAAATGAGCTTTTAATTTAGCCAATGAAATGTCCTTATAATTCGTCTTTGCTATTATAACGCTTCATGTCTGATTAGATTACCGACTCTTTATTGATTGCTTATACACTGCGTTCAACAGAACCTGCTCTTATTATCAAAACCGCCGGTATATAAAGTGTGTTTATAGATTTTTAGAACGACTTCCGCAAAGAATTATTTAAAAAAAAATAAGTTGGTATAGAAATTTCTGAAAATACGTTATTATTTGCAGTGAGTCATATCGTCTACTATTTTTTAATTTATTCTTCTTCTAAAATGTACCGTGTAAGCAAGCTGTGAGATGAAGGACGTGTTTTCCAAAGAGAAATATTTATATTTTATTATTTGAATATAGTATTAAAATTTCTATGCACAAAACAAGCAACATTATTGATCGTAAAGCGCAAAACTGTCAATCATTGCTTCGATATGGAAAGAAGACTCCAAACGCATACCCGAAAAAGGTACATATTGTTTCTAATGTTTCCGAAAGTAAATCTTTGGTAAAAGAGGAGCTCTTCCGAAGCAGAAATCAATTGCAAAGACAAATGCATCTGTAGGAGCAACAACTATAATAACAAAACAAGATTTATTACTTAATAAAGCTAAAAGAACATAATGTGTATTAGTTTTTTCGAGGCATGTTTCTCAACGCAGACCCCCTCTACGCGTATCCAAAAATCTACTAGGTATATTATTGTTTTTAATAGTAGATCAGCCTGAAAATCTTTTTTTTTTTTCATGTTTAGATGAGTAGAATTTTTATTTAACGTATTTTCAGTCTGCTGCGATGTATCGAAAGTGTTAATACCAACAAATGATTTGAAATTAATGAAACAATGGGTTGAATTTTGGGAAAATTACAAACTCTATTTCCGAAATTATATTAAAAAAAATCATTGGTATTTTCAAAATATTTAATTGTTTGAATTTCTTTTTATTTCTCTATATAGCTCTATAGATTTGTAAATTGGCAAATGTTAAATTGCTTTATTTGCGATATTCACAAATTTAACTAATATGTTAGAACTAATTATTCGACTAACATATGGTTATATTGGAAGGATTAACCCAATCATACAAAACAGCTGAAGTATCACACAACAATGATATATAATAAAAGAGAACAAACATCTGAAGTAACAACTAGAACAAATATACATGGGAGTAATAAGTTAAAATTTTAAACAACAAACAAAGGAACATAAGATAGTATGTACTCTTTACAAGGAGTTCATTGAAGTTCTGGCATTCCAGTATAGTTTGCTTATCTGGCTGGCATCTACTAGATAGAAGTATGCCAATTCTGTTAATATGATGTGCCATTCATTCGTGACCTGTTGCAGTCTGAAGTTTCCCGCATCCTCTTTACAGGGTTTTTGACAAAACGTTTTCCATGTGTCGTGAATGTTATCCGAGGAAATGCCAGTTGATTTTGCTGCCTAGTCAAGTTTAAGAGTACCTATTAATTTCTCAAAAATGTGCTTTTAAAGTGACTCTGAAAGTGGTTTGTTGTCTTGTGGATTAAGTGTTCCTCTCTTGACGAGTGAGTCTGCTTTTTCGTTACCGTCTATAGCTACCATGGAGGTAGGAAGTAAGATGGAGTCGCTCTAAACAAGTTTCTCCGTACCCTGCTCTGAAGCACCGGCGATCCCTACGTGGTGACCAAAACATTGTGTCATTTACCATTGAGTTCTATGGGATTTGACGCGTTCGGGTGTAAATATTTTGTAATTACGTCGCAAATATACATATAATGTATATATTTTCTTTTTCTACAACACTTGAGAGTCCTAAGTATGTGAAAACAACATATTTTTAAACAACATTTCATTCTGAACTGAATTAAATGCTATACTTTTCACAGGACAGTTTTCTCAGAATGGTTTAATTTGAATGAAATATTTTCACAAGTTTTCGTTAATTACATTAGAAAAAAAATTAAGGTAATTCGATTTTATTCGGTTAAGGTACAAAAATTAAGATCAAAGTTTATTGTATTATTAATATTAAAATTATGCATTATTTCTTTTCTGTTTATAGAGCTTCTTCCTAAAATACTTTCTTAAATATGACATGATTTTTTGGCTTCTTTTAAATCGAAAAATGTAAGTCAATTTATAATTAATGCTCTATTCGGTTCATTTTAAATTAGAAAATTATTAGGAATTAGCGAAATACTTTAAATAAGTATTTCGCTAATTCCTAATAATTAAATAGGTATTAAATAGTATTTGACTTTCTCTGAACATTTCTGAAAGGGAATAAAATAAGTTTTTTTTAAGTATTATTTAAAACTTGTAACTGAGTTATTATAAAATGTAAAGGGAATAATTCTTTTAATTATACTTATCAGATTTTTTTTTACCCTTCATTTCAACAATACACATTCCAAAACTCTTTATTACGTTCTTAAGTGCGCATCTCATAGCATTTGCTTTACAATACCTTTTAACAGATTGCTTTCCAATACGAACAATTCTTGCTTAAATAGTTTTATAACGTATTTGTCAACAGGATTTCAATTTATGTTTACAATTCAATATTAAGGTTATTATATATTTAGATAATATTTATAATCATTATAAATTAGATACATTTAATCATTAGATTTCTTCACAGTACTTTCACAGTTGTTTATAAGTGAATAAATTCTTCATTTCAAATACATTTATAAATAATTTAATGAATATTTAAGTATTTTGGCAAAGGCAGATACATGCTTTTTGCAAGCACATGCATAAATACCCATACATATATCCTATTTATCATTTCCGGCATGTGCAAATCTTTAATTTCTGTGCATTCACTGTATTTTTCGTGTAAAGTAATTTACACTAATTTAGCATACACCTGAAAGTTTATATAAAAATATATATGAATATAATTTGAATGAAAATTATAAGTATTATTTTTAATAACCACTCAAAGGTCAGTTTTCTTCAAAATTCCTCCACGATGGCATCTCTCTCTTTAGGCAGATAGCCCTTGCATGCGTTACTCTATTTAATAAAAACTTAATCTGACCTATGTGCCTAATTACAAATATTTTAACATACATAATTTTATATTTACATTTAGCCATCAAGTTTCAAACTTTTCAAATCTTCTAGAAAATAAATTTTGGCAGATCTCTTTTAGCAATTTTCTTAAAATTTATATTTTTGTAGTGCAACTGCTTAGAATTTTATAAAACAAATTCATAATCAAAATTGCTGTTGTTAGTTATCGAAAAATAACCAAGATGTGATTTTTGCGTAAATGTCAGTAAACTATACAAATTGCTATTATCCATCACACTATGAATGTTTCTTTCATGCGAGAGTGTCCCTTTTTCGATTTCTATGGAACTGTCGTGTGTCGAAATACTATCAGAATCTTGTCAAGCGAGCTTCTGAATGTAAACAAAGAACACCCCGCCTGGTGACCCAAGCTTCAAAGCAGTGCTTCACTTCTAGCGCGGAATGGCCCCTCCTCCCTTTCCTACCTCCATGATAGCTACTTGTGAGGGAGGCAATGATATCCTTAATTCACACGTGCCTCCTGCTACACGTGCTAAATGAGTAACAACTGTGATTAAGACGGCTCAGCGTAAAGCTATTTATAATATATTTTTGTTTGCCCTGAAGTTCAAAATTGAGTTTATTCGCTTTAGTTGTCACGAGTTTTGGAAAGGCTAAATCAGATACCAAACTATGGTCACAGTTTCGTTTGTAGTTTCTAAATACTGTTTTATCTGTGCAAGAAGCTCTAAAAACCGTTATGCGACATTTCGTCTACTTTACCATCTAATTTCAAAATGTAACTGTAAAGTTCTATATTCAGCATCAATTTTATGAATAAGCACTTTGTAGTGAATACAATTTAGAATTTTAAAACAACTTTCATCTGGTGTCTTTTTCACATACTCACTGTTGATGTGTGACGTTACCACTTTTGTAACGCAAAGTTTGGTATGTCTGCATCATTCTGGCATAATGCGGTGAAACCGACAGGAGAACTAATCATAGAAGGTGCAAAGTATTATTACAGACATAAGTTTTGGAAGAGGAGGATAATTTTGGTTGTATGGTTTTTAAGGTACAAAATCAATTCCGCGTGCCTTTCAATGATAAAACGTCAGGGTATCTTCCTACACTGAGCAAGATCGTTAAAGATGATCCGTATAAAAATATCGCTTTGCAGTTATCTGTTGATTCATCGCGATGTAATGATTACACTGAGCAAACTTTCCCAGCAAGGTTGACGCGCAACCCCTACAGTAAAATATCGTGTCGGCTAGTATAAAATAGAGTGTCTGAGAGTGCTGTGCGGCGTAACTAGAATTCAGCTTTTCCTTTCTTCTCTTAGCACTTGACTTCATAAGACTTAGAAGGAGCCATATGTGGAATGGAAGCCGCATCGAAAGGTCGCGAGCTATGGGTGGGGCATCCCTGGCATATAAACTGTATTCACGAGGTCCTGCCTTTATATTCAAAACTGTTGGCAGTAGAGATATACTTTCCACAGTAGAGTTATTCAGTTGGCAGTAGAGATATTCAAACAGTTGGCAGTAGAGATAAATATTTTAAAAATAACGACGGACATTTTATATTTCCCTCATTTACTGATTCATCTAATCATATTCAGGAAGATCTTATAAATCTTACAATATAAAATGCATAACTGTCATACAATAAATATTTCCCAAGGTATTTTTGGTTTTAAAGTTGGAAATCATATAAGGGAAACACTACACAAATAAAAGGATGAAGTGCTTGTATTTCTACCAATATGTCTTTAAGTCGAATTCACTAAGAAACATTACGTACTAGTGGTTTAGATGAAGTACATAAAATTGCAGAAATTAAGTCACGTCGTCTTCAGAATGAATATATAACTGTACTTATTTTTTATCATAAAGGCCCGATTTTTTGTTTTGTTAAAATTAGAAAAACAAAAATGCATGATTGGAGCATATGATGTTTATTTACCATGCAAATCATTTTCATCCATTTCACAATTTAGAAACATATTACGGAACCGCATGCAAATTAAAGGACGAAAGATTTAATCTCTATTTCTTTAAATCAACAGATACTTTTAAAAAATAAAATGTTTCTGTGAGAAACATTACGTACTAGTGGTTTAGATGAAATGTGTAAAATTGTAGTAATTTAAAATTAAAGTTATCTTTAGGATGAAGATTTTAGGATGAAGATTATTTTTAACATCTTTAGGATGAAGATTATTTTTAACATAAATGTCCGATTTTTAGTAGAAATTAGAAAAATAAAAGGCATCAGTGGGGAATATGAAATATATTTACATGCACAAAAATTTCTTCCAGTCCTCATCGGAAAATTCTTGACCCGTAAGATTCAGGTGTTCTCTGTAGGCATTATTCACTGTCCTGGTTTTTTCGTAACACTCTTTGATTACGTTTTCTTTGATGCATCCTATATTGGGCCCAATAACTGTTTAGAATAGAAAAATGCTATTGAGTAAAAATATATTTTAAATTAGTTTTGAATGTGTTAAATTTGCAATTTATAAGAACTCAAAATACAATCTAATATTATACATCAGAATACATCAATACAATTTCAAGAAATTTAAAAATATTTTAAAAGAATTTAAAATTTCAAAACATCACAATCTGAAATGCATATAATATTTTTGTACTTCTGTACTATGCCGTCGACCATTGGCAGTTATTGCGTAAAATATACGTCGATCCTATTCAACTGAACATTCACCGTGAAAGATGGTCTACCGTGAAAATTGGCTACGATCGAAGCAAGTCGGGGGTGATGTCGACAAAACTGAATCAGTCGTTTTTATACAATTATAAGGGGAATTTCGCTTTTCTAGTTATTAAACAATTAGTGTTAGACCAGCTTCAAGTTTGCGCTTATAAAATCAGAAGAGTACATAATAGTACAAATTGACGAAATAATTTTAGAAAACAAAGGGTTGAAATAGTGGTTGTGTATTACATAAAGAGGTGTCAGTTACTTCAGAATTCCTCATGTACTACTGGCGCAAAATTGTCGGGATCGCCTCTAATTCCCATGGTATGATGGCGGCCAACTTTTACGGCAAGTATAATACGTAAGATACCAGTTTTTACATGGAAAGTTAAATTAAAGGTGTTTACTCTTCACAGAAAGACAATTTTTGCTTAGCCGTTTGACTTTTAAGTAGTCCGATAATGTATATAGTAAATTATAGATAAAAAAAAACCAAGATCTATGGAAAAACTTTGTTGGGAAAAGAATAACTAATAACTAAACATTTTTTACCTTCATTAAGGCTGGAGCCTTTGCGGCAGATATCTTGCAGAGCGTCAATAATTAGAGTAATCTCTCCAAGCTCGTCTGATTCGCATTTCATTGCATGTTCCTTCTTGCAGTTAGCCCCGTCCAATAAAATACTGACAAAAGTGAAAATATTTTTAAATGCACAGATATTTTAGAATTTTGCAAAATTTTTAAAAATCGAATTAAACTTAATTGCGTGCATAAAAATTTATTACATAGAATATTGCCAACCTCCCGGTATAACGATTATTGACGCTGACTGCCATACCAACGGACCCGCGATCGAACTTCGAAAAAGTATGGATGTTTATTAAGGGTATAAAAGGCACTCAAAATACACGGCACTCGAGGAGCACTTAAAATACACGGCACTCGAAAAGCACTTAAAATACACGGCAAGCCGAATATCCCATTGAGAGGTTATTTGTAGGTAAAGAGAGATAGAGGACCCTCGAACTGAACTACTAGTTAACTATGTTCAGAAATATCTTAAACACCGGTGGTAGTAAAGAGGCGCTGGGGCTAGCTTTCACTTGTACACTACATAGAATAATAAAATATTTCGGTGATGATTAAGGTTTAGATTACTCTTATCTGGATTATGACACAAGGGATACCTGTTTAGGTGTAAAGCTGCCATTTTTGGAGAAGGTTTTAAGAGAAACTCGCTAGTAACGTTTGTCACTCATGGAAAAAATCCCCAGGTCTTTCATGCGGCCAACCTCAGTCAACGCGACATTACCCGGGTCGGTTTGGTTGCTTTATTTAATTATGGCAAGGTATTTCAAAGTTGTCTACCTAAGGAGAAGGATGCATTCGTGGAGGGCGTTTTAAGGGAAACTGGGTCGTATACATGTTAACCATGCGACATGCGACGGAGGACGTGGGCACCAGCCCTTTACCATATGGTTAATTGGTGTAGTGCCACGTCCACCAGTATCTAAAGTTGAACTTGAGGGCCACACGAGGGTCTCGCACGGGGCGCCGAAACCCAGCACCCGGTGTATCCCTAGGACGGTCCCCCTGACCAAAAGCGCCCTCCGGGGATATTCTCCCATCCGCTTGTCCGAGCCTCTGTATTTGTTGTTGTATGTATAGAAAATTACATGGCCTAACAAATGCCATCACTGCATTTGCAAGCTGGGAAAGTGTAAGGCAGTATTGATAATGGCATCATTACACATTGTTGACAGACTACTGCTACGTACCAATGGCATACATTATACATTTTACGTACATTGTACTTACATTATATATACATTACACTTACATTAATCATCATTACATTATATTACATTATTACATTCATTTGTATCCTTATTGGGACCCAAATTACTTAATTTGAATTACTTAATTAGAGAGTATTGAAATGCATTATTGCATATCGTTCTTACATTGCATGTAAATCTTTGCGTTACTCACATTTGAGCCCACTACAAACTTAAGTTGGATCTTAATTCAGTTACATAAATATCAAGGACTCGGACGCTAGGTGCATTAGATTTCACTTATTGCGCCTGACTGGCGTAAGATAAAATATTCTACGGTACAAGGTTACATACATGCAGGGGTAGGATATGGAAACAGTAAGATGATAATGCATAAAACAATATGTGGAGACATGCTGAAATATAACATACCAACACAGATATCATAGATACATTACACATACGTTACATGAAAATCAATAACTAACATACTACTATACCTACATTAATCAAACATTATTCTAAATATCAAGGACTGAGGCACTAGTTGCATTAAAATTTCATTTACTACTCCACACAGGGGCGCGTTAAAATATTCTATGGTACATAGTTATTTACATGCAGGGGTAAAACATGGAAAAATTTACTTAACAATTATTAACACAATATCATAAATACATTAAACTTTTGTTACGTAAACATTAGTGACTTGGATACTATGTTTATACATGTTAACTATGGATAAACAAAAAAAAAAAAAAAAAAAACCGCTCGGCCGCTGGTGGGCACAGATGAAACTTACCCGGGTCAAACTAACAGTGTTTAAGAATCGTTTCGCTCAGCTGCTGATGGGACACAAAGTAATCAAAAGTTTTAATGTTAATTGCCATAGCACACAATATTTAACATGCTGGTTACCAATATATTCTTAAGCAATCTGATGAATAATATTTTATGAAATTCCTCTGATGTAAGAAATGTCATAATGACCAACGTACTCATTTATTAAGAAATTGACAATAGCAAGAAAAGAACCGATGACATTAAAAACAAAAAATAACGAGTGATCTATTCAAATATTAACAATTATCTTTGCTTCTTTCGATGAGCAAGACAACAATAAAGCTGTGAATAATGAAATTATGAATTACTGGAGTAATAATTAATGTCTTAAATTAATTGTTGTTGTTGCTAATCCTCGAGGCCAGCTTCTGCTAGAGGAGATCCACAAGTTTATTCACTTTCAAAATAGGGATCTTTAATCTTAAAACAGCATAGGGAACTTATCATCGTAGGACAGGTCATAATAGGACAAACCCAGACACCTAAGAGTATGTGCCGCAGAAACCTGCTCATTGTTACATTTCGGACACACCAGGTGGGTTTTTTTGACCACGCAGGAAGGCAAGATGGCCACTAAGAAAGCGGGACAGTGCCATCTGGGTGCATCCGTCAGTTCATAGCGAGGGATCCACCAGAGGATTCAACACGGTACCAAGAATATGCCGAAGGGACAAACCAAGTGATTTTATCAGTATATTGTCTGTCAGAAGACGGCTCAAGGTAAGTCAGATAATTAGAAGTAGCCATGACCTCCCCGGAACCTTTCTTCAATAAAACATCCGTCTCCTCATTTTCCCAAATGTCCACATGTGAGATCCTCTGAATGTGGGTCCAGAGGACGAGAGGATGAAAAGGTGCTTACAAGAGGATGAAGAGGTGCTCTTGTGATGAAGAGATGCTTGCATGCGACGGGGGACGTCGGCACCACCCCTCTACCGTAGGTTAATTGGTGTAGCACCATGTCCACCAATATCTAGAGACGGATCTGAGAGGGCACATGAGGGTCCCGCACGGGATGCTGAAATCCGGCGTCCGGCGCATCCAGAGAACGGTCCCACAGACCAAAAGCGCCCTCCGAGTAGTGCTCTCATCCCTTCATACAGGCTTCGGTATTTATTGATATTCATTGTGGCCATACAAGGGTCATCACTGCTTTGCAGGCTGTAATGAATACATAGTATTATATTGAATGATTGTGGATTACACTGAAGGAATACATTATACATACGGTACATAAAAATCAATGACTGAGGTACTATGCGTATATTAACAGGACATTACATAAATATCAAGGACCGAGGCTCTAGTATGTTTACAAGAGGACGAGATTTGTTTGATCGAGGTTAGTGAGAATTGAAGTTTCAATTTTGTCATCAACATTACACCAGTTTGACAAATATTGGATGGCACTACGACTATCAGTCATAAACGAGTTGCCTTTAGGGTCTATAAAAGACATTATATAGCTCAGTACCTCATCGATAGCAACGATAGAAACGAGTTCATTTTTAAAAACTGAACTAAAGTCAGAAATTCTTTTCTTTATTTTAAAAATTCTATTAGGATCTCTGATAAGTACTCCAACTACCAGTATGGGAATCTTCATTTTTGCTGCCATCAGTATACATAAGCGTAGTGCTCTTTGGTTTAATTGAACAGCAATTAACTTCGTAAATAAAGACAGTAATGATAATTATTTAACATTTGGATCACCGAGTAACAAAATTATTCATTATGCATTTCGGCAAATACAATTGATGTGTACTGGGCGGTAAACAGAACAGCTCGGGCCAGAGAGCCGTTTCAATGAATGGGTAGGCTATGATAAACGTTTTCAAGGTTTTCGCAAAATATAAAGTAGATCTGAGCCTGTTGTTTCACAAAGTTTTCCACGAAATCATCCTTTCCATGGCAAGAGGACCTGGCTTGCTTTGTTTTAATTTAAAATCAGTTATTAACTATCTGAGTTTTAATATTCATAGCTAGCTTCTTTGTCATCATACGGTTAGAAAGAGTAACATAAAATATATTTTAAGTAATTTACGGGTATTTACTGAACGGTTTCAAATTCTGTGTAAGAACTCGCTCTTGAGTGAAAAAAATGCGCTTACTATTTTATGCAATTTTCCTTTAGACACAAACCTTACTTTCGTGTCCGTATGAGTCTTCAAACGTTGCCATCGGATATTATCATTGGGTATTATGTTTAAAGAAATAATGTAGCGAATATAAAAAAGGCATGCCATGTAAAATATTTTTAACTTCAATGTGCCATTTTATTTTTATTTGGCGAAGCGTAAGATATTTAATTTGCCTATTACTTATTAAGAAACTTAGCGATTTAAAAACAATAAACGAGGTTCTTTATCACTCGTATTTATTACAAGCTGGATCCTTGAAATGGCACTAGCTAAATTTATAAAAATTAACAATTTTTATTTTAGGCTACTAGTGGCTGATTATTTGGAACGTGAAACGGACAAAAAAGTGATTCGACGCAAAAGTGAGGTTCGAGAATAATAGCTTTTCTGAGCTAAAAATGCATGACAATACTTACGATTTTAGGGAAAATCCTAAATATATGGTATTTTTAAATTTATGAATCTGCTTTTTAATTATATGTAACACATATCCGAAGTAAATAATAGTTAACAAGAAACATAACGAAAAAACGTTCTGTCAACAGAAGCGAGTCCAGATCTTATAAATAAACTGCGAACTAATACGCTAGAGAATAAAAACTTTAAACAACCGACTGATACGACGCGTTAAAGTTCTGAATCCCCTGAGTTTTTTTTTTAAGATTTCCTCCCCTCCCCACCACTATCACGATTACGAAACAATAATTTTCCACAGATTGCCTTCATTTGTCTTCTTAAATTACAGAAATTTCATTAAATGCATCATAAAGCTTCAAAGATCAGACATTTTATCAAGAACATCTATGATCACTTGAAAAACTCTGTTTTATAATAATCATGACACGTAATATTTTATTGCAATATAAGGTATTTTCTCCCTTGTTCTACGATGCCTTCGTGGTGTAATGGTAGCACAGCCTTTGAAATCTCGGCGGCATTGCTCATTTTCCATGTCATCTGCTTCAAATAACCTAATGACTTTACAGCAAAAAAGGTTTGTTATCATAAACGCTCGGTCTGTAGGTGAGAAGTCCAAACTTCACCTTGGCTGTGATCATATTAAAATCAAATTAAATTACGGCCATTCTTTATTGTTTGTTCTACTTCGGTAAAATATTTAAATTATCGTTATACCCGTAAAATGACTCTTTATTCTTTTGCCCAGCATACTATCATTGAATTTTAATTTCCATTTCACTCCAAAACAATGAAGATAGCTGGTAAATTTACAAAACCATGGCCTTTGGCTAGAATTCTAGTTTGGAGGGTTCGCTTCCCTGGCTCGGCTGAGATATCGGGTACACATGAGCTACCGAAGTCGATCATTAACTTCATATAATTTAGATTTAAAAAGATGACTACATTTAAAACAGTCTTTTCTTTCTTCCTTATTAGATTTTTAGATCTGTAGAAAATTAAAAACATTTCTTTTTCCATTAGCATTGAATTGTTACGCACTTCCTTCGCATTAAGGAAACTTGTATTACATTTCTCTGGCAGCACAAAGAAATTTCAATCTTGCATAGTTAAAATTACGCAGGAAAATAAAATTTTAGAATTTAAGTAACTTACGGGCATTGCTCGTCTAATTCTTTCTCGTTGTTTGGGATCTCGAAAGGTACACCAGAATCACATACTTCCCAAATGCCCTTGTCGCAAATGTCGTCCTTTCCTAGAGCTGACACATTAGAAAGAAATAAAAAATGAGGAGGCTTTTATTAAGTACGAATATCAACTGTTGTATTCTATATTACTTATATTTTATATTCAGGTTCAAATTCCCTTATAAATAAGGTAGCAAAAACGCTAGAGACCGTTAGTTGCAAATTTCTTAAACAGGCTAAAAGAGCTGCTGGCTGTATAATATTGGACAGTAAATCCTCTCCTAAGTAAAATCAATGAGAAAATTGAGCTCATTTATGAAATGGAAAACGGCTTACAAAAACAGTAAGTTTTAAATTGTTCAATATTTGCAAAAACGTACGAACACTGTAATATCTTAAAAAAAATGTTTGAAAGCCTAGAAGCATATTTAGGTCTTAAAAACTAAGGACATCTGGTTGGTATATATGCAAGCTCGAAAATATAAGAAATATAAGAGAGCGATTCTTAAATTTAACAGTCAAACATTTCAAAAAATTTGTTTATGCTATAGAAAGTTTTAGAGTAGTGCTGGTTGTTGAGTTTTGTTGCACTTTAAAGCGTGACCGACAGCAAAAAAAAAAAAAACTGGCTATACTTCATTTAAAGTTAGACATTTCCTTGAACATACGCACTACAATTAGTAGTTTTAACATTAATATGCATATAAGGCAATATGAAGCTCAGAATCTATATAAAGAGAGAGAAGAACGTCTGTTAGTGTGTTTGTTTGTTCGCGATTAACTCATTCACTATTATATTATAGCTATCGTCAACAAACTTTCTACAATTCTTTTCTGGGTCCTAGGAAAGAGCTAAAATCAGAGATGTTAATTAAAAACTCTGAAATCGCTAATTTTCTCTCTCATTTTCCCGAGTGGCAACACTCTCGTACGCTGAAAATAAAGTCCGCTTTATTTCGAGGAGTGTTGCCACTGCTCGCTTTCAAAACGTAGAGTTTGTTAATAAAGAAAATTCTAAGTTTTAGAATGAAATAAAAATAATATTGCCAAATTTTAAATACGTTATTCTGATTCCAAAAATTCACGGGAAGTCTTTTCGACTGTTCTCATCTTCGACTTTGATCAGCTAACATATTAATTAAAAACCACGAAAACGCTAGTATTCGCACTCACCTTTCCGAGTGCACTGGCGATATAAAATGCTACTCCTCGCTTTCGAAAAGTGTTGCCACTCCTTGCTGTCAAATCGTAGAGTGTGTTAATCAAAAATTTGCAAGTTTTACAGTATATATATATATAGAGAGAGAGAGAGAGAATAATGTTTTTTGTGCTTTTGTGTGTTTTGTGCTTGTTCGCTTTATTGATTTTTGATCAATTCTTATAAATGTTTTGCCACATTTAATCCACTATAACTGAATATAGGTGAAATATTGGATGGAACTTAAGGTTTTACGCACATTTCATTAAAAAGACGAAAATCATTATAAACTGCGTGCCATTGTTGCTGATATGATGAAAGAAAGTTAGTTTATTTTCTCTACCGAAATCTTTTATGTGGGTTCCATCTCGCATTAGACTGAAAAATGTCTGACTATGAATCGTTCTTTTGCATTGGTTATTACAGTAGCATTACAGCGATATCGTTCTCTCTGTTATTTGATGCAATACTCTCAATCTAACTTTACGGGTATCGGGTACTTCCGCTAGTGTTAAATAATTAAATTCAAAATCATATTTCATATTTCAAACATATTTAGGAAGCCTTTAATTCACAAGATGTATTTAAAATGTATGCCAGCATAAAATTATTTGATGATAAATGAAACCATTCGAAACTTAATTATGGTATGTCAGCATGTGATTTTTTAAAACTTAGAACGTCTTATAATTATTTGACTGATGTTTTTACTGAGATGTAATATTAAACTGTAGACGTAGGCAGAATGCGAAGGACACGCTTTAAAAGAACTTAATTACATCCATTGCAATATTTGTTACTTAAGATACAATTTCAAGTTTTGCAGTTTCTTTATTACGATATTTTCGAAACTAGAATAAAATACTGCAGGCCTTATTATTATGAATATAATATAATGCAGGTAATGTACAGTATACTATTTTTTAAAAATGCACAATCAAGCAACCTTTACTAAAATAAAAGAAACGTTAAACATTATTATGTAGCCTTCAACATAACGTTCTATAATTCAAAATACGTGGCTCTTGCCGTCATTATTGATAATCTAATTAAGAATTTTGAAAAAGATATGAAATGCAAAAATGTTTTTAAATATTTAAGCAAGCAAATTCATGAATTGTTTCTCAAACTTGAGTTGATACTAAAGCATAAAAAAAGACTTAAAAGAATGCTTCTCATACTTGAAAGAATACTATAAATGTGAGGAAATTTTGATATCTCTATCTTATTTTAAATATTTTTCCATTATCAATTCTGCCAAAAGTAGATATCAAACCGTCTTCTTAACTGCAAATACTGATTTATTAAACAACGTGTGTCTTACCTGTAGAAGCGATGGCAAAAGCGGTTGCAATGAGAACCCACATGTTCATTTGAGAGTCGATGAAGAGAAGTAAATCTCGAACGATCCTCAAAGCTTTATATATTAAAATAACATTACAATTGATCTTTTGTATGCATATCTAATTAAGTTGCGGATATATGTAATCTACTTCCTTTGCGATCTCTCTGTCTACCGGATGCCCAATGGCAACTACACAACACTGAATATAACAAATTTGTTAACTTTAATTAGGTTGGCAACAATAGTTACTTTTTACTTCCTTCTACGAAGTAAACGAAGTATTGTAATAGCAAAAAATTCCAGGCACCATATTTCAACGAAAATATACATTTTGACCGCTATCGAATGCAATTTAATGATGTTTTTGCATGAAATCTGTACGTATGCACGGAATAAAGGACTCTTTTTGTTCCCCCCAAAAAATTATGAAACTGATTCAAAACCGAATCATTTAAAAGAGATTTTTTCTGTGGTATGTATGCATGTATGTATCTCGCATAACTCAAGAACGAGTAACCTCAGAACGTTGAAATTTTGTATATAGGACAGCTATAGGATGTATTCGTACACCTCTCTTTTTTGTGGCAATCGGCAAAGAATATAAATAATAATATAAATATATATACAACAAAAAAGAATATAAATGTACACTCACTTCCAAAAGTTAAGCACGAAGATGTAAAATGAAAAAAAAAAATAAATAAATAATAAATACTGCTTTGATTGACACAAAATTCGGCAGAAAAGTAGCATATATATTTATGCATAAAACAAAATCAATAATTATATACAGAAATGAAAACAATATTAAATTTTTGTAAGTTGTCAGATAGTGACATACTGGAGACTTAGAATTATGTATAAAGTGAAAATAAACGTGCGTTATCGCCCATTAAAACAAAAGTAGTGCCAACTGCTGCATCGTACAATCTAACAATGGGTTCTAGGACTCCCTCTCGATACCGGACAGCCGTCAAAGAACCCCGTTTAAAGATGTGCAGCTCGGTGCGGTATCCTAATGAAATCCTTGCCCACACGATAATGCTTCGGCCTCGGAATGGGTGATGTTCAGTGATATTTTGGGACTGATTGCGTGTTCGTTGTTCACGCCATATCCTTATACGCTTGTCATCTGGCTCCAGAGCAAATCTTGACTGATCAGTAAACATGACATTGCCCTAGTCAGACACATTCCAATTGACATGTTCCCGGCACCACTGTAATCGTGCCCCTCTTGATTGGATGAATTCCCTCTTGATTGAACAAACTCGAGGTACTCGGGCGTACAGTCCACTTATATGTAATCTTCGGCGTACAGTAGCTGCAGATATCGCCTTACCAATGAACGCTGTAACCATAGATGTCACACGTGTGGAG
The DNA here is from genome assembly GCF_044657685.1 of Stegodyphus dumicola. NCBI lineage: Eukaryota > Metazoa > Arthropoda > Arachnida > Araneae > Eresidae > Stegodyphus > Stegodyphus dumicola. The sequence goes on along the minus strand of NC_140770.1, from coordinate 276,102,725 downwards.
GTCGCTCTGCGATTCCGCTTGGCTACAATAGCAATAGATCGATCTTCCGCGGGGTTGTAACCCTTGGGCGACCGGCTACTGACCTTCGGACAACTGTCTGAATGGAACTGAATTGTTTCCATAAACCTGAAATTACAGAATGATGAACTCCGAAAAAAAGAGCAACATCTGTGATCGATTGTCCTGCTTCAATGCGCCCCACAACACGCCAGCGCTCAGAATCTTCCATTCGTCTTCTGGAAGTCATAGAAACACGTATGTCTTAAAAAAACTGCGAAAGTTTTAAACACTTTCTATCAGCACTTACAAGGAACTTCTGTAAGGAGCTGGCTTCTTATAAGACTGCCTTTTTTGCATATTTTTTGACATGAAAGCGCGATTGGTTGTTACCTAACATATTTGCATACTTCCATCTACCTCTGCAGCGAATTGTATTCTCTTCAATTCTGATTGGCTTCCGGAAATTAGCATTTTCCTCTCCATGCTTAACTTTGGAAGTGAGTGTATATACATATATACCCAGTCTATTACTCGGCTCCGGGAGTTCAGTATTTTTATTCTTATATATTGGTAAGTTGTGCATGCTTTGCTTTAAAAATGACTGAATTATGTTGTTCTTATCTTCTAGTTAACACATTGACTGCCACGTCACTTTTCAGATTCCGGTCCGAGAAGCCAAATTGATTTAATCATGTTATATTATTCCCAGAAGCCAGCTCTTCGTGTTTAAGACTGTTTTAAAATTTATCACAAACAATTAATATATTCTTTTTTTTTAACTGATGAATAAACATTGAATGTATATTTTTGTTTCATTTTCAATAAAATTTCTATTCGTATAAGCCAAACTTGATTGTTTATTTTCTTGCAAGTGGCCATCTATTCATATTTATACTTATAAACTACGAATTAACTCGTGGCGGCGCAAAAGTGGGAAGTCAAGAAACTACGAGATAACTCGTATTGAGTGTCCTGAAAAAGAGCGCTAATACGAGTTATCTCATGTTGGACAGTCAACGTGTTCAAGTTTTTTAGGTCTTTAGTTAACCTGCATGGAATATTTGCAGAATTATCAACAATTTAAAAGTCGTTTAGGCGAGGCTAAACCTAATTTTTTCACCATACCAGCCATATTTGTTTACATTTGAAATTTAGGAGAGTAGTGGATTTTTTGCCAAGCTAAAGAAACTATGCTTCGCAACAACTGTTGCTTTTTCATTTGTCTATTTGTCTAAGTTCTTTTATACATGTTTATAGATTTATTATAGTATTTGTATAGGACATGTGGCAATGATTAGATAATTCTTCAGATGATATAATTTTTGCGCATTCTGAATTATAAAATAAATGTAACGCTGTTAAGTGAATCTAGCGCCAGAGTGTCACTAAAAAGTGTGACATAAGCAAAAATACAAAAACAAAAAAGCGGTAAAGGGTAGATTAGGCAAATTCGAATCTCATTACTGACTCTTCAGGGGAAATTTTATAATGATTTTCGAATCCAGCTAATTCCATATCGCGTTTCGTCGAAACAGACAACTGAAACTGTATACGAAACTCTTTTTGAATATTAATTGAAAAGAACTTAGTCATAAACTTGTCTCAATTTTCTGTTCCATTTGCCGATGCATCCGCTTGAGAAAACACACTAACGTGTAAGGAAAAAAAACTATACATAATGCTCTGGTTATGCCAATGTACAAAATAAAATAAATAGCGATTTGCTATTAGTCAAAATTACAAGATTTTAAGGGAGGACCTACTAGCTTATAGAGTTTAAACTTTGTGAATGTAGCTAAAAAATTAAATTTAAAAAAATTTAAATAAAAAGGTATATATATATATATATATATATATTTACTAAAAAATATTGATTATATTATCTCGTAATATAAATTTAATAGAAGTATCAAAAGAGAGGGAACCCATGTAGGAAGTTTAATTTCGAAAATTGTGTTGCAAAGTAACTTCAATGTAATATATGATGCACAACTACATGTTATAGCAACACTGTGTACAAAATTTCAGCGTTCTTAGGCTACTCCTTTTTGAGTTATGTGACATATATACTTACATACATACATACATACGTACGCACAGACGTCATGAAAATATCTTTTCTGTATCCATTTTAAATCAATTTTTATAATCCGTTTGGGGGAAAAGAGACCTATATTCTGCCCTTACGTTCATGTGTCACTCGAAAACATCGTTAAAGAGCATTCGATAACGATCGAAATGGATATTTTTGTTGTATTATGATATCCGAAAGTTTTCGCGGTTACAATATTTCCTTTACTTCGTACAAGGAAGTAAATATGAATTATATGACAAATCTGGGGCAAAGCAATGGAGGCACTAACAAGCCAAGGAGTGTGTTCATAAAGTTATTGAAATAATGATTATATTAAGTTCATTTCTTTTTTTCCTCGAGATGCATTATATTTTAAACGTTTTATTGGCAGCACTGAATACTCACTATTGTTTGGTACTGAAATTTGAATACTCATTTTTATTTGAGTTGATATTAAATAATCGAAATTGTTGTTGCTTGCAGTTCGCAAGCAAAATTGCCATGCATTAATTATTTGGGCTAATTACAAAATTGCCGTTTAAAGACTCTAGCGCGCACTGCTATTCTTGTAGAATACAATCATAAGATCAATACCGGTATAATATCGACACTGGCATAGATTTAAAACAGGCTTTGAGTTGTTTTTCAATTTCACGTTTGATCGTCGTGTTGATAACTTCTAGACAGGAAGATGGTTTTAAATTTCAATTAGATACGATTTGATGGAGATTCGTTTTACATCTGGGTCTGATTGAAAGAGAAATACCTTGTAGTGTTACTGATTAGCAAAAAATCATGAAACGTTTTGCTAATTGCTAGTGATTGGGAAGTTTGATGAAAGGCAATAAGTTTCACGAATGTTCAGTTCATTTGAAACTTAAACGGATTGTATTTGTTCTTGCGTTGACGTGAATCCAAAACCGAAGATATTTTCAAAAGATGAACGCATTTTCAAAAGTTTTCATATTTGCTTCACTTCTCATCTGGAGATTCAATTATTATAGTTTGATTATGAAATATTAATAAAACGAATATAAAGACAAATTACTTTTCAATTAATATTTAAGCAGAATTTAAGACTAGAACAATATTTTCAGTTTTAAATAAATTATTCAATTATTCTAAGGGATAAATCTCTTCATTTTGGCTAAACCTTCAATTGCTTTCAGAATATCCATAACAATCTCGAAATCATTAAAATCTTTCGCCAAATTATTTCCATAATTATTAATATCATATCAGTGCTTCATAAATTTGCTTGGAGCACAGCCCATGGGCCTTCAGTTTGAGATACCATAGTTACTTCATTTAGACTTAATAAGGATGTATCAGGATAAACTCTTCTAGGCTTATGAATATCATTTTCAAGCTAAGCATTAATTAGGTGACATTAACATGTATTTTATATAGTAACATGTAGTGGTATCAAATAGAGGTCATAACAGCGCGATACGAGATGATCCTCCTTTTGCACAGTAAATACATTCTAAATTGTTGAAACAAACAACAGAAAGTAGACCACATTAAACTTTCAAAAACAGCAGTAATTTCAAAATGGGTATAAATGGCAGATTTGTGTTCAGCTGTTATTCCGTTACATGTAATAATGTTACTGTTGTTATAATATTGCAAGTAATATATCACTTTCAATTACAGTTGATGCTGTTAGCTTTAAAACCCGTTGTATGAGCAAAAGGGAGAAGAGTTTTTCCGACGCAGAATGGACTTTTATGATTATTCCTTACTTCGAAAAGCATAAATTTGATTGCAATGCCATCTTTCCTATATTCATTCAAAATAAATAAGAGAAGCTTTCTCAAGGTATAAATCCGATGTGTACATTACATGACTTCCTTGTACGGAATGTTAAATTATACACAATATTGGCTGCATTTAATTTAAACTTATTTCCTCAAATTTCATTAGAGATATGTACCTCATTCAATTAATTATGTTCTCAGTTCGCGGCAAGTCAAAACTATATAAAACCTCAAAATATCGTCATTAAAAACAGGAAAATATAGAAAAAAAATAAAACACTAAATAAAATTTAAAAAAATCAATAAAACAATTTATACAATTAAAATTAGAGTTCCTACGCAAATGAAGCAATCGGCCAGTAGACAACAAGGCAGATTTTTCCGTGTACAAAAATGACAGTTTAATTTTGGTCCCACTCTGCAAAAAGTCACTAAAGGTGCAAAAACTGAATTCACTATTCTGCCAAGTTTCAAATGTAAACAAATATGGCTGCTATGGTTTAAAAAAAAAAAAAAAAAAAAGTTTAGCCCCACTCAAACAACTTTAAAATTGTCGATAATTGCAGGCAGATTAACTAAAGGTTAATCTGCCTGCACACATTAAGCAGAAGATAACAACATAATTCAATCATTTAAAAAAAATGCGCAATTTACCAAAATATAAGAATAAAAAAATGAGTTCACTGAGCCGAATAACAGAGTGAGAGTATATATATATATTCCAAACGTATTTATATACGTTTGGTGCGGCGGATTGAAGCTAAAGAGGGAGGTGCACAATTACATATTATAACAATTATATATACAAAATTTCAACGTTCTACTCGTTTTTGAGTTATGTGAGATACTTACATATATACGTACGTTCATACGTACAGACGCCACGAAAAAATCATTTCTGAATCCATTTTAAATCAGCTTCATAATTTTTTTGGGGGAAAAGAGTCCTTTATCGTGTCCTTACTTACAGATGTCACGCCAAAACATCCTTAAATTGCATTCGATAGCACTCAAAATGGATATTCTGGTTGAAATATGATATCGGGAATTTTTCGTAATTAGAATACTTCCTTTTCTTCGTATAAGGAAATAAACAGAGTGAAACATAGATGCGTGATCTAATGTTCCGCTTTTATGTGTTCCGATTTTACATGTAAAATGCACTTTTTAGTTGAACTAAAGGCAGAATCTAAGAGTAAACAAACGAAAAAATATTTCAATTAAAACGTTCTATACCTTATGTGTCAACGATTGCTGATTCAAAATTGTGTTTTGAATCATTTATGATGATAAGCTATCGGCGGAAACTTGCTTGAATATTCATTATGCATTTAAAATAGCGGATGTTCGCCATGTAAGTCAATTATTCTCCGGATGTCCTTTAATTTCTGCGATCAACTTAGTAACCTTGACTTCATGACTAAAAACAAAATATAGAACTTTTATTTTGAATGCTTTATTTTTCCAAGCCTGAACTAGAATGATAATGAAATGTGCGTTACAGCTAATTATAAATATGGAGAAGGGGGACAATCATTTATTTCCTCAAAGAAACTGCACCATAAAAACACGATACTCAACAAGAATAGATTTCAATACATTTACTACTTCAGTTCTGATTTGGAGTTTTGTGTAATATCATAAATATAAATGTCTTGATTAAATAAGTTTACAAAATATATTAAACAGTTTTTCTTAAATGTTCTTCAATTTCTTACGTCCTATGCTTCTTTAATTTGACATTATGAGGTATTTCTTATGCCTTCTTAGCATGCCTTCGTGGTGTAGCGGTCAGCACGCTCGGTACGCATTCGAGATTTCCGTGGTTCGAGTCCCGGCGAGGGCATTGCTTATTTTTCCTCTCTCTACAGCTTCGAAATAACCTGATTCTTTACGGTGGCACCAGAACTGAAAACAAGGTAGTGGATGATGATTCTCCACCACCAGGATTTGGCGACAAGGTCCCCTAATCCCTAGTCACCTTTTAAAAGGGCGAGTATATAAGATATTTCTCCCGCCTTTTAAGCATGCCTTCTTGGTGTAGTGGTCACCACACTCGGCGCGTATTCCAGAGGTCGGTGGTTCGAGTCCCGGCGAGGTCATTGCTCATTTTTCATCTTCAATTTATAGAATTCCAAAGTATGTGCAAGGATAAGGAACGAGGGACGTGGGCACTATGCCTCTACAATACGGTTAATAAATATAGCACCGCGTCCACCATCATCTAGAGAATCCTTAAGACGACACAAATTCAAATACGTGAGTACATAATTGAAAATGAATGATTGATTACAAACAATTGTAGTATACTTTGGCAATTAAAATTGTGGCATATGCGTAAATAACAGGTTACGATACATTTAAAATAATACGATGTAATTAAGAAGTGATATATGTTATTGCATAAGACTTCTAACAAATGATATATAATTATACTAAATGCATGATACAGCACTCCTGAAGAGAAGTCAAACATATAATTATACAGAGATTATGGGATGATAAAAATACAGTACAGCATGTTAAAAATACAGTATAGGATGATAAAAATACAGTAGATTACAGTAATGATGAATACATACGTATAGACTAATATATTTGCAGTAAATTGCATTGCAGATACTATGCCAGTCACAAATAGATGTACATATGACTGACATGATACAGTTTAAACACCTGTAGACAATAAAGATTTGTTGCATTTGTGTAAATAACAGGTTACGATACATTTAAAATAATACGATTAGCACGAGGATAAACTCCTGAAGTGAAGTCAAACATATAATTATAGAGAGATTATGGGATGATAAAAATACAGTATGATAAAAATGCTATATAGGATGATAAAAATACAGTAGTTTATAGTAAATTACAGTAATGATGAATACATACGTATGGGCTAATATGTTTGCAGTAAATTACATTGAAAATATTATGCCAGTTAAAAATAAATGTACATATGACATAATACAGTTTAGAATAGTTTAAATACATAGATATTTAAATTCATAGACAAAAAAAAGATGTATATATGACATGGTACAGTTTTAGAATAGTTTAAATACACAATAATATGCCATTTCTTGTACACTAATAGTGTAATCTGTTGTCGCAATGTCCTCATTTGGCATCTGGGAAATGTCCTCCTCTGTTGGTGGAGCGGACAGCTTTTTGCTGTCGGGGCATACTTGCCGCTTTGGCATATAAGTCCATTAATTAATGAATAAATGATGGATAGAAGTAATGCAAGACAGTATACAAATACTATGTTGAATATAATTGCATATGTATTGATGATATTTTGTTACAAAATATTTTAGACATTTGTATGTAATGTGGAATAAGTAATATTAATACAAAAGATGTATGATAAGTAAATACATATGGATATAGTACTATAGAATATTATAACACATTGTACGTATATATTAGGCAAAGAAGTATAGTTGTGCAGAAGTCATATATGCCGATTTGTAAGGAGCTTATATGCAGAATAAAGTTCTATGATGGTTGACATAAATCGACTAGACTAGACTAGACGCGGTCGTTTGGTCTGCGACGTTATCTATAACTATCTTAGGGTTTGGTTTCTGCGGTCGTTTGGTCTTGGTTTTTAACTATTTGTTTTCCCGAATGGCTTCTTCTAATAAGTCTAATATTTTTATTTTTATTTTTTACAGTTAAGTTACAATCTGTTATAATATTCTATAGTACTATATCCATATTAAGTTTAAAGAAGAGAGCTTATCAATGATACGCACTAATGTGCGATTTAAGTGGCGTTGCATTATCAAGAATTTGGAAAAGGCTTCCATGTATTTCCTTATTTTCTGTACAGAACGATTTCCACAAATTGAGTTTTGCTTCTAGAATCATACGTTTATATTTGGCTCGTTCCATCTGAAAACGCTATGGAGTATCTGTTTGTAGATTAAGTCTTCTGTAGGTTTTTAGCTTCCGACGAAGGGCACGGCATTTCCGCTGTTGTGCTCAAAGAGCGCCTGTCCACCAGTTAGCTGCTTGTAGGCGTTTGGAGCTTCGAACAGGTAAAGTGTCATTACATGTTTGTTGTATGGCTGTTTGTAATAATACAGAAAAGATTTCCAATTCAGATTGAGTATTTTCCCGCAAGAGGTGATGTTATATAGATCTCTTAATTTGCTATGAATTTTCCTGATGAAGGAGTCTAGTTTGCGACCTGGGAAGTTATAACGTTTTATTATTGGAATGGAGGTAACTTTATATCTATTGAGAAGGTAATGTATTTGGGATCAGAAAGACTGATAGAATCTTCAATTTGCCAGCCCTGTATTAAATTGGCTGCCGAAGTAGTGGTAATGTATACAAGCACAAAGCAGCAAGGCACGTCGAAATAATGCGGAACCAAAGCGGCAAGTATGCCCCGACAGCAAAAAGCTGTCCGCTCCACCAACAAATGAGGACATTGCGACAACAGATGACACTATTAGTTTACAAGAAATGGTATATTATGTCAGGAACTTGACGGTTTATTAGCCACACACTAAATGTCTAAAAAAGCAAGCAAAGGGATCAAAGCTCACTTTCTGAAAGTTCTTAACTTCGTTACGGATAAAACCTGTAGAACAGCCAAACTAGAAGGTCAGCATGAGCAGACCAAAAACATTGAGGACTCTGTAAGAGGGACAGCAGGAACGATAAAAACCAACATACGCCAGTATATATATATATATATATATATATCAAATAAAAAATAAATAAAAATAAAAATAAAAATAAAAATAAAAAAAGGAGGACGTTCTACTTCTAGAGCAAGAACTTAAAACAATAATAAACGGCAATAAGGATACGTTACCATTGTCTATCCCAACAAGGAAGTAATATCCGACGAAGTGCGAGATAAAATAGTTAAATACATAGACCTGCAAAAATAAAAATAAAAATAAAAATAAAAATAAAAGTAGGCGTCACAGCGGTTAAGAAAGGTAAGTAAAGAAGGGTTTTAATACAAGTCAACGAAAAAGAGGATTTGGACTTATTAGAAGAAGCCATTCAGGAAAACAAATAGTTAAAAACTAAGACCAAACGACCGCAGAAACCAAACCCTAAGATAGTTATAGATAACGTCGCAGACCAAACGACCGCGTCTAGTCGAGACCAAACAACCTCAGAAAATAAACCCTAAGATAGTTATATATAGCGTTAATAAAGATCGAGACAAGGAGGAGCAACAAGAAAATCTAGTTGCCCAGAATAAAAATCTGCAAAACGCAAATATTGAGTTTCTCTTTTCAATGAACCAAAAATTTGGGAAACACTGGGTAGCCTCTACTGACCTTATTTTTTCAACACAGTGATGAAAAATAAGAAACTACATGTCCAATGGACCAGAAATAACGTTAGAGAATCACTCCACGCAATGTTACAAATGCCTAGGCTACAACCACCTCTCCAAAAACTGTACAGAAATTATGAATAAGTGTACAAGCTGCGGATCTGAAGACAATCAGAAAAACGTTTGCAAAACGGAATCCCTAATCTGTGTGAATTGTCACAAAATCAATGTGAAATTTAATGCAGGATTAAATACCCATCACGACAGTCGCGACAGAAAACGTGCATGCTGTTTAAGAGAGTTACAGAAATACAAACAAATAATAAATTATGAGTAAAATCCAAGTTCTCCAGATAAACCTAAAGCACTCTCGGGGTGCAACTACATACTTAAGAGAACATTTAGAACAAAATAAAGATAAGAAGATAGTATGCACGCAGGAACCGTACGTAAAAAACAATCACCTACTAGATTCACGAAATTCTACGCAACACAAAACGCCAAAACAGCAATCATATTTACGGACCAGGCACTTCCTACCTTAGAGGTCCTTAGCACAGATAACATCACAGTAGTGAGAATAGAAGGAAACCACGATTTCCTGACTGTTTCTGCCCTCCATCGCAGGAAATTGAGCCTACATTGGCTTCGCTAGAGAACTTAATCATAACAAATGATTCTGTTTTAGCTATAACCAACGGAGACTTTAACAGAAAACATCCAATATGGAGGCACCGCCAGATCCAAGAGGTCTCAAGATCTGTAAACTACTAGCAACCACGAGTTTAGTTGTCATTAACAACCCAGATAGCCATTCTATCTTCTCTGAGTTCAGGGATACCTCGTGGATTCATCTCACTTTATTTCGGAAAGAAAATCCAATCGCGATTTAGCAAAAACACTTAGCTGTCTAAATGCACAGCGAAAACACCAACAAAATGAAACCAAGTCCTGGATGACATTTAGGCGCAAACTCCCAGAACAATATTCTGCAATTTCACAATCATATACCATCATGGCAATAAATAAGCACATAGAGATCACCACGAAACTCATCTATGAAAATCATAAGCACACTAAAAATGTCGGTAATTCAAATAAGAACAACAAATATTATACAAGCAATCCCATGGTGGTATCAGTATCTTACGATTACCAGAAAAAATGTACGATCCCTATCGCGGCGGTACCATCGCACATCATAAGACATGCGCACCAAAAACAGAGTCATCTACAAAAGGGAACAGGCTATTAATAGACAAAATATCTCAGAAGCCAAAAGAGCCTCCTCCTAGGACACATTTTGGGAAAATCTTCAGCTGTCTTCGTCGTTCGGATCCTGGTATGATATCATTACGGGCAAAAGCCTAGGACCCCTAGTTTAATACTCAAATCAGATGACTTCAGTTGAAGATAGTATGCACTATTAGAGAAATTCTCAAATGTCACTTCCCCAACGATACTCAAGACGAAGACACCCAACATCACAGGGAGATAAGGGGATCAGAAAGCCTCCTTCCAAACACCGAAAATGATCCCCCCTTCAGCACCATAGAATTTCGAAAGATCATAGAAACTACCAAAAGGAGCAAAGCCCCAGGCTTGGACAAACTCAATATAGACTTCGTAAAAGACTTGAGAAAAGCAAACGAAGACCAACTAACGTATCTCTTTAATACATGCCTTCAAAAAGCTACTTTCCAGATGCCTGGAAGAATGCTGAACTTTTCTTTTCAAGAAAGACGGCAAAGACAGTAAGCATCCGAACGCATATAGACCTATCTGTCTCCTCTCCGCCTGTGGAAAACTCCTAGATAAACTAATAACCAGACGTCTCACTTTCCACCTGGAGAAATACCACCTCACAAACAAAGCGCAATACGGCTTCACGAAGCGAAAGAGCACCATCGACGGTCTTCACAATCTACAAGAGCAAATACACCATAACAAGCAGCGAGGTCTCCAATGGACATGTTAACCATTTTCACCATGAAAACACGCATAGGGAAGTGTGACAATTCTTTACATTTCCACCATTTAAAACATGCTGGATAGAGGCGTGAGACTTAGTCAATCAAATCCAGGTGGTGACGAATTATAATTCATTTCAGTTTATAAAACAAATAACAAATCATCTGTGCTCCTATCGGAATTTGAAACACTGCCTTTCTACTGTAGCTAAACGTGCTAATGAGTAATCAGCACACAGGGGAAAATGCGACGATTACTTTGTACTTATTATAAATCTACTTATGTTTTTAATATGCAATTCATATCTCTGTAATGAACTCTTATTTTAATACATCAGTCTTCAGGGAAAAACGATAAATTTCTCATTAATACCTTAAGCAGAACAGAGAAGTTTAAATAATCTATTGCTGCGTTCTACGGGTTCGTGGACATGGAGAATTGATGATAAAACTTAATGAAGGATCAAAATATAATCACCAGTAAGGACTACATAGGACAATTCCAAACACACGTTTAAAACCGACGAAAAACTACGACACACACCCTGAAACAACAGCCTTCAGGCTATAACGGTGAAGATAGCTTCACGGCAAAGCACTAATATACAGTTTCCGACTCGGTCGATCGCTCTCAAGCTAATTTTTGAACTCAAGACACTACTTTCTACCCGGACAGGCATGGTATATGTAGGTTTACTCTAACTTTCAGAATATTCCAGAGAAAACCGCTGAGAATGCGTTCTAGAATGTTGTCACTCTATCTATGTCATTTCGCCAAATTTTTCGCCAAACGAGCGATTTCGTGTCAAATCTGGCAACCCTGCCTTACCCTGCTCTGACAAACCTAAGCCCGCAGTCGACGCACGTTCCACAACGGCAAACTCTTCCTCCGCTTCCCTGGAGGACCTTCGTTTTCGGCCTGCGGGGAAGCTGTCTCCCAGCGCAGCCGCTGGGCATTTCGCAACATTTTGTACCACTTCCCATTGTAAAACTAACTTTCCCAAACTAATTTCGGTATTGCTTAGCACGGAAATACTGAATAGTAATAATTATTTTATTTTTTTAATGCACTTATTCTCAAAAATTCCGCTTTTAGCACGCAATATTAGATACACCATTATATGTTTCTTCTTAGTTCTATATAATATTTCACTTCTTTTCCTTTAAAGTTTATGAGATTTGAAGACGAGTCTCCGGTTCTTAGACTTTAACCATGAGACCATAACCAGGTATTATTTTATATAAAAATCAGCCCCCAAAATTCTCAAAATACTCGTTAAACGTTTGATGGTCATCAGCGAACTCAGTTCGCAATCCAGTTACACATCGCAGTGGGAGTAAAAGAATACAGCTCATATTACATAATTACTATCAGCACTGACAGCATTAAAAATTTAGACTAACATAACAGCATTACAAATTTACAACTCGCACGTTTTGGGAAAAAGAATTATTTAATCTACAACTGCCGAAGGATTATACATAAAAATATAATGTGGGTTTTATAAGATTTCCTTGTACAGCCTATTAAATTATACACATGTTTCATTTCACTTCGTTTAAACTTACTTTCCCAAATTATTCTAATTTAATGAACCGATCTCCCGAGGCAAATTAAAAATGACATCAAAAACTGCAACTTTTGAAATAAAATACGCCTGTTCATTTTTTAAGGGAGTTAAACTTCTTATATTTATATTTTTTCATAACTAATATAAAGCTTTCCCAGATATAAATATAGGAACCGGAAGACCAGAATTTAAAAGATTAAAAGTTAGATTTGCTATCTGTAGAAAATCAATTCTTTCAAAAATTTGTCATTCCCAAAACTTGAAGATTTTCGTCATTTATAAAACTTCTAATTGGAAGTACAAGTCTACGACCAACGATTGGGAAAATAAAGACCGTATACGGTCGTTGAAGCCGATATTGATTGATAGATAGATTAGGTATTGCCGATTGCCCTTAAAAAAGAGGTTAAAAGCTAAATGTCACAGCAGTAATATATAAAAAATTTCAAAGTTCTACTGCTAGTTTTTGAGTTATGCCAAATAAATAGGTACCTACGTCGCGAGAAAAATTATCCCTTTTGAATCCATCTTAAATTATCCATTTTACAATTCGTTTTTAACCAAGATTATTCCATACCTACATACAGATTATTACATGCGTACATACAGACGTCACACAAATATACCGATCAAATGTCTTCGAGAATGGTAAAAGTGGACATTTCCTTTGAAATTATGATACCCGAAATGTTTCTCGAATACCATAGACTTCCTTTACTACGTACAGTTGAAAGGACGTAAAAACAGAAAAAAGTTTTTAAAGATTTCTAAAAAAAATCCGATGTGTACACCACACGACTTCCTTGTACCGAATATTAAATTATACGCATTTTTTTCTGCATTACATTTAAACTTATTGAATTTACTTACTTCGTTGATAAAGCATAAACCACAATAATTGCGCTTTTTAAAATTCAATATATTTATACACCATTGCTATACTCTGGCTTTAAGTTTACTTAACAGAGTTACATCTCAGTCATTTTATAACTCAGAATGCACAAAAATTATATCATCTGAAGAATTATCTAATTATTGCCACATGTTCTATTCAAATACTATAATAAATCTAAAAGTATGTATAAAAGAAATTAAACAAGAAAAATCAGTTTTTCAGAGACTATTTACCACTGCTTACATAATGCGTCTGCAAAACTCGTAAACATTTTCCTCTGTCCGAAACAGACTGGCGATAGTATTTTCTGCTAATATGAAATACTTATATCCTCGAATTTCTCATTCAATTAATTCATTTCTCACTTCGCGACAAGGCAAAAATAATAAAATCACGAAACATCTTCATTAAAAAATTTAAAGATATAGAAAAGCATAAAACACCAAATACAGTTAAATAAATGAATATTTTAGAATTAAAATTAGAGTTTCTACACGAAAACAAGCAATTCGGCCAGCGACAAAAAGACGGATTTTTCGGTGCAGAAAACTTACTTTTGGTCACACTCGGCAAGAAAGACACTGAAAAGAATTGAAGGCGTAGAAAATCAGTTTCTACGCCTTCAATTCTTTCTTGCCGAGTGTGACCGAAAGTAAAACCAAAAGTAAGTTTTGTGCATCGAAAAATCCGTCTTTTGTCGTTGGCCGAATTGCTTGTTTTCGTGTAGAAACTCTAATTTTAATTCTAAAAAATTCATTTTATTTTTTTAATTTGTTTTGGTCTCTATGCTGAGTCAATATATCGGATAATTTAATAACTTAAATGACAATTCTAGGATGGATTAAGCATAATTTAATTCGCAATAATGAAAGAAGACGCTACTTTGTTGTCGCGAAGCTTAGTTTCTCTAGATTGGCAACAAATCTACTATCTACAGTTTCAAATGTAAACAGATATGGGTGCTATGGTAAAGAAAAATTAGCCTTAGCCGCACTGAAACAAATTTAAAATTGCGAATAATTATACCACTATAATATGCAGATTAACTAAAGGCATAAAAACCTTAACTGGAAAATAAGAACAAATTAATTCATCCATTTTTTTGAAGCAAAAAAATGCACAATTTGCAAACATATAAGAATAAAGAAACCGAGTTCACTCAACCGAGTAACAGAGTGGATATATTTATATATACATATATTTATATATTTTTGGTGCAGGCGATTGCAACCAAAAAGTGAGGCGCACATCTACGTGTTATAGCGGTCCCAGATGCAAAATTCTAATGTTCTGAGGCTATTTGTTTTTGAGTTATGCGAGATACATACATACGTACGTAGAGAAGCCACGAAAAAAATCTCTTCTGAATCCATTTTAAATCAATTTTATGATTCGTTTGATGAAAAAGAGTCCTTTACTCTGTTCTTACGTACAGAAACAACAACAACAAAAAAAAAAAAAAAAAGATGTCATGAAAAAATATCGTTAAATTGAATTCTAATAGCGGTTAAAATTAATAGTTTCTTTGAAATATGATACGAGAAATTTTTCGCGATTACAATACTTCCTTTTTGCTTCGGACAAGGAAGGAAAAACAGAGAGATTATATTTTTATAACTTAAGTATGAATTATTAATTTTGGCCTAAGCGTTAGCACAATTTGGGAAATATGTAGCAAACTGAAATTTAAAAATTATGAATTTGGGTTCTACAAGAACGCTGAATGATGGAAGCTCCACACGGGACTGAATAATAATCGAAGTCTCTTTCGTTAGATATGAACATCTTTAAAAATGTTTTTAGGGAAGCGCCTCTTATGTCCATTTGTTCCTCCCATTTAAGTTAATCCCCTCCTAAATGTCCGCGTTCTCCACTGTCCGCTCGGCCACGTCTGCGACAACTATCACACCAAAAACTAAGTTCTTTTTCTCAAATAATGCAAAACGTGGGGAAAATAGTATCTGCTATAACAACCTCTTCCTAGCTTATTCTAAAGATTCCTTTTCGTGTTTGCCCTTAAAAATGTTACTACATTCATACGTTTATTATCGTCTTACGAAATTCCGATGTCCGAAAGAGAATGCTAACACTGATACACTAGTATTCAAAACTAAAATATAACAAGAAAAAATAACTCACTAAGTTAATGTTGCAACCAATGTCCAGTGCTGTAATTATTTATGTTAATTAAATACAATGTAGATGGAACTGCAGTTCCGCGCATACGTCAGCGCCGGAAATATGCTAATTCAGTGAATGATAATGTGGTGCGCAATGGCATGTGTGACCATCTACAATATGATGCTCGAGTAAGCCGCATTTGAAGCACTGACTCAATTGATAGACAGTCTGGTAGAGGGTGACCAATAGCAACCACTACATCGCAAGAACTTTTTCTGTCGTTGTTGGCTTGAAGAACCGCGAAGGGACTGCAAGAGACTTGGTTTTAGAACTTCAGGCTGCTATAGGAATTCGAATTAGCCATTCTAATGCTGCACGGTGGCTTAACTAGATTGGGCCCTATGCGAGAAAACCAATGGTTTGTGTCCCACTCACTGCAGCTTCGAGAGCCACCCATATAAACTGGTGTCGTCGTCATGTTCAATGGAGCCAAGGCGACTAGGCGCGAATTTTGTTTACTGATGACTCCAGATACAGTCTGAACAATAATTCTAGACTGTTTCGACCTGGAGAGAGGAACGAACACGTAACTTGACTTCAGCCCGTCATTCTTATCTTATCAGATGCTATCACGTTCATTTGCACTGAAGCTTCTTCAGCAAAATGAGCTGAAGAAGCTGATTCTGTATTTAAACCATCAAAACTAGTCTTGCACAATTTACAAACGTTATTCTGATATTATTTTTCACTTCTCGAATAACGCAACTTGCCATCCCTCGTCAGTGAAATATCCTGTTTCCGGAACCGTGGTTTAATGGTTTGGGGAGGAATCATGACAAATGGCCGCACCGAGCTGCATATCTTTCAAGGAAGTTCTGTAACCTTTCGGAGGTATGTGAGCGAGGTACTAGAATCTCAAGTAACACAGTTCAGCGGTGCTGTTGCCCAGAGGTTTCGCTAATGGATGACAATGCTCTGTCTCATCGAGCATATGTGGTTGCAGAATATTTGCAAACAGAATATATCACACCAATGGACTGACCAATTTACTCACCCGAGTTGAGCACGAATGAGCATGAGCGGGATACCTTAGGGCGCCGAATTCCTCTCCGGAGCCTTCAGGAGCTGAAAATTGCACTTTTAGAACAGTCGCGTGCAATTGCACAAGACATGATTACCACTTCTGTAATTTCTACGAAATGAATATATGAGTATGCATATCTATTCGAGAGGACCATACACCACATTCAAGAACATTATTTTCCACAAGAGGTGACTTCATGTTTCCACCATTTTCCAAATTTAATAATATAATAAATATGGTTTTAATAAATAAATATGGTTTTAATTTGAGTATTCTGCGAATAATCAACTACCAAACATTTTAATTTCTATTAACTAATGCTTTCATACAATTTCTATTAATTATGTTTAATTAAGTTGCGATTTATTTCTGTCATTCTCCTGTAATTTAGACGAGGGCTTCTTAAACGTTTCTCACGCGAGACCCATTTTATCACTCAGATTTTTTTCACGACCCCAGGACCCAATAATATTTACGAAAATCTTGTAGGACCATAAGCATTGCGCAAATCCGACACAGGCGTAAGTGAAACTGTCAATTTTTTCACTTGTACTGCAATATACTACTATTGGAGATTTAGGTCATTAACGTTAACTTCTAGTTTTAATACAGACATATAACAATGTGAAAATTTTAAATAAGTAACAGACGAAATGACAGCGTCACGTGCAAAGCAAGGAAAATGAACGTTTATATTATAAAAAGAATGCGTCGAAACGGTTTCGTTTTTTTTTCTTTGTCTGTATTGTCTTATCTTTCTCTATTTTCAGGTACACCGAGTAAAAAATATTTGGTAACTGTAAAATTATTATAAAAAGTTAAAGAAATATCAAAACTGCTAAAACTTTTGGCGACCCTCTGCTGCAGGTCCCTCGAATCCGATGGTGGGTCGCGACTCACTGCTTAAGAAACTCTGATTTAGACCACCACTGTATATAGAAACTTCAATGTGATAACCATGGGAAAATGTGTTTGGCATATGGTGGAGGATTTATGGGCTGGGGAGGAATAAGCTCATCTAACGTTTATGAGAGTTTTTCAACTTAGGACACAAATACCTTACTTAAAAAAAATAATAGACAGGCTGCATTTGGAGGCTCTTTTGGAACGTTGGGGCCTTTCCCGATTGCTGTTTAACATAGTTTTGTAAGTCCGCTGCTATTTGCATACACGAAATAGTTATTGGAATTCTTCTTTCAAGTTCTATAGATTTCACCTTGGTTATTCCAAAAGAAAAAAAATCAGAGGAGAATGACTAGCAAATTCCAGAAAAAGCAATACCAGTTAGGTAAACCACACTCTCTATCGATCAAAACTGACTGATATATTTTCCTTGACGGAGTTAGGAGATTTCCGAATGGTAAGATTACAGGAGAATGGAATGAAAGTAGGAAGTCGCCATAATCTACGAAAATGAATTTGTTTCCAATTTTGCATTCTGTCTTTGTGAGTATTAATTCATTGTCATATTTTTTATGCCACAACCACTAAGCAGGAAAGTACTACACATAAGCAAACAAACTTGATTAAATGCATTAATGAAGATGCTTCGCCGTTGTTTGAAGGTAAATATTTAACATTTCAGGAAACAATGTACTAAAATGCATTTTGGGTAATATTCTCCCTTAAAAAGCTTTCATGGTATTATTCATGGTATCACAGTATGACTGCTACATTGTCATTGTTTTTAACATAATTTCTTATCATTTATCTAGCTCAAATTTTGGACATAAACTCTTAAACTATGCAATCAAATGTGCTGAAGAAAATTTTTTTTAAATTCGATGTAGATTGTTTATTTGATATTTTAATGATTTTTCGAGCATATCTTCCTTTAATGAACAAACTTAATATATCAGAAGTTTGCATCATCGAATAAACATTTAAACATGTAAAAATGTATTGAAAGTTTCACAGAGTAAGATACAATTATTTCCCCCTTTTTAAACGAGGATTATAAAAAAAAAATATTAATTGAGAGATCTTTTATCCTTTTTAAGAAACTACTGTAGAGTCTGAAGCAGTTGGGAGAAAAAAGCGTCTCTTGCCGAAAATTTGCTTTTAAGTTTACAATTTTGGCGCATTTAATGACGAACTGCTCATAATAGTTTTTCCCATTTTAGCTTCAAATAAAACGGCCGTTGTAACATCGTTATTACATCCAATTTCCAAACTAAACATTTAAAACGATTTCTTTATTCTCTGAATGACGTTCAGTTAGTTTTCTTTATTTCATGATTTTCTCTAATTTATTGCTTGTGTTTAATAAAGATTTACCATTTCGGGTGTACTCCAACTGCGCTAATGAAAATCCCCCCCGGGTCGAGCTATAGTCCAACTGCGCCAATCAAACTTTCTTCCCCCCTGCTGCCTACAGGGTTACAATTTAACTTTTCGAAGCCAATTGTAGCCAAGAAAAAATAAAAATAAATAAATAGAATTGCATATCACAAAAACAAGTAAAAAATATCTAACAAGCAGGCTAATTACTTGAATAACAGTAATAAATGCGAGAGCTAACAAAGAAAATAAAAGGTATTGGTAAACATTCATATTAGCATTACAAACATCTTTCATTTATGATAATAATATAATAAATTAAATAATTATAAAGCATACAAATTATATTTTTAATAAATTACATCAATAATAGTCAAGATGTCTGAACTAGACTGGAAAATTTAATAGAGTGCAAAAAATTATTCCATATCAAAGTGTGTTAAAGTGTGCTAGAAATATTTTTTGTTAATTAAAGCAATCATGTAAATGTTTGCAGAAATTAATAGTTAAATTTAAAAAAAAGCTTGGCATGAAATCTATTATAACAACATTACTATGCGTTTGGATCACTGACGTATAAATTGTAAATAAATTTAAATTATTATGCTAAGAAGTTTTCCTAAAATTTATCTAGAAGAAAAGAATTAGATAAACAGTACTGCAAATTAATGTAATCAATCAGGCCTCTCAATTAAATAAGCTTAATTTTTTAACCAAAAACTAAAAATTAGGATGCAAAAGTTTGTGTAATATACTTGAAAATATCTGAACATATAATTAGTTAGAAACATACAATTAAATTAATAACAAGCTAATTAACAGTAACATTAAGTTTAATTTCATTCAAACTAAAACAAGCAATCGATCAGGAGCTCCGCATAACTGAAGTTTTAATGCTATTTTACGTAGATTTGCGTATAAAATAAAAGTTGCACTTGCGAAACAAGTGAATAAAGTACTGATAGTCAACAGGAATTAAAATACAGTGGTTAAAAATATAACTACTTGTCAGAAGGTATGCAAAGTTGCCATGGCTAGAGAAATTGAATGATTATAGAAAACTCATAAAGTTAAGCGCTACAGTGTGAAAAGAAAGTTCTGGAATAAACATGTTAAGAAAATTAGATGGAGAAATAATCCTTAATTTATTGATATCCATATAAACTCTATGCTTTTGGAAAAATGTTGCATATAATTAGCACCGAGGTGTCAATCACCGAAACTGAGTTAATTTCTTTCCTTATTTTTTCTTATCAGAGGGATTTGTAAAAAGATATGCTAAGGTAAAGGTGAAAATTTTTGCAATATTTTTAAAGAATAAATTAAAAAGGTATTTTTACTTAGTGAACTGAAATTTTTACGCTACATTTTTATACAGTAAATAAGTACAAAAAAAAAAGAAAGAGCTGGGGGATCACTGGAACTAGAAACTCGGGTCGAACTACCAATGTTTAGTGACTTTTCCACAAGACCTTTTGAAATTAGGCTGAACAATATATTAAAGAAAATATAAGATACAGCACACGTAAGAACAAAAGTGGGCTGAATTAGAGATTTACATGTTTGGTGAATGAGTTAAACTTACCTGTATGCCATTATGAAATGTTAGGAATGTAGCATAAAAGCATGAAGGAAGAAGGCAATGACAATCTAAATCATTGTAATCTAAATGTATATCATTATCAGTATCTGCTATTAATTTCAATACTGCTGAAAAATTTATAAATGAATTATATTATAAATCACATGAACTCGTTCAATTATAAATTACAACAGTTAGAAATATTATTAGCGTGATTTAGCGACCATCTTTGTTAACAAATAATTTCAAGTAATTAATTTTACAAATAATTCAGCCTGAAACTAGGTTGGAAAATAAGCTACATGCTGAAGATTAAGCTTTGCCAAGGTGTTAGAAACATCTTCTATTAACTAGAGTTGTGATGTAAAAATTTGTAAAAATTATCATTTAAATATAAATTGGCATAAATACAATACAAAGTATATAAATTCTACATACATGAAAACTTGAGTACAGTGCAACAATATGTGAAAAAGGAATGGATTAAAAGGGAACCGAAAATCCCAGGATATGAATATAAGGGAGTTTATTTTTTATTTTTTATTTTTTATTTATTTATTTATTTATTTATTTATTTGTTAATTATGAAAATTCTGCTGACGCTCATAATTATTAATTTAGTAATTAAATGTGTATTAGAAATTAAATGTATGCCAAAGTACATCAGGTGGAAAACAGAATAAATATTTAAACGTTTCTAGTATTAAAATATGGAATTTGTAACAAAGTTAAATAACCTTAAAATAACTTCAATGATCAAAAATGGAAAGCGTAATACGGGAATATATTGCAATAATATTAGTGTGTATTTAGAACGACTTAAGAAGTCCAATTTTTAGATTTAATAAAGATAATTTTTATAATTAAATTAGAACTGTTTACCTAAAATGGTAAATTTGAAAGTTAAAACCATTCTGCTATCTAAGAAGATTTGTTAATATTTATCTAGACAAGAAACTTATTTAAGGTGAGCTACAAATCCGATATTTGATACGTTGATTATGTATCAGTTTTGTGTATGTCATTAATCTACCAATTTTACTATTCAAAACTGATATATATATATATATATATATATATATATATATATATATATATATATATATCAGCGACTAAAATCTACAACTTGGAAAGTTTTTAATTCTTACAGAGAATAAAAAAGATCTGGCTCATCATTCCTTTAAGCATCATAAAACTTTAAAAATGAGTGTAAAAGAAATTTATTTTTTAGCACATGCCAGACTTTAAATTAATATTTGTTTTACATGCACAATTTTTACAATATTGATAAACGAAAATAAAGGCTTGCAGTCTTAATAGAATGTCCCATTAATGGCGATAAACGACTTTTTGTAGCACCCAATCTTCTTGGAAAGAAATGGGGGACAGGAAACGTCGCGCATTTCGTGGATTAAAAAAGAGGGGGACGGGGATTTTCGATCAAATTTGGCGCAGTTCGTACCCTACCAAAATTTTATTGCTGATTAAGGGTAATTGAGGCTAAAAACATAAAATATAGTTTTAAAAAAGGGTTGTATGCAATAAGCTTTTATTTAAAATTCTTATGATAATTAATGCACTAAAAGGAGAAAAATAATCATATTGTTGAACGGGAATAATATGTAGACTAAATAATTATATTTATGGAATTAATGTGCAATTTTATATCGTGAATAATCAAAGCGTGGGGCGCCTAAATAATTAAACCACTTCACTGAGCCTCTCCTGATTAACTGATTAACGCCTGATGACGTAATGCGAATATGGGCATCTGGAAGCCCTAATTTGAAATTTGGAATTTATTATCGATTTCATATTTAGTAAAACTTAAATGAATTTTTGATTAACAAACTCAAGGATTTCAAAGCGAGCCATAGCAACGTTGTACAGAAAAAGCATTTTTATCTCCAGCGCGTTAGACTGTGTATCGGAAATTCTAAAGATCGGAAACTATTTTGCAATATTGAACTTAATTTTATGGTTTAAGTGCAAAGAACGTGATACTTAAGAAATAAATATAACACACAAAATGTTAAAAAACGCCCCTTTGGACATAATTTAAAATCTAGAACCTTCCAATTTTTTTTTCGCGCATTGCACATACGTTTTCCATCTCAGTGTTATCCCTTGATTATTTTCATTCAGAATATTCAGTTATTTATTATTAATTGTTAATTAATTTAGTTTGATTTTCTGCATTGTTTATCATGCCTTCATCATAAATAAAGGTAACGCACAAAATGTTAAAAAAAGTCCCTTGGGAAGTAATTTAAAATCTGAAACTTCTCATCAGATTTTCTTTTTTTTTTTTTTTTTTTTTTTTTTTTTTTTTTTTTTTTTCACCATTTTCCTCACGCCCCGGAAAAAAAAGTCCTTTCACAATACGTTAAGTGAAAATTTTAAAATTTCCGAAAGGTGCCATTTTTGAATTCGTGCTGTAAGGAACGAATAAGGAAGGGGGTTGCCTGAAGGACACACTTTATTATTTGTTCCAAATCAGATAAAACATAATTACTCATCTAATTGCTGATATATAAGGATGTCAGGCGAGTGTCCTTTCAGTTCAGACTTATATAATTAATAACATCCGCAAGCCATTGTCACGACCGGCTATAAGAATACAGCATCTTTCAGTGTGTCACTCACTACATGAACAAGTGTTAGTCCTTCAAGTGTGTGCCGCTAAGCGACACATAGGATCAAAAGAATTCGAATCAAAATGTGGTTCATCCTTTTTGGAGTTTTGTTCGCAGTGTGTTCGGGTAAGATGTATATTTTTTATATATTCTGGGAGGGTAAAGATGGTAAATTAGTTTGTCAGGACATGTATGTCTTTTGATTTGTTTCGGGAATATGACGTGTCCTTAATAGGAACAGGGAGCTTACTCAAGATGTGTTCAAATATGTGTGGAATGGACGACACAAGCAGAAAGGGATAACTTTACTCGTTATTGTCCACGATATTACAGGTGCTTCCGCACTTCGGGATACAAAGACAAACCACTTATGGTCTGAACGTAAAAATACAAAAAAAAACCTACTAACTAAAATTTTAAATAACAGCTCACTTTGAATTAGTTTACACAAATGCCTAACACTGAGACTTTCTTTTTAAATTATTACGTATGCAGTACGCAAACTGCCGAAACTACAATACGTTTTAAATATCAAGAGGACTAAACCTCTGGCCTTAAAGGCGGACAGCAACTGATTGGATGCTCGCGTGTAATACAGTGGCAAGGCGGCTCACTTTCTCCCTCTCTAACTCTTGGCAAAAAGCCACAAATACCTGTGCGTTGGCAAGTACAATTTGCATAACCAAGTTAACGCGTTTAATTCTGGCTGGAAGTGGAAAATAAAAGAGGATAGTAAAGTTTTAAAATAAAATAAACTTTAGTAAAACTTAAGATCCTTACAAATTACCCTGGGAGGTGTATTTTAATTTTAGACCTGTTATTTTAATTTAATTGTGCTTTCCTAGCGTTTCTAGTTTCCATTTACAACTCCCTACCAGAATGAGTTTTTAGAACCGCGTTGAATGCAAATGAATAAGAATTAGTATTTAAGGAAGGTTCAACTTATAAGGTATTGCTCCCTCCTTCTTACCATGCCTTCGTAGTGTAATGGTCTGCACACTGAGCCCGAATTCCAGTCCGTGGTTCGATTCGCGGCTAAGGCGTTGCTCATTTTTCATCTCTCCTACTCAAATAACCTAATATCTTTACAAACTTACTTCGAAAGAGAGGGCTAAGAATCCCGAATAGCGCGTGTTTGCCTTTGAGATAAGTTTCTAGAAGCTGATGTTAGGTCCCAATCACATTATGTTTCGGCTACGCGGGACTTGACGTTGAAATGGACAACTCTCAGAACCTGCACAATTCCGGGAAATACACGTAGCTAGGTTACCATTCTCACTTACTACAAGAGTTGAACGCCAAACAGTAATCGATTATCGCTCAAACTGGGATCCCGTGATCCTTGAGAAGCAGAACTTTCGTCTGACTAGTTGTCTCTACTCGGGACATTCTCGGTTAGGTTTGAAAAAATCCCGCGTAGCCGCAACATGATTTCCGTAACTAGGTGGGACTTCGCTTCCAGTGGGGCTCTATTTTTTCTAGGAATCCTCCCATTTAAACTAGTGCTACCAGAATCTCGTTGCTCAGTAAAGTCCCGTTTAGCTAGGACTGTAGCCATATGTGATAACCTCTTTACGCTCAGTCGTATCTTACGTGCCTCTTTCATATTCGACGGCTAGTTTAGATTAAGGGCCAACTACGTCAGATTTGTGTTAGCTTAGGCTAAATATCTTAGATACAGTTAGTTCTTATTTTGATTTCAAGCCCAAGTGGAGGCTTTGTTGTAAGCCCGACTAAAGGGCCAACTGTTCGTCTTATTTTGAGCGAAATAAAGGGTAGTTAACCCTCCTTTAGTGTACGATTTATGTTACTTACGAACTAAGCGATAAGACCCTTAACAGCTCAGTAGGTTCCTATAGACATTTACTTTAGAAGAATAAGAGTGAGGAGCTGGACAACCCGTTGCAGTTCAAATAAAATGTCTTAATAAAATGACATATATGGCAATCTTGCGTTTCGACGACGTTGTAGACAAAAAAAAAAAAAAAAAAAAAAAAAACCCTGGCTTGCATAGTTCACAGTTTTCTAACGTTGGTAAAATGCCTCCAGCCTATATCAACCCTTTGCGGGACAGTGTGTCCTGTCTGGACACACCTAAAAATTTTCTTCTGTACGCACAAAAAAAGTGAATGAAAAAGGATTTATAGGCTACTCTGAACCTTCTTTATTTATAGTAGATGGCAGCTCAACACAAACCAGTCCATATATATTTTAGCCAATTTTAAAGACCCTCATTTTTCAAAGAAATCTTCCAGATTTTTTTAGGGTATAAAAGGAATTGTTTGAAAAGAAATTTCTATGTTACTTTTTTGGCTGTAGGCTAATCTCTTTATTCTGTATTAGTTTTAAATTTTTACCTAGAAATCTTGCCTAAAATCAAACGGCGAACTCTAGGTGTGCCCAGACCGGGCTCACCGATCATCTAGGACAACTGAGAATCTGTATTCTTTGTTTCTCCGTATCTCATCAGTCAGTTCATTGACAACAGTGCTCGTTTCAACACTCTTTTCGAAACTCTATTCAATCAGTGTGCCACTTTAGACACACCCACAGAATTAAAACGATAAGTGCTATCTTCACAAAATTTTACTTGTGTACTCCTCTAGGCCTAATTAGACTGCCTACCTTTTTTTTTTTAAATCAAAACTCCTACTTTAAAAGGTAGCGTTCCGGAAATGGTTAAAGCATCAGATATGAATGACAATAATCGAAATTACGAAAAATCAGGAGAATTTTCTGAATTCTAATCGGCACCATCTGCAGCTGAATGCCGGTAGTATGAGCACTGGTGGAAGATTGGCTTTCCAATCTGTAAAGGAACTACGAAACAGTTTCGTTAAAATTCCAACTACGAAGTTACCTCTTCCTTCAGGCAAATAAACCTCGTGTGTAATGACATATTCAAATAATTTAACCCAACTTCAGGTGAACAATCCTCATTTGTCATATTGCAACATATGTGCCTCTTTGGCAATTTAGAGCGAGCTACACAGGTTAATTTTTCATTTATTTTGCCCATTTAAACAGGTACTGGAGTAGATAAACGAAAACGTGATTACGAAATCTGCCAAATGTTACTCGAAGTTAAGAAGTAATTTTGAGCCTCAATATTTGGGCTAAAAATTCGTAAAATGTAGTCCGCATGATTTAATACCTTGGCTTCTATAGATGAAAAAAAAGTTCTAAAGAGAGTTTCGACACGTTTTTGATCTATCCACGCAGAACTCAAATATTTGTCAATTATTTTCTTGTATCCGAAAAAGAAAAATTCACTTCTTGTATGAGTGCACTTATTATATTGGACTCCTATGAATGGATCTAAATTAGTATGCAAGAATAGAAAGGTAATTAATATGTTATCTGTAATGAAATTCATAGTTTCGATTACTGTTACATAAATCTCAAATTTGAATAGTTTGCATACTGACCTATTTTCCAGTAATTAAAGGGTAATGAGTATCGTATGTGGTAAAATTAAATGAATATATTTTCGGTCAAAGTAAAGTTTGCGGAGCATGTAAAATTTTTTTGTGTAATCTTAGATCGAAAAATAATTTTTAAATGAGCATATCTTTAGAATTCCCGATACAGAACCTCACGCGCTGGAGATAAAGTTTTTTTTTTTTTTTTTTTTTTTTTTTTTTTTTTTTTTCCCGTATCGTGCTGGCACTGCTTAATTTGAAATCATTTAGGCCAGCGGTACCCAACCTTGTGTTCCCCGATCGTTTTTTATGTGCTCATTAGCCCAATTAGGTACTATGAATAAAAAATATTTTAAAAATAACCATTCATTTATATTTCTTAGTTGTTAAACTATGGTAACCATTTATAGTCATAGGAGATATCTTGCAAGACGTTACAAAATAATTGATTGCTGAGTGACGAATATGGAACCATATTGCTTCATTCCGAAGTTAGATGGCTCAGCAGGGAAAAAGTACTTCAACGATTTGTAGAATTTCTTTCGCTAAAGAAGCAGTTTTTTGAATCCGAAAACGAAAGTTATAAGGAATTGGACGATAATAATTGGTTAGTCGATCTGTATTTTCTCACGGATATAACAGCTAAACTGAACGAATATCTCTGGGAAAAGAACCCATTCTCATTTGACTGGGACTTTAACTGCTTTTCAGATAAAGTAAAATTTGTGGATAAATCAGATGGAAGAAAAACATTTCACCCATTTTCGGAATTTATCGAGCCATATTAATAACCACAAGACAATTGAAACAGAAATACTCGGAAAACCTAAATGCACTGAAAAATATTTTTAAATTTCGCTTCTCTGATTTCCATAAAGTTCAACCAATATTATTCTTCATCTCAAAACCATTTGCCGAAATTAATATTTCAGATGTATCGCATAAGATTGGAAATATGGTTAACAAAAATGTTGATGTTTTGGAAATGTGCTCGCGATAGGCCAAAGGTTGGGCACCACTGGGTTAGGCTTTTAATTAAAAATTCGTTGAAGTCTTGAAAAATATAAGATCGATAATAAAACAAATTTCGAACTCAAATTAGGGCTTCCACATGCCCATATTCTATGGCAGATTATGTTATTAAATTTTTGATGGCTCTAGGTACAGTTGTTTTATCACAATGCGAGAAATATACGTACATTCATGCAGATTCTTCATCATTTAATTTCTTTAAATATAATACAGGGCGATAATATCGGGTGGCAACAATTTAAAAAATGAAACAACGCTTATCGTTAATCGACGCAGAATGCCAAAGCGAAATTAATAGCTCTTCTGGGCCAATTGACCCTATGGACTAAAACGAAAAACATATAATGGATTTTAATGAACCCAGCTAAGGTAATTTCGCGCATCACGTTAGTAATTGATAATAATTGAACTGAACTTGCGTTTATTGCTCTTAATTGGTTTAATTTGTTAATTAAAAACAGAATAAATTTGAAAGAAAAATTATCTATCATTACTTTTGATGAACACTAACGCGTGGAAAGTAAAAATATTTAAATCTGCGTTATGGTAACATTTCTTTTACATTGCTGAGTTTGTTGATTAAATTAGAAATAGAAATTTGGCATATCTGTTAAAAGCGATAGTAACGCCAAATGCGGTTTTTTTTTTATAATTAAGCATTTTCGCACGGTAAGCACTTTTGTTGTAATTATTATAACATAGGAATGGTGAAACTTTCTACCGCTCATGCACAATGTAAAAAGAGAAAGCAAAATAAGTTGCTATATATTAAGAAATTCTACGAGTGAATTATTCTTGGCGCAAATTGAAAAATTTACATTATTGATTACAAGATACATTGTTGAATTTCTCAGTAAATTTCGCACGAAATTTTACAAAATTTAATATTTAGGCATCATTGGAGAAGTAGAATCGAAATATGGAAACAAATTGGCATGTCGTTTCAGAGAACGTCCGATTTTGTGTCAAAATACCTAAATTAGAACAATGTTATATATAAATCTGATACATATCCTAAGTGGCGCTTTCGAGCATGAAAATCGCAATTTGAATTTCTTCTATCGGCCCATAGAACGGAAAATACAGGTGCAAATTTTAGTCCAAAGGGGCTTTGTCCCTGAAGGACTATTGTTTTCGTTTTGCGATTTTGCGTTGAATCACTATAAACGGCGAATCACTTTACAAACTGTTGCTGCCAAATGTTAGAGTCTTGCATTATATTTGAAGAAGTTAAATAATGAAAAATCTGCATAAATGTATGTATATATCTGTCATTGTGATGAAACCACGGTACGTAGAACCATCGAATTTTGAATGACGTAATCCTCCTCCGAATATGGGCATGTGGAAGACCAAATTTGAAATTTCATTTATTATCGATTTCATATTCTGTAAACCTTTAACGAATTTTTGATTAAAAAACTCAAGGTATTCAAAGCGAGCCATGGCAACGTTGTGCAGAAAAAACATTTTTATTCTCCAGCGCGAGAAGCTACGTATCGGAAATTCTAAAGGTAGACTCATTTTAAAACTATTTTGCGATATTGCTGTTGAATTGAGTTTTATGGTTTAAGTGAAAAGAACATGATACTTAAGAAATAAATGTAACACACAAAATGGTAAAAAAACGCCCCTTTGGATGTAATTTAAAATCTAAAACCTTCCAGTTTTTTTTTTTTTTTTTTTTTTTTTTTTTTTCCCGCAGTGCAGATAGATTTTCCATCTCAGGGTTATTCCCTTGATTATTTTTATTCAGAATATTCAGTTTGTATTCATTATTTCAGTATTAGCATTTCTTCCCTTTTTATTTTCCCTTGCATTTATTGCTTGAAACTTATTTCGTGCAATCCTTGTTGCCTGAACGTGGTAGGCGTTCTCACACTTAATAAACTTCCCAAACATGTGATTTCACCTTAATTCGGCCATTTAAATATTCCAGCTTATTGTAGCCTTATCTACTGCTGATGATACTATTATTTCAAAACCCGGGTCTTTTGTTCACCTGAGAGCTGTGGTCAAGATTCATTCATGCGAGGTTCCCCTCGGGTTCTAAAGGGTGTTCCAAAATTAACGTAAGATTTGAATTTGGCACCATTTTTGCATTAAGTTGTTGGCAATGAAAAAAGAACAGTTTGAAAGCCGAGAGTTTAGGGTTAGTGAAAATGGAGCGTTATACGATACAACAACGTGTCTTCGTTATTGAACAATATTTTAAAATAATGAAAGTTTGGCGGCCGCAGTTCGAAACTTTTATACAAAATATGGTAAAAATAGTGTTTTAACCTCATCAACTGTGAAAAGATTAATTGCAAAATTCGTGGAGACTGGATCAGCTGGAGACGCTCAACCCACCGGTCGTCGAAAAACAAGCCGTTCAAATGTTAATATTGAAGCAGTGCGTGGCAGTGTTGGTGAAAATCTAGGAACATCAATTCGGCGTAGTAGCGTCGTGAACAAGAATTGCAAATTTCAAAAAGCTCTCTACAGCGTATACTCACAAAAGATCTGTGTCTTCATGCTTATAAAATTCCATTAACACAACAACTGAAGCCTAATGACCATGAACAGCGAAGAGAGTTCATGGAATGGATTATTAATGCAAAAAGTGGAAGCTGGTTTTTCGAGCAAAATAATCCTAAGCGATGAAGCACCACGATGGCTTTGTTAATCGCCAAAATCGTGTTTGGGGATCGAAGAAGCCATGTGTGATTAGCGAAAAACAAATGCACCCACAACGTGTGACTGTTTGATGCGGATTTGGGGCAGGAGGCATCATCGGACCATACTTTTTTGAGAATGAGGCTAGTTAAGCAGCAACTTTTAATGGTGCTCGATATCGCGACATGATAACACAGTTCTTTCTGCCGAAATTGGATGATATTGATGTGCCAGTTTCAACAAGACGGTGCCACATGCCATGCAGCCAATGAAACAATTCAATTACTGCATGAGACATTTCTTGATCGTGTAATCTCTCGTTTCGGTGATGAAATTGGCCACCTAGATCATGTGATTTCACACCATTGGATTTCTTCTTATGGGGTTATTTGAAATCAAAGGTCTATGTCAACAATTCCACAACCACACGTGCATTACAAGAGGAAATTAAATGCTGCATCAACGAAATTAAGCCACACTTATGCAGAAAGGTCATGAAACATTTCGACGAAAGGGTGCGTATGTGCCAGCAAAGCCGTGGAAGCCGTTTGCCCGATGTCTTATTCCATAAATAATCCTATCCTATGTACTTTATGATTCATTTAAAACATAAATATCTAAAGACTAAAAACTCTCTTTTATATTGAATTCAAATCTTGCGTTAATTTTGGGACACCCAACACACTTTACAAGGTTATTGAGTGGTTACCATCAGGTGTGGATTAGCCGTCTGGTATCAGCCAAATCTCCGTCCGATTTGAAATGTTGATATTATTATGTGTATTTATATTCGAATGTAATTATTTTAAAGAAATGATATTATGATAATTACCAAGAATTGTCATTTGTTTGTAACCGCGTATTTTGAAAATTGAATTATTCGCTTAAATTTCACTTTTCGATTTTTTAATTAAAACATTTATTAAAAAAACTATGTGCGATATATTAAATTATACGCATTTTATTTAAACTTATTTCCTCGAATTTCATTAGACATATATTTCTGATTCAATTAATTCAGTTCTCTCTTCGCGGCAAGGCAAAAATACATACCTCATTAAAAACCTCAAAATACCTTTATTAAAAATTGAAAGATATAGAAAAATATAAAACACCAAATACAGTTAAAGAAAGTAAAAAATGATCTTTAAAATTAAAATTAGAGTTTCTACTCAAAAGCTAGCAATTCGGCCAGCAGGCAAGAAGGATGTTTTTACGGTGCACGAAACTAAAAGTTTCCTTTTGCTCCATTAGGCAAAAAGACACTGAAGGTGCAGAAAGACTGAATTCACTACTCTCCTAAGTTTCAAATATGGTTGCTATGGTTAAAAAAAGTAGCCTTAGAAGCAGTTGTACAACTTGTAAATTGTTGATAATTCTACAACTATTTCATGCAGATTAACTAAAGGCATAAAAACCTTAACCGGAATATAATAACATAATTCAATCATTTTAAAGCAAAAAATGCACAATTTGCCAACATATAAGCATACAAAATATGATCTCGCCGAGCCGAGTAACAGAGCGGGTATATACATTTATACACTTTTGGTGCGGCCGATTGGGACCAAAAAAGGTAGGTGCGCAACTACATGCTACAGCAGTCCCTCATGTATAAAATTTCAACAGTCTATCAGCTGCTCGTTTTCGAGTTATGCAAGGTATATACACATACATACGTACTTTAAATATGTTATATAATTCCTTTGGGGAGAAGAGTGCTTTATTCTGCTCTTACGTACAGACGTTACGGAGAAACATCGTAAAATTGCATTTGATAGCGGTCAAAATGGTTATTTTCTATTTTCTTTGAAATACTATACCCGGAATTTTTTGTGATTACAGTACTTCCTTTACTTCATACAAGGAAGTAAAAAAGGGGGGGGAGAAAATAAGCAATAATTACACTGTATGTTTTGTTAATTATTTTTTTTATAATCAGAAAGGAAGCATTCTAAAGGAACTATATATTTTATCTCCCGTTTCAAATCAAACAGATTACAACACTAATTGCTGAGTTGCGGATATCCTTTCCGTTGAATTTTGTACAACAATAAACTTCCGCATCTGTTGTTTTTACAAATGTATATAAGCACTATCCTTCAGTAGTTTATTATTATTAGGTGTAGTACAGAACCTCAAATCTGCTACCAGCTGAAGACTAGAAACTTTCAATCAAAATGTGGTTCATCATCTCTGTACTTTTCTTCGGGTTATGCTCAGGTAAGAAAGCATGTTCTGTGTATGCATTGAACAGGCGAAAACGTTAATTAGTTATGGAATGCCTCAGATACAAAGCTGTCTTGTATTTTTATAATATTTTAGATATATGTATGGAGCCCATATACAGGGTATATCAGAAATACTTCAACAAACTTAGAGGGATGATAATGCTCATCAAGACGAACAAAAATGCAACGGAACATGGGGTCGCAAATGACGATTAAAGGGTGAAAATCGAGAAAATGCGTCTGGAGATGGATAAACTGAGACAAGAAACACTCCAGAAATTACTTATTGCACATAATTATGTACAACATAGCTCGTGATGTCCAGAGGAAAACAAAATTACAACAATTGTTCAAAGTATCGACCGCGGACATTATCACACAGAGTACATCGACGGAGGAACGACTAGCGGACACGCTCGATGGTTACGAGAGTTTCCTGGATTTCTGCTGCAGCGGCCACAGTACGCGCTCCTACTACTTCTGGATTTACATAAATGAGGAATTTCATCTGTCCCCAGAAGAAGAAATCCAAAGGGTTCAGGTCCGGCAAGCGTGAAGGCCAAGCAACAGGGCCACCATGTTCAATCCATCTTGCCGGATAAACTCCATCAAGGTGGCTACGCAAGTCGCAATGATACTACCTATCGTCCTTGGCGTTTCATGTACTTACAACGCATGCTTGCTACAAAGCTGTGTTTATTGGTCTGTTTCTAAGAATGTAGAAAATTTTCATACGTGGGTTCCCACTCAAGAGATTTATTTCACTTTCTACCTGTTTTGATTATCTCCTTTTCACCGGATATGCACAAAGTGAAAAGAAACCCAGCTTCGTACCCCGCCAGTTTTGAAGATAAGCATCATGCGAGATTTCGATCTTTTTATTAATTTTGCGATTTTTCACCCTTTAAACCTTATTTGCGCCTCCATGTTCCATTGCATGTTTCGTTCGTCTTGATGAGTGCTATCATCCCTCTAAGTTCGTTGAAGTATATCAGATACACCTTGTATAGATAGGCTCCCATGTCTAAATAATATTGGCGGAATTGTATTCTTTTATTCTATGTGAATTTTTAGCCGCGTGCATTTCTTTCAGTAGAAAAATGTACAGATTCCATTAATTTATTCCATAAATGTAATCACTAATTTTTTCATTAATTTAAATTTAATTTTGACCATTTTATTAATTTTTCCATTAAATTATTCCCTTATTTTAATTTTAATTACACTAATTATACCTCTGTCTCTTTGTCGTTTACTTAGTGGTTAAAAATACTTATTATCGCTGGCTTCATAGAATAGTCGATAAATGCAATGCCTTCGGTAAACAACGTCTTGGTCGCTTGCGTGATTCTAAACATTTGTAATTACGTAAGTGTTGTCTCAAACACGTCAGTAGAATTTAGGTTAAAATAACATGTCGAATAACGATTATTGTACAAGTTAAACAACAAGAATCAGCGTCGTATTTGTAAATTTTGTAGGACTAGTTTCGAAATTCCAAATACAGAACCAACCACCTCAGCTGCTGTTGTGCAAATGGCAAATTTGCACCGAGGCAGTTAAGGAAGATGGTTGCCATTTTCATATGCATTCCGTTTTACTGTATTGAAAATTTCAACGGTTTTCATAAACGAATAATGATTTTATCTGCCTTTAACTCAATTTTAAAAATTGCCCTTTTGGAACTTGACAGTGATGGAAGAAACTGCGTAAACATTTAATAGGAACATAGTTTTGACGCTAAATATCTAAACGGAACAATCAGAAGTTGCATTTATTTAGGTATTACCAATGTTTGCAAATACCGAGTCTTTGTAATTCTTTGTTGCTTTCTTGAGCTTGAAAAACTTGGGGAGGAAAATAGCGCATAAAATTACAGAACAATTTGGTGAAAAATAATATATAAGAATTTTATCTTATTAATGCATCACGTTATCTTTAATTAATAATCAGAATTTTTATTTCCAATTGCTAGAATGTGTTTTCTTTTCATGTGTCGATAATGTTCGCAGTCTTAAGATAAATGTCGATAATTTGAATATCTTTCTAAAAGAAAAATCACGAACCTGCACCCGAGAAGTAACATTTACCCTTTTTACTTCCCTGTATGAAGTAAAAAGGAAGTATTGTAATCGCGAAAAGTTTCAGGCAGCATATTTCAACGAAAATATCCGTTTTGACCGCTATAGAATGCAATTTAACGATGTTTTTGCCCGATATCTGTACGTAAGGACAGAATAAAAGACTGTTTTCCTGCAAAAAAATTATGAAACTGCTTTAACCCTCCGAGCGTTACGGGTTTAGCCCTGAAATTTCAAAGTTCCTCAAAATCTCATGAATAAGTGGTATTTTCTTGATTTTAATTAAAAAATGACTCTGATTTTGTACCTTGATTCCTTTTCTTCCAATATACATCCAAACCGAAATCAGGTACATTAAAAACTAGCAGAAAGTTTAATGTATAATGAATATAGAAGGCAGACTTCTATGCGGAAATCCTTTCTGAAATTTTTTCGAGGAAATAAATGTTTAAGATTTCCTTCGTAATTTTTAATGCAGATATTTTGAGTTTTTATGTATTTTTGCCTTGTCGCGAAGAGATAACTGAATTAATTGAATGAGAAATACTCAATCGTCTGTGAAAAACTGTTTCTTTTTTGTTTTGCTTGCTTAATTTCTTTTATACATCGTTCTAGTTTTATTATAGTATTTGAATAGAGCATGTGGCAGCGATTAAATAATTCTTTAAACGATATAAATTTTGTGCATTCTGAAATATAATATGAACGAAATATAATACTGTTGAGTGAACCTAGCGCCAGAGTGTCGCTATGGTAAACAAATAGAGTGAATTTTAAAGAATGCATTTATTCTATTCTGATTTATGCGCTGTCGGCGAAGTAGATTTAATTCAATCCTATAAGTTTAAATGAAATGCAAGAAAAATGCGTATAATTTAATATTCCGTACAAGGTAGTCACGGGGTGTACACATAAGATTTTTTCTGTAAAAAATCACCAAACTGCCCCAAGGGAGTTACGTTAATACGTAACCATCATTTAAAATTTTGTTTATTGAACTCTAAATAATATTAACTAAATTGATTTTCCAGGAATTTCGCTCTAAACTTTAATTTCCTGTAATAACAGTAAGCGAATACTGAAATCATTTTACTTGTGAGAGTTTGTAAATTTTGTTCATTCGAAATTTCGTACCGTTTAAAAAAAGTAATAGAGCTTTGTACTTATAGGTCAGGACCAGAATATTCCCCCTGGTATGTGTCAGGATTTTCCTTTCGATGCATGTACGCCACAAAATGCGACAAAAGATGACGTTGTTGGGTTAAATCAAGAGAGCTTTCAAGAACAGTGTCCGTAAGTTTCTTTTCGTAATTAGTGCTTCAAATGAGACAATGTTTGCCTGTATATAGACATATTTTCTTTAAACGCGATTCTAAAATTATGTTCGTAAGCATTATATTCACAGAAATTCCCAGATTAATATGCCTCAATGTTTTACGGGAATTATAAGTTATTAAATATTGTTTCATGCTAATAATTTATAATCTTGAAGTCTACTTTGGCTATCCATGTTATTTATACATATATAACGATTTAATATGTATGCATGGAGAGGCATAACGAAGTAGATGCACTCAAGACATTAATAATAGTGCAATTTAATTTTTTTTTACTTCCTTGTACGAAGTAAAGGAAGTATTGTAATCGTCAAAACTTTCGGTAATATCCTTTTTGAATTTTTACGAATATATTTGGACAATTTATTTTTCCAGGACGTCTGTACGTATGATTAAGGACTCTTTGATTTAAAACGGGACTGCTATAACATCTAGTTATGCCTCTTCCGTTTTTACTACAGTTGGTAGTATTAAAACTATATGTATCTATATATATTTAACAAATATTCTCTGCTCGCATAAAGCAAATATAAAATTAAAATTTAATTAAGAAATTTTAATCGCAAAAAAACATTATTATTGCTGCGAACTAATTTACAATATCATTTAAATTCTATGATCATATGTAAGTTAATTGTACGTACCTGAAATCATGAAAAAATATATTATTGCAAAAAATTGCATAGGTGCATAAATGTTGAGCAGGCAGGAGACCGACTTATCAAGGGAAAGTTGCTCCCAAACCTTACTCTTCAAATACTCAATTCGTGTTTTGTCATTCATACAGGAAATGGTAAAATTCAAAAAATAAATAAATGAATAAATAAAATAAAAAAATAAAAAACCAGATGTTGTGAATTACTAGAAAAGAAACTTAAAATAGCAAGTAAATGACTACAGTTAAAATTAATTAAAATTCAATTAAGAGTAGAAAACCAAATTTTTCAGAAATCCAAAAGTAAGTTAAAACTCTTGCCTACTGGAAAAATCCCCATCACGAATTATGCATTACTGAATTTGGTTTTCTACTCTTAATTGACTTTGACGCCTTTGACAACAAAAACGCCTTTGACAACTTTATCGCGTCCAGAACTCCAGAATTTTATTCTACCGGCATAAATAAACTTCTATCTCATTGCCAAAAATGCACTCAGTCGGCTGGTGCTTATTTTGATTAATAAAATTGCTTTTGAGTTGAGTTATAATATTTTAAAGATATAGGTTAAAAACCGGCATTATTTTCCGGAAAACCTATTACGTAAGTACTCATGAAACAAATGATTGACTGGGAAGAGCTTCCTAAAGAAAGCAAGTATATGAGATGAAGAAATAATATTTCAGATTAAAACAGAATAAGCTATTACTGTCATGTAAATAAGATATTGTAGTTAAAAATAATATCTGAATAAGATTCAATTCCTGTCAATTCCTGTGTCGATTCAGCTTGGTATAGAATGTATGGAAGCATTTAGTAAAATGCTTCCGTACATTCTATAGCAATAAGAATTTTTATTTTCCTTTGTTTCTTGGAAAACAAAATAAATAAAACTAATGAAAATTATTTACTAAAGTTGTGCCTCATTCCTATCAGAATGGTTAAGGAGTTCTTACGATGTCTGAGAACACGTGAAGAAGTTTGTGGCGTGGTAATATTCGACAGACCAATGGTGTACGATCGTATTATGAATATTGTAAACGACATCTGTGATAACAGCACTTCACTTCATCAAGGTAAGTGATACAATTTTTATTTTTAGACATATTGAAATCAATACGTGAAAAAATATATAAAATACGTTCGAAGATATAATTATTGTAAAATTACATTCTAAAAAATACAAAGCTGGATATTGAAAATAATTAATTGGAGTTGCAATTACTGAACAATCAGTTATTACATTATCGAAATGTTTTTCTTGTACATAATTTTCTAATCATATTCATTTGGAACACTTTGCATTTAGAACCAAAATTTTTAACGTAATTTGCGACTAGAATAAATCGAAACGTTTCATATATATCGAATTTAACCAAAATCATAACCGCTTACTTGTCGCCCAGACGGTAGGGAAGCCTATTGCGGTACAAATGTTCGAATCCCGGAGAAGGTATAGTTGTAAATGTCCGTCCTTCCATAGAAGGCAAAGGTGGCCGCCTATTAGGTGCCTCCACAATAAAACGGCCACCACTTCTGGCCTTAGGAGTGGCCAATGCGGAACAGGCAAGTGATTAATAAGTAAATATAAAGAAGATTAAATATAAAGAAGATTAAATATAAAGAAGATTAAATATAAAGAAGATTAAATATAGTAAATATAAAGAAATTTAAAACTAATATTTCACAAAGACCAGACATTTAAATTCATAATTAATAAATTTCAAAAAATCATATAAATACAACAAAGAATTTAAAAATGTTAAAACCAGAACATTTCAAACAAGCAAAACCCTATTTCAAAATATTAATGAAATGCAAAGAAAAATTAACAAAAACAGAAGATGAACTCAATGAATCTCAATGCCATTTCATCGGGGGGAATTGAAATTAATTGAATATTTTTTCAAAAGAATTTTTTTGCAATTATATATATATATATATATATATACTTTTTGTGCAGCCGATCGCAACCAAAAAGGGTGGTGGAGACATTTTAAGATGCACGCACGCGTAATCTTTTTTTTCGCTCCCAATGGCGGGCACTTACCTATAAAGGCACTGGCCACTACTAAGGCCAGAAGAGGTGCCATTTTATTGTGAAGGCACCTATGAATGGCAGCCACCGTTTCCTCCTATGAATGGACAGACAATTTTACATGCATGCCTTCTCCGGGATTCGAACCCGGCCCTTCCCTATCGCAGTCAGGTTTCCCTAACCACTATACCGTCTGGGCTGCTAAAGAGTAAATTGTTTCAGGAAGCATTTTAATTAATCTAATTCACATTTACACTTAATAATATAAATACCGCCGTTCGAGAAGGGAAGAAAAGGGAATTATTTTAAAAACTCTACAGAAAGTAAAATTTTTCGTACACGTTTGTATTTTCGCGTATCGTCACTAAATATATGTTAATATATAAAACAATATATTCAAATCATGCAGTTTAAATTAAGAAAAACCTAAATCTGCATGTGATAGTTTTGACAAATTAATGAGTAAAATATAATTTATAACCACGTACTGAAGATTATTGCATAGAAGCTTATCGAATAATTCATTTAGAAATTAGAAACATTGAAGTGTAATACCTAGACAACGGGACTGTAATACCTGCATCTGGAATGTAATACATCATTAATAGGCTGCAATTCCTGTTATGGGAACCGATACTGTAGCAATTCTGCTTTGAAAATGACCGTTTCAAGGATACGCCCCGATTAAAGTTATTTTTGCCATTGTATTGCATCAAGAGAGGTTAATTTCACTTCTTGTTGTAAATAAATAACAGGAGCAGATTATTCTCTAACTGTGTTGTAAAGCTTACTCCATATAGAACCAATGCTGATGAGATCAAGGATTATATTTTATTTATCAAATGCTTGGCCATTGACCATCAGGTCATTAGGCAACGAGCTCCCCAATAACCCTTTACAATACAGTCCAAACTCTTAAGTGCAGCGCACACGTCCAGATGAGCAGAGTCCATGACTTCTCCAGAATCACACAAAGCACATAAAAGTGAGTCAGTCTGATTTAAACGAAACAAACGAGCACCAAGGCAGCCATGTCCAGTCAATAGTCTACATTCTGCCACAGCAGTAGCAATAGGAGAGTACGAGACACAGAATTTAACAGCACCCTCCATGACTTATTTTCAGTAGCACTAATGGCAGCATAATGAAAAGATTTTTTAGCAGAGATAGGTCTCTGGAAGAACTTTGGAGAATATCCGTATCTTTTTGCCAAAGGTTCCGCTATCTGATTTCCCCATAGGCAACAATGTGATGGCACCCACTGGAAAACAACCTTTGTCTGAATTCTGCTCAACAGCTTCTTGCAACTCTGGACACGAGCAATTTGTTTTCCTAGGTTACTTGCTAAGGCTTGAAGAGCAGAACTTGAGTCCGATAAAATTACGGCCTTATGAAGAGGAGAGAGACGGGCAGAAAGCTATTGAAGGGCTAAATGGATGGCCTCGTCTTCACCGTCAAAATGGGTTGTATGAGAGTCAACATGTAAGTAAAAGGAAAACAAATCACAGAAAGACGGCAGAACCAGCGCCCTGTTTAAATCCAAAAGGGAACCATCAGTGTAAATATGAAGCCATTCACCAGGAGGATAGCAAGTATTATTGGTTT
This sequence comes from Stegodyphus dumicola, assembly GCF_044657685.1. NCBI lineage: Eukaryota > Metazoa > Arthropoda > Arachnida > Araneae > Eresidae > Stegodyphus > Stegodyphus dumicola. The sequence continues at coordinate 276,062,379 of NC_140770.1, read as the reverse complement.
TCAAAGCGAAGAGCAGTTGTGCATAGGTCGGTTTTCCTCACATTCAAAGTCAAGTCCAATCTGGCATCGAGAACCATAAACTTCAGTGGATTTATATGAGTTAACAATCCAAAGGCCTTCTCGCTAATGGCATCATATTGATCGTTCTCCTGGATGCATTGAATGAAACTCCTTTGAGTCTTTTGATTACGCACGCTGTAACAATCGTAATCACGCCGAAAAGAAATATTATATAATAAGAATATAAGTCAAGTAAGTCTATTATCAAGGATTATATAGAACATGAAAGATGTTGATACTCGATTTCATGAACATCGCTTTCAGTCATGGATTTTTTAGTGTAATCTGGTGCACTGTCATGCAGATATGCGGCATCGCTTCGGTTAACAATGCTTGATCAAGTAAATGAACATGATAAGGGGTAGCTTGATAGTTTTTGGAGAAATCCGTGGTTATAATACTGCACCACAATTACTATTGAAAGTGGCGAAACCATCATGAATAATCAGTATTCCTCATCAAATTCCAAGATATTAAGATCCAAACCCTCATCTTAATTATATCCATCCTTTACTCTAGGCACGAAACTGCTGCACATTAGTCTTCGAAGTTGTTATCCACGCCTGCATCTAAGAATGTAAACATTTGCATCTGGGAATTAATACATTATTCATTTGTTGTACAGCGTTTTTAGAAGCCAATACTGCAACAATCTTATTTGAAAAAAACCATATATGATTTCTTCACGAGTACAGTTATTTTAGCCATTCTGCCGCAGTAACAGTAGCTAATTTCACTACATGATGATGATGATGAAGTAAACAGGAAATTGGCAAAAGAATGGAATTGCAGTTGTGCAACAGAGTCTCTAGGAGACACAGCTCACAACGCACGTAATAGATTTATAATCCAGTACTACAGTATAATCTTTCTTTATTTTTTATAGTTTTACCTAAAACTATCATATCATTAATTATTCTATATTTTCCATCTTAAGCAAAGCAAATTCCTCGGACCAGTACTTCTTTAATGTTAACTCTTCCTTTAAACATAAAATATGTCATTTTGTATTTTTTACTGTATTAATATTTTTAAATATTTTTTTTTATTTCTTCTACCCTTCCCTTTAGTACAATATTTAAAGGAGTTTTACCTTAATTTGCCATTGCTTATCGCCTTGAAAAACCTACAACTTCATACCTCTTATAGTATATGCTTGGAAATGTTTGAGCCCTGAACTAGCTATCAGAATTTGGTGAAGATGAGAAATTTTCCGTGACGACTAGAACAGTAAACGTATAAAATCGCAGAACATAATTACAAAGTTTTTATTTGTGAAAATGAATAATGTTTTTAGTAATAGCCACTTTGCATTTATAACGGTGCTCACTGTTAATTCCCCCTCTTAGGAAGAATTATCATCTTCCCTCATCTGTAATCTGCTGGTGTAACTGTTGCTTCTGAAACATATCAAAGCTCTAAAATTGCGACCAATTAAAATGAAGTAGTCATCGTTTGAGTGAGGAAGGAAATGAAGGAATTTTGCCTTGCCTACTGTGTATTCTTAGCCGTGTAACCGATAGCCCATCCGGCTAGCAATTTGAAGATTCGGAGTTCGAATTTAGGTGAGGTATAACTCATTTTCTCACGTCTCCGATTTCAAATGAAAACACATGTGATGACCCTCTTCACTTAGTTGCTTGCTTCCGTGTACAGTATTTTCTCCCCTAGCCTTTTAGAGCAGGATCTAAAAACTTTAAAAATATTATCATAGTTTTCTCTTTTAGCACATTCAAAGATTAAGTTCCCCTAAATTTCAAAATGGATGTTTCCATTTTACAAATAAAGACAACCCTCGCACATTACCTGCGAAGATGACGCCGGAATAGTTTGTCGAGTCTGCCTAAGTTTTATGCCAACATAATATAAAAGGTAACCTTTCAGAATGAAGTAAACGCAAACTGAACATTTATGATTTCGCATATTCACCTTCTCTAATTATTTATGGATGATTTGAAGCCTAAGAAGTAGTAAAGCAACAACAATCGAAAAAAAGGGCAAAATTTAAGTTAGAGAAGTAGGAACGAAGATTTCTTATTAGATATTGTAATGCTAATATTGCTATGTATTCTTACTGGAATGCTGGTTTCTTTTAAAGAAATAATATTGTGATAGTTACCTGCAGTTTATCTATGGCTAAGTTTCATTTGTTAAAATCTAACTATAATTACGTTTTTCGAAAATTAAATTGTTCGCATAATTTTCCTCCCTCGATTTTCGACGATTAAATTAGCTAAAAAATTGAAGGCACACGGTAACAGAATATCATGCTTTACTTGTTGCTTCCGTTTACAGGAAGATATCAGGCACCTTTAGTGAGGTAAACTACAACACATGAAGAATTACTGGGAATTCCTTCCAGAAACACTGTTAAGTCGGCAATCTTTAGTACAAAACCAACCATTTCCAAGGACAGAAAGATATACGATTATGTTTACGATACGATTATGTTAGACATATACGACTATGTTTTTTTCTTTTCAGCCTTTATCGAAAGTATACCTTGCTACAAGCATGCAAAGGACAACCTTAAGCAGGTTTGCTTCGATTCTAAGCCCGACCTCTTTTGGACGTACGAAGATTTCAGTGCCCATCACATGCAGCAAGACTACCTAATATCTGAAACCTGTAAGACATCTGGAACCGAGTATTTAAACTACGGGAAACTGCGTTGCCTGTAAGGATTTCTGACTTGAAGTTTACACATACCTTAGAATTTAATTTGTAGAGTATTTTATTTTAGTTTATGTTAATTAACCAATTATTATGATCTCAACCTTTACTGTAATATCTCTTTCCCACAGTCCTCATCAGTATGCAAATTAAGTTTGTATTTAAGTCGAGGGTTGTGAATATTTTGTGGTTGAAGTTTTTGAAAGCGTCGCCTGCAGTTTACGTTCTGTCGCCCAACTTTGTCGATATTCCGGCTTTAGCCATTTTCCCTAGCCAACATTATTACGCGTCATCAAAATACAAAGCCACTAATTAGAGTAGCCTCTGATTACTTAAATTAACTCTGAATTCATTCGGAATTTCAGCTTATTTTATTCAAATAACCGCAAGTGACGTAGCTTAGTTTTCAAGCTCGATCTGTGCCACGGGTTTGAGGTTAAAGAAGAGGATTATTTAAGGTTTACAACCTTCTGAAGAGCTTTTCAAAATATTTTAGACGGAGAGCAAACTTGCGAGTCAATCTCATAGGGTCAGAAGTATTTTATTTTAATTTCTACAGAATTAAAACCCGAAGATTTCTAAGTTGCATATTGTCTTCATAAAAGATTTATTCTTCACCATCAAAGTCATCCGTTTTCTTTAAACTTCTTGTTTGTTTTAAGCGGTAAATGGTACACGCTCATTATTATCTACTGCCAGCTAACGAAGAAAGTACCAAGTAATGCTGACAAAACTGCCAATTTAGCATAAACCGAATTAATTTTGTTTTCGGATTCGTAACGGAGACTGGTTAACAAATGCTCCAGTAAATAAATTAACAACATTAAGAAGCATTAAGTATTTCAGTGATTTAATAAATGAGGAAGTACTGTATTTTGAATCCTTAAAGCCTCGCATATTCACTGCAGAAAAGTATTTAACCTTAAATAAGATGCTCGGTATAATTTGCAGTATCTTCGGTATGGTATTTGCTCGGTAATAGAATATTAAGCCTTTTGCCGTCCTCTCCTGTCCGCGAAAATTTCCCACCAGCGGCCGTCTGTTTTTCGTAGCGTTTAATGGTGCTTTCTCTGCTGTAGTTTCACTTGAACGCGCTAGATGCGTTACGGACGACGAAGAAGTTAATAAATGCAACGTATTGTGTTTCGTACATTATAGAGTTAAATGCACACTGTGAACTGCAAGTGAAACTGCAGTTGTGCAAAACATCGTCTGAGAAAAGAAAGCAAGGAAAAAGCATCGCAGGTTGCAAAACATTGCCATCGATAATATAGCAGTTAAAAAGTTCCTCAATTTCCATCATCTCGAGAATAGCGTAGTAAAAAAATAAAGCACCAACAAATCACAGTATGACGATAAAATCGCAGACACGCATTTTTCAGGCTTAAAAAATTCACATATTCGCAAAACGGTATGTGACGGAATAAGGAAATGTGTTTTATATTTTAAATATATATATAAATTTTACATCATGCTCTAACGCAGGGATTCTCAACTTTATTGCCGCGGGTCCGCTGATTCTTAAACGTTTGACCGTTGCTGTGCGACCACAATAAAAATGCTTTACTTTTCGATAAAAGTCTACGTGAAAGATTTCTCATTTTTAATGAAATAAAAATTGCGTCCAGCACAAAGCTAAATGCGACCGATGTCTTTTTTTTTTTATGTGCATGTATTATTAACTCTATCCCAACTATAAATTCACCGCGAAAACATGAATGGTGCCCGCCGTTCAACAGATATTCTAGCTTGTGCTGTTAGGAATAAAAAGGTTGGGAAACCCTCTGCTCTAACGTATCTGATTATTGTTTACTAATCGATTTCCTCCCCTTCGCAATATTAGCCGATTTAGCAGCATGTTTGTGTTTCACAATCAGAGATATCTTCCTATTTGACCCATACAAAACCATAATTATTATAGTCTTTAATCTATAGCAGCGGTTTTCAACCTTTTGACTAACGCGTTACATCTAAACATATGTTGAAAAACCACAGTACCACCATTATAAGACGCATTATTTTTAATTTCTCAATAAAAACATTAAAAAATACTTTGTAATCTGCACAACTTATTGGCTATCCGTATTAAATATGCACACATAAAAAATATTATTAAATTGAAAATTGGTTACCATTTTATTTATGAAAATTTAAGGTACGTGTATAATACTTTAATTCTAAAATTGAGTGTGAAATATAGGCTAATTTAAAAGGAGGTCAATTTTATTATGTCTGGTCTTTTTTTATAAGGTATTTCTTCTGCCTTCTTAGCATGCCTTCGTGGTGTCGTGGTCAGCACGCTGGACGCGTATTCGAGATGTCGGTGGCTCGAATCCCGGCGAGAGCATAACTCATTTTTCATGACTCCTAATGTCTATGTAATTTCACTTCTTTTAAACCGTAAAATTTGGACCCACTTTTAATTTTCGTGTGTATTTATTTTTCAAATATGACATGGAAGAAATTTCTTGCTCACACAAATACGTTCTGCAGAAAGGTAAAAAAAATTAATAGCTTTATTTGAAATGCCTTTTAAATTGTTTTTTTCGGTTCAGCCAAAAGTTAACAAGTGTCATTTTTTAAATCTTCAGTTATCACAGTTCGATCACAAGAAATTTCTAGCAATTTTTCTTTACGACATTTTTGAATTTAATATTAAAAATTCTTTGTTTCTTTGCATACCACCAGTTCAGAATCTCCCACCTAGACAGTATATTACTAATGTTACATGTTTCGTAGAGTTTCGTTTTATTGGGGGAAACATTTTCTTTTTAATCTGCGGTACAATAAATCTTCTGTTCAATGACGTTCTCCCAAAGGTTCCGAATAATTCTGGTAATCTCTTGTGAAGCTGTTTTGTTAGAGAACATGATTATCAGTGATATCTGTTTACGTAATAGCTTTATCCTATTTGATTCTTTTAACGTAAAAAAAATTACGTAAAAGTACTTTATATATGTCCACTAATAAAATGACAAATGAACTACTAAAATAAGTTAAGCAGAACCTCAATCATGCGAGGTAAATGGGACCGATTTGAGCTCGGATAATCGAGCGCTTGTTTAATGGATACTTAATTTTAAATCATGCTAATTTTTTTGACAAGGTGTTTTCAAATATTTTAGTTGAAATTCTAAAAATAATGTAACAGTTATTAATATTCTAACAAACACTTCTACTTCTAGAAAAAATTTGTTTTCTTCAATGACGGAGAGTAAAACAAGTGCAGTAAGCATTGTTCCCCCAAGTCTGAGGATTTAGAACCTTGGTGATTTAAAAGTAACAGTGATGTTATAATAAAATCCTACTGTAACCATTATGTAAAAAATTAGTAAAAATATAAAATGAAAACAAAATTCAACTAAAAAATATGCAATTTAATTTGTCAGGTTTCGAGAGAAAAACATTGTATTAATGTAAAAAATTTAAATGGGATTTTTATATAATAAAAAATATTTACTGTTTCAAGTCAAACTAAATTCACACGAATTCGATCTTTTTGAATAAGAAATATTTATTTTTGCATTTAGGTATACTTTATAAATTTAACAGATGTTAAAGAATTCTAAATTCTACGAACGCAAGTGAAACAGAAATTAGCGGAAACTGGTCATCACCCTTTTTTTTTTTTTTTTTTTTTTTCCCTCACGAGATTTTTGAATTTAATAGTTAAAAACACTCTCTTTCTTTGCGTAAAACACATTTTGCCCTTGTGTACCACCGGTTGAGAATTGCTGGTCTATAGATTATTTATTCCCATCAATTTAATTTTACGCGAAAAAACACAAAATCATTTGAAAATTTAGAGTTACAGCTCGTGTTGTTTACTGAAACAGGTGTACTGATGTTCATGGTCAGAAAGAGATAAAGATAGTGTGGTGTGAGTTTTAACATATGTAGTTTTAATTAATTTTTGAACACTCAATTTCGTTTTGCAGCATTGTGTCTAGTTCATGTTTAGAAGTATTTGAAAGGAAAATGGAAAATATCGTAAACGTAGGACTAATTTATTATCTTATGTTTGTAGAAACATTAGGTTATTTCGAGCAGGAGAAACTATTTTTTATTATTATTTCGTTTGCTTCACCTCTTAATGGGCACTAGAAGTCAGTCATGTTATCCTGAATCCTTGCACCAGCAACCTTTTTTAGTTGTTTATCTTTTCAACCTTATTATTAATAAACACATTTAACTTTAGTGTATTACTTTTGTTGGCTGCTCTAACTTATGTTTTGTGTATGTTAATATAAAATTAGCAAAGAGGGTTAGTTAGTTTAGAGATATTTACATATATACATGAACGGAGGCCTGCTGCCTTTACATTTCATCAAGTGCCTAGACCTGGTTATCCGCTATGATTATGTTTCTCTTAGAATAGACATATTCTATGATAGTTCTGACGTCCCGCTGTCCGTAGTAATCCTGGAGAAGGTCTCTGAGACTCCAATACCTGGAGCTCAGGAAGGGAGTGATGGGAGAAGAGTGGAAAGTCGCGGATGTAATGCGAGACGTCTGCTGAAGAAGCTGAAGCACCGCAAGCGCATTTGACGTTTTGATGGCAGAACCAACGCCATCAACTATCTAGAAGGTGTTGGCAGAACCTGTTGAAGTACTCGGGAAATCTTCCGTTATTTGTGAAAGCTTCTTGTAGATAGAAGTCTGTTTTGAGTCCCTTGGTGGAGACCACGGGAAAGATGGAGTAGATGTGTGAAAAAGGAGCAATGCCCTCGCCGTGTCTCCAAACACCGATCTCCCGAATAAGCACCCAGCGTGCAGGCCACTACACCACGAAGGCATGACAAGAAGGCTGGAGAAATATCTTATATACTCCACCTTTTAAAGGGCGACTGGGGTTTTAGGGGACCCAACTGCCAAATCCTGATGGTGAAGAATCATCATTCACCACCTTTTTAGTTCGATCGCGGCTGCAGAGACACCAGGTTATTTCGAAGCAGGAGAGATTCCCTCACCGGGACTCGCACTACGGACCTCTCGAATAGGCGTCGAGCGTGCTGACCGCTACACCATGAAGGCATGCTAAGATGGCGGGAGAAATATCTTATATGAATAATGTTTATAATGTGTAGGGAAAGAAAAATATATTTGTGTAGTTATAGAAAATAATGAACATTGATAATAAATTGTTATTCAAATTATTTGAAAAATATTGCTGCACACCAGAGCAAAATTTAGAGACTGTATTGTACTTTGCTACTATTAAAGAGTTTTTAGGTTAAAAGTTAAATACTTGTTTCTTTTCATTCTCCTTTTTATTTCATAAAAATAATATACCCTTTTCTCCAAATTTAGAAATTACGTTTACGTCATTTCCTGTGTCGCCGACTATGCAGCTGCCCAATGCTCAAGCCTTGCCCGAAATGTTACGGTAGAACTTGCTCGTCGAGCTGACTACGGAACACTGGGATGTTCCGATAGATCGGCTGAATTGCTCTGGCCCGTTATTCCGAATTTGAGTTTGACAGAAACTATGAAGCAGTCCCTGATGAGAACTCTAGAAGGTCTTCTTTAAAGCATATAATTAGAAAAAACAGACAAATCGATTGCTTACTGTGTATTAACTTTAACAGAATATGGAATGTCAATACGTAAACATTGAAATGTTAAATTAAAGCTTGTTTTGGTTTTATTGCAGAAAGGCATTTGCTTCTAAACATCTGAATCACAATCACAGTATTCACTTAAAAATTAACCATCCTAAAGCAATTGGTATGTTTTATCGCTTATGTTATTCATGGCCATAGTAAGCATGACTAAAAAACAAATTTTAAAAATACTTCATTATTTTAAAAATAAAAATCTGCTGGGTACACCACGTCATCTGTTTGTATGGAATATTAAATTATAGGCACTTTTTCCTGCATTTCCTTTAAACTTATTTCAACGATTTTCATTAGAGATACACACTCATGTCCATAAATTAAGGATAATTCGGAGTCACGCGGAAATCGAACTCTAAAATAAATATATCACCTGTAAAATCACTACACACATCTACAAGAATCATATGCAAATTTCAGGAAGTAACCAGATGACACCGATGGTACGTCACAATGACGAGAGTGTAAGAGAGTAATATATAAAGAATACAGGCAAAGAAGTAAAATTGTTCGCAGGCGCTTTATAAGCATATCAGTGCAATAACCGAACAGTTATGATACAAAGGACGCATTTGGATGATTTTTACGTGGTAGAATTATCGGCCGTCTGGAATATGGCGTACCCAGCTGGAAGTATCAGACGAACTTGAAATTGCCCAGAGTGTCATCTCCAGGCTTTGGAAATGATTCCAAGATGATGGTAATGTGAGTAGACGTTACAGCACAGGTCGTCCCAGAGTTACAACGCTGAATGAGGACCGGTATTTGGCAGTCACTGCCAAAAGAAACAGGTGGAGCACAGCCTCAGCCTGTCTCGTCAGCTCTCTTCAGCCACTGGTACGACAATTTCAAGGCAGACCGTAGACGCTTACGGCAGACTGGTCTGTATGCTCGTATACCTATCAGATGCGTTCCATTTACTGCAACTCACTGTCGCCTACGGTTAGCCTGGAGTAGAGAGCATGCATTGTGGACACCGCAACAGTGGGCTTGTGTGATGTTTTCCGACGAGTCCAGGTTTAGCTTGCAGTCTGATTCTCGCCGGACTTTCATATGGAGAGCTCCAGGCACCCGTTACCACCAAGAAAACATCATTGAATGACACCGTTAGGGTGGTGCAGGAGTGCTCGTTTGGTGTGGACTTATTCTGGGTTCCAGAACTGACCTGCATGTTCAAATTGGAACCATGACAAGCCAAATCTATCGGGACGTCATTCTGGAACAACATGTACGTTTGTTTCGGGGCGCCATGGGCGTACAATTTGTGTTTATGGCTGACAACGCCCGTCCTCACCGTGCAAACATCGATGGACTGGCCAGCATTCTCACCGGACTTGAATCCAGTAGAGCACGTGTGGGACATGCTTGGCCGACGAGTTGCAGCCCGTCAACCTCTTCCTACATGTCTACCGGAACTTCGGAGAGCATTGCTTTTTGAGTGGTGTAATATCCCCCAAGATCAGATCGATAATTTGATACTCAGCATGCCTAGGTGTTGTACGGTCTGTATTGCATCGTCTGGGAGACATACAATGTATTAACAATCATACCAACCATGTAATATTGGTTTTTGGAAATATGTGTTTTTTGTAATTTGCTCCAGGGAGAAAAAATCGCTAATTTTTTTAATAATATCAAACATATAGCATCCTTTTTTGCTCTTTACCTTTTGTTTAATAAATAAGCTTTACAAATAAGTCAAATTTGTTTTGCTTCTAACTCTTCCTTTGCCTGATTTTGCATTATCCTAAATTTATGGACATGAGTGTTCTTCTCATTCAATAAGTTCTCACATCGTGGCAAGGCAAAAATATATAAAAACTCAAAATATATTCATTTAAAATTGAAAGATATAGAAACGTACTAAACATAACAACTACAATTAAAACAACAAATTTTACAATTAAAATTAGAGTTTCTACGCAAAACCAAGCAATTCGACCAGAGGGCTGGAGGGCATATTTTTCGTTGCACAAAACTAAATGTTCTTTCATGTCCCACTCGGTAAAAAACACTGAAGGTGCTGAAACACTTAATACACTATTCTAAGTTTCAAATGAAAACAAATATGGCTGCTACGGTACAAAAATGGAGGCTTAGCTGTACCTCAGCACCATTTAATTGTTGATAATTCTACAACTATTTCATGCAGATTAACTAAAATCATAAAAACCTTAACCGGAAGATAAGAACAACGTAATTCAAATATTTTTAACCAAAAAATGCGTAATTTAATCAACATATACGAACAAAAACTGGGCATCCGGAGCAGAGTAACATAATGGGTATTTATTTATTTATTTACCATCAGATGAGCAGCTGCACCGCCTTTAAGACATTCAGCTTTTACGCTCAACTGATGGAATCATCTACCAACTGTGTTATGTAAAATACAATAAAATTTTAGAATTTTGATAAGTACATAATAAAAATTAAATATCAAGAAATAAATATATAAATAACACAATAAATAATAAACATAAATAGATACAATAAATAAAAGTTAAAAATTTAGAATAAGAAATACAATGCTGTTATATATGAACTCAAATACAATATTAGAATTTTGAGAATTATATAATAAAAATTTTAAAAAATTAAATATATGAATACATAATACCTAAATAAATATGTAAGTAAATGAAACATAAATACGTAAGTAAATACTTATGATCATTACAAATTTTGAAAATGAACAACATAATGTATGAGAATAGTGGAAGCTGAGAATGTAAGGTTTGTAAACAGTTAAGAATAAGAGTAAAGTATTTCATTATGGAGAATGAAGAGCAGTAATTGAATAAAAGTTGATGAGAAATAGTATTTGAATGAATTAGGATGACTTGAATGAAAAGTTCGTGGAAATTCTTGATAGAGAGTCATTCTTGAGTAAAAGACTTGACTAATAATCTTGAGTTGAGACTTTATAAATATATTAAGGGAACGGAGTTAGAAAATATTCTTAAATTCTTGATTGAGCTTGAGAGATCTTGAAGGTGTACTGAAATAAAGATGGTCTTGAGTGAAAGCATTAAAATGAGGTAGAAGAAAGAATGGCGTATTAAGTAAGGTAAACAAAGAATAATGATTTCAAGTTCCTTTAAGATTATCGATGTTTGCGGAGATATAGTTTATTTTATTATGAAGATGATTTCTTAGAATATTACTTTTTAATAACTGTTGAAACCTTAACTGAGCAGAAGTTAAATTGTATGCTTTAAGGTGATAATCTTTAGTGAGGTTGCAGTGAAAGAGATAATGATCTACTGTAGCTTCATTCCCACAGGTACAGAGATTTGTATGGTGAAGTCCGAATCTATGAAGGTATTCTGGAAATGGACCATGAGCTGTTAGGAAAGATGTAATTGATCGGTTGGTAGATATGAATGATCTGGAAGGTTTTGATATGAAAGTAAAAGTTCTTCTGCCGGTAGTTGTTTCAGTCCACGTTTGCTTCCATAAGTGCATTATTTCTGTTTCTAATTTTGTTTTTAGTAATGATGTTGGATATGGAATTGAGTAATTTGGAAGGGAAGAATTGTTTGCAGCCTCTTTATAATGGTACATAATGGGCATATATATATTTATATACTTTTGGTTCTGCCGATTGCATGGGAAAAGCGAGGTGCATAACTTTCCAAGTTCCGCTGGATGCGCCGCTGATTAACTTGCAGGATTTGCGACTTTTGTTCCTTGTGTCTGAGTTAGTTGCTATAGAGCGCTGAAAGTAGGAGAATGCATGAGACCGTTAGTCAGGATTGCAGGTGTTGAGAAGGCGTGACTACCTTGTCACGTGAGGTGTAAAGTAGTCGTTGATACGTTGCGAGATTTCAAGTTAAAAAAGCTGAAGAAAACATTAAACATACAAAATTGCAGAAGGGAAATTTTCCTAGTAATCATCAGAGTAACAACATATGGAATAAACCAGATTTCATCACTTAATACAGTCTAGCAGTACTGTAAGTTGAAGTTCGGAGTCCATGATAACGTGATGGGGATGGTGCAAACAGAATCGTGTTTTCATTATAACATTCGAAGATGTTTCAGGAAAGCAAATATGCAATAACTTTAGTAAGAGTCACAAAATAACAGAATAAATGCAGAAAAAATATTAACACAAAATACATATATACAAATTCAAGATGTCTATCCCAGAGCATACTTAGAGAAAGCAGTCACATGTCACGTGAGCGAAATCAGGTATTCTGATTCGCTTAGCGTAAACTTGTTTAAAACTGATGAAAAGAGTAAAATAATTAAATAATGGGTTACAATAGCGAAAAATCACTATTTTCCCCATGTTCTTCAATATGATATATATAAGGAATACCAGAAATTTCAGTCCTAAAAATGCAGAAAGTCCTACAACAAGGCTGAACATAGAACTCAAGTTCATAGGTCACGTGGGAGGTCACCCTCCCAGTTGCTGACTTTTAGAAATGCTTCGCTTCTTGAATATTGAAGAAACGCAGGACTCCAGAGTAAAGTAAAAGAAAATAAGAGTCAAATCACTATGTAAAGATCAAAATTTCCACTAACTCGGTATTAGGTGGAAAAATGTTCGTTTCCACCAAGTTTGTATGCTATGAAAGGTCCAAGAAATCGTGTTATAACATTCCTGTATACAAAATTTTAATGTTCTGGATTATTCGTTTTTCAGTTGTGCGAGATAAAAAAATCTCTTCTAACCATTTTAAATCAGTTTTATAACTAGTTTGGGGGGAAAGGGTTAGTTATTCTGTCCTTACGTACAGATGTCACGCAAAATGTTGAATTGCATTCGACATCGGTCAAAATGAAACTTTTCGTTGAAATATGAAACCCGGGACTTTTCGTGATTACAATAATTCCTTTATTTCTCACAAGGAATTAAAAATGCACAGGCTGTTCGCACATTTTTTAGACGATATTACTTTTGCCAAAAAAAAATTTTCACTTTGGAATTCTTTGTTCCAAATACGTATCCACGAAAAAAGTGGAATGTTTCAAATGTTGCAAAAGTAAGATTTTTAACATTAAAATATAACCCGCGAAATAAAACGAGTTTCGTAGTCACTAAAATGTTCAGCGTCAACCGTAAATAAAGTAATTCATGCTGATTTGAATATTAAAATCGGGAAAAAAACATAATGCGCATTGTCTTTCTCTACGACATAACGCCTGACGCCGAACGCGCTGCAGAATTAATTATGAGAGGCATTTATGAGGACAAAAATGGTAAAATGTTGTCACAATAGACGAATCTTGTGTGTACTTAAATGACTGCGATAAAAAGACATCCATTTATGATCATCAAAGAGGAGAGGGAATAATCTTAAATGGTTCAGGAAATCTAAAGAAATTATTCTAAGGGATTTATGATACTTGATACGGCAAATTAAAAATAAAGAAATTAGAGAAAATGGTAAGATCAACTCCATACATTATCAAAACATATTTCCCGTCCAATTTTTAAATATGAAATACTTCCTCTTTACTTGCAATGCCATCAATATATAGAACTACTTCAGCCGCTCAGACAGTGTAATGGTTAGGGAAGTCTGACTGAAATACCAAAGGGTCCGGGTTCGAATCCCGGAGAAGGCATGGATGTAAAATACTCTTACCCTTCATAGGATGGTATCGGTGGCCGCCTATTAGGTGCCTTCACAATAAATGGCTACAATTTCTGGCCTTAGTAGTGGCCAATGCCGTTATAGGCAAGTGCTCGCCATTGTATTAAAAAAAAAAATCTGATTTGTACACCCCACGACTTCCTTGTACGAAATATTCAATTATACGCATTTTTTCTTGCATTGCATTTAAACTTATTGGATTTAATTAAATCTACTTCGTCGATAGCGCATAAACCACAATAGAATAAATGCACGCTTTAAAATTCACTATGTTTGTTTACCGTAGCGACACTTTGGCGCTAGCTTCACTTAATAGCGTTACATTTCTTTCATAATTTAAATCAGAATATATATAAATTTATATCATTTGAAGAATTATCGAATCATTGCCGTATGTTGTATTCAAATACCATAATAAATCTAGAACGATGTATAAAAGAAATTAAGCAAACAAAACAAAAAAGAAACAGTATTTCACAGACGATTGAGTATTTCTCATTCAATTAATTTATTTCTCAGTTCGCGACAAGGCAAAAATACGTAAAAATTCAAAATATCTATATTAAAATTTTTGAAGTAAATCTTAAATATTTATTCCCTTGAAAAATTCCAGAAAGGATTAAGCATGATTTAATTCACAATAATAAATGAAGGCGCTATCTTTGTTGTTGCGAATCTCTCTAATAATTCTTTACCATATTATTAGTGAGCATGGCCGAATCAGAAAACATTTCCCAGTCTGCTTGTTCGTAAATGAACCGTGGTGATCTGGATGTTGGGCCATGCTGTAGCTCGATTAAAATTCATAAAGATAGGGAAATGATCACTATTAAAGTGTCGTTCCCAACGCTAAATGAACAAAAGGGAAGAAGTTAAGGTGAACAAATGGCCAAATCAATACTGTGAAATTTCCTCGTTAACTGGTGAAAATATGTTTGTTCTCCTCTATTAAGGATAAGGAACGGGGGACGTGGGCACTATGCCTCTACCATACGGTTAATTAGTATAGCACCACGTCTACCATGACCTCTGCGCAGCAGAATAAATGACCATGCAGTGACCATTACAGCAGGAAGTATCCTCTTTTAATGACAACAACTGGAATACTAATCGTTAGCACTTTACAGACCATCACTACATCTTTGTCTTTATCGTAACTTGTTAATTACACAAATGCAACAATTTTACTGCCAAGGTATACCACAATTGTTTGTAATCAATCATTCATTTTCAATAATGTACTCTCCTCTATTAAGGAGCATAAGCAGTGATCACTAATGAAGTCTTCTATTTGTTTTCCCCGAAAATTTGTATCACTACCCCAGAGATAATTATGGCCATTTAAATCTCCAATTACAGTGAAAGGAGTAAGCAACTGTTCTATCAAATCAACCAATTCCTTTTTATCTAACACTTCAACAAAATGAGGAGGCAAGTAGATGGTAGAGACGGTGACAAGAATTCTGATATATCTGTACGGCGACAGCTTGGAGACCTGTGTTCAAAGTAAAGACAATCGAAGGGTAGACATGGGAGGTGAGAATAGAAATGCCTCCGCTTACGCGCTCACCAGACAAAGTCTTTCCTCCCATTTGAATACCTCCGCAAGTTAGCTGTTCTAGCTTGGTTGAGAAACGTCTCCTACACTCCAAAACAGGCAGGGTTATAGATATCTATCAGGCTTTTGATGTTCACTAGACCTTGATGGAATCCGCGACAGTTCAAAGAAACTAAAATAGCCATCATGAATATTTAATTTGCTTATGATGTTTCTTTGTTAGGCGTGGTAGAAGACTTTTTGATGGGGCTAACCCTTCTCCTAATTCAATTTCAGATTCAAGTGTATCTGATAGCATACGCTCTAATGAGGTATGACCAAAATTTACTGTTTTTGAGCTTATATTATTTGAAGAAGACTTCATTTGGTTTTTAACATTAATTATTTCATGTTTTTATAAGTTAGCGTATGTTTCATACTACAGGATTACCACAGTACGTTTGTAACGCAGGTCCGTTCTCAGTAAACATAGGAGCATTCAGCTGTCGACGTAACTCTTCGGATATGACGGAAAAATCGGCACCCGAATCAACAAAGGCTTTCACACACTGTCCGTTCACGGTGTTAAAGTTGTATTCTTTTTCGACTTGGCTGTGGTGTATGTCGGAGTATTTTTCAACTGCGGCCCTACCTCCTGTCCAGGTCGCTTGAGCTAGTTTTCCTCATTTGTTCGGCGTGGGAAACGGCTGGAGCGGCATAATGGTGACTGCGATTGTCGGCGGTTGAAGAGAGCGTCACGGATAAGGTGAACTTATTCGGGAAGAAGTAGGTTGTGAATATTCGTCGTCGAAGCTGTACGGATACGTAGAGTCAGTATCCCTGTCCCGTCGAGGGTTGGACGTTTTTGCGGCTCTTGCATTTTCAAATATCTGGCGTCTCTCACTGCAGTTTCTTGGAACATGTCCTGGGCGTCCGCAACGAAAACAGAAAAGCACATTATCGTCAGTCCTCCACAGATCTGTCCTACGTTGGGGAGTAGTTTTCTGGCTGGCTGCGGGCCTAACTGGAAGTGAACGTTGGGTAGTGTTTTTGCTTTTCCCTGCTCCTGTGAGTGGTGGCAGCGTCTTCCTGGACCACAGATGCTGTGTCATTCGTTGCTACAGGTTCTATTTCCGTGTACCCTGAACATGTGGCAGGACTTTCTGAAGCTCTTCCCGGACGATGGCGCGCACTATAGACCTTAGTTCACCGGCGTCCGCATCGGCCGACACCCTGGAGACATCAGAAAGCCTCTGGAAACGTGTTCGGGCGATACTTCTTCGTCGAAGGCTTTTCTATGTGACGGCAGCGTTTCACGAAGGCATCGACTCTGTCATATTCCTGGGACAACAGGACCTGGTACAAGTCTTCAACAATGCCTTTCATGAGATGGGCCACTTTCTCGTCTTCAGACATGGATGAGTTTGCTTTTCGGCAAAGAGTGAGAACATCTTGAATGTTAGCTTCAGACATGTCATCGATTTGCTGCGCACGTGTGAGTAGTACTCGTTCAGCTTGGCGCTTTACGTCAGCTGCACTAGAAAATGTGTTAAGAGCATTCCTGAAAACAGTTCAACTGGTAAATATGTTGTCATTATTATCGAACCACTGTCAAGCGGTTCCGGCGAGGTCAAAAAAGACGTCCGCCAGACACAATTAATCATCCCAGCGGCGATTCCATCAAAGAGCTTGAGCCATCTATTAGCATCTTCTTGGCTGTCCTCGGCAAATATCCACGGACTTCTGGGTAGTTGGTACTTCAGGATCGGTTTTGGTGCGATTTAACTCGAAGCGGAACTAGCTCCTGCTGGAGGATTCTTCTCGGTTTCCTTCTCATCAACCGTCTTTCTCGATCCTTTACGCGAATCCTGTTAAGCGCCCAAACTCAGGAGGAAATCCTCGAATCCGCAGGCTTTGGCGTAACTTTGACGTATGAACAAGCAAGTACTAAATCTAAACTCAAGACTTTTTATTATTTCGAACTGAATGAATAACTACTTATAGACACTGATTCAGAAGTCAAACAACAAAAATCAGCGTTAATTCACAAAATTTTCACAGGACTAGTTTCGATGGTTTTACCGAACCATCATCTTCAGCTGCAAAACCGCAAATGAACAAGATAGGAAATAATGTTTAGATAAGATAAGAAAGTCTGGACAAGAATAAGCAAGTGGCGCCATCTGTTGGCGAAACCAGAACTAAAACATAATTTCTCTAAAAGCCGAAGGCAAATTTGGATTGGAATTAGGATCGTTAACTAGAACAGAAAGATTTTTATGAATGTGAAATGCCTCTAGAAAATCCAGTTCTCCAATGGAAGATGTTTTTTGAATAATTTTGGCAGCAGAAAAATTGAAAGTGTGATTTTCGGACCAACAATGTTGAGCAAAAGAAGACTTCTGTGTTTCCGTTTTTCTAACATATGCCTCATGTTCTTTGACGCGAAATTTTAAGGCTCTCTTAGTTTGGCCAATGTAAATTAAACCGCACTGGCAAGGAATCCTATAAATACCCCAGGAATTCATATCCGGAATGGGGTCCTTGAGTATAGAAGTTGGAATTTTATTGATGGGAGAGTAAACAACCCGAAAGTTAAATTTCTGCAAAATATGTGCAACTTTATAGCTAATTGATGGAAAGAAGGGAATGACAACAGAATTTTTATAATCTCCTAAAATAAGAGTGTGGCTTTTAGTGTGTTGAGATGAGAATTTTTTAACTGCTTGATTAATAATGTTGGGTGAAAAGCCCCTGTCAATAGCTATTGCTTTTAAATAATTTAGTTCTTCATCAAGGGCTAGTTTGGAGGAGCAAACTTGAAGAGCACGGAAAACATAGGAATAAAATGAAGCTAACTTTTGTTTAGTCGGATGACATGATTTAAAGTGTGGTGGAAGGCAAACCGATGAAGGTTTACGGTAAACTGTAGTACTGAAGTTGGATGTGTTACGTGTGACCAGAATGTCGAGAAACGGAAGAGAATTGCAAGTCTCAAGTTCAAAAGTGAACTGAATAGCAGGATCAATAGAATTCATTGTTGAAAGAACTCTATTTAAATCATCTTTATTACCTTCAAACAGGGTAAAAGTATCGTCTACGTAGCGGAACCATGCCGGGAAGTTTAAAGTTTCAAACAATTTTGATTCATAATAATGCATGTAGATATCAGCCAGGATGGGACTGAGGGGGCTTCCCATGGCTAATTCCTCAGTTTGCTTGTAATATTTATTTTGGAAAACAAAATGTGTTTGTTTCAAACAGAGTTGAGTGATTTTTATTCAATTTTATTCAAATCAAATCTAATCAAAAACCTTCGAGTCGCATTTCAAGAATTCTGTTAAATTGCAAACTTGCCATACTTCGGTCCGTGATAAGGGATACACGTCAACAATTGTCCAAAATTGAACATGAACTCTATAAGCTTCATCTGAAACTCGCTAAAACATATCCAAAATTCACTGCCCTTGAACAAAAGTCTTGGTCTAGAACGGAGAATGCAGTTAACCGTCATAAAAACACCCTTGCAGTTAAATTCGAAAAACTTCTTTTACAGTCTTCCAGTTCAAGTAGTTCAAAAAATCTTCCCATTGTAAACATCAAGCCAATAGTTAATATTTCTAATGTTAGTCTTTCAGAAGAACAAGAGAGAATTCTAAAATATAATTTTAACTTCTCAAAAACCAGTAAACCCTCGATTCCAAAGATTTTGGCTCCTATCGAAAACGCTTTCAAGTTCAGTAAAGTTTCAGATTCACAGAAAGAAATGATTAGGCATCTTATCGCTCATAATGTGAAATTCAATAATAAACCTTTGAAACCAAATCTAACTGCGAGAGAAAGAGCTACAATGCGGGAGATTCATTCTAACCCGGATATTGTCATTTCAAAGGCCGACAAAGGTGGCCAGATAGTCGTCATGGATAAGAACACTTACATCGATGGTGTCACTTAACTCTTAAACGAAGGACCATATAATCCGATCCCTAAAGATCCTTCACCTTCGGACTTGTCCAAAATAAAAACTGCGATCAAATCTTCGCAAATCATTTCAAGCAACTTAAAACATTCGCTTATCCCATCTGTTGCGAATTGTGCCAGATTATATGCTCTTCCCAAAATTCATAAAAGTGGTATTCCTTTCCGCCCTATTGTATCAAATTTAGGTACTGCCTCGTATCCATTAGCTAAATATTTAGTTTCTAGATTTTCCACTCTATTAGACAATAACATTTACACCATAAAAAATTCAATAGAGTTTGTAAAAAAGGTTAAAAACATTTCTCCTCGTAATTTACTCATGGTTTCTTTTGATGTAAAATCATTATTCACCAATGTCCCAGTGGAGGGTGCATTAAGATGTTTAGAAACCAGACTTCGCGAATTTCATTTCTCTTGCATCGAAATTGATGAGCTAATTTCTCTCACTCAACTCTGTTTGAAACAAACACATTTTGTTTTCCAAAATAAATATTACAAGCAAACTGAGGGATTAGCCATGGGAAGCCCCCTCAGTCCTATCCTGGCTGATATCTACATGCATTATTATGAATCAAAATTGTTTGAAACTTTAAACTTCCCGGCATGGTTCCGCTACGTAGACGATACTTTTACCCTGTTTGAAGGTAATAAAGATGATTTAAATAGAGTTCTTTCAACAATGAATTCTATTGATCCTGCTATTCAGTTCACTTTTGAACTTGAGACTTGCAATTCTCTTCCGTTTCTCGACATTCTGGTCACACGTAACACATCCAACTTCAGTACTACAGTTTACCGTAAACCTTCATCGGTTTGCCTTCCACCACACTTTAAATCATGTCATCCGACTAAACAAAAGTTAGCTTCATTTTATTCCTATGTTTTCCGTGCTCTTCAAGTTAGCTCCTCCAAACTAGCCCTTGATGAAGAACTAAATTATTTAAAAGCAATAGCTATTGACAGGGGCTTTTCACCCAACATTATTAATCAAGCAGTTAAAAAATTCTCATCTCAACACACTAAAAGCCACACTCTTATTTTAGGAGATTATAAAAATTCTGTTGTCATTCCCTTCTTTCCATCAATTAGCTATAAAGTTGCACATATTTTGCAGAAATTTAACTTTCGGGTTGTTTACTCTCCCATCAATAAAATTCCAACTTCTATACTCAAGGACCCCATTCCGGATATGAATTCCTGGGGTATTTATAGGATTCCTTGCCAGTGCGGTTTAATTTACATTGGCCAAACTAAGAGAGCCTTAAAATTTCGCGTCAAAGAACATGAGGCATATGTTAGAAAAAAGGAAACACAGAAGTCTTCTTTTGCTCAACATTGTTGGTCCGAAAATCACACTTTCAATTTTTCTGCTGCCAAAATTATTCAAAAAACATCTTCCATTGGAGAACTGGATTTTCTAGAGGCATTTCACATTCATAAAAATCTTTCTGTTCTAGTTAACGATCCTAATTCCAATCCAAATTTGCCTTCGGCTTTTAGAGAAATTATGTTTTAGTTCTGGTTTCGCCAACAGATGGCGCCACTTGCTTATTCTTGTCCAGACTTTCTTATCTTATCTAAACATTATTTCCTATCTTGTTCATTTGCGGTTTTGCAGCTGAAGATGATGGTTCGGTAAAACCATCGAAACTAGTCCTGTGAAAATTTTGTGAATTAACGCTGATTTTTGTTGTTTGACTTCTGAATCAGTATTTATTCGGCGTGTTATTGTGTCTTACTTATAGACAGCTGATGAACATGCTAAAATATTCTAGACTCGAAATGTTCTGGAAGAATAAGAAGGAAATCTACATAAATAAGATAACATTAATAAGAAGGAAATTCACATAAAGACAAATTATCAGGCATCTTGCCGTTGATGGGTTTTGAACCCGGGACCTTCGAGTTTCGAGTCCTGCGTCTTCTCCACTATGCTATGAGGAGCTCGGTCGAAAGGAGCAATTTTCGCTACAATATATAGGAATATAAAGCAAGGACACTGTATTCTCGGAGGATCATTCGCTGACGCTATAATTTTATAAGACATCATCTATTTGCCACCATTTTATTCATGCCCTCCCACGCTCATGTGCTTGCTTAGAAAGTAAATACGACTCAATTGGTAGCAAATGGGTGGGTAAGCTCATGTCAAAATTATGTCACAAACTGTACAATTTTAATAATTTTCCCCAGATTTAAAGAAGACCTGCCCATTTTGGCGACACCGACTATGAGAATGCTAAGGATAACAATCCACAAGCGAACCTTAGTATTACAGGGCTAAAATCGATGTCTACAAAAGTTACTCCAGGGCTTGAATCGATGCCTCTTAAAGAGCGTCACAAAAAGTTATCGAATTTAACAGAATTTTATAAGACGGTATCGAAATTTGTAGGATAAGTCCAGTGTACTTTAGTATACTTTATACAACAGTTTAATAGTATGACACATTGTAGAGCGTTCTTATGTTTTTCGGAATTTAGTTATATAGTTGTGCTGAGATTTGGCATAGTGATAATTGTAAACAGAGGTGCCCTAGAGAGATTTCGGGCCCGGTCTACGACAGGTGCAGGTCCGCCACTAATCTCAATCTGAATATAATCGACTGGGTTTTGTGCTTCACCCAAGTCATTTCAGTATCCGAGAATGTTAACAATTATCTCATTTCTCTATGCGTGCCCTCACGCTGCTAAAGGTTACCGTTACACACTAAGCGTTAGAATACCCACCATTCGAATCCCGGTGACGACACAATAAACATTTTGTGTTTTCTGTTTCGAAGCAAAAATGAAATGATCTCTAGAAATCTTTTAAGATTTCAAATTTCGGATATATTACAAATTACAAAATGTTACCAGATATAAGGTAAGAACTGAAGCAATATTTCCTAAAAATTTCAATTTGGTTTATAAGATGAGGGTGTTTTTGTACTTGATATGAATGTGTTACTTAAATTGATCAACATTTTCACGGTTACACGTCTATACCTAATATGTCAGAATAGGTAAGAGTGTCGAAATAAATTGCAAGCTCATCCGGTTAAACATGGGCTGACGTCAACAAATGTGTTTGCAAAGATAATAAAGCCAGCTAGATGTTGAAACTCCCATTTGTATCCATTTCCCCCAATTACTTTTCTAAAAACGATACAAAAGCGAGTGTTCAAAAGACGATATTATATCTGCGGTTTCCAATTAAACAAGAAAAGATAACTACACTAATTGCAAACTTGAAAGAATATCCGTCACCAGCCCCCTTCCACTTAAATTAGAATATTCAAATAAAATCAACTTCCGCTGGTTATTATATATGCAGAAAACAAATTTGTTCGCGTTCATTATTCCACAGAGACGTCGTAATACTTCAAACTCAAAATAATCTACTAACCCCGATACCAAGATGTGGTTCCTCTTCTTCGCATTTTTATTCACTCTTTGCTCAGGTAAGAAACAAGTTTCGCATATATCCTGAATTATGCAAAAACTGTAAATTAGCATTATCACTTGCTGCTACTATGCTTAAACAAGGTAAATTTCTGTGGATTAATTCGTCGCGTGTTTTTGCTATGTTTTTTTTTTTTTTTTTACTTGCTTACAAACATTTCCAAATCAAAGGAAATATAGCAACATACTTATGAGGCAAACAACAAAGTAATAAGTAAAACTATTCTTTTGTCCGAGTTTTAAATATTCCTGTACAAGATATTCCCAAACCTTTTCTTGCTTCGAGCCTTGTTAAAACAATACTTTTCTTCATTAACTTCCTTGATATTTTCCCTTTATTATACAGTACACAACATAATCATAATACAAACAACAGCGCATAAAATAACTTAAATATAACAATAAGATTAAGAATATGAACAAAAGTTTTGAAAAAGAAAATGGTTTATTAGATTTATGTTTAATTAATTTTTACATTATTAGCCTAAGGAGCTGTTAATTTCATTTTGCCATTTTGCGTCGAAAACGTTAAAAGTCTGAATCACTTTACAAATTGTTGTCACCAAATATTATTGCCCTGTATCATATTTAAAGAAATCAAATAATGAAGAATCTACATAAATGTATGTATGTTTCCCGCACTGTGATAAAACAGAAATACTTATACAACCATCCAATTTTGAATAACGTACGTCTCCACGCGAATATGGGCATCCGGAAGGCCTAGTTTGGAAATTGTTTTATTCTCCATTTCCTATTTTTGTGAAGCATTTATGGGTTTTGATTAAGAAACTTAACGATTTCAAAGCGAGCAAAAAACAACACTGCACGGAAAAAATTTTTTTTTACCTCTAGCGCGCGAGACTGTGTATCGGAAATTCTAAAGATATGCTCATTTTAAAATTATTTTGCGACATTGCTATTGAATTGAATTTTATGGTTTAAGAGAAAAGAACATGACATTTAATAAATAAAGATAACACACAAAACCTTAAAACACGACCCTTTGAGCGTAATATAAAATTTGAAGGCTTTCGGGTTTTTTTTTTTTTTTTTTTTTTTTTTTTTTTCCATCTTTTAT
Source organism: Stegodyphus dumicola (assembly GCF_044657685.1). Lineage (NCBI taxonomy): Eukaryota > Metazoa > Arthropoda > Arachnida > Araneae > Eresidae > Stegodyphus > Stegodyphus dumicola. The sequence continues at coordinate 276,038,371 of NC_140770.1, read as the reverse complement.
TATTTTACTTTTTAATTTTTTTTAATGTCACAAGTATAACTTTCTATAAAAAAAAATTACGTATTTTGATTGCACAAAATGTCGACTTTAAGGAATGTAATGGCCGCGCTTTATCTATTGATTTAATTTTTTAAATACCTGGTATTCTGGTATAAAACTGCTTAAGGTAAGGCTTCTTTTCAAAATGTTTGTTTAATTTCTAGATTTATGACATTTTTTATTGCATTTCATTCACACTGAAATATAATCACTACAAAAGTGATAAGAAATTCATTATTTCGTGAAAATTATACAAAAACTGAAAATAGAGCCATGAAATTCCGAATAATGTAGTTCTCCACCCGAACGCTTTCATATCCAGCGCGTAAAAAACACTTTTATATCCAGCGCGCGAGACTGTCTATCAGAAATTCTAGATAGGCTGTTTTTAAATATTTTCCAATTTCTTAATTGGACCGAATTTTATGTGGCGTTAGAGCCAAGAACTTGATATATAATAAATAAAATAAATGCACAAAACATTAAGAATGGAAAAAAAAAAAAAACACGTTTTGCAAGCCATCTTAGTAAGAAAGCAAAACATTGATACAATAAACTGAGAAAAGACTTAAAAAAACATATATATATGCCTATAGTTAACGCTGCATCGCGAATTCCAAACGTGTAATGCTAAGCTGCTTTAAAAGTTTTCGTAATTTTGCTGCTGAACTGTATATAGTGTAAATGCGAAAAAAATGAGGCTTAATAATAAAGAAAAAAAAAAGAAGAAGAAGAAGAGGGGGGGATGAGGTTCGTAGGAGTGAATGTAACATCAAACTGGCAGACTGCAAGTCCAACGACAGTATTGAAAACCTTAACAGTCCCTTTGGGCGACCGTTATAATATGAAGCCTAGCAAATTTCTTTATATTAATACCTTCTGTCTCAGAGAGTCATTTTGGGAGTATTAAAAAGTTTAACAACAACATGCAGTGAGTCAAGCCTTTCACTCTTCAATTGTATAAAACAATTCTTGCATGTGTTATCTCCTTCATGGCATACTCTTTTATTATCGAAAGACTTTTTTCGTACTATAACAACAAACAACACTGGTTTCTGATTTCGTAGGACATGACAACTGCGTATGTCTTATAAGGACTCTTACAGCAGTCCGGAAATTTTTTATTTGTAGTTCCGGTTCTTCAAATGCAAACTTTATAAAGGTATTAGCGCATTTTAAATTAACTTCCAGGAACGCAAGCTGCCTTAAAAATATTTGACTCCACATCGGATGAAATGGGATTACCAGCACAGAATGAATAAAATAAACTTCCGAGCGTTAGTAGTTCGTTCCGGCTTCATTTAACAACCAATCATCTTCTGTGCAGAGTTTTCACAGTTTCTTTCTATGTACAGCAAAAGAAATTCAACAGTTCTTTTACGACTGCATTTATTTTGTCCCAAAATATGCAAAATACTATTAACCCTTTCGCCGTCCTCTCCTGTCCACGAAAATTTCTCCCCAGCGGCTGTCTGTTTTCCGTAGCGTGTATTGTTGTTTTCTCTGTATATCATAACTTACCATACATAACTTTCGTAGTGGATGAATGTCAAAGAATATTAAGTAAAATTATAAGGAAATAAAGGATAATGGAAAAATAATATCTCTACTTATTTCTAACAGCAGGCTAATTTGATAACAGGCGGTCCACTCCTCCCATTTTGTTGTTGTAATCTTTTGCAATTATTGGTTTTTTTTACAGTTCTTTTCCGTGTTCCAACATCAATCATCGAGTTATTATGGACTGCACTCATCAAACGCATATCCTTCTTGTCTTTCCAATTCACAACCTTATTTTTTTTTTTTTTTTCTTTTTCTGCTGAGTAGACGTTGAAGCCATCTCTCACTGTCTTGTATCTTATGTAAAATGGCGCGAATATTCATAACACCCGGGGCAAATTCAACTAGAAATAGAATGCCTGATTACTGCTGCCCTCTAGGAGGTATTAGAAAAAACAAAAATAAAAACTAAAACAAGTAAGCATTCAGAAAGCGTTTTAAACCTTTAAAAATTTTAAAATGTAGAAGAACGCTTGTAGCGCGTTATGGCTGTCCTGCGGAAGTTTCACTTGAACGCGCTAGACGCGTTACGGATGACAAAGAGGTTAATAATCAAAAACGTTTTAAAAACCTTTAATAAACTCGGTCAATCAATAATATTATTGTTCTCTATTTCTGATTCCCAAGATTCTGCCCCAATCAAGGACCTAAAAGTAAAGTCGCTACATACCGCTAGTCTCGACTACAGACGAAAGAACTGGCTGCATGGCCGTTTTCCCGGTTCTCAACATGTGTAACATGAATACACGTCTATTTCTCCTGGAAAAGTCTTAGGCAAATAGCTTTCGCGTGCTTTGTCATATTCAAATAATCCAATGAAACCAAAACCAACCTAAGCTTCTATCTGTTGTTTAATTGCAAAGGCAAGTCAATAGCATTAACTAAAACAGTGGTTCCCAATGTTTACTGAGTCGCAGCACCTTTTTTGAAATAAAAGTTTTTCATGGAGCCCTACCTTAAGTAAAAGTGTAGCTAATCGAAAATAAGAGATAAAAATGTTTAAAATTCGTGTATCTCCATTACTTAGCATTTTTTTAAATTTCATTAACAATAAGTTACTAATTAATGTTATGGATGCGCCTGCAAATCCCTGCATATTTTTTCAAATCATGGAATTAAACAAGACACACCCACAATGATTTCCTTTTCCACATTGATTCCCCAAGGATTTCTTTTTTGCTCTCTACTTGCTTTTTATTACAGCGACCACCACCCAGCGTTGCACAAACACGACGTCGAAAAGAGAATTAAAATTCACTTAGCCTTATCAATAAGAAGGTGGTATTCATCTTTTCTTGAAATGCAAAATTCTGTCAATTCCATGCTGCCGAATTTTGCTTTCAAACTTTTGTCGCAGGCTAACCCGATAAGTTTCTCTTATTCCATAGAAGTAAATTCAGATGCAGCTGTAGTGCTAAATGAACATTGAATTCATGCACACCTATCGAAATTTTAATTTTTTAAATATTTCTCAAACCAGATAATCAGTTCTTCAAACATGGATTTTACCTCTTGAGAAAAATTAAGGTCATTTGACATAAAAAAATTCTACAATATTAACCCGTAACAGGGGACGTGCAGTCTCAGGGACCGCGCCACATGTTCCTCCCATCTCCCCTATTGCATGCTTTGTCCAAGTGAATGGATTCTTCCCCTAGCTTCACGTTTCGTGACCTTCTTTCTGACCCCTTCTTATCGGAATGCTTTGGCAAGTGTATCTGTTGAAATTCTTCTAGAGCGGTCTGTGAGACCTCACCTCCCTCTCAGTGTTACAATTTTCGGCAGTAGTGAACACATGGCTCTGAAGTTAGGTCCGCAGAGATTCATTTATCCTTCTGATCCACGTTATTCAGAAGAACTGAAAAAAATTCTAGACGAAGTTGGAAGTGATTTTAGTGAAGAAGATGACTGTGAAGAAAATTTCTGCGAAAAAGGCGAGCGGTGGTTTTGATTTCATCATTGCATCATTCGATAGAAACAGACTCGGAAACACAGAAACCTGAAATAATTTGTTTTTATAACAGAACCAAAGGTGGTGTTGATGCTTTAGATGAAAAATGTTCTGTCCATTCCTGTATTAGGAGAACAACCATATTGGCCTATGGCTCTTTTCTACCGGTTAGTAGGTATGAGTGCAGTAAACGCATACATTTTGCACCAAGGTTATAACCAAAACCCTGTTATGACCAGAATGGTGTTTTCGAAAGAATTAGCGAGAGAATTAGTCCAACCACTACTACACACGAGAGGGAAAAATCCTAGAATAAATCTAGAATTGCGCCTGACGATAAAGCGGATTTTAGGAAAAGAAGCTAAGGATGTGGAGCAGTTCACAAAAGAAGTAAAATTAAAATCAAGGAAAACATGTCGTCTGCGCCCCCCAAGCAAGAAGAGAAAGACAGCATATTTATGTTTATCTTGCTAAGACCCTGTTTGTTTGGAATGCACGCAAAAGTTATGCAATGAATATGCTAAAGAAGACGAAAACTAAATTGTTTACTATCAGAAAATCAGTGAGATACTGATATTTTAGATACTGTAAAAATTTTTCTGTATTGTGCTACATACAATTTTCTGCGGTTAAAATTTGCTTTGAATATTAACTAATATAGATAAAATAGTTAATTCAAAATAGATGCATTCTTATTTTTAGTTTTATAGAATTTAGTGCAGCATATGATTTTCATCGAAAAATTTGAGGCTATGGGGAAATTTTCTGGGAAAAATTTAATTTCACTTTAAAGTGTAAAAACATATTTTCTTTTCAGAGTAAAATGTTCAAAAAACATCTAAGTGAAATATCATGATGATATTTTAATTAGACGATTTTTTAAAAATTTATTATAATTCGCAGTCTCTGAGACCGCACGTCCCCTGTTATGTTCAACTTTTTCACCTCCCCTGTTACGGGCTAAAAATTCTGGTGTGGATGCCACATGACATCATTGTACGGCCTATTAAATTGTGCACATTTTTTCCTGCGATTCATTTACAATTATTTCCTCGAATTTCATTAGGGATAATTTTCTGATCCAATCAATTCAGTTCTCACTTCGCAATAAGGAAACAAAGACGTAAAAATTCAAAACATGTTTTTTAAAAGTCGTAAAATACAGAAAAATCTAAAACACTAAATCGAGTTAAAAACCATTAAAAAATTTTACTATTAAAATTAGAGTATAAATCAATTAAAATTAAGCAGAAAGACATATTTTTCGGCGCATAAATCTTTTGGCCCTACTCAGCAAAAAATTATGAAGTTTGTGGAGAAATTGATTTAATTCACTATGCTACTAAGTTTCAAACGTGAACAAATGGCGGCGTCGTTAGGCTTAGTGGAACTTTATATTGTCACGAAAAAAATCTCTTCTGAATTCCATTTTAAATCCACTTCACAATCCATTTTGGGTTGTGAAGTTGGGTTAAAAAAAACTTTATTCACATATAGATGTAACGCAAAAACATCGTTCTTCAGAAGATGTAAGTTTTTTCCCTGCAGAGAAAGATCAAGGGAATTAAGCTTTTCAAAAATGGTGCATAAATATGCCAGTTTTATTTTAAATATTCGGCATCAGTAATCTTCTGCATCTTTGTATACAACATATTTAAGAAAATAAAAATTTCTTGCCAAAATTCAGTGGTACTTAGTAGAACATTACCATGAGATTGCCATCGTATACTACTATTGTACAACGAAGGCAAGTATTCACCTCCCATATCTTTTGCGCAGTTTTCCAAAAGACCTTGTGTTACGAAATGCCCAGCCGTGGTAAGATAGCTTCTCCGCAAGGCGGATATAGATTTCCCAGTCCAAGACAATACGTACACTGCGAGGAAAAAAAAACTCTCTTCTATTGCGCCGATTGACAAAATTCAACTTGCATTTTTCATGTCCGGAAAGCGAGACTTAGGGTATGCATTAGATTTATATATAGCATTGTTCTAATATAGGTGTTTTGACTCTGATTTTTCCTGAAATGACATTTTTTTTTTTTTTTTTTTTTTTTTTTTTTTTTTTTTTTTTTTTTTTTTTTTCATATTTCGATTCTGCGACTCGCATGACGACAAACTGCCAAGTTTTGTAAAAATAGCACGTGTAATTTTTAAAGAATTAGGTCTCAAAATTTCAGCTCCTCAATGTTAATTGAGTTTGGTATATATTTATTAATTATTAATCTCTCTTTTCTATTAAACTTACTTGATTCTTCCTTTCACATTTCGAAATTTAAGTTCATTCCAAATAACATTCGCCCATTTTTTATGATTTATTTTTTAATTTGTATTTTTAAATAAGTTTTATAAATTTTTCGAAAAAAAATTGAATTATAATCTATAAAAGTTTTACCATCATTTTAAAGTAGATTTATTTCTAAGCATACTTGCAAAAGGTGGTAGTTTGTTATTCAAAATTTCCGAAGATATACAGGAATTAACATACTGGCGCCTTTTGAAATTTGGCATATTTGTTGAAAGCGATAGCAACATCAATTGTGGTTTAGGCACTTTGTTCAAATTATTTGAAACTAGGAACGATGCGACTTTTTTCCTGCTCATGCACAATTGAAGGGAAAGGAAAATAGGTTGCCATATATTAAGAAGTTCGTCAAGTGAATTATTCTTGGCGCAAACTGAAAAAAAAAAAAAAAAAAAAAAATACGCCAACACCAAGTCATGAATTTCTCCGTACATTTCGCACCAAATTTTACAAAATTGAATATTTGGGAATAATTTGAGTCGTAGAATCGAAATATGGAAAAAAATGCGTATGTTATTTCAGAAGAAGTCTCATTTTATGTCAAAAATACCTATGTTAGAACAATGTTGTATATAAATCTAAAATATAACCTACGTCGCGCTTTCGAGCCATGAAAAACGCAATTTGAATTTCGTCAATCGGTCCAGTAGAACGGGAGATATAGAACTGTCTTCCTCCCCCTTTTTTTCTGTGCGCAGTGTACCTGGACGTGTCAGTTGAGAATATCGGATATAGTAGAAAGTGCATGCGTTTTCCATAGAATATAGTTTTACCATTTCGAGATGTGATATTGTAGAAACTATGCTATGTAATATAAATGTTGTTGAGCAAACTGAACGGAATGAAAAGAAATGTGTGATATAGTAGATTACGCTGCATCCAGCTTTTTATTTTTTAAATTTTTAATTTGCTAATATCTTTTTTATTATTAAAAATTTGCTAATATCATGTCAGTCATTCGATTACCAATAGAAACATAAGCCCTCTTTTGGCATCACTGGCGATACTGCAATTTCCAACACGAACTTCCCCGCAGTCTGGAAGAGAAAAGCAAATAAAGCTTTCACTCACTCACTGACTGACTAGGAGGAGAAATCAATCGTTATGTCAGCTGCTTACTCTTATGTGTATGATTTTAAAACCTCCTATATCTAGAAAGGCATTATGCAATCCCATGAAAATTATCGGTATGAATGTTTCTTTGTCAAATTACAGAACATTTGCTAATAAATCCGGTGACAAAATCGTTATGTTCGGTGCTGCTCTGACTGGCAGTCACGGTAATAAAAGAGCCGTGACAAATCATATATAAATTCTAGATATTTTCAGCGTCCGACTTTGATTTTTGTTCAGTTTGGCCAATTATCTTTGTTATATGAATTATGAAGCTTTTACAATATTTCGTCGCTTCTCAGAGGACAGCGGCGGGCAGTTTGGCGCATTTAACTAAAATATTCTTTAAGTTCCATTCAAATTTTATGTTGTATTTTCTTCCACTAATGAAAGGGAATTTGTGATTTTTATTTATTTTGATACCTAGAATTTTCTTTATCTGTATTCATTAAAATTCGAACTTACAAATTAATATATATTAAAATTATATACTTACAGGTCAGCCTGATTCCGATATGTGCGATTTAGGTCCATTCAAGAAATGCAAGCAGATGACACAGGTAGGCAGTTTTCCAGAGACTGAAGAAGGACTTGCCGAAGTTTGTCCGTAAGTATTTTTAATAAATTGCAGAGATCTGAAGAAAGAAAAAATAAAGGTAATTTCTCTGTAAAATGCAACATAAAAATTACATTATAGTATGTTTCTCATTTAACCATCAAATTTTTATCCTAATCCTAATACATTTAAAGTAATATTCCATTACTTTAAATGGAGTTCAAGAATGCTTTACGTCTACCGATTGGATTGGTAACCATCGAAACGACAACTGCGGAATGAAGGTAGACTCGTATAATTATTTTTCCCCACTTCATTTACATTCAGCATGCTTCGCTTCGTGAAATGCACACGACGCAAATATACGTTAGCTACGACCTTGCACTGCTTATTTTAAAGTAACAGACTGTAGTGCAAAAGCAGAATGCAATTTATATTCAAATTACATTATAACTTTTTATTATTATTTTTAATATATTACTATGTATTTTTAATTAATCATTTATTTATATTTTATTTTTTTTTTATAATTTCAATCCGAATTGTAAACATTTGCAGCAAGTAACCGGGTAAAACTGAAATTATTTCCTTTTCAATTTTCCTCATAAAGTGAAATTAATTTACCATTCTCAAACCGTTACAATACTTTCTGATGAAGTTAAAATTAACTTCTCAAAGCGTTACCAAATTAACTTCTCAAACCGTTACAATTATTTCTGATGAAGTTACATTAATTTATCATTCTCAAATAGTTACAATTCTTTCTGATGAAGTTAAATTAATTTATCATTCTCAAATAGCTACAATTCTTTCTGATGAAGTTAATTTATCATTCTCTAATAGTTACAATTCTTTCTGATGAAGTTAAATAAATTTATCATTCTCAAATAGTTACAATTCTTTCTGATGAAGTTAAATTAATTTATCATTCTCAAATAGTTACAATTCTTTCTGATGAAGTTAAATTAATTTATCATTCTCAAATAGTTACATTTCTTACAATTCTTTATGATGAAGTTAAATTAATTTATCATTCTCAAATAGTTACAATTCTTTATGATGAAATTAAATTAAATTATCATTCTCAAATAGTTACAATTCTTTCTGATGAAGTTAAATTAATTTATCATTCTCAAATAGTTACAATTCTTTCTGATGAAGTTAAATTAATTTATCATTCTCAAATAGTTACAATTCTTTATGATGAAGTTAAAATAATTTATCATTCTAAAATAGTTACAATTCTTTATGATGAAGTTAAATTAATTTATCATTCTCAAATAGTTACAATTCTTTCTGATGAAGTTAAATTAATTTATCATTCTCAAATAGTTACAATTCTTTCTGATGAAGTTAAATTAATTTATCATTCTCAAATAGCTACAATTCTTTCTGATGAAGTTAATTTATCATTCTCTAATAGTTACAATTCTTTCTGATGAAGTTAAATAAATTTATCAAATAGTTACAATTCTTTCTGATGAAGTTAAATTAATTTATCATTCTCAAATAGTTACAATTCTTTATGATGAAGTTAAAATAATTTATCATTCTAAAATAGTTACAATTCTTTATGATGAAGTTAAATTAATTTATCATTCTCAAATAGTTACAATTCTTTCTGATGAAGTTAAATTAATTTATCATTCTCAAATAGTTACAATTCTTTCTGATGAAGTTAAATTAATTTATCATTCTCAAATAGTTACAATTCTTTATGATGAAGCTAATTTACCAAATTAACTTCATCAAATTAACTATTTTCTGACAACAGAAAATACAGCGGAGCAGCGAACAGGATTTGTCAAAGCGACAGCAGGCGAGATAAACTCCTGGGTTACTTTGATACGAATCTGATTATGTACTGCAACCTGAGATGTTTCCACTATGGGCATGGTGATGAGGATTACATGAGTAGATCCCAAGATGGGAGATCAGCATTCAAAAGAAAGAAGAAGGCTCAATAGCATGGCATGAGGAAGTGAAGAATCTGCTAGTTTGGTCATTTGTTGGTGGAAGAGGGGACTAACCTGGCAGAAAGAAGTCCGTTTCTCAGTGAGGTCTTCATGATGCTGAGTAGTCTATTTCAAATTAATAACAGTAATTCAAGTACACATAGGTTACAGCTTATTTTTTTAATATAAAAGAAGTAATAGATGCTACAGAAAAAAAAAATCAATGTTATAGGAAATTATTTATATTAATTAGCATATATTATGAAATGGAAAAATTAGCATTAGTTATTTCTAAGAAACAGTTTAGCTTCGGCAAGATCTTCTTTGCTGGAGGGCCATAGATCCAGTTTGATATACTTCAGAGCTGAGAAGAGACTTTTCACATAACTTGAGTAGGAGGAAGAGATGTTACTGTTTGGGCTATTTCTTATAACTTTTCAGGATAGATTTTTATAACTTCTAAAAGAGGAAATATTTCTCAAAATCTAATTCATCACTGGAAGAAGGATGATAGAGACTCAATTGCGATGTCTGCAGTTTGACTCTCCTGATTCGAATTCTCCAGTCGTTTTGAGAATAATTTCATTCTTAATGAAAGTTCATAGATAGCTAGCTATCTTTGCCTTTTTAATTTGTTTGTCATCCAAGAAAATTTGGTGCTTCGGATCTACATATATTGAACTCATCAAGTTCTCATTGTCTAGCATACTAGTTTCTCTTTTTTTCATTGAAGAAGTTATTCCTTCTTCAGTAAACCCTCCATTTCAAAAAGAACAAACACTCCATTCTCGTCTCCTGTCAGTGCTTCAGATTACAGCTTTTTTTTGTGGCTATATATGGTGTTAAAAGAAAAGTTTCCAATTCTGCAAGATCATTCCGTAGCCTTTCTGTTAGTGAAACATTAGGGTTATCTACATCTTCTAAAAACATTCTTAGTTCTAAAAACCTCTTTATCATCAAATATGTACTTCCTTATCGCGTTGCTTGATCAATAATTGCTTCTTTGCCTGTTTGCTTCCTAAGAATGTCATCAATTTTGAGAGTTCTTGCTGCGATTGCTGCTTATTTCCCTGCTAATTTTACCAGTGAGATTTGTAACTAAATGAATCAGTTTAATCACTAATGGAATATATCACATCCATCCTCCACCCTTATATTTATTTATTAATATGTCAATAAAATAGACAATAATTATTTATTAATATATACAGTCCATAAATTAAAATAATAACTCAGCTTGTCATTAATTCTTTTTCAATTGATTTTAATATCATTTTTAAATCAAACTGTCGAACAAAAAGTGGAGTCGGAGTCGACCTGTTTTCAGCGACTCCAGCTCCGACTCCTTTTACCCCAAATTCTGCCCGACTCCGATTCCTTCTCCTACTCCACAGCCCTGGTTCGAGTTCCAAATGATGACTAGATAAAAGCCCACGGCAGAGCGGATCTCTGCAGGAAAAGAATGATGTAAAATGGCGCCATTCGTATCCTTGAAGAAGTGACGTACACCAATTGAAAATTAGAAATTTAAAGGTCTATTGACAAATTTTATTAATATATTTTATATTATATATATTATCAGTTAATGTATTTTGTAAATGCATTCCGTTAAATATAAACTATTCATTATTTTATAGTAATTTTGAGAATCCTTCTTAAGTTCTAAAATTTTATTACTTTCCGTTCAGATTATTTAAGGAGTACATAGGATGTTTGAATGTCTACGATCAGTCCTGCGAGGTGACAATCTTTCCGAATCCTGGGCAATACGAGAGCCTCATTGGCGCGATAGATGATGTGTGTGACAGAGATAGTCACCTGCATAGAGGTGAGTGACGTTATTCCTGCTCCCGTTTCTAGTGAAATTTATAATATAAAAATTCCGAACTTAGCACAAAAGTCTACCTGCGAATATTTTTGAATATTTTGTTATTTAAAAAATAACTATTTATTATTGAAATGGCGACGCTATATTTGTATGATGTAACCGTTGCCCAGCAACGTAAGAAATTGTTTAAAATTAGAATTCTGAAGTTTGACCATTTAGTAGATGTATGAATTTTTTTTTGCCACTAAAGAATTGCATTCAAATTATCTATCTCCGTAAAATAAAAATAAAATTTAAGTTCTACTAAGAAGATTATTTGTTATTTTGTCAATTACTGTAAAATACACTACAGTCTTATAAAATTGGAGGTTCCACCGAGATACTGGAAATTAGGAGTGCAATTATCAATTTCGATGGTGCTGGTCTCCTAATCCCAGAACGTTGCTGAAATTTTGAGAACAAGTTTGCTAGTACCAATTGCCAAGTTTGTTTATTTCAAGGTGAAATGGATGTCAGAGGTCTGCCGTATTAAAGACAGATTTTGAAGCGGATCATTCAGCGGTTATCTTTTGTGTTTATATAACTTGCGTCTGAGCAAAGAATTGTCAGATTAGGATATTGCTATTGCTGAATTCCGAAGATAAGACTAACTTTTGGTTTCATAAAAAAAGTGTTTATTCAATTTAAGCATTTCATTTCAGAATTATATTTAAATAGTGTACGTTTTTCTGCAAAATAACTGATACTAAAAATTTTAGAATTAAATTTTAATTGATATTTGTGGTAAAAAGCACAATATTTTGTAATTTTTTATGAAAATTATTTAATTTTAGTTTTATGATATTACGCGAGAACTTTATTTTTTGCGACGTTTTTTAAAATTTTTCATAATAGCATCAGGAATTGTGCTAGTTTGCCGATTTATCACCAAATCTACACTAAAGTGCTTATTCATTGCAGACATTTTATGTCTACCGTTTGAATTCCTCATTTTAAGTATATCAAAAACGTTAAAAGTTTATAAAATATTTCTATAGCAGAAATTTTTTAACCCATTAACCCCCAAAACTACAAGGAATGTTTCTTTTGTCACGAAAATAATAACAAATATTAATTTAAGCATTTATACGATAAATTTACATTGAAAATAAAAAAACATGCTCTTACCTGTGGAAAAAGCGAGTGTTGCGTTCGCACATCAGCAGCGGAAAAAGACTATTCTTCATTCTGGTCATTATACGTTTAGTGAGTAGGATTGTACTCGTGTGATTTTTGAGTGAAGCGCAGAATTACTTTTTAGCTGTATAACGTTTTATAAATCTACAAATCATATTACTTGTAATTAATTTAATATTAAAATATACATTGTATTTCTTTTACAAATACAGATTATTTCAATTGAAAGATTCAAGCATGAAAAACTTGATTACAATCATGATGTAAAGCTACATTACATACTTTGCATCTATAAACAGTCTCTCTTTACGACAAAGTCTTTTGTTATCAACGGACTTTACGATAAAATGTGTACCATCTCCATGCAGTGGTTTTTGAATGCTGAATTTACTAGGTTTTCCTGTTGCTGATCTATTTCTGGCAAATTCTACATTCTCAATAGGAGTTTTCAAAAGGAATAATGCATTCTCGCGTCTGAAATCTAAAAGAGACTTTATATGTCCAGTAGTAAAAAGGTGGTGATATTTAGTAAGTTTAGATACGGTCTCACCTCGTATAATTTATCAGTATTGTCAATTTGACTATTGTGAAATGCAAGTTCTGCTTCATATTCCTGTATAGCAAACGTGATATCGATTCTCGTACAACAGGAACAGAAATGTCCTTATCAAAAGACCAATACATTTTTTCTTGAGGTAAAGAATAATATCCTGTAAGCAATAATATTCCAATAAATCTTCTCATACAGGCTTCAGATGCAATAAATTCTGGGTATTTATTTTATTTTTTTATTTTATTTTAATTTTTTTTTTTTTTTTTTTTTTTTTTTTTTTTTTTTTTTTGCTGAGCGTGAATATTTGTCTGTTCAACGAGAAAACGAGAAGAGAGTCAATATCTAAACCAAAACGAAAATCGAAAATCTGTGCACTAGTTTTACCTTGTATTTTGTCTTTTATAATTTATCTTTATCTCTTTCTTCATGTTTTTCCTGAGACATAACTAACAGTTCCTTTTTTATCCACTTCAAGAATTCAGTCTTCTGCTTTTTAAACTTTTTAGTATGACTATAACTGCTTTTAGAAGGCTGAAACTTACTTCTTACGTGAATTTCAACTTCCTCGGCAGTATCATTTGGTAAAATATCATTATCATTATTTAAAACATTGGCATTCCTTTCTCTTTCGTCACTAGCTTCTGCAATTTGTGGGGCAACAACAACACTATTAGTTTCATTCTGGTCATTATTAACATTATCATCATCTGTTTCTTCATCAAAAAATCTTTGAAGAGCTTCTTCTAATGTAAGATACCTCGTTCTAGGCATTTTTAAACAACCAGAACATGAAACAGAACATCGAAAGGAATGAGTGAAAAGGCGATTGACTACCCCGTTTTCTGCTGACGTTGCGTCAACGCAACACCTGTTTTCCTTTCCTTCCCAACACAAATATAAACATCTGACTGATGTAATGTTCTGATAAACGGTGACCTTGACTAAAATTGGATCACTCATAAAGATGGCTATTCTTTCGTTAAATATTTTCAGCAAAAATACCCGGTCGAAAATTTTGCTTAAATTTTGCTTAAAGTATGAGATTAATTATTATAAACAAAATGATTGTTGAAGGCAAATATTTTTTTACAGAAATAATCTTCATAATATTCCCTAGACAAAATCATCTGCTGGTATAAAATATCTTAGGTAGTTATATTTATATATGCATTTATTTTGACCGTTGCGTCAACGCAACACCAGCGGCTAATGGGATGATTATAACATAGAAGACTAATCACCTGGAAGAAATTATCAAACAGTTTAATGGCAAAAGCAATTAAATAATTATTTTTACAAAATTCTTCTATAATTTTATATCACGAATAATAAAAAGCACGGATCGTCGTTGATGGATTTATATAAAAAATGGCTTTTGCGGATCCAATTTGGTTCTACAATAGCCGATCGGTTATGACCCTGAAAACAGCCAGCTGGACACGAGTGTCATTCCTCCTGAACGGACCAGATGCTTAAGTGTCTTTTGTGGTTCCTTTCCAAGATTTACTGTGAAGAGCTTGTCCCCCGCCCGCTGTAAATCTTTAAGAGTGTGACATCTGCTCCGAAACAAGTACACAAATGTAATTTGTGTCTTCGTTTATCCCCCTTGTGTTAGGCAAGTGACTCGAGCATTGGAAAACACAAAAACCTTATGTCTAATGATTTTAGTTTACTTTATAAATAATGCGAATAAAAGCCAGTTTCCCTCCCGCAGCCCTCTCCTCAGGCAGATAGCTCTCGCGTGATTTACCATATTCAAATAATCTAACCAATAAATTCGACTTCCTTATTTAGGCGGCCATGTTGGTTTACATTAGTGATAGGAAATTCTGTTTCAGTAATCTCGTGCCAAAACTTTTGTTTTTAACTGACAAGGTGTAATTTCTTCTTTTGGGAAAGAAATACTTTTGTTGCCTACCTAAGTTTGAAAATTTAGCAAACTTTTGGCGATTTTATCAATAATTTGTATATAAAATTTTTGATTCCACGATTTCCGAATTCTATGTTTTTTTTTTTTTTTTTTTTTTTTTTTTTTTTTTTTTAAGGAAATAAAATGTTACGATATCATTAAAGCAATGATAACTTAGTAGTCCTTAGCACTGGAGAGGTCATTCGCGGTCATCATTTGATTTGATGCGCTAACTGGAGAGGTGACTTTCGATCACCAGCCCAGTTTATTTATTATTATTTACGTGTTCAGCCCTAAGGCACCACCCGGAAGGGAATGGTGTCTTCGTGGAGAACTTTCTAAAGGAAACTGGCTCGTATTAACACACTACACTTGGGAAAAACTACAAAAACGACCATGCAGTCAGCCCGTTTGCGGGATTCGAACTTCGGACCGACTGCTCTTTCCCTATTACTAACTTCTCAAGGGACTTCAGTTCGCAGTGGATTTTGAGTGCCCTCGTGCCGTTACATACACTACACGCTTACACTTGCCACAATACGCTTTACCATTGCACTTGTACGTTCCCATACATTCGCTAATCCTACTTTTTCACCCTTACTCTTTCTTTGCTCTCTGATGTTGTGTGGAGGGTACGCATGTGGGTAGGTAGGTAGGTAGGTAGATGAAAGGGAGTGGTGCACCAGAAATTGCAACATAGATCGCACAGATAGTGCGTAGCGCCGTAACCATCGTTAATATAAAGCCCATCATGAGACAATGAGTTAAATTTGCTGAGTATGAATGAAATAGGTGATGGGCTATTATTGCGGATGAAACACCTTTACTCAGGTCGGGCTATACCTTTGGGAGTCAGATGGGACTTTATTTTTAACATTCGGACACTGTATTACATTGTAGAATCATTAGGTATTTTACTAGAAACAGGAGAATTGAAAAAATAGCAAACCTCTCCACAGTGGCGCCAGATTTAAAAGAGAGTGTTGGATGATAATACCGGCCCAGCGTGCTACCGTTACACCACGAAGGCACGCTAGGGAAGTAGAAGAAATACCTTATATTTCTTCAACACTAAAACGTTTATTATTAACTAAAGCGTTAACACGGACGTTTATTATTAATTTAGCATTTAGTTTTCTTGATTTTTATAAAGTTTAACCAATACGAATTTATATATACATATTAGATTGGTTCACACTGGCCCTGCCTAAGGAAGAGTATCTAGAAATATATATGCATATATATTTTACAAATTTACCTACTATATTTGGAAGTTTAGGAGTAATAAATTCCCATAAAATTGAACGAATATGGAACAAAATTCCGAGTAAATTAGAAAACCTGCATAAACAAGCATATGTGTGGAAAGGGCTAAACACTTGGCTCTTTAAAATAAGGAAGACGCATAAAAGATCACCTTCAAAATACACTGCGTAAAAAAAAAGCAACAGTTCTATAGCTCCCGTTCTCCTGGGCCAGTTGGCAAAATTCCAATTTCGTTTTCCATGTCTTGAAAACGCGAGATTGGATATATATTAGAGCAATATATAGCAATCATTTTAATATAGGTATTTTTGACACGAAATTCGACATTTTCTGACATCACATATAATTTCTTTTCCATATTTCGATTCTACGACTCAAATTATGCCTAAATAATAAATTTTATAAAATTTAGTGCGAAATTTACGGAGAAATTCAAAAATTTATCTTAGCGTATTTTTTCAGTTTTGAGCAAGAATACTTTACTTGGCAAACTTCTTTATTGATAGCATCCTATTTTCCTTTCCTTTTTTTCACTGAAGAGGAACGGAAAAAAAAATCATCGTTCATACATCCAAATGATTTTAACAAAGTGCGTAAACCATATTTGGCGTTATTATCGTTCAAAAACAAGATGCCGAATTTTAAAACGCTCCAATATGTAAATTCCTCTATACCTTAGAAAAGTATGAATAAAAAAATAATTTTTGCAGATGTGCCTAGAAGTACATCTACTTTAAGACGATATTAAAAATTTTTAAGTTATAATACACAAAGCGTTTGTTGAACAATTTAGAAAAAATATTTAAAAATACAAATTTTAAAAATAAATCGTAAAAACTGTGCGAATTATATTTGAATTAAGCCTATATTTCGACTTCTGGAAGCAGGAATCAAGGAAGTTTATTTAATAGAAAAACAGAGATTAATAAATACATATCAAATTTAATTAACAGTGACGAGTTAAAATTTTGAGAGTTAATTTGTTTTCAAACGGCTTGCGCAACTTTTACCAAATTTGGCAGTTTGGCATTATTTGAGTCGTAGAATCGAAATATGGAAAAACATTGCCATGTCATTTCAGAGAAAGTCTGATTTTGTGTCAAAATACCTATGTTAGATTAATGGCATATTTAAATGTGATATATATCCCTGGTTGCGCTTTCGAGACATGAAAAACGCAAGTAGAATTTGGTGAATCGCCCCGGTAGAACGGGAGATGTAGAACTGTCCCCTCTCTCTCTCTTTTTTTTTTTTTTTTTTTGTAGTGTACATTGCCCTAAAAAGAGCCTTAGTTTCGATTTTGAATATGATTTTCACGGACTATGAAAGACATGTATGAGAAAAATAGCAAAACTAACAATTATGAACTTCTTCAGGTAAGATTAACAGACAGTTTTGCTTAATTAAATACTCATTTGATTTTTTCTAATATTTGTAACATCCTCAGTTTACTCGTCCAGTGGTATATTCCAGTATAAAGTTGCGTCTGAGGTAATGAAGTTTAGACAGTACTTTTGCAGCTTTTGGCCATATTGCTGTACTTTATATATAAGAGAATTAAGGCGTTTGGTTTCAATATTAGTCACTTAAAATTAAGCCAAAAGGCAAACTTTACTTGATGTGGAATTTGAGCAGCTCTATCGATTTTAAAGGTTCCTTTTCTGCGGTGTCCGCAGATAACATCGCGGCAAATACATCGCGGACGAAAACGTCGCGGAGAAACCAACGCAAGGCGAAAACGTCGTGCTACAAAACATCGTGGGAGAAAACATCGCAAAGAGAAAACATCGCAGCCCTAAAACTTCATGGTACAAAACATTGTCGTCGAAAATATCGTGGTAAAAAATAAAGTATCTACAAATCATCGCATGACGATAACATCGCAAACATGCTTCTTTCAGACTTTAATAACTGTAAATGGAAATGTGGTTCTCATAAGGATTTGTGAGCTCAAGATGTAAAGAAGGATAATTTTTACCTTCACAGTTTTTTATTAACTAATACATTTTTGCTGAAAAGTTAAATTATTGCATTAATTAATTAAATCCATTTTATAGATTATACTTTTCATGAAATATTACCAGTAAAATCTTTATAAAAATGATTTATTAATGGCCTTTGTTAGTTAACTATGTCGGTTTAAAATTCTATTGAGTGCTATAAGTTGCATTAATTTTCTATGCTTAAGTTTTCTTCTTATTTTCTCAGCAACAATTTATTAGTGAATAAAAAATATGAAAGTAAAAGATTATCCTTCTTTCCATCTTGCGCTCACAAATCATTGAGGGAATATCCATTTACAGTTATTAAAGCCTGAAAAAAGCGTGTCTGCGATGTTATCGCCATGAGATGATTTGTAGATACTTCATTTTATACCACGATATTTTTGACGAAAATGTTTTAAACTGCGAAGTTTTTGAACCGCTTTATTTTCGACTACGATGTTTTGTAACACAGTGTTTTAGGACTGCGATGTTTTCTCTTTGCGATGTTTCCTCCCACGATGTTTTGTAGCACGACGTTTTCGCCTTGCGTTTTTTATCCGCAACGTTTTCGTCTGCGATGTTTTTGCCGCGATGTTTTCGGCTGTAACCCTTTTCTGCAGGAGCAAAAACATTTTGAAGAATTTTTTCCTTCTTGCTCCTAAAAATAAATCCCTTGAAAAACACCTACGACAAACTAATGTTTTTTTTTCCTAAATTAAAATTTTATATTGGCATATTATCTTCCAATGAGTTACGCCTTCTGAACATTTAGATTAGGGGTAGAACAATAGTCGAAGCAATTTTCAGAGTGGCTATGAACCGTTCATAAATGAACTTTTACAGCAGAGACATTATGAACAGTTGCAAAACAAACTTTCATGTTTGCTTAGCTAAAATTTGATGAAAGTATTGATTGATATGCTTTTTATATTTGTATTAAATTATTTTAATTCCATCGTAGATTTTTTCTCATTTCGATGTTGTCAAACGGCGCCTACTTAACCCGCTAAGGACCTTAATCACGTGATTCTCCTTTTAGAGCACACGACGTACAGCGAAGACGAACTTTCAGAAGAGATAGAGTACACTTAGAAGATGGGGAAATCACATACGGTCAGAAACTCTTTCCTGGCTCGGTAGTCACAACACAAACACAAGACAGAAAGGACTAGAACGTGTGAGAAAACATGTTTATGACGCTTAGTACAGTAGAAACCAAGAAAAAAGAACAAAAATAGAGAACAATCGTCATCAAAGAAGGTGTTCGAAATTACGACCCCCCGACCATGACGCAGGATCCGTGTGTCATGCATCTGCTATGGACTGGAGATGTGACACCTACATCACATTCCAAAGGTCGGGATTTCGAACACCTTCTTTAATGACTATCGTTATTTATTTTTATTCTTATTTCTTGATTTCTGTTATACTAAGCATAATAAATAACTTTCATCACCCTGTTTCTCGTGTCCATCCTTTCTTGTGATTTAGGTCATCACTACAACGACAGGAAAGCGTTTTCGACTATACTTTGCTGTGTGATTTCCCATCGTCTCGGTGTCTCTCCTGAAAGTTTGTCACCGCTGTACTGATACATCTCCTGTATATGACCATACTTCCCGAGTCTAGAATTTCGTTGCTTATTTGCAAGTTTATAAAATCTTTGTCATTTATATACAAAGTCGTAAAAATAGCTTACTATAAGGTATTTCTCCCGCTTTCTTAACGTGCCTTTGTGGTGTTGTAGTATGCACGTTGGGCGTGTGTTCCACATGTCCATGGTTCAATTCCCGGCCAAGACGTTGCTAATTTTTCATCTTGCGTGCTGCCAAAAAATACCTAATGGCTCTACAATCTGACAGGAAAAGTTTTATATTTGTTGAAAAGCAGTTAAACTAGCACATGGTAGATAACTAGACGCTAATAGGAATGTAATAAATACGAATAGTTCCCTCGTTTCTTTACACTTATGAAATTTCTTTAGTCATATAATTTTACTGATGATTTGTTCAAATTTTATTTTCATTTTTTTTCCGACCATGCAAACACGTCTAACATTTTTGTCAAAAAGAAACCATTTTTATAAGTATTTTTCAATATCTAGAAAATTTTAATAGCATATATTCAGACATTATCAATGACGATAAATTGTTAATTTCAGCGTATTTAATTGCAGTAATAATTTTAAGTTTACCTTTAAATGAAATTAGGCCCAATGGCGGAAATCCGCTGGCCTCGTGCGTAGGTATAATTTCGGAGCGAGAAGGCGTGGAAGAGCGTTTTTTTTCCCTCCTTTTACCGGTATTGAACAGGTTAAGCAGCAACTACCCTGAATAAACAGTATATTTCCACAGCTCATTAAACTGTGTCACGGAAGTAAACTTAAATTAAAACTTACGTCAGAAATTTGGAAAGAAATTGCGATTGAATAATAATAATTCTCTTTCTTTTTCAGTCTTTCTGGAGAGCATTCCTTGCTATAAGCACGTATCCAACAGTTACAGGAAAGTCTGTCCATCTAGAGAACTTCTCTTTACAGCTTTGGAACTATACGACATACAGAACCCAATTGCTGAAATTACAGATGATACTGAAATAAAATCATTGAGATTTTGGAAATTAAATTCATGCTTGTAAGAAAAAATTTAATCCTAGTTTAGATTTCGTTATCACAAGGCTAGAACCAGGAATTTGCAATTCTTGCTGTTTCCCCTGAATATAGTTTCTACGTTGTGTTTCCATGTTTACAGCTTCTGTGGATGTTTACATATTCACATAACTATAGAATAATGTAAAGGACTATTGCGCCAAATTCTGAACGAAGTATAAAATTTTTATTCGCGTTTGTAAGAAAACAATTTTGCAGACCTCCTGGTTTTAGTCATGTGTTAAGGCATAAAAGTGATTTTTTAAGTAAATAATTTCGAATTTCTTAAGAATAAGTTAATGTTGTTTATTATAAGTAAAATTTCTTTCCCTTATTTAAAGGACTAATTTGTATGAAATGCTGTCTGATAATACAAGAGCCAGATTACCTCGATTTGAAAATATATAACATCTAGCCATTTACTTTACAGCAAGTCAACAAGTGAAAAATGTTTGTTTTACTCTTTAATGTAAGCCTGCATGATAAAGTTTGTAGGGTTTATATTTATTTTAATTAACATTTATTTTAAGTTTAAACTATCTTTCCTGTCAAGCCTTACTTTTCCCTGGAACTGCCAATGCCAGAGTATGTAAATTTTAGTAGAACGCGCAAGGATTCAAATTATCAACGGAAGTATTCTGAGTTAAATAGAAAGGAAACGAGTTCGAAGTGTGCTTTTCTTGCTTCACGAGCGCGGAGGGAGGTAGTCAGAAATTGAAGAACCACGCGTTTCGGCCTGTGTGCTTGCCTAGGCAAATTGTTAATCTTTCAACGTAATATTCAGAGTTTGCTGAATTATCAGCGGTATTGTAGAACGCGGTGAGGTCAGTTACGTTTAGAGAGCCTCGTAGTTAGTCTCTTGTTATTATCTCTTTTCAGTTTATTATTTTTATTTTACCGCCGGGTCGGCGTAGTTTGTGAGCGTCAAGAGCACGCAATTGTAATTTCTAAAGTTGAATAAAAAGGCACTTAAACCCTTCTCAAGACTCTGTCTAATTCCCAGTTTCAGCAGTCACCACTTTGCTGCGTGCAGGTTGGAGGCGCGCAACTCTACAAGTTTCTCAATCTGTGATCATCGAAGTGTTCTTTTGCGGATCTGCTAGATATCTAAAAAAGACAAAATATAAAATTCAAATTAACTGCGTGTACTATATAATAGCTGAAGATCTCGGAGTTTCGAAATAACACGTGCTACATATCAATCATCTACTAAATAGTCTTCCAATACCAACATGTTATGAAATTTATTAGCGGTTATTTTACCTATGGGCTTCTTTCTCTCTGCTAATGTTGAAGCTAAAAGTAAGAGACCGCCATAATAAACCACGAGGTACAGTTCCCTCTTACAAGCCTTGCTGTCCAATCTAAATCTGTGATGTTCACCCCCAAGAAAGAGCTCCGCTACATTCAATAGCCCAACATGCGCATCCCAGGCAATGAGATCTTAATATTTTGTACAACTCATTGAAATAAATACATTATAATTAGGCTAACAGTAACAGGTTTGGTCCCCTCCCCTATCTGCCTAGGAGTAGGGATGCCTTCGTGGAGGACTTTCTAAAGGAAACTGACCCGTATACACGTTACACATGGGGAAAACCACGAAAACGCCCATGCAGCCAGCCGCTAACAGTAACAGATTGAATTAATAGGGTTTCTACAGGGCTGTTAGACTTTACATTAACCAGCCCTATGTTGGCAAATTCTGTATACAGAATAGCAAGGATTTTTTTAGAAGAGAGATTTCAATTGATTTCATTGTTCTTCCCCCCCCCCCTGACGAAGTAGCACCGAAGTTGATTGAATTCCTCTTCTGTTTCTGTCCGTTTTTCTTTCAATTCCATTTATTTATTTATTTTTTTTTTTTGAAATGGGGTTTTGCTTGTTTGAAAAGTTTTGGTTTTAACATTTTTAAAATTCTTTGCTGCATTTATAATACTATTGAAATATGCATATATATTAAGCGGACAATATTCGTTTTCTTCTTAAAGTTACATAATTTGTCAATCTCGGTCACGCAGTTTCATTAAAAGCACGATAAAAAGAAATAGGTTATCAGAATCAGGGAAAAATCTTACTCGAGTATCAAGTCTCGAGTTATAACACTCGAGTATTTACTCTGAATATTAAAAAAATTGCTAGTTTAGAATTGTCAATTAAAAAACTTTTTTTTTTCGTCAAATGATGAAATCTGACTCGTAATGCAGTCTCCAGTTTCCTATACTTAAGTTTGGGAAAGTTTGATACGCGTTATGAAAAAGCATAAATATGCGAAATTTGATTCCAGTACAACAAAAATTGGGCGGAGTATTTAATTTTAAAATTTGCCATTTTTGAGTTCATTTTCAACTTGATCGACGAATCTGTTAATTAAGTTAGAGTAGTTCGAGGAAATAAGTCTCCACTCAGTGTAGTAAAAGATCTGTATGCAATTCAGTATGCCGTAAAGGGAAGTCATGTGGTGTCCACATCGGATGTTATTTTTGCCCTTTATTGTTCACATAAGATATTTTCTTGATCTATATGCAAGTCAGTATGCTGTAAAAGGAAGTCATGTGGTGTCCACACCAGATATCACCCCCTCTATTGTTCACATCAGATATTTTTTTTAGATATAATTTTTTTTTCTAATCTCTCAGGTATCAAGTTTACATGGTCTCCTGTATGGCTGACTATGCCGCAGCAGAGTGCACAAACGACGCCCGACAGTCTACTGTAGATCTTGCTCGTCGATCGTATTATCTGGATGACGAGTGCCCTCAAGGATATGCGGAGACACTGCTGTCTATTGTACCGGAGCTGGATTTGGACGAATCTTTGAAAAAGACACTGTATCGCACTTTGGAAGGCCTTAAGAGAAGTTAAACAGAAAATCAGATCTATGTCGCATGTAATAACGTAACCAATATTTGTGAATATCAGATTCTGAAATTGTTTGTCTATGCTCTAACATTCAATAAAGTCATTTTTCCTAACTGCAAAATGCACATACTTCCTTTCATATATCTCATAAAATTTATATTCTGAAGACAGTCAGTCTCAGGAATAAATGTTGAGAAACTGATGTGTAAACGAACACACATTATGCATTTTAAAGTTTAAAATGTGTGAAGCAAAATACCCAAGAACCGGTTTGCTTGTACCACATTCATATAAGCAAACTGAATAAAACTGGTTTTCATTCATCTTAATTTTATAAATCAGTATTAATATTTTAGAGTTTTTGCAGAAAAGCATCGAAATTAAAATTAGAAAATAAGGCAGATGCCTGAGTACAGCCTACACATAGACTAAAAATTGGACAATGTAACCCAACTGCTAACAAGCGCGTGATCATGGCAAGACAGATTGAGACAAATTAAGATAATACAGAATTTATTAATCAGTAAGCACTATTACAAAGGACAGTTCCAAAGACACATTTACGATCGTCGAAAAACTACGACAAACACGCTAAAACAATTATCAACACAGCCTTCAGGTTATAACGGTGAAGACGGCATCCCGTCGAAGCACTAAAGTACAGCTCCCGACTGGATCGATTGTTCTCAAGCTAATCTCTGAACTCAAAACACTACCACTACTCTTCCAGGTCAGGTAGTGTATATATAACTTTAACTTACATTCTAGAATATTCTCGAAAAACCGCTAAAAATGTCGTCTAGAATGTTCTAGCTCCATCTATGACATACCATCAAATGGGCGATTTCGCCCCAAATCTGGACACCCTGCCTCTTGCCATTTTCTGGCAGCCGTAAGCTCACTTTGCGGGGAAGCTATCTCTCGGCGGCTGGGCATTTCGCAACAATATGGAAGGATAAACCACGTTTTAAAAGATGATAAAATGGAAGAAAATGAAGGATACGTGTCGAACGATAGGACAGCATTTCTGTGGATATTTTATCTTTTGGCTTTAGGATTTAACATGATTCGAAATTCTTTCTTTTACGATGTAAATGATACAATATGAATACATTTTGACAATTAAGTTTTTCACTTTGATACCAACACACATACTATCAGTGTGCAGAGTCATTAGGTTATTTTGAAGCAGGTGTACACGAAAATTGTGCAATCTCTAGCCGGGTCTTGAACTGGACCCCTCGAATACGCGCCGAGTGTGCTACCGTTACACCACAATGGCATGCGGTAAGGTGGGAGAAAATACCTAAAATATACCCCTTTTAAAGGGCGACTGAGCCTTAGAGGACCCAATTCCGAAATCCTGGTGGTGAAGAATCATCATCTGCCAATTTTTAGTTCGGGCGCCAGTGTAGATTCATTAGACTATTTTGAAGCAGAATATATGAAAAATGAGTAATGTCCTAACCGGGACTCGAAACTGGACCTCTAGAATACGCGCCGAGTGTGCTGCCGTTATACCACGAAAGCATGCTGGAATGAGGGAGAAATACCTTACAATGTTACGGAATGTGGAATTCCTGGATATGTACAATCCAAATGCAATACCTGCACAAGATCTAAAGAAGAAGCAAAAGTGTCTTTAAATAGGGTCAATTTGTTTTCGATCGAATAACCCGAGTCTCCATCCAGTTTCATTATCCTTAAAATTTGTAGAGGGAAAGTGTACGTGCTGATATAGTTCGACTGTCTGAAGCGCAACCCTGGTTGCCATTCTGCCAAAACACATAGACTCGTTCAAAAGGGGCGGTATTACTTGCTGCGACGTGAAAGGTCTTCTCTTCTCCGGAAAGAGCTATGCTAGAGGAAAAGAAAGTCTCCATCCTTCTACCCTATTTTGAGAATAATTCGGTCCGAATGGCGCATGCGTGTTTGCGCTCATGGTCGCGAATGATGCGGTCGAACTATACCCGTGCATCACACTCTATTGCAAAGAAAAAGTTACACCATGTACCGCAAAGTAAAGTCTGGAGTCCTGAAGGAAAACCTCGAGGATAAGAGAAATTAATATTCTTATTCCATAATTCAAAAGAATTGTGAAATGCATGGTATTAAAATATCTAAGTGAAAAATAAGCAACAATATTAACTGGAAAATAAAAGATGTCAGTTATTACTTCTAAATGGAATGAAGACTCCAAATGACTATCCGAAAAAGGTACGTACTGTTTCTAATGTTTCTAAAGTGAAATCGGCAACGAAAGAAAATCTGCCGACCCAGAAATCAATTGAAAAGCTTTTAAATACATCTGTAGCCACAACAATAAATAAAATAAAATAACAAACCAAGATTTACAACTTAAAAAAGTTAAATAAGCATTCAAGTTATGGCTTGTCTAATCAGAAATTTTAAGTATTTTTATGAGATGACAACAGCTGGACTCATTGCTCTGATTATACATTTTTGCATTATACATTTTTGAGGCGGCTAGGTTTCAAAGAAATACTACAGCAAACATAAGAGAATGTATGGCAACCCCTAACACGTTACTGAGAATTCTAAAGCTAAGCTGCTTTTAAATATTTTGTGATTTTGCTGTTGAATTTTATGTCTCGTAAGACGAAGAAAGAGATGCTTAATGATAAATCTAAGAAAGAGGTAAAATAAGTGTGTTTGCAGGAACGAATCCATGAATAGATTTGTAATCTGCGATCCTCAGCGAGAGTATAAAAATCCTCAACAAATCCTCTGTGCGAAATTAAAATCTGAATCTTTTCAGACTTCCTTTTTTTTCTTCAATTTAATCTGAAAAAAAGCAAAACTAGACGCTATTCTTTGTTGCATATAAATGTTACTCAACTTTTCCTAGATTAAAATTTAGTTATACTTTGAATCTTTAATATGCAAATAGAATATTGTTTCTACTAAACAATCCTCCTCAATATCAATAAAATCACAAAAGACATTTTTCTTCCGCTTCCATTCGAACATACGTCTCTAATTACTGAGTAGGATATCCGGCCATTTCTTTCTCAGCTCAAATTCTTTTGTGTTCGAAGAGGAAACAACTGCAATTTGGTATTGGTATAACCGTTGAAAGGAAACTGTTTCTCACTTATTCAAATAGGCATTGCAACAGATCAAGTCCTTCAGTAACAGGAAGGATACCCCAAATTTGAACCAAAATGTGGTTTCTACTCTTCGCGTATTTCATCGCATTATCCTCAGGTAAGATAAGAATTTTGTGTTTAACCAGTTAACTGTGGCGCCCTCGTTTAAGAGTGCGCACCGTTTTGTGTCGCCAGAATCGAGCCATGACGAGTAGATTCATGAATCAGAGAGTAATCTGCTCTGGTAAGATATTGCATGAAAAAGATGGGTTTATTTTATAAAATAAAAAATTCTATTACTAATATTTACTTATTTGGTTAACATAAGCATATATAACATACACATTAAACTAAAAACGCAATAAATTAAATTAATTATTATACATATAAAAGTAAGAATTTAAATTCCTGCTGTGGAGTGATATTCAGCGAAACAGGGTACTATACACAATGGGACTTCGCAACACGAACACCAGTAACGCGATTCCTTCCTGATGTTACGTTTGTAGCAATGCAAACACCTTCGCGTAGGTTTTTTTTTTTTTTTTTTTCCTCCGATGTTCCGATATCCGGAACATCGAGTTTGTGTCGATTTATTTCTTTCAATTGGATACGTCGCAAAAGTCTCTTCAATAAATTTGAACAAAACGTTGATACGCGATAAAGTTCCATTATTTATTTTTTTTATATAATGTGAATGCATTCAGACACATAATGTCTAAGAAATGAAAAAATATCTTTTTGTAGTACTTTTTGAGTCGTTTTCTTGCTATGGAGTACGCTATTATAATTCCATCGCTCATATCCACTCCACCCATTTTTTATTATAATCAATCACTAGCTCCGCTTTTCTTTGTTTCTATTATGTTGCTTCATACGCATGTCGAGTATACTCGTCAATACACAAAATCGGGCCGCTTCTCCATGACAAGTATACTCGTCAATCACAGTTAACTGGTTAATCTGAATGCATGGAAAAGGTAGATTAGCTGTGCATACATTGCTCCATATCTTATTTAACAAACTGAGGTGCTTCTTGCTGAAGAAGCTAAATCACCTATTGTGATTAAACGTATCCCAAACAAAATCCTGCAAAATTTTCAAATTGTTTACATGCAAATTTGTACTTTCCCCCAATCTATGTAGATAGGTAAAGGAGGTAATGTCATAAAATTCAATAGCTAGTTTTCACTGGATAAGTACCACGAAGGGTTCCCACAAGGCGTTTTGATTATTTTTACAATGGTGTTAGTCTTCCGGTGCGTGAAGATTTTTAACCGCAATAACTCTTCTATGAAATTTCCAAAAATTATTTTCCGTACTTAAACTTTCTGCAGTCAGATAAAAAGACGATTTTACTTTGGGTAAAATTGGACCACCAGAAGTGGTATTTTTCTTCAAGCCCATAACAGTTTTTAACAAACAACTAGAAATGATAATTTACCAGAAACTCTGAACAAATTCTCATAAAAACTCATATTATGACAAGATCCAAAATTTCCCAGATTTGTATTTAAACCTCGCGTATACATATATGATATACATACAATTACAACCGAACTTATTAGATTTTGACTATATATGATAAACCGAATGTCGAAGAGAATGATTTTTATAACGGCGTTTCATTTGCAGAATTTCAAATAATTTATAATGCGCTTATTCTCTTGCAATGTTGACGATGACGAGGCACAAAAGCAAAGAGATTCGAAAACATCTATTGCTTCTCTTCATATTGATGCTATATACACGGTAGTCAATATTCGACTGTCATTAAAAAAAATTAACGAGCACCTAATATTTAAAGACGCCGCTAGTATGTACGTGCAGATCAAAATGAATTTAGATTTTTTAATACAACGGACAATGACAAATTAATTTTTTTAATGCAATGATGTAGAAGAAAATTAAAATATGCTATTCGTTTCAAAACATTTATGTTAAACACATTATATAAACAATTACTTTTCTTTAGTTAAAAAACAATTAAATTAACCGGCCAACATTTGATTATTCTGGTATAAATTTAGGAAAATCAACTTCTATTCTGTGGCCAATTACATCTAATAAATATAATATAATAATTAGTACGACAGACATTTCTGTTTATTGCAATTATATTTTGATTCCAAACGACAAACCGGAAGTGATACATTACTTAAAGCTCTCTGCTATCTAAAACATGAAACTTCCGGGAGGCCACGTCACATTTTGAGATCTGACGCTAACGTAGTTGAATGAATTACTAACAGACGAGTTTCAGAGATATGAATTTAAAAAATCTGACAGTAACACATTTGCATTTAGAGTTTCAATCAGAATGATAAAGCTAATACTCTTTCTCATGTGATTAATTTGAAATAAGAAAAAGAAATGAAACTAAATTCAAACGGGACCGTGCAATACCTCTTGTAGTCGTTCATCTCTAAAGACTAGCAGGGCTAAATGAGGTCCATCACACTGTGCCCCCTAAAGAAATCCTTAATCAATAATGGATTGTCAGTAAGATTCTGCCTGGAGAGTCTCAGGCAAGCAAGAATGCGATCAGGGGAAGCTTGCTCAGAAGAAGACTTGGTGCAGATTTCAAGACGTGTGGAACCCTCAAAACATGTCAAAGATCTAAGGTGCCCATTGAGGAAGGAGCGTGAGAGTAATTGATCTTGCTTGTTGCAATCAAGTCCCGAAGAGCCACCTGGCTGATTACTCAGTAAAATCAATAATCAGCCAGGTGGAACCAAGTAGTGCTCAATTGTTAACAGCACTAACTGTTCTTCTTGCTCAGAAAAAGAGTCACCTGGCTGATTACTTTGTAAGATCAGTAATCAGCCAGGTGAAATCAAGTGTTAACAGCACCAAGTGTTCAAGTGTTAACAAAGTGTTAACACCACCAAGTGTTCAAGTGATGACCAAGTGTTAATAGCACCAAGTGTTCTTCTGAGGTGCTATTAACTTATGGTGCTCAGAAGAGCCACTTGCTGATTACTCTGTAAGATCAGTAATCAGCCAAGTGGAACCAAGCATAACTCTCAAAAAATGTCACAGATCTCAGGTTCCCACTGAGGAAGCGGGTGTGGGTAATTTGATCTTGCCTGTTGCAATCAAGTTCCAAATAGCCACCTGGCTGATTACGCTGATGCCAGAGGTGCACCGGTGGATCAAGCCAAGGGGTTTTACTCTTTCACTTAAATATTGGGAAAAGCTCCATATAGGTGAGAGGCGTAGAGGTTCCAAGGCATCTCTAGCACCGGCCTTGGCCAGGCTGTCTGCAATGCCATTGCCCAAGATGTTAACATGGGAAGGAAGCCACTGTAAGTGAATCATATGAAACATGGAAAGATGCTTCAGCCTTTAAATAACATTCACTCCTATATTATCGCCCCCACTACGCTAACAGACAAAGCGTTGAACAGAATAGTAAGGATTCAGATTTTTTTTTCCCATCAGCGAGTGACAAAAGTATCGCTCAGATGGATTCGTGAGCGATCAAAATGGATATTTTCGTTGAAATATACCGTATTTGCCGGCATATAAGAGGCACTTTTTCCCTTTGAAAATAGGTCCGAAAAAACGAGATGCGGTTTATACATCGATACTCAGTTTCTGATTGCTTTCATTTCGGGAAATTTTCTCTATTCGGAGTTACGCGATTATTTTTCTTGTTTCCTTGCGGAGTGTGGGAATATTACAATTACGTTGAATTCAGAGAAGTCATCGACGATCATAGCTGGATTCGTTTAAACTTTCCGGTTTTTGTGGACGACTTTTAAGTGTGTGAAATTTTACTATTTAATTTTCTTAAATTTGTTGGCATGTTATGTCTCAAAAACAACGTCGGCATTACTATAACATAGCATACAAGCTACGTGTGATTGTGCATGCTAAAGAACATGGAGGACTCAGATGCTGATTTAGAAGAGGTTTCAAGTGACTCGTCATTTAGCTCTGGAGATGAGTATCTGTATTTTGACGCAGAAGATTATAAGTTGTTCTTTCCATAATAGATTGGGCATTTGCATAAAATATTACTTTATGTTTAAAATACTGTAAATTCATTATGATGATCAGTAATAAAGTTTTATCCTTCTACAAGGTGTATAAACAAGAGGGTGCGTCTTATCCACCGGCAAATATGGTAATACCTAAAGGTTTTCTTGATTAGAATATACCCTTTATTTCAAACAGAAAAGTAAAACGGGCGGCAATGTCGCTGAGATGTTTCGGTTTGTAATCTCTTGCTAAGATCTTGTTGGCAGTCTCTTTTTTATCTCATTTTATAAATATTACATTACACAGAAACAGCCAAAAAAGTAATAAAATAAAAACAGAAAAACACACACAAAAAAAAAAAATAAATAAAATAAAGAAAAGAAATCTGAAAGTTTACAGATTTTATATCACGGCCAAAGAGGCGTTTTGTCCCCTTTTTGTGTGTTACCTTTAAATACATGTTCTTCGCACTTAAACCATAAAAATTCAATTCAACAGCAATATCCCAAAACAGTTTAAAAAGAGCATATCTTTAGAATTTCCGATACACAGTCTCAAGCGCTGGAGATAAGTTTTTTTTTTTTTTTTTTTTTTTTTTTTGCATTCATTGCAACAGAATTTCGGTGTATATTTTATGTAGAAGTTTTCTTTTTTGTATTTATTTCATATATATAATTTAAACAACGAGAAGACCATAAGTTTTAATACATACAGGTTCGCCTGATGAACTTGATGAACCTACTGAAGAACATCATATTTGTGAAGAACACCCCTACACAGCGTGTGAAGCTCTAAACCTGGAAAAGTTTCTTTTCCCAGAAAATGAAGAAGAATTTGCCAAACTTTGTGTGTAGGTATTTATATAAAAACAGTGTTTCGAATGCATATTTTAAATATGCTTAAAAATATAATCAGCTGAAATTTAATTGCGCTCACATAACAGCATTTTTAACTACAATCATTTTAATTCTTACGTGCAACAGATATTTGTAACAACATCACAAACGCAATTATGGAACAATAAATCAATATAAAGGCGGCCACATTAGCACTGTGACGGGCAACGGTGAACGTACATAAAAAGAAATCAAACTTTAAAAAAAATGCACCAAAAAAAATCTGAAAGCTTTCAGGCTTTATATTACGCCCAAAGGGGCGTTCTTTTAACGTTTAGCGTGCTACTTTTTTTTTATTAAATAACATGTTCTTCATACTTAAACCATAAAATCCAATTCAACAGCAATATCGCTTTGAAATAGTTGAGTTTGTTACTCCAAAATTCGCTAAAGAATCCGTTATGAAATCAATAATAAAACAAATTTCAAATTCCAAATTCGGGCTTCCAGATGACCATATTCGGGTGGAGACGTACGTGATTCAAAATTCGATGGCTGACGTACCGTTGTTTTATCACAATGTCAGAAACATACATACATTTGATGTAGATTCTTCATTATTCAATTTTTTAAATATAATATAAGGCTGTAATATTTGGTAGCAACAATTAAAAACGTATTTCGCCATTTATAGTGAATCGACGCGAAATGCCAAAACGAAATTAATAGCCCTTGTAGGCAAATTATCCTTTTAGGCTAATAATATAATACTAATTATGCTTATATATCCTTCACAGAATAAGCCTGAAAACCAATAGTCATTTTTCAACCGTTCAGTGGTGATCCATGTTTTAATAGGTCCTTGTTCATAGAAGATGGTCGTCCACAGCGAACACCATCTTTGACGCTAAAACTTCCACTTTTCAAGCCATCTTCGAATTGTGTCATCAGAATCCACATTTCTCCCATATATAAACAAATATTTTACGAACAGGCCGATTAGCATTATTTTCCTGTATGGAAATAAAAGAGCATAATATAAGGAAAATGATCTTTTGCGTTCTCCACACTTAGCACTGCATTGAAACAAAAATTATGATACAAAAGATGCTAGAATTATGTAAAGAAGAAAGTACTTTTAAGCAACCACTACGATTTAGGTCACTTTCTTATAAATAGGAAGAAAATATTATGAGGAAAACCTTCGATATGCAAAACCACAGAACATTTCGGATGACCCAATATTTACCCGTCTTGATGATTTGACATACAATTTGTTTTGTCTGCGTAGTGTCTTTGTTGAAAATAGATTGCCCCCCGTGTTGTCAGACAAAACGCAAAGGGAGAGAGAATATAAGATTTCATTTCACAGATGTGCAGTCTTCAAGTTAAACATGAAGAATCTCAAAATAGAGTACGCTACGAAACAGTCTCAAAATCCTATGCAGATAAATGGAATTATTATTATTTATTCAAAAACTCCTAGCAGACGAAACATACAATCAGCATAATACCGAATACGTAACAACTGTACAAAGTCACGCACACTATCAAACGTACTATTAAAAATAGTTACAAAAACCTTCTATTTAAAAATCGTAAATAATGAGCTAAAAGGAGAAAAATATTTTACTATGTAGTTTATCTGAATTAATACACTAAAAAATTTGCTTTACACAGAATTCCTCTACAATTTTATATCACGAATAACATACGCATGGACTATCAAATAAACGAAATGTATTCATTTCATTTTATTGTCAAAAGCATAAACCTTTATCTTTATAAATTTATTAAGGGCATTATTATTCGTGATATAAAACTGTAGATGAAAATGTTTTAATCTCTTAACTACTCCCATTAACCTGCAAAATGAAACAAAATTCTCTTTATAGGTCATTAATTACTTTACGAATTTTAAATGAAAACTTATTTTTAAATACTTTTTTTAATACCGTGTTTACTCGCGTAATAGTCGAACCCCCGTTTTGAAGCAGAAAAAAACGTCAAAGAGTACAATATTGCTTAGTAGATTTCCCCGCATAATAGTCGCACCTAGTCTTTCATATTGAAAAAATTGGCAAAACAAGTGGCAAACTACCGCTCGACCTCTGGTGGGGCATTTAGTACAAAAACTTAACTGATACTTGCACAGGGACTTTCTTTTCTTTTCACCATCGACGGAACAGCTGGCCCACTGGGTTAGGTGCTTTTCAGCCTGTTGGATCCCGTCGATGGAATTTAAAAAATGCATGAATAAATATAAATAAAGAGCTTAGTACTGTGTCCTCCGAGGATTGGCCACGAAACGAGGAACATTGAAGTGAAGATCAGAACATGGAAAGAAGGTGCATGGTGGGGACTGCTAAGACTAAGCGGAACACATTTCACTATTATCGTACATGTTAAGCATATAGTTATATTAAGGATGTGCTATAAAAATCAGGTACAGATGTAAAGATGACCAAATACATTACAAACTGTGGAATACATTAAATGATTCCGCCAAGCATCCTTTGTTAGAAAGATCCATCCTTTAAAATGTTTTAAAAAACTCCAAATGCTCTTTATTTAGAAAGAAGATTTTATGCAGGCATTTTGAATGTTTTTATCTACTTAAGATATAATCTTTATGGAATGATGAGGAATTGTTTTACTTTGAAGTTCATGATCATTTGAAAAAATTAGATAATGCGAAATCTCAAATATTATTAAAGACCAAATTATTTCTTTCTTCAAGAATTACTTTAATGAAAATTCTGCATTTGGCATATTGTCAGTTCTAAATTTGTTAAATAATTCATTTCCAGCATACCAGAAATTTGTGAAATTTAACATTTTCTGAAGTCTGCCAAAAATCAGAACAAATATAATTTATAAAAATTAAAAGCCTATTTATTTTTTTAACCTTAAAATATTTTTCAAAGTTTTTCTACATTTTTAAACTAAAATTTCTTTACTTGAATTCTTAAAATTATACTAATAATGCATCTTTTCTGTTTAATGAGTCAATATACTCTTATCTAAATTACTGAGCTAATTTTTTTTTGAAGCTTTAAAAAAATATTTTGTACATATGAGCATTAACGAAAATCCGAAACTTTTCAGATTTTATATTACCCCCAATAGGACGTTTTCTTAACGTTTTGTGTGGGACCTTCATTTAAAATACCTTGTTCTTCACTTAAAACATAAAATTTAATTCAATGACAATATCACAAAATAATTTAGAAAGAGCACAAAGCGCAGTGCTCTTTCTAATAATAATAATGACAATATCACAAAATAATTTAGAAAGAGCTGATACGCAGCCTCACGCGCTGGAGATAAAATATTTTTTTTTCTGTACAGTGCTGCCATTCCTCGCTTCGAAATCGTTGAGTTTCTTAAAAGATCATAAATGCTTTACAAAATATGAAGCAGCTAATAAAATGAATTCCAAATTCTTGCCTTCAGATGCCCATACTCGGGTTGAGACGTGCTATTCAAAATTGGATGGCTCTAGATACCGCTGTTTTATCACAGTGGGAGAAACATACATGCATTTACGCATATTCTTCATTATTTAATTTCTTTAAACATAATACAGGGCGATAATATTTAGCGGAACCAACTTAAAAGGTGATTCAGACTTATAAAATTTTCGACGCAAAATCCGAAAACGAAATTAACAGGCCTTCTCGGCTAGAACCCTTCTGGCTTAAATATATATTTTGTAATGTACTTTATTGCTACTCGAAAAAGCTGGCAACCCTACTTACTGTAACCACTCAACGTTTGAAGTTTTCATATATGTACATTCAACACAAGCAACAAAAAGCTTTGGCCTGAATTCAGAGAGCAAACATTGAAATATAACAAATCTCTGTGGCACATGAAAAGACAAAATGCCTAGAGAGTTTTATTCAGATCAAAAAGGAAAGTTTTAAAATAAAGTAAAACTTAAAGTAACTACTTAGCACTTTCTGGTAATTGTGATGTAATGATCTAGCTCATTCTATATACAAAAATTCATCGGAAATTCCTTTTCAAAGGACTTTAAACGCTAGCACACATTCATGCTAAACTTTATTCTGTTTCAGAGTAGTTAAAAGCTATGTGGAATGTATGCACAAATATTCCAAAGCCTGTAACATAAAGATATTCCCAGCGGCCGGAGAATACGAAAGTATCAATAGCCTGGTAAGCGAAGTCTGCGATAAAGACACTTTGCTGCATAAAGGTGAGTTTTTAAAAAAAATGTCATTGCTGCGAATGCCCGGATGTAAGGAACGAATCCTACTTTTGTATACATTTAATGATATTTTATAATGATATCATTAAATGTAATTTAATGATATTAAATTACATTTAATGATATTAATTACATTTAATGATATCATTATAAAATATCATTAAATGTATACTAATATAATTAAACTTTACATTACATTTAATGATATCATTATAAAATATCATTAAATGTATACTAATATAATTAAACTTTACATTACATTTAATGATATCATTATAAAATATCATTAAATGTAATCTACATTAATTGCATTTAATGTAGATTACATTTAATGATATTTTATAATGATATCATTAAATGTAATGTAAAGTTCCCATTTAAAGTTAGGTACGCTGTTTTGAAATTCCAACCCATGTGACCGATTTCTTTCACAGAACTGTTTCAGGATCTAGCAATGCATTGCCATCAGCTTTTCCTCCTTCTACTCCTTCAACCCTCTTTTTTTCAAAATATTTCTATGGGCATTCTAAACAGTTCCATCTGCATTAATTTAGTTCCATCTGCTCCATACTGAATATGTGGATTTGCACCAATGTTGTTTGCGGTCTTCGAACATATTACTACGGACATTCTAAACAGTTCTATCCCGTCTTAGAGAACATTTCTATAGATATTCTAAATATTTCCTACCACTTCAGATCGGATAGGTGGATCTGTCTGCACCAGATTTTATTTGCAGTCTTCGAGAACATTTCTATAAACGTTTTACACTGCTCTATACGCTTCAAATTGGATTGATAGGTATGTCTGTGCCAGTTGTCTGAGGTCTTCGAAAACATTTCTACATGCATTTTAAATAATTCCGACCGCTTCAAATTGGATAGGTGGATCTGTTTGAAGCAGTTGCTGTTTGAGGTTTTCAAGAACATTTCTGTGGACGTTCTAAAGAGTTTCATTCGCTCCAGACTGCGCATGTGGTCTTGCTTCAACAGTTTGTTTTATGGACAAACTAAATAGCTCCATAAGCTTCATATTCGATAAATGGATCCATTTGAAACTTTCCTTTAAACTTTTTTTTCACTTTAAATGACTTTTAGGAAGCTCTTTACAGAGTACGTTTTCAGAACAGAGTGAGTTTTTTCTGTTCAAAGCGCCTCTTTGCTTTCAATCGATTTAACAAATGGAAGGAACATTAGGCGAATTATCAATTGTTATAAGAGTTGCATTTTTTGACATCCTGTATTCTATATTCCAAGCATCAAACATTTAACAAAGAATATACGTTGGAAATATGCTGTAATATATTCTGAGTCGCATACTACCTGTTTAAAACGTAAAACATTTGCTTTTATTGCTTGTTAAGAAATGATTCATCTATAAATTAATTAATTTTTGTATGTTTCTCTTTTTTATTTACACTGCGTAATGATTTGGAACTTTGAAATCTAATTAGCTTTAATTATGTGTTTCTTGCAGCCTATTTGTTAAGTGCTCCATGTTACGAGTACGCGGTGTACAACCTCAGCGAAGTTTGCTTTGAACCAGTGGCAGAACTCTTTTATGATATCGAAGTACAGATGGCGCTAGATTCTCTGCATACACCTCATAAAAACCCTGAGTACCTAGGAACTGCTAAACTGAAATGCTTGTAAGCATGTATTTAATTTCAATTAACCTATCACTGTCACCTGAATACCAAAATGCCGAATGTGCTTATCTTTCTTTTTTGCATCTCAACTGTATTAGGAAAAAATATTCGAGAAAATGCAACCGATTTCATCTAAACGTACATCTAGAAAATGTATAATCTGTACTTTTTAGATACCTTTCGTTATTTCATATTTTACATAGCGAAAACCAGAAGTTTATATTTTTAGATTCTGAATAGACGCAAAAACTGTTATATAAAAATCGAAATTTCGATAATGATAAATTTTTTTAATTTTTTTTTTTATCAAAGCAGAAAACATGTAGGTTTGTGGTTTTATTGCAGTGATTACTTCTAAATTTATTTTTCTGCATAAATCACACTGATATGCTAATCAGTTTATTTTAAGTGTAACTTATTGATCATTACGATAAGTGAATGATTTTCACGAAATAATCGGAAATTACTTATATAGCACCATTGTCCTTTTCTAGATCACAATATGCTTTAGTCAGGATTTAACATTAGCTAATAAAAAGATTCACATTTTGAAGACAAAATATCCGCTTTTAAATTAATTGAAAATCACTTGCAACAAATATATTAATTTCAGAAGCCAAACTGTAATTTGAATTTAAATATTTCTAGCTGTAACAAATACATGGAATTATTTTGTCGAATTTAGAGTTGCTTAATATGTAGAAAGCTGGAGAAGCTGAGCGGGGCATTGCCAGATGGTCTCACACGAATAGTCCCAGCGCACTAACCGTGCATTTCCTTCCCAATTTTGATACAAAGCACCCGAAGGATTCGAAAATATAACAGGTTTTTCCTCTTTTGGAAAACCACTTTCGGTTGGCTAGTAGTTTAAGTGCCTCGATGCTGCATAGATATCATACACTTACAAATATCAGTGCCTCATTCGGAATTCGTGTCCAGACCCTAAGCTATAGCAGCCAGAGTCGCTAACCGCTATCCCGATCAAGGCGGGCTTCATAGAATACACTAAGAATACTTAATATAACACACAGGTTAACACTAAGAATTCTAGACCTAGTGTCAACGTTTACAAATTTCTAATCAGTTTCTTCAGTACCAGCTAAAACGATCTTCAGGTTAAAAAGTAAAGTAAGTTCATTCTAATTTAATGCCAAGTTGCTCTTACATAAAGCAACCTATTATAGCTCTTCACTTGCACATATCAACGGTAGATGAAAAATGCATGCATGCACGTCACATCGATGTGATGGGTATACCATACTCGTATACTTGATGCCTACCACACTGATGTAGGACATTTAGCCACCACGGCCATTTAGTCGACAGAACATTCAGCTCGCAAATCCAATTAGCCAAAAAAAGAACATTTAACTGACTAATCCATCAAGCCGAATAGATAGTACACTGCTGGCCATAAAAGTTTCAACACCATGAAGGAAAGTAAATACAAAAATTATATTTATTGTACTTGAACATAGTGGCATGAAAACAAAATGATTAATTTTGTAAGACGTTTGGGGGTGTACATGGGTGAGAAATTAATAGAAACAGCTGCCACACCTGGAAGCTAAAGCGGCCCTTACCCGGTTAGGCGTGGATGACAGAAACGGGCAACTCATTCCATGCTGCTTCAAGTTTATGCCCCACTTCATCAACTGCATTAACTGGAGAGAGGAGGTGGGCCAGTCCCTCAACAACCCATGCCCGGATGTTTTCAATGAGTGACAGATCTGGAGACCGTGCAGGCAAGGTCAGAAATCGGATATCCTGTGTATCAAGTAAGGTCAGAACACGTGTCTTGCCTTATCTTGTTAGAAGAAGGCGTTTGGCAAGACTCGAAGATGGAGCACAACAACTGGACGTAAGATGTCAGAAATGTACCGATCTGCGTTCAAATTACCGTCGAACCGGACTAGAGATGTGCGTGTCGTATACCCAATGGCTGTTGAACCACCACACCAGATACAGGGCCCCAATACCGATATCGAATGCAAGCAAGCGACTTGCGTTCTCCTCGGAGCCTCTAGACACATATACGGCCATCAAAATACTGCACGCGGAACCGGGAC
Source organism: Stegodyphus dumicola (assembly GCF_044657685.1). Classification (NCBI taxonomy): domain Eukaryota; kingdom Metazoa; phylum Arthropoda; class Arachnida; order Araneae; family Eresidae; genus Stegodyphus; species Stegodyphus dumicola. The sequence goes on along the minus strand of NC_140770.1, from coordinate 275,998,783 downwards.
TCGTCTGAAAAGACGAAATCGTGCCATTCCTCTATCCAGCCTTGTTGTTCGGCGCACCAGAGTCGCCATCTCTTTCTATGCTTTATTGTTGAGGAAAGCCGAAGGAGTGGTTCACGCTGCTACAAACGTTGACGCACCGTACAAGCGGATACCGGGCATGATGCAAACATATCCATTTCCTGACTAATGGTCCATGATATGGTTATACAATTTTGCAAGGCTGACCCTACTATATGTCTGTCCTCTCGGCCGTAGCCACAGAAGGGTATTGAGATCCTGCATGCTGTTCAGTATGACCCTCAGCAAGCCACTGATTTCATATTCGCCTGAGTGGTTTGAAATCGAGCAGTGCGACATCACGGAACAATAATCCACCACTTTCGATAGGCAACGATCCCCTGTCTATCGAATTCTGACACTTGCTGGTAAGCATTTCTTCTTATTATTCGAGGCATAATACGATAGTCTGAGCAAATTGCGACCTTACAAACCGATCACTTTCCGAATGAGAAATCCCCTTTACAACTTTTCTTTTATGCTTCTTAGTGCTTCATATGTCGTTTCTCTCTCCTATGTTGTCTAAATACGCTGAAATACTAATTATTTGCATATCCCAACCTCTTTTTCCTCCCATGCGGTTTTGACGTTCGACAGATCATTCCTTCGTGGTGTTGCACTTTTAATGGCCAGCAGTGTACATACCCAGCACGGTTATTTAGCCGACAGCGCTTTTAAGCGACAACACGTTTCGCTGAGGAAACATATATTTAGAAGTAAATATAGGACAGTATTTTAGAGAACGTTGTCAATATGTAACCTTAATGTTCTATTCCAGAGTACAGAGCTAGATTTACAATCGGATTTTCCGCGATTTATAATCCCTAAACCAGAAAACGTATTGGCTTGCGATGCCATTGGATTTTTCCCAAACCAAAATTGTCCCAACTATCAGCACTTATTTCTGGCACATTCAACAGCTATCGTGATATCTTTTAACCTTCGAAGGCTTCCTTACTTTACCTTCGAAGGCTTTCTAGGTCTTCCTTACTTTCAGAGCTTTGTAATTTCTAAGACGAAAAATAGCTTAAACCCACTTATCTGCAAAGGTTAACTATACTGCTTCGCGAGTTACTCTAGATAGTATTTAACTATTAAACGCATGATAAAACTCGAAGGTAAATGTTAACCTGTAACTAATTAACTATAACTTGTGGTTGTTGAAATTCTAAGATAATTTCAACGAAAATTGAGATCTTCTCGTCCCTAAACATTGAACTCGTCGTAATCGCTAAACCAGAAACAAAGAAAATATCCATATTCGGCAAGGCGATTAACTCAGATTAATCAACTTTAGAGCAAATAGCACTTACAAATGTGAAAGAGTTTCGGCTTTTTATTTATTTTTTTTTACTGATGTTTGTTAAATGGCAGGTTTGGCTTTATGTAAAATTATATGAAAATGCCGTTCTACCGTATTCTAACAATTTTGTTTAAATTCTCAGGGAAAATGTTGTCATTGTCTCTTGTGTGGCTGAGTATGCAGCTATAAACTGCCTTACTTACGCCGGGCAAGCTACTGTAGAAATTGCTCGTCGATCATACTACGTGACAGATTGCCCTACTGAAACCGTAAAAGAACTCTTAATTGCATTATGGAAACTGGATACCTATCGGCCTTTAAAAAATTCCCTGATACGAACTTTGGAAGGCATAACATTCTGAAACTGAAGAATTGTTTTCCAGGTGAACGATTTCGATAGCATTTGTAATTAAATTATAATATTAGTTTGGAAATTTTGCGTACGTTGCAAATTTAAATAAAGACATTTCTTTAAAATCATACCCTTATGTTTGGTTTGTGAATATTTACATGTCATTGCCACTGAGGCATTTATTTCTTTGATACTCAGCCTTTTTAAATAGAAATAAATTTTTAACTAAATAACGGAATAATTATTTGTCCTTTTCCGAATTTAAAACTTCTCATGTTTTACAAAAACAAAGACACTTATTGCATTCTTATAAAATAATAAAATGTATATGCTAATTCTTTATTTCGATAAAGCAGTGCTGGTACTGCATAAGCAACAAGACTGAAAAATTTTACAGAAAACAAAGTACAAAAATTAGACAATAGTTTAAGGTAAATTTGTTTTTTCATAATAACCAGAAAGTTAAGAACATTAGAGCAAAATGTACTAAACAAAAAAACAGCACACGTAGTGCAATTTTGTGGTTGAGAATCAGATTCCTTATATGCTCAGTTTTCAGAGAAATGAATTTTGACAGCTATACATCTTTTCGCAAGTTCATGACGAAAAAAAAATCTTTTTTTTTCCTCGAGACGGATCGTAAACTACATTGCTGGCAATACAATAATAATAAAGTTTGCACCATACCCTTCCTAGGCACAATGTAATGATTAGTATTTCAGCACATATGCAAATCAGGTGAGCCAGTAGCGCCACGTAGAAGAACCATAACACATAAAGGAGAGAATGCTGTTTTAAGTACTGGAATTGTGCATTTTCTACTGCTTCTCTGGGTGGAACACTAGTGTTTGTTGGTAAGTTCAATAATTAATAATTATTAAATAACTTACCTAGAATTTTCATTGAATTCTAGTTACCTGGAAATACTTGAATTTGACAAAGAGACTCAAACAATGGAATAAGATTTTTATCAGCTGTTAGAATTGTTTACATGAGTTCATCATTTCTTAGCATCGAATACTAGTAGTTTGGTTTTATTTAATCTGTTGCCACAAACACACGGCAGAATTAAAAATTACATTACGAATTAAACATCTGACGTGAGGGGAGCGCCATCTAGGAGCAATCATTTGAGAAAGCTCTGAATTTTACTGAGGAAGATTTGTTACTTGTTAAGACTGAGGATTATCCTTCCAAAAGCTTGGTTTGATTTATTGAGATTACGGCAAAGCACACTAGCGCTATCTGCCTAAGAGAAAAGATGCCTTCGTGAAGGACTTTCTAAGGGAAAGTGGCTGGCATACACGTTACACTTGGGGAAAACCACAAAACTTTACCACAGCGACTTTACCACTCGGCCGCTGCTGGGCCCTTATCATTGCAAGAAATGGCCTATTGTGTTTGACAAAAATAAGCCAAAACTACTAGCAGTAAATAACTGGTAGATTCAGAAAGGGAAAATCGACAAATTGGAGCTATAGCACAATCCTTCTCTCGCCACGGAAGAGAGTACTGATCACACAGCAACATCAGCAACATTAGCACAAGAATTAGGATCTGTCGAGCAGAAGCCTGTATCAACATATACCATTGGATGAAGCTTTGAAAGACGCTCTACTGTTGGCTCTGCAGCATAGGTGTAGGCAGCCACAAAAGTTTGTTGAATTTTAAATGTGACAAATTGAGGACAATAGATTGTCTTTTCAGACTAATCTGGATTCTACCTATAATATAATATCACGTCTTGTATTATTTATACTACAACGATCTATGCCATTGGATATATACTGTGTCATTGGATTAAAAATCGAGTTCCATAGCAAACCATAGTTTCCACACCTAACCTAAGGCCAACCAGTGGCCGCTTAACACTTGTACTTCCGACCTGGTTTCCCCATGTGCGATGTATATACGACCCGGTTTCCCTCAGAAAGTCCGCCACGAAGGCATCCTTAACCTTAGGCAAATAGCCCTAGTGTGTTTCGCCATAATCAACTAGATGAAACCATACTCACTTAAACGCCTTTCTGGCACATTAAACAACCATCGCGATATCTCTGAAGCCTGCTTGGTGAGTCCCCTTGACCTCTTGTCCTCCATACTTTCAGGGTTTTATAATTCCTAAGTTGTTTAAGTAACGTAACCAGTCTGCTGAGGTTAACTAATTGGTTAGCGAGTTGTTTACCTCTGGTACCCTTAAATGTTTGAAACACAAGGTAAAACTCGAAGGTAAAAGTTAACATATACTTTATTAACCACAACTTATGGATTTTGCTAAACTATAATCGCAGCAACTAAAGTTGAGATCATCTCGTCAAATTTTACAACAACAGACTGCCTTCCCTTAAAATAAGATTGTAGACTGTAGAGCTAATAAAAAATTTTTGGAGCAGAAATCGTGAAACGTTAACTTGCCGTGATTCCTTTCGATTGCTAAACGGATAAGCTATTTTTTGCAAATCAAGAGCATACAGTGGAAAAGCGGAAATTCTTGATGCATTTGCATTGCTATTACAAGATTATATTTATGCAAATCTAAAACACGTTTGTGGTCGAAACGGAAACTAAATTCTTGACCTTGCTGAACTCGGCCAACCTTTAAGACACCTATGAGCCTTTTCACGCTGCTCACAGGAGCAAAACGCCAAGCTCAACGAAAGAGTTCGAAAATGCTCACTGTATAGCCGATGCAGTACATTTACACTGCACCACACACTTCGTACAAACATGTGGTGTGAACGACACAATCAAAGAACATAGGATCGAAATTAATACATAGAATTTGACTAAATCAAAGCTGGCTCAAACCTCTAACCAACCAAACAATTTGTGTCAGCAGCAAATAAGCTAAAGCTGAATAATTAAAACTTTTCAGAGATAGTCAAACTAAAGTAATGTGGACTAGAGAGGCAGAAACCTGCTGTATCTCATAATCAAAAAACCTCAACTGAAACACTATCTAACTGATTTACATTCTGGTGACGAAACGGAAAGGAGAAGTTATAGCAAAGATCAAAATTATAATAACTGGTTAATTTCAAATAATAATAAACCTGAAAATATAATGCAACAGAAATTATCAATAAAACTGCTAGTAAAATTTAAATCACAAATGTCGTAGCCTTGACTGCTGCCAAATTTAAAAAAGAATTTATGCAATCGTGTGTAGAATGCACTATCCAATAATGCTTCATTTCTTAATAGCTCGCATCATTGTCTTGGCAATACCTATTCTTCCGATGTGTTGCCAATCGAACGTATGTGCCCGGTGATTGGCAATCGATAACTCCTGCAAACACCACCAATGGCTACAGCACATAAACTTTTGCAAACATAAAAAGAGTGTGGACTGACATACTTACATACCAGGCACAAATCTAAAGCTTGGTAAGGCGTGTCATAACTTGGCAAGTGGCTAAGCGTGTAATCCTGTTTCTGCCTATTGTGAAATATAGTTAAGCCTCGGGGTCCACGGATTAAATGCGTTCGTGAAGGGGGCCATCATTAGAAATATTCCTAAATCGAAATATTTTGTCTTAGGAAATAATGTAAAATAAACCATTCGGTTCGTTGAACACAGACCGATTAAACCTTAAAACGTATGCAAGAATACTTCGTGCAAAATTTTATAATACAAAACCAAAGGAAATCATTATAAAACAAAAAGAAACTGACATGTACACCACATGACTTCCTTGCAAGGAGTATTGTTACGAAATGTACAGGCGCGGTGGGATGGCTTCCCCGCAAAGCAGTTTTAGGGTTGCCATAAAATAGGAAGGAGGGCAAGTCTGCTTTATTTAGCTAGAAACCGCCCATTTGGCGACATTTGCCATGGATGACAAAATTAGCGATATGCCATGGACGGGAACGAATTCTTACCGGTTTGGCCCAGAATGTTCTCGAACACAAGCCGAAAGATATATAAACCCTGCTGGTCCGTAGTCAGTTAGTGTGCCTCGAGAGTGCGAGATAGTTAGGGTCTCGAGTTAGTCAGTCCGTGCGGAGCCGATCCCGAGTTGACAGCCGGGCAGCGAGTGCCGATTGGGTCGTCGAGTGCACCGAAGGAGTCTCTTAGTGTATCGCTGTTAGTGCCCCGTCGAGAGAGTGTGTTGAGCTCCGGAAACGACTGAACCGAGTAGTTGGGAGCTGTGCTCTGTGTGTCTTCGAGTGCAGCGTGGAGAGTCTCGAGGTAACGCGGAGTTCCGAGAACGACCGAGCAGAGTCGGAAGCTGTACTCTGGTGCTTTGCAGTGAAGCTGTCTCCACCGTTATTGCCTGATAACCGGAAGGTTGTGTCGCTGATTGTTCCAGGGTGTTTATTGTAGTTCTTCAACGACTGTGTAAACGTGTTAATGGAGATGTCCTGATTAATATTGGCTAAATAAATATTTGTTTCGATTCTTTTTTTTTGTGTGTGTTTCGATATCCCATGTTGTCGTCGTTATTCACTCCAAATCTACGAACGTGAAGGAAGAAAAAATCGCAACAATATTAAATTATACGCATTTTTTAGTGCACTTCATTTAAACATATTTCCTCGAATTTAATTAGAGATACATTACTCATTCAATTAATTCAGTTCTCACTTCGCGGCTAGGGAAAACTACATAAAAGCTCAAAATATCTTCATTAAAAATTGAAAGATATAGAAAAACATAAAACACCAAATACTGCCAAAACAATTTTAATTAAAATTGCAGTTTCTGCGCAGAAACAAGCAATTCGGCCAACTGCCAAGAAAAGGCAGATTTTTCGATGCACGAACGAAAACTTTCCTTTTGGTTCCACTCGGCAAAAAGACACTCAAGGTGCAGAAAGACTTAATTTACTCTTCTGCTATGTTTCAAATATAAACAAATACGTCTGCTATGGTACGAAAAATTAGGCTGAGCCACATTTAAACAACTATTAAACTACTGATGATGTTCTACAACTAGTGTATGCAGATAAACTAAAGGCATTATAACTTTAACCGGAAGACAAGAACAACATAATTTAACCATTTATAAAGCAAAAAGTGCGCAATTTACCAACATATGAGAAAAAAAATCTAAGCTAACAGTGCTGAATAACAAAGTGTGTGCATGTGTTTAATGACTGTTGATGCTTGGTATGCTATATTGAAGAGGAAGCATTCTGATTGCGCCGTAAGCTAATGTGTTGACATAAATAAAACTTGGCAGTCGAGACGATTTTAATTCCATTTTTATTTCCAAATAACATTATGTGGCCACAGATCACTTGGCATCCTAGTTGTGCCTGTTCAAGAACATTTGCATTATTGATATTTTTGCAATAGGTAGCAGCATAGCAAAATTACGTCCAAGCACAACACAGACAGAAGCTGAAGTGCGCAGTTATGAAAGATGGAAGCACGCGAAGAGAAAAAGCTTTGATTTTCAATGGTAGTTTCAGTTCCCAATTATTACGTAATCTGCGCAGGCCACAGAATGATCTAGAAATGACGCAATCCAGAGAAGTTATTACGATTTTTAGAATAAAGAGGTATAATTAATGTTTTACCGTTAGTTTAAATTACAATTTTGATTCACATATTTTTTATCTTACATATATATATTAACTTTTGGATCGGCCGCTTGCAACCAAAAAGGGAGGTGCACAACTACATATTATAAAAGTCCTATATACAAAATTTTAACGTTTTGAGGATACTCGTTTTTGAGTTATGTTAGATGTGTACGTACCGATTCCACGAACAAAAACCTCTTTTGAATCAATTTTAAATCAGTTTCATAAGGAGTTTTGGGAAAAAGAGTCCTTTATTCTGTCCATACGTATAGATGTCACTCAAAAACATTGTTAAATTGCATTGGATAGCGCTTACAATGGACATTTTCGTTGAAATATGATACCCGGAATTTTTCGTGGTTACAATACTTCGTACAAGGAAGAAAAGAATCTGATATGGTGGATACATGACCTCCCGCCAAATTCAAGTTCTAAGTATGAATGGGTTTTTAGTTAAGTATCACTCTTGTACTAATTTGAAAGCAAAATCTAACTGGTTGTTCCAGTAAACAGAATGGTCTGTCATACGAGTTTTGGATTTTATTTTATTAGGCATAATTGGCAATATGTAAAAACAGGTTTTTCCAAAAGTATGCCAAAAAAATCAAATTTTTGCCTCCTTTTATTAAAAATATTTTATTGTGCAGCTGAACATATAATTTAGCTAGCTATTTTAATTATAGAAAATTAAGTGTTTATGATGCATTTAAAACAAATACTTCGATACGAATACTATAATTAAATTATCTTCCATGTTATTAGCCCGAAAGCGATGTTAGGTCTGAATGAACCATCAGTGCCAAAACGCGATTTTGCGTCGTCCACTAAAAACAGCGAATCGCTTTTCAATTTGTCGCCACCAAATACTATTCCTCTGTATTATATTGAAAGAAATTAAGTAACGAAGAATCGACATGTTTCTCGCATTGTGAAAAAAACGACAGTACCTGGAGTCATTAAATTTTGAACAACAGTGTGATCCATCCAAAAAACGCATATTGAATTTCGAGTTTTGTATTTCATATTTTGTAACACTTTAAAGAATTTTTGATATACAAAATCAACGACTGAAAGACAACAGCAGCAACACTGTCCGGAATTAAATATTTTTGTCTCCAGCGCACGAGACTGTTGGAAATTCTCAATTCTCAGGACGTGATGTCCAATAAATTAAGTTAACACACAAAATGTTAAGAACAAAAAGACACACACAAAAAACAGTTTTGTAACCATCTTACTAAGAAAACTGTACACTGATATGATAAAGTGAGAAAAGACTGAAGAAAACAGAAAAATGTATGCCAACACTGCATCGGGAATTCTAAACATATGCTGCTTTTAAATATTTTGTAATTTTGCTGTTGAACTGTACCATATGGTGTTAAGTGCGAAGAAAATGGTGTTTAATAATAAAGGTAGAAGGAGTGAGTGAAACAGCAGACTGGTAGACTGCGAGCTCATCGAGGGCATAAAAAAACTTTAACAAATCCTTTTGGGCGATCGGTAAAATCTGAAAGATTTCAGTTTTTGTTCCTGAGTTATTTCTGCAGTATAAAAAATCTAAATTAATTTTCATCTTCATTTGCCTTCCATCGATATTTAGATATTATTATACCAATGTTCTGCAAACATTTTGGGAGCAAGACAAAAAGCAAAATGAAAAGAAAAATTGCAAACCAATATAGTGTATTCTAAAGCTATAAAAAGAGTATACAAATATAAATCTGAAAAAGGCAGTTTTCATACTGTCCTCCGCGGTACTGAATTTAGCCTCGGGAAATGATAAAAACCGTTTGAGATGAACCCAGATGTCTTCAATAAATAAATTGTTCCACCTATATTATTTCCTGGCATCTTACGTTTTTTAATTCTCGGTAGGCCGGATAGAACTTTCAGTCGGGCCAAAGGTGGCCCGCAAAGCCGTAGTTAACCCATACCTGCAATAAACAATGTTTACGATCGTTCAACTGCAACAACACGTTATAATTTACGTACTGATTTCTGCAAAACTGTTAAAGGCTTTAAGTAAAGTACCACTTCCGGTTGTCCAATTTCATCCAAAATCTAACCACCTCTTTAAATTAGTGCAGAAAACTTAAAGGCGGAAAGCAGAAAATTTGGAAGGATCTAATATAAAACTTATCGTGGACGAATAAATCGTCACACACATACACACAGACAGATAGAATTGTAGAAATAGTGAAAACGAGTTGTGAGAACCTAATTCCTGCTTATTCACTGAAAACACTGTTGTATATTTGAACCGAAAGCATTACATTTCACAGCCTGGTGAAAAGCAAAGAAATGAACACAATGTTAAACAAAAGAATAGCTGAAAATTTAATTCACTTTCACTGTGACCGTATGAAGGAGAGTAGATACAGCATAATGGTCCGGCTCGGTTTATTTAATTACAGCAAAGACCTCGAGGGCTATCTGCCTAAGGAAAGAGATGCTTCCGTGGAGAACTTTCTAAGAGAAACTGGCTCGTATAGACGTTATCCATGATCGAAACCACGGAAACACCCATTAAGCTAGCCCGTTCGTCGGGATTCGAACCCCTGGTGGTACCACCAGTGTTCAGTGACTTTATCTGTCGACTGCGGGTAGGCCATGGCATAATAAATGGGGAGGACGATAAATATGATTGTTTCGATGAGGTATTCCATAAAAGCATCTATAACATTAATAATTGCGTTGTCCCTTAGCGTCACCCAACTCTGATCGAGATTCTCTAGGTCTGCATGTCGTTCGAATTTTGATTTCATTTGTCACCGTCTTCCCTTTTAATACTTCGCAACTGAGACTTGCCATTATCAATGGAATGCTTATGTTTTAGTCTCTTAAATGTTTTATCAGGGGTGATATCAGTACATGAAACAGCATCTCTGCATAAATGTTGATGCTAGTTTCATACTCATCACAGTGGCTTTTCGTTGCTGCTTCTGAAATTATAAAAGCCCTTTCTAACTTTTATCCCAAAGGGCCAAATTGCCCAGAAGGGTTATTAATTTTGTTTTGGACATAAGGCATTTCTTCCGCCTTCTTGGCATGCCTTCGTGGTGTGGTGCTCTGCACGTTGAGCGCGTATTCCAGAGGTCAATGGTTCGATTCCCGGCGAAGGTTTTGCTAATTGTCTATCTCTCCGGCCTCAAAATAACCTAATGACTCTATAGTGGCGAACGAACTAAAAGGGCGTTGGATGATGATTCTCCTCACCCAAGATTTTGAGATTAGATCCCCTAAAAAAAAACCCTGTCGCCCTTTAAAAGGACGAGTATATAAGGTATTTTTCCCTTCTTGGCTTGCCTTCGTGGTGTAGCGCGTAATTGAGAGATCTGTGGTTCGATTCCCGGCGAAGGAGTTGCCTATTTTTCATCTTACCTACTTCCAAAAAAATACCTAAATGGCATTTTGCGTCGGTTCGCTTTTCAAATTGTTGCCACTAATTATTAGAGTCCTGTATTATATTTAAAGAAATTAAATGAAAAAGAATCTGCATGAATGTATATATGTTTCTCGCACTGAGAAAAACCAACGGTACTCAGAGACATCAAATTTTGAATAATCCATTCGAATATGAGGATCTGGAAGACCAAATTTGTAATTTCTTTCATTATCTATTTCATATTTTGTCAAACGTTAACGAATTTTTGATTAACAAACTGAAAGATTTCAAAGCGAGCAATGGCAACACTGCGCGAAATAAAAAACATTTTTATCTCCATTGCACGAGACTGTATCGGAAATTCACAAAATATGCTCTTTTAAATATTTTGTAATATTGCTATTGAGTTGAATTTTATAGTTGTGAAGTGCAAAGAACATGATATTTTTTAAAATCTGAAAGCTTTCAGATTTTTTTAAAATTTTAATGAAGGGAAAAAATGGCAAAATTCCTTGTATCTGCCAAAGTATGTCACGAGGCTTACAGAAGTAAATATGTACAGGTTAGTAGTACAAAGATATAATAAACAATAGTACGTATTATCTATCTCTAGGGAGAAGTCTGGTCCTTTCTTATTAAGCTCAGTTTTATGTATCTTCTCTCAATTCTTTCATGATTTAAATTCTCCTGGGAAGCGGGGAGATGCTGGATCATACAAGTTCACTCAACAAGGTCCAGAATTTAATTTACTATGGAGATCTAAAATTGCTGCTTAATGCGGAGGAGGAAATGTCAGACCATGTTGATTTATTTTGGTGTTCCTTGTTGAGACAAATATCTGTTCAAATTTCGAAACTGAGGTTCATTCCAAATAAAATTTCTCCACATTTTACGATTTATTTTTTTAATTTGTATTTTGCTAAATTTGTATTAAACTTACTTTTAAAATTTGTAACTTCACCTAAATTTGACTCAAGACTTTACATTTAAAGTAATTTCAAACATTTTTTAAACCTTATTCTGAAATTCAAAGGCGATGGAAAAGAGTAACAAGTACTGAGTTATCTACTTTCGTAATTCCATTGTTATATAAGACGGGAGGGGGGAAGAGAAAGAAAAGTCATTCACGGACAGGATATCCTGAACGCTGCAAAATAATTATAGGAAATAACAGCAGAGTTTCCTCACATTAGTGATTGTAAATACGGTGTAAGAAAGCTGGAATCAGAGGATGAGTGCTGCTGTTCTGCAACTTACTGTTTTCTATCTGGATAGCTCTTAGCTGTACCCGAAAAATTTGTTCGTGCGATGAGTTCATGATGTTGATGTTACTGTTTATGATTTTGTATTTAGGAAAAGGTAAGCTTATAAATTATTTGCTTCTTAGTTCTAATATTTTTAAAAAATACATTCGTGTTTGCTTTAGGATGTTGAACACAGCATTTTGGGGTAAAAGATTTGGCATTTTCAACATAATTGTCTGCTACTATTTTGTATAGATTAGAGTGCAGAATGAGAGATTTATTTCGAAATGGCTCCTGTAGCTGATAGATGGCTTACGTAATTACATTTCCCAGGACGAATACTCGTATAAACTGTAGAGTCAGTAGGTGTTTTGAAGCAGGATACGTGAAAAATGAGCAGTGCCCTCGCCGGAACTCGAACCCGGATCTCTGGAATACTCCCCGAGTGTGCTACTCTTACACCACGAGGGCATGCAGAAAGTAGGGAAAAATACCTTATACACCTTTATATACTTATACACACACTTACACGTTAATCTCAATCTAATTTAACCGACATCGGGTACTTCCGCTAGCTACTCCTAAAAGCAAAAAAGCCAATTAGACCAATACTCAACAGTTTTTCAAAATAAAAATTATCGAATTAAAAAAATTTCAAAAAAATTCTTTGAAATTTAGAAAACATTCTTCCCACACTTTGAATTCTTCAAAAATTTCAAAGTGTTAAAATTTAAAGTTCAGGTTAAAAAAAAATAAATAAATAAAAGGAAGCGTCGTATCTGCCCTTCATCTCTGTAACTCTAGCATCGTTATTATCTTCTCACATATTTCATTTCAAATTGAAATATATCTACACCTTTTCACAACATTATTAGAAGACTTAATTTCATCTTAAATTTCAAAACTTTGTAGAGTCATTAGGTGATTTTGGAAGCAGGAGACATAAAAAGTGAGCAATGTCCTCCCGGGGATTCGACATTTCGAATAAGCGCAAAGTGTGCTACCGTTACACCACGAAGGCATGCAAGGAAGGAGGAAGAAAATACATTATATACTCCCCTTTTAAAGCACTACTGGTGATTAGGGGACCGAATAGCCAAATCCTGCGGCGAGGAATCATCTACCACCACCTTTTAGTTCGGGCGCCACTGTAGAGTCATTAAGATTTTTGAAGCAGGAAACGTGAAAAATGAGCAATGCCCTCTCCACTATACCGGCTGAGCGCCAAATGTGCTACCTTTACATCACGAAGGCATCCAGAATGGAAACAGAAAATACCTTAAAAAACAAATTGTAAAGTGGTATAAAAATCGAGATTATTGCATTTCAAAGAACGCTATTTGTAATAGAATTATTAAATTTGAAACGGAAAACGCATCTAGTCGGAAATAAAAATCAACACATGGCAGCACATCGTCATTCTAAGACTGTTCGAACGAGAGTAAATACAAAGAAAATGAAGTCTTATCCTGAAAGACCCAAAGATCCATTGCATCGGAAATGGGAATTTTTTCTGGCATTACAAATAAAAACATTTATAAACATTTGAAGTTAAAAAGATGTTTAAACCTGAAGTTCGTCTACTTTTGTCAAAATATAATGCGGAAAAGAAGAGCAAAATTATATTAAATAACTTAGCTGCTGATAAACGGAAATCTGTAGTAACACTTAGTAAAACGTGGGTACACTGCGCAAAAATAAAAAAATAATTAAATAAAAATAAAAAAGGTTTCAGATTTTAAATTACGTCCAAAGGGCGTTTTCTAACATTTTGACTGTTACCTTTATTTATTAAATATCACGTTCTTCGCACTTAAACCATAAAATTCAGTTGAAGAGCGATATCGCAAAATAGTTTTAAATTGAGCATATCTTTAGAATTTTCAATACGCAGTCTCGCGCGCTGGATATAAAAATGTTTTTTCTGCACAACGTTGCCATGGCTCGCTTTGAAATCCTTGAGTTTGTTAATCAAAAATTCGTTAAAGATTTACAAAATATGAAATCGATAATAAAAGGAAATTCCAGGTTTCAAATTTGCTTCCACATGCCCATATTGGCAGTAGGATTACGTCATTCAAAATTCGATGGCTCTATGTACCATTGTTTTATCACAATGCGAGAAATAGGCATACATTTATGCAGATTTTTCATTATTTAATTTCTTCAAATATAATGCAGGATTTAGCATTTGGTGGCAACGGTTTGAAAAGTGAAACGGCTTTTTATAGTGAACCAACGCAAAATCGCAAAACGAAAATAATAGTTCTGCAGGGACAAAGCCCCTTTGGACTAAAAAAAAAGAATCTGAAAGGTTTCAGATTTAAAATTACGTCCAAAGGGGCGTTTTTTTAACATTTTGTCTGTTACCTTTATTTATTAAATATCTCGTTCTCCGCACTTAAACCGTAAAAATCAGTTGAAGAGAAATATCGTAAAATAATTATAAACTGAGCATATCATTAGAATTTCCGATACACAGTCTCGCGCGTTGAAGGTAAAAATGTTTTTTCTGTATAATGTTTCTATTGCTCTCTCTCTGTCTCTCTCTCTGAAATCCTTGAGTTTGTTAATCAAGAAGTCGCTGAAGTGTTACAAAATATGAAACTGATAACAAAATAAATTCCGAATTTCAAATTTGGACTTCCCGATGCCCATATTCACAGTAAGATTACGTCATTCAAAATCCGATGGCTCTAGGTACCGTTGTTTTATCACAACAACAATTTGAAAAGTGATACAGCCGTTTGCAGTGTTCCAACGCAAAATACAATAATCAACCTCCAACCAAGAACAATAGTCTCCTCAGAAAATAAAATTCCCCCATTTTCTATGATTTATTTTTAAAATTTGTATTTTTAAATAATTTTTATAAACGTTTCGAAAAGAATTTTGTTATATAACATCTAAAATTTTTACCATGATCTTAAAGCATATGTATTTCTACCTGCAAAAAATTAAAACATTTTATTCAAAATTTCCGAAGATATATGTGAATTTATATATTGGCGCGTTTTCAAATTTGTCATATTTGTTGAAAGCGATAATTACATCTAATGCGGTTTACGCCTTTTGTTAAAATTATTTAAAATTAGAAACGATATGACTTTTTTCCTCTTATGCACAATGTTAAAAGGGAAAGGAGATAGGTTGCCATAAATTGAGAAGTTCGCCAAGTGAATTATTCTTGGCGCAAACTGAAAAAAAAATTGACAAAGATAAATTTTTGAATTTCTCCGCAAATTTCGCAGCAAATTTTACAAAATTTAACATTTAGGCGTAATTGGAGTCGTAGAATCAAAAGATGGAAAATTTTGGCATGTTATTTCAGAAAAAAAACCGATTTTGTCTCAAAATGCCTATTTTAGAATACAAGCTATATATAAATCTAATATATATCCTAAATCTCTCGCTTTCTAGATATGGAAAACGCAATTTGAAATTTGAATTTCGTCGATCGGCCCTGTAGAACGAGAGATGTAAAACTGGCCCTTTTTTTCTTTTTCTTTCGCAGTGTACATTTAAGTGAGCATACTGTAGCTCAGTTGACGAAAAGACCGTAGGAAATGGCTTCATCAATGCATTAAAATGCATAAATAAATTTAATGACATAAATTTAAGCCACTTTTTCTGCGCACTAACGTTTTAGAGGGCATGACCAATGTATAAAGACACTGTTCCAGATTGATTATACGAAATTTAAATTTATCCATAAAAATGAGATTTTATCTCTCAAATGTCTTAATATTTATGCATATGACCGTTAGTTTTTTTTTTTTTTTTCCCAAGCCACTTTCTTCTCTGCACTAACGTTTTAGAATGCATAACAAATGCAAAAATGGGTATCAGAATGTAATGACTATGCAAAGTTCATCCATGAAATTTAAATTTTAGTTTAAAACTTTAAATATCTCATAGCCTTGATTCTTGACTCTAGCACTAGCTCAAATTTTCGATAAAAGGGAACTTCTTCGCATCGTCATGTTAATTTTATTCTTTTCAATTC
Organism: Stegodyphus dumicola; assembly: GCF_044657685.1. Classification (NCBI taxonomy): domain Eukaryota; kingdom Metazoa; phylum Arthropoda; class Arachnida; order Araneae; family Eresidae; genus Stegodyphus; species Stegodyphus dumicola. The sequence continues at coordinate 275,982,902 of NC_140770.1, read as the reverse complement.
TTTACTCATTCAAGGAATTAATTTTATGCATCAATAGCGTATTTCTTGCGGCAGTGCTGTTCTATCTCATAGCCTTGATTTTTGGTTCTAGCACTAGTTCGAATTGTTCTTCGCACCGTCATGTCAATTTTATTCATTCTTTTTAATCCTTTACTCATTCAAGGAATTAATTTTATGCATCAATAGCGTATTTCTTGCGGCAATGCACTACTATTTCACAGTTTTGATTTCTGGTTCTAGCACTAGCTCGAATTTTCCATGAAAAGGAAACTTTCTTCGCTCCGTCATGCATCATACCAATTTTAGTCATTCTTTTTGGGTCGTTTCCCAAAGTTCTGGATTTCTTTTTCCTAAAGATCATTTTAATAAAGCGAAATCTAAAAAATTCTATAAAAATAACGTCAGGTGATTTTACACATATTTCCATTTCACTAAATGGAATACATTTTGGTGTTCTTTTGTTATGGGAACCGGATTCAGCAGGTATGTAAGCACACTGCAAAATGTATATGTATATACACACAAATACATACGTACGTATATACATGAACACATATATCCCTATATGCATGCATTCATACATTTCTGAATCCAGTCCCGATAACAAAAGAGTATATGCATTTTAGTCCAGCTCCTGATCCTTTCTTTCCTTAATAAGCGGCAGTTGCCTTAGACGTGTGACTAGAGGCTTTGTCCATAAAGCTCTATCTTTTCCATATGAAGTTGGAATTTCTTTTTCAAAAATTGGTTCTAAAAATATTCTGTTGGTACTACAATGAATTTGGTTCAGCGTACATTGAGATAATTTCGAATTTTTAATTATCATTGTAACTAAATCCTGTAAATCCTGCAACTATCGAGAATCAGGTTAGGAATTTTCTTTGCACCTTGACGAAGACATTTCGTATAGTCGTTTTCGTCAGTTGAGCAAGAGGAAATCGATTTTTTCTTATTAGTCACTTAAATACATCCATGGTTCATTTGAGAGTTACCACAAATTTCCACTTATTGGTAACCAGGGGTGGGGGTTCATTTAATCTTTTAAACTGATCCTTTAATTTTTTTTTCTTTCCGCGGTATATTTTTACCAAAATAAATGAACTTTTATGTTCGAATATCTTTTCTAAGATTTCAAATCTTTATGAATGAGTTCGTGGGTTTTCAATCAGGATGAGAAACTTCACTTATTTGATATTTACCTACGTTCGAGTAGTCTTAGAATGCAATTTCGGGTTGTTTTTTTTTTCCATTTTTACTTTTAAATACATTTTTTCCTCTTAAATTTAATATATTAAAAATACATTTTTTGAAATTCTATAACCTCAATTTTTACATCGCTTTATTGCTGCGAATTTATTGCTGCAAATATTTTTCCTCGGAAATGCATTGACGTAGCCCTCGACCATCTATCAGGTTTATAAGCCATTTCCAAAATGACTCTCTCATTGTGCATCCAAATGAAAATATAACACAAACAGTCGATTTTATTGAAAAATGTTAAATTTTCATCTCAAAACGCTAACGAGAAAATTTTAATATAAAATTCCTTTCAGAATGTGCGAAAGACCTTCTATAAAATATTCTATACATCTACATCTATCGATATTCATCTTTAATTATTATAACTGTGGTGCTGTGTGTGACAATTCCTACTTAACTACATCCCTACAAGTATCAAATCAGTCTACATGTGCCCAATATTTGCTGGATTGCGTTGAAAGAGTAATAAAATACTTCACTTACCCATATACACGTCAAAAGAACTTCAGAGAACAACCCGTTTGCTCAATCTGACTTTATTGAATTATTCATTAATATTTAATCTGGGTTAGATATTTTACTTGCTAACATAGCAAACAAAAATAATACAAGAACACTAAAAACGGAAGAACACGAATACGGAAACACGGCGCCGTTTAGCGAAGATCGAAAGCAAAATTCAAATCTGTTGACATCGTGCACTTTGCTTACTGGAAATATTTTCATGTTAATCACACATATTGCAGATGGTGCAGATATTTCTTTTACACACATTCTGCTGTTCAGCACAAGGTGGTCAGCACAAGGAGACGAACTGATGACAAAAATGGTTACAGGTTCTTAATGCGAAACACATTAACACGTTATTTCTGTACAGGTTAAATTTCGCATAATTCTCCAATACGGATTAATTTTCAACCTAATCATTTTCAACTAATGTGTGCAATTTTTCTGCCGCTCTGCTCCTTATCCATCAAACATCCATTCTCACAATAACCATTTACGAATATTTCTCTATATTTTATAATTTTTTTTTTATTATTTTAACGGAAACTATATTAAAAAGCGTAACTCTTTACAGCAAATCTAGCTAATGAACATTTATGTGGTCAAGGCTCATTCGAAATATGCGCTAAACCTGATACTTTTCCTGTGTCTCTGCCAGAGAATGAGGATGATCTGGATAAAATTTGCCCGTAAGTAGGAATCTTTTCTTTTTTCTTCTTATTTTTTTATATATAAACATAACATAACAAAATTACAATAAAATAAACAATAAATCTCATATTTTCAAGAGCAAACAGTCAGCGGTCCAGTATCCAAAGCAATGAATGAAAAACTTTTGCTAAAACCACATTTCTAAAAGAATGAAACAATCATCAGAAAGCAATAACCAATCCAAATTGTGCTTTGTGGACGACATAATTCAAAATATACAAACCTCTTTGCCATTAGCTAATAAAGAGAGAGAGAGAGAGAGGGAAAAAAAGAAATTCTTTCTGTGGTGCCTCGCGAGACACATGCGCGTCAGAATAAGAAGATTGCGATGTGCGTGTTGCGTGTCCAAAAATCAAAAGAAAATAAGCAGCATTTTATCTCATATTTTTAACAGTCAGCAGTCCAGTATATAAATTATTGAATGAAAAACTGTTACCAAAACCACATTTCTAAAAAAATGAAACTATTCAAAATGATGCTATTTCATCAAAAAAGATAAAGTAAAAAAATCTGATTCGAATTTTGCAAAAATCGCTTCGATTTCTAGATGTACGAAATTTCGTAGCTTACGCGCAGCACGAACAAAAGACACACACACAGAGAGAGATTGACTGTTTCTTTAATTATATGTACAGATTAGAAAAGGTTTTTCGTATATCATCTCCAATGAACAAAAGTTTAATTAAAGCGATGAATTATTGGAATACATTTTAGTCAGTAATTCAAGCAGTATTTTAAGTCAGTATTTAAAGTTATTTAGATTTTTATTGCAGCAAAAATGATTCAAAAGTTATATAGAAATAGTATTTTGAACCACAAAAATTTTAAATAGTAAAAATAAGAAGTAAATTTTAAAATACTGAAAAGGTAGCTATTGTCATTGATCGTAAATCAATTGACTTGTGAAGGGGGAAAACCAATCCACTGTCAAATGACAATAACCAAATTAAATGGGTAAGTAGTATGTATATAAGTAGTATGTATATAAAGCACCTAAAGTTAAAAGTAAACTGGAGTCAAAAAAGGCAATTCCTCAACAATATTAATAATTGCAACCGTGTATACGATATCTAAACAAATCAAATTTAAAATAAGAACTCATAGTTGTATAAACTCGAAAAAAAAATGCGAAAGGGAAAAATGTACAGCATAATAAAAATAAAAAATTAATCTACTTTCAGGTGAAACTCCAATTCAGGACTCATCATGGGAAGAGAATTAAAGCTTCATAAAAGTCGATTAATATGTTTTGAAAACGTGTTTCGTTCTCCTGGTCATTTGAGATAAAAAACAGTATAAAGAATCAATGAAATTTTCATTTAAGACACTAAAATTCATATATAACCTAAAAATTTCACATAACCGCAAAGCTATCGGAAATGCAAATAATTTGAAATAGGCATGATTAGGGTGCTAAGTGATTTGTGGCAAATATCAAATAAAACACAAATAAATATTTAATCAACCTCGGCTGCTAAGTTACTGTTTATTATGGACTAACACATTCGCAATCAGTATATTTACATTTTTATAATAATTTCAATGCAGAAATTAAGGCAGCAATTGAATTCACAGAAAGCATTCAAGAGCAGAAAATTGACACGTCTATGATAAAAACGTAATTTAGAAGAATTCAGTCTTCTAAATTAAAAAAGAATTTTATTTAGAAAAGAATTTCTAAATTATAAGTCTTCAGTCAGTGCGATATATAATATATATATATATATGTCATAATAAAAACACAAGGAAAAGACGGATCACTGTAGATGCGTGATTAGACCCATACTGAAGAAGAATTTTGATTGCGTAGTATTTAAAGAACTTGGCAGTCGAAGCAGTTTTAATTACATTTTTATTTCCTATTGATATTTGTGGCCACAATCACTTGGCACTCTAGTCGTGCCTTTCCACAGAAGATTTACATTTTTGATATTGTTGGGATAGAAAGCAAGCCAGCGAAATCACATCTTAGCACAGTAGCGAGCAAAACCTGAAGTGCGTAGTTATGCAAGATGGAGGCACGCGAGGAGAAAAGTTTTGGTTTACAAGGACAGTTTCAGTTCCCAATGATTACGTCATCAGAGCTGCGCCGATCATAGAGTGATCTAGAAATGACGCAATGCAAAGAAGTTATTACGATTTTAGAATAGAGAGGAAGAATTAATGTTTTATAGTTATATTATAATTCTGATTCATATATTTTTATCTTCCATATATATAACCATCATGTAGTTTCAGTTTATATATACATATGAAGAAAATTTTATTACCAAATTAAACTTAATTTGAAGAAATTGACAATAGAATTTTAAATTATTAAATTAAAGTAAAATCCCTTCAAAGCGTCTGTGCTTTCCCTGCAATATCCATATTGCTGTGAACTTTAGTCCAATCACTATCCAGATTTACAACAAAGACTTTTCAAGCTTCTAAATGTACCGCAAAAACCGGCATAAAAATTATGCCAAATTATATATATATATATATATATATATATATGCATCATGTGTTTTCAGTTTCAAATAATAAGATGGATATTTTTAGTGTTATTTTAGAATTTACTCAGTGTACGTGGGATTACGAAGAAAACTGCAGTCCAGAGATTGAAATGGCAGAGAACAGACGACATTTTAAAGGACTCCTGGGTGTGTTGGAAGATACTTGCAGAGAAGATTCTTTTCTTCACAAAGGTGAAAAGTACCTTAATTTTACTTCAGTTGTGCATCTTTTAGTCATTTTATCTTATTCTCTTGATTTGGAAACTTTCTAATCACTATCATAAGTAAAATAAGAATACTTTTTTACCATGGCTATTACTAAATGATGCAAACAGCAGAATTTACAAAGGATAAAAAAAAATTATATTTACATTTGTAGATACAGCGATATCTTTCTATCCCTGCATAGTAAACATTTTGTTTTAATTATCAAAGAAAATGTTCTTTGAAGGTGCACTCAACAAATCTGAATCTTGATTTTAGCTATTTGCATGCATAAAAACAATAAAATTCAAAGATGATCATTGTGCAGATAATACAGTTTAACCCTTGAAATGAGATTTACTTTACAATTGGAAAACAAAAAATGGAATTGCAAATTTTCAGTTATGATGCTCATTGATCCTCTTAAATCCGTATTTTTTCTTAGAAGGAAGCAAACCATAACACAAAATAGAAAGAAATTGTTGAGCTGGAATCTTTGAGAATATAAAAAATAGAATTCAGCCGAAATCCAAACCGAAAAACAACAGATAATTTTCTCATAGAACACTAATATTTCATGGACTAACAGAGAATTGTTTCTATATTCTGGACAGCAGATTAATTATGAGGTTCCCATCTTTTAAAGTCATAAGATTTAAGAGCCGGAAATGAGAGAAAATGCCTTCGCCCGAACACAAACTCCGAATTATCCGATTGCTACCCGGACGTGCTCCCAATTACACAGTGATGACAAATGGTACTGAAGAAGAGAATTATTTACATCTCCCCCCCTTAAGAGGGAGACTGATGACGGTTAGATACACTCATCAACTCCAAGGGGGATGAATTAGTTTACTCCAGATTTCAGTTCGGGTACCCACTAGCAAAGTCTTATTTTTAGCACCAAAGGTGCTATCAGCTTTTAAACCCGTTTTTTTTTCGAATAATGTTTAAAATTGTTGCCATAAAACGCTATTACGATCCATTATTAAAAAAAAGTCAAATAATAAAGAATCTGTATATATTGCATATGATCCTCGCATCTTGGAAAAACGATGGCACCTAGAACACCGTATTTTTATTACAGGTAGACCTCCACCTTATTGGCACGTCGAAGCCCGAATTTTAAATTTTGATTTCACTTTTATTTATATTTGCATTTTCTGCAAATTTAACGGTTTAGAAGACTTTTGATTTGACAGCGAGAAGTGGCAACAGGGTTCAAAATAAAAAAAAAATTTTATCTCCGGCACGACACAATTTTTGCATTCAGCAAAATATAATTCTTTCAATTTTAATCCAAATATCTGGCTATTTGAAAGCAATGCGCTGCCACTGCCTCAAACAGAATACTTATTATTTCCGCATGCCAACGTGTTGCCATTTTGCGAAGTGTAATACATTTGCTTTCCAAATTTAATCTTTCTCTTACTAAGCAGCAAACCAAGTGATTTAAAAGCAATAAACGCAATTTTTAATAGCTGTTTAAAGGATGCATTTTTAATCTGATTGATTTAATTAAAAATGTATTTAAATCAAGAGATTGTTTATTAAAAATATTAAATATTTTTTGGACTGGCTGAAGTGATTATAATCATTATACACATATTTCCTCTTTTAAGATAAATGTTGAAGGTGGTTGGCCGCTCAAGAGGCTAAATTTCAAAGAAAGAAAGCCGATTATAAAAAAATAACTATGACAATCTCTAATACTATCAGAATTTGGGGGGGTCACTAATCATTTTAGGCTTAGGAAAAAGGCAGTGCTCATTTTATTCTGGCGACAGCTAGTAGGCAACTATCGTTTCCTCCTATGAAGGTACAGACTATTTAAATTCATCTCTTCTCCGAGATTCGAACCCGAGTCCTTGAGAGTCGCCGGGAGATCTGTGTTCTTGAAATAGCGGCAGTAGAAAAGGAGAAAATCGGCGCTGTCGGATGTATTGTAGAGATCGACTGTAGCGCAATTCACAAATAATGCAGGAAGAATGTCGCCTCCAAAATGTATTTTGGGGGGTGGCATTTGTCGCGAAACATCTCTTGTAATGTCCCTGATCGTAGTGCCACTGCACTTAATAAACGAAATTAAAAAGAACATTAATGAAGGAACGACAATTTTTTTTCCAAATGTTGGAAGGGTTATAAGATTTTGAAACTGACACACATATAGAACGCATATGAGGAAGTGCTAAATGGCGAAACAGCTCTCCGCCACTTCCAGGTCCTAGTTAGCGGAGTTTCTCTGGAGGAAATGACACGTTACAAATGAGATGTTGGTTGTCGAACCAAGATTAATCTCTAAACAGTTTCGGCCCTAAACTAAAAATAAGACTATATTTTTCAAGGGGGTGAATTTAATATGAAAGAACCAAGATGACTTTTCACGTGATGTTCTCATTAGAAAGATTTAAATTCACCCAACGGTTACTATTGCGTCCGGGGACGACTGTTATTCTCCCTCTGGATGAGATAGTCACGTGCTTTGAAATAATTCAATAAACCAAACAAAACCTGGATCAGATGAAGTCACCGGAAGTGGATAGTGTTTAGTAGTGTCTGCGAGACGGTGGTTTCGGTCTAAGATGATTTAGGGACAACATGTGTCCACTTTCCATCCGAGAGCACTTCAGATCGTGTCGCCTTTATTGTAAATTAAGCCTAAAATGCTTGGGAATAATTTTCTTCACTAATAAGTCAGTGTTCACTGATTAGGGTAATGTACACAATATTCAAAAATTCTTATTGTGCTTTATACCTTAAGAGAACTTGAAATATTACACAGTCCCTCCAAAATCAATGAAAGCCCGGGTTTCCTGGTGACGGTCTGCTTCGCTACGGATAAACCATTAAAGAATAAAGAGGATAAACCATTAAAGATAAAGATAAACCAGTAACCATTAAAGGATAAACCATTAAAGATAAAGAAGCGACATTACCAATCTAACAGAAATCTCGTAGCTGACCAAAGTACGTAGATTAATTCTCGTAACCAGAAGTATGTTTTCTTCAAGTCTATTCTTCTAAAAGATCGTAAATATTTTCCTCATATCTCTAGCCCTAGTGGATGAACAACTTTTAAGATCAGATATGTAAATAACGTTCCTCCCATAGGGGGTCGACGTAGAGAACTCTATGAAGTTACTGTCCAGGATCTGTACCTAGTACGCCTCGCTCACGGGGGTACACAAATTACGAGCCTTGTGGTTCTGGATGCCCCAGAAAGATCACTTATTGGTCGACTCATGGGTCTGGCAGGTCCTAGAGCTGACGACTCTATTAGCCGGGGCTGGGCATCGCGGTAACGCTGGGTAATGTCTCTCTGCTTCAGGTAGCCCTAGCGACCGGTAGGTAGTAAATTTACGAACAGTGAACTAGGACCTGGAAGTGGCGGAGAGCTGTTTCGCCATTTAGCACTTCCTCATATGCGTTCTATGTGTGTGTCAGTTTCAAAATCTTATAACCCTTCCAACATTTGGAAAAAAAATTGTCGTTCCTTCATTAATGTTCTTTTTAATTTCGTTTATTAAGGTAACGCCTTAGGGTCTGCGTTACTCCAGGTGCGTTGGTGCCGATCTCTCCAAGGTTTTAGGATTTGGGTTGAATCCCTGGGCCTAGTTCGGTCAGGGGGGATGAGGATCCTTAGTGTTATTGAGTTGACGGAAAGAGGAAGGCAAAGAGATTATCTCATATCAACAACGTGATTGTGGAAATGAGGTTTGATGGGATCGACCAGGGTGACGAGATCACAAATTTAATGTGACCTTATCACAACCAATTTATATATTATCACCGAGTTCAATTGACCATGCCTGTAATATCTTAGGAAGCTTAGTTACTGCATTCTAGCCAATTCTAGTGAGCCTCTATGAGCTCTGATCTGTGTTTGTACAAGTATGGGTGCAAATTTCACAAAAAATAACTCACAGTGTAATTAAATTCATTAGAATATATTGTAACGCATTAGAATATATTGTTGAGGGTTATTCTGAACCACACTTCCTCTTTCTGTCTAAGATAAAATTTATCAGTAGACAATTTTTTTCAAACTAGTATATATTTCCTCCTCAAATTTTTAATCCGTAATTCTATAGCATATGAAATCCCAATGCACAATTTAGGAAGGCTAGAGAACATTCGTCTCTAGGCTTCACAGATAACGCTAAATTTTCTAAGTTGTTCTTTACTTTATACTCCACTGTAGATAATTGAATATTATTTTATTGCTGCATTTTTATGCATTCTTAACTGGTTAATTTTTAATAAGTATTTTTACTAAAAATAAGCTTTATGTATGTAATATACTTGTTTATTTCGTTATGATCTTCGAGTAAAAAATGCAACTTTTCATTTTCAGTTTTCTGAATTTTATAGCGGTTTCTGAAAATGCCAAATGCTTAAAAATCATCATCCAGGAGCAAAATTCCACTTGCTACGAAGCAACGGAGCGTGCTCTTGAATTATATTCCGAGATGACAAAGAAAACCACCGAAGAAGCAGACAGTGTAACAGTCACTGAGGAAAGTGATGAAAACTGGAACAGCTACGTGTGCTTGCAAGTATAATTTATATCGTGATTTTCGATAGTTACATTTCAAATGCTTAAAACGGTACTTACGTATTATCCCGTCGGCTGTGAAACTCTAGACAAGCAGTGGAATTTAGTGTCGGTTATGGATAAGCATGATCTCACAAGACATAATATCTGCACGCGCTATCTGCGTTTGATGCATTGACTGCTTCTTGATAAAACATACTTTGTTTTTCCTAAAATGTTTCCACTCCATTTTGAAAAAAATCTGATGTGTACACCACATGACTTCCTTGTACGTAATATTAAATTATACGCATTTTTGTCTTGCATTTAAAATTATTTCCTCGAATTTCATTAGAGATATATTTCTCATTCAATTAATTCAGTTCTCACTTCACGGCAGGGCAAAAATATTTAAAATCTCAAAACATTTTTATTCAAAATTGAAAATATAGAAAAATATCAAAAATAAATATAGTTAAACAGTTTAAAGAACAACTTTTATAATTAAAATTAGAGTTTCTATGCAAAAACAAGCAATTCGACCAGCGAGCATGAAGGCAGATTTTTCGGTGCAGAAAACTGTAAGTTTACTTTTGGGCTCACGCATCCCAAAAAGACACTGAAGGTGTAGAAATTGACTTAATTTCTTGTAAACGCTATGCTAAGTCAATGTACAGGATAATTTAAAAAATTATATGTTAATTCTAGAATGTATTAAGCATGAGTTAATTCGCAATAATAAAAGACGACGTTATCTTTGTTGTTGCGAAGCTTAGTTTCTCTAGACTGGCAACAAATCCAGTATTCTGCCAAGGTTCAAATGTAAACAAATATGGCTGTTATGGTAAACAAAAATTAGGCTTAGCCGCACATAAACAACTTTTAAACTATTGATATTTCTACAATTATTGCATCTAGGTTAACTAAAGGCATAAAACCCTATACCGCAAGTAAGAACAACATAATTCAATCATTTTCAAAGCAAGAAATGCGCAATTTAACATCATATAAGAATAAAACAACTGAGCACACTGAACCGAGTTACAGAATGAGTATATATATTTATACACTTTTGGTGCGACCGACTGCAACGAAAAAGGGAGGTGCGCAACTACATATTATAGGAGTCCTATATATAAAATTTCAACGTTCTGAGGCTACTCGTTTTTGATTTATGCGAGATACATACACGTTTTATAATTCGCTTGGGGAAAAAGGGTCCTTTATTCTGTCTTCTACGTACAGATGTGACGCCAAAACATCTCTAAATTGCATTCGATAGAGGCGAAAATGGATGTTTTCTTTGAAATATGGTACCCGTAATGTTTCGTGATTATAATACTTCCTTTACTTCGTGCAAGGAAGTAAAAATGAGTTCGTGAGCTGTAGAAACACACAGAGTGATGCACTTAAGTTCATTTACAATTTGAGAAAGTTAATATGTGTTGAATGAAAACCTCAGTAGTATGGGTGACATAGGAGTAACAGATGGAACAATCACTGCGGAAATTTGTACTACTAACGTTCCAAACAGAGCTTCCAGTAACATCGAAGCGCCCGCAAAAATAATAGGAAACATCAGAGGCCTTTATACAAAGCGTATCGAATACTTTCACAATAGTAGCCATTTGGTTGACTGCACAGAGAGACAGACGAATGTATCATTGTAAGAATTGCAGTCAAAATTGTGGCTCAAGATTTCTCAGTAACGACTCGCGCAACTTCCGCGGATCTCAGCCAAATTTCTTGGGTCGTTGGCAGCCAACTTTTACGGTCAACAGGATAACACGGAAATGAATGCATTTTTAATTAAAAAGTCGAAAATAATAACTGAGAAATAAAAATACTAATTTAAGCTTTTCTAATAAGCTAATCAATTATTGTAATATATTCCTATCAAAGACTAATATTCACAAGAAGGAGCTACATATTTCCTTTCGGGACCAGAGCTTCTAAACTTCGTATTCATAATTATATAGAATACACCTTTTTCCATTTAAATACATGCAGTTAGCAAAACATTAAGCCACACTTTCTTAAGTTTTTCAGTTCAAAAGTATCTAGAGATTTAGAAAATATGTAGAATAGTTTTATAACTTATGTCTCATTTAATTAATTCAGTTCTTTTCCCGTCGCAAGGCATAAAAACTCAACATCTTCATTGAAAATCGTAAAATCCCCCCCCCAAAAAAACCCTAAAACATCAAGTTTAGTACAAAAACAATTTTTGCACTCAAAATTGTAAAACATTATCAGTGTACAGTAATACTACATAAGTTAACTTTTGGCCCACTGGGCAAAAACACACTGAATTTGGTGCCCCAACTGGCTTAATTCACTATTCAACTAAATTTAAAATCTAAATAAATAGCCGTCACGTTAGTGCTAGTCCCTAGTTGCATTTTAAATTGTCGATAATTCTACAACTATTGCATATAGATTTATTAAAGGCTAAAACCTTACCCGGAACATAAGAATAACATAATTCAATCCCTTATAAAGCAAAAACATTCACAGTTTGCAAATATAGTATAAGATTGAAAAAGCATACAGTGGGCTCAAACAATTGAGAATACACCTTACTTGATAAATCTAACTTTGAATATAAATAACACATTGCCAAGAAGCGGAAACATATTTTTATACATAACAATTGATTTAATTTAAGGTAAACATAAAGAACAACTAACAAAAAAAAAGGTCTAAAAGGAAAAACATACGGAGGCATTTTAAGTAAACATATGCACATTTTTGCCTCGAAATATTGAGAATACACCAATGAAAAATATATTTATCTACCCACTATATTTTTTCTTCGTGGCTTCTATTTTCATCTAATGTTGCGTAATCTTATCTTAAACCTCTTTACTTTTGTGAAGTTTGTTATATGAACTTTAAGAAATACTTTTAAATAGAAAATTGCTCCTCGAAGAGAAACCAGTTTTTGATGCAAGGTGTGTGTGTGATTATGGCAAGGCCTCGAGGGCTATCTGCCTAAGGGGAGGAATGCCTTCGTGGAGGAATTTCTAAGGGAAACTGGTTCGTATACACGTTGCACATGGGGAAAACGACGAAAACGCCCATGCAGCCAGCCCGTTCGCGGGATTCGAATCTTGCACCGAACTACCAGTGTTCAGCAACTGCTTGGGCGCTACTGGGCCTTATTGATGCAAGGAAATCCGAACTAGCATTCTATAAAAAAGGAAAATATTATCATGGAATAAATAAAATTGTTGGTAGAAGTCACATGCGTGTTCGGAAAATTTTAAAAGTGATGGATTGAAAATATAAGTGTAAGAGGAAGGAAAGGTTTTCTGAATGATGTTACCAAAAGGAAAATTTTGAAATATATCAATATTGATACTGCTTCTAGGAAAAAAGCCCACAGGAATAATGCTCACAGGTATAAATGCTCACGGAAAGAAAAAGCCCACACAGAAATAGGCCTACACAAAAAAACGCTCACATGGGAAAATGCTCACTTAGAAATATGCTCACACGGAAAAAAGCTCACATAGATATATGCTCACATGGAAATAAGCCCACTGATAAATAAAATACGTAGAAATATCCTTACATTAATCAATCAATAATTAATCGATCTGAACATCGTACACCTACTTAATTTTCGAAAGAAAAATTATTTAATCATTTGAAATAATTATTGGACAGATGCTTACATTAACCTTTTCAGATGCTGTATATAAAAGAATGAAAACTATACTAAAATTTTGCATGTACTATAATAATACTTATTTATACCACTGGCCCTGTACGACAGTTTTTATTCTTGTAACTGACAATAGTTATTTTTTACTCTATTTTTGCATACTCTTGATGTGTATCTATAGGAATTGAGGTTTGGATGTAGTTATTTAAGTTTGGAACCAAAACCGTTCAAGAAGATCGCAGTTTCTAATCGAAGTGTGGAATCATTATGAAGCAGCCTCCGAAAAATCTTCTAAAACCATAAATCGTTACGAAAGCTTTCATAAGGTACTAAATTCGTTATTTAATTGTAGCTATTTCAGTATGTGGTTTTTATTTGACGGACTGAAAAATGATTTAGCCTGTCAACTTTTATTATTAGCTTTTGTATATAAAAGGTGTACTGAAGTAAAAAAGTAAATATGAAAACATACATTTAGTAATCGCGAATCATGTAAGAAACTATGATGAAATCGATGATAAAATTAGATATTTACACATATTAGCTAATATTCAGTAATTTTACGTATTTATAACTTTTTGAAATATATATATATATGATTTATATATAATAAGGTATCTTATGTAATTTAAATAAAATAATTATTTATATTTACTATACTTCTAAATGTTTATATTATACAATGTGTAACTTACATGTACTATTATTTTACCTTTTTAACAATTTATTTTTTAACAATTTTAACAATTTTCACTGTATATTCTGTTTCATTTTTCTTCCTTCCTCAAAACAGTCCATTTGTTAATCTTATATAGCAACTGAATCTAAACATAAGTTATACAGTTTTTGATATATATATATATATATATACCATAGCTGTTTTAGTAATTTAAATAATTTTTCTTTGGAAAATTAACGTAGGTGTACAATGTTCAAATCGCTTAATGTAAGGATATTTCTACGCATTTTATTTATCAGCGGGCTTATTTCCATGTGAGCATATATCTATGTGAGCTTTTTTCCATGTGTGCATATTTCTAAGTGAGCATTTTTCCATGTGAGCTTTTTTCTGTGTGGGTTTTTTCCTGTGAGCATTTTTCCGGTACCATTGATCCTAAAGTAAGTGCAGTCAAACTTGCTACAGAATCTTCTCAAACCATTGGCAGAAGTGGAAGTGTTGAAACTGTGCGAAATATAATTAGATGAGCTGGATATATAATCAGAATTGTTAAAAGAAACCATTCATCAGCTTGAAAAATCAGAAAAAGCGTTTGGAGTTTGCAAAAACTCATCAGTTGAAGACGAATAACTTTTGGAAGAAATTATATTCACTCAGGAAAGTATATTTAAATTTTTCTGCAATAGTAACCATCGCACCGTATGCAGAAGGCGAGCATAATTTCGGATCCAAAAATTTACAGCCTATAGTTAAACATGGTGATGTCTCCGTAATGGCTTCACATGGGGTCAATTTTTTGAGCCGGAAGTTACACAGCTCACGTTTTTACCATTCTCGGAGTTTTACCTGTTACCTTATCAATGTCATGCAAGGTATCAAATAAGCAACTTCATAATCGGTATCTTTAAATGAGAGCTTGTTGTAGCTAAATCTTGCTGTTGGTTATTCTCGCCAGTCCTCCTTAAAGTTATTTTTTGCATTTGGCATTTTGCTAGACGATGCTTTAAACGACGCGCCGGTAAAATTCTGAGTCAGCTCAACGGTGTTATTTTACGAGTACTCTTCAATATGTTAGCGCAACTGAATTTAACTTCTGTTACGTTAATTTAAATCCACGTTTTTGGAGACTATATCTATACACAAGGAAACATTTATAAGTGTTTCGGCAAATTCTCCACCCTCCAGCGGCAGAGCGGTAAAATCGCTGAACCCTAGTCGTTCGACCTGAGTTACATACCAGACATACACTCCCGCTGTATCAGAGTTTTTCCGATTTTCTTCATGAGCAACGTGAATTCGGACCAGATCCCCTTAGAAAGCCCTCCGCCGAAGGCATCATTCTCCTTAGGCAGGTAGCCCTCGTGCGCTTTGCCGTAAAACCCGTAGTTCGCCAATTTCTACCCATACTGTCCATTCGCTTGACTTCCGTCCACTCTATGTTTGGAAGTGTTATTTTTTGAGCATTTAATCAGAAACATCAGATCTCCGCGGTGCTCTTCCTGAAAATTTGGGTGGAAATTAGAAGTCCAACTGCATTTCCAAATAATTTGTTTTCAATTAATAATTTCATTTGATGATCATTTTTACACCTTCGCAATGTTTGTAAAACTTGCCCCCCCCCCGAAAAAAATGCGGAGAAAATGTCTGAAATGGTTCATATTTTAACGGTCACATAAAAGAGTTTGTCAAGATCGTCCTCGCTCTCGCTTAGCTCACAGCTTAGCACAGTCTGCTGTTGCATTTTTTTGTCATTTTAGCTTCACTATTAAGCAACGGTGCGATTTACACCAAGTACAATTCAAAAGCAAATCCCAAAAATTTTAAAAGCACCATAGCAGCATATGTTTAGAATTCTCTACGAATGTTAATGTAGGATACCCTTTTTTATTACTTTTTTCAGTTCATTCTATAAATGCTCGTTTTCTTAGCAATATGGCTTACAATTTGTTGTTGTTTATTATTTTCGCACATTAATTTTATTTATTAAATATCACGTTCTTCGCACTAACCTTACATGAAATTCAATTCAACAGCAAAGTAACAGCATATTTAGAAATGGCATACCTTTAGAATTTTCCCTGGACAGACTTGCGCACTAGAGGTAAAAATGTTTTATTCCGTCCACTGCCCGCTTTCAAATCCTCCAGTCTCCTTATAAAATTTTATTAATGGTAATTCTTTGCTGTAGCGATTCAGAACAATGCCTGGCGATTTTAGATTTGCGCCAAGGTCTCAGCTATAATTCTGCCATGCTTATGAAACGCGAAGTGTAAAAATAAACTACATAATATATAATAATAACAATAATACTCATATGGTGTTTTCTAAGAATATTTTTAAAAAACCTTATCCTTACTTTTTATTATTTTTTCGTATGTAATTGTTCCAGTTAACTGCAGCACTTTCATACATATTAAACTATTTGTTACACCATTTCAGGGACGTAAACTCGTCTGCCAAGAATACGCGAATCTAATAGCAGTGATGAACTGCATCTTGCAACCGCCAAAGCTATTTCCAACAGGAAGGCCCTTCTTTTTGCAATTTTTAACATTGCACCTTCAAATGGTTTCGTTGTCAACAAAAGTTTCATTTTTGCGTACTCTTTTGGCAGGCAAAAGACCTCTTTCTTCAAAACATGATATGACATCTACCGCCCCAGGTAGCGCATGACGTATCAAAAACGTTACACAACGACCACTTTGCAACCTCTCGGACCAGTTTGCAACGTCTTTAATAAGTCATGTGCTACGTGGGTCATTAATTGGTAAAATACAGATTGTTAACGTCATATTAACAAATAACGTCATATTAATAAATATATTTTAAAAAATATTTAAAAATGCCAGTTCTAAGAATTTTTTTTTGAAGGCATAAACATTTTAATATCGTTTAAAATTTTGTTAAAAGCCTATAAATAAAGACATTATTTAAAATTTTGCTATGAACATGGTTCAACATCCCGATTTGGAGGTTCTTATCACGTGACCCCAAGTGATCTCATGTCACGTAAACTACGCTACAAAAATCTAATTCTGTCAGTAATTACCTACATTAATTTCAAGTTAAATCTTAATTTGGAACACAAATGTAAGAATTATTTCAATTCGTACGAAGAGCTTACTCAGAAGTTATGTAAAACTTCAGTGCTTTACTTCGCAAGTGCATTCTCATTAGAACTGATTAATTTAACCCTTGACTTTGCCTTTTCTATATTTTCGGCTTTGGGTAAGTGGTGTGATTGCATCCTAATTGACTTAATTACTGCGAATGGCCTTAGGGCATAAAACTGAACTATCTGGTAAAAATTCTACGTAATTGTATACCAATATTGAAAGAAACAATCAATCTGATATAACAAATGGCTGGAACTTGTTTTTAAAATATGAGGCGTTAAAGGTTGCCATCCGTTTGGCATCAGTTACACCATTATTGGCGATTATTGGCATCAGTTACACCATTATTTCCGTTTTGCCGGGGCCGGCAAAACGGAAAAGTACCCGAAAACCTTAGCAAAAATGAATAATATAAGGACACATTGTGAAAGTAAAAATGCAACACGGTGCTAATATACGATCGCGTGGAGAAAAAACATGCAGCGAGATTTTGACGAGATATCTTGTTTAGCTGGCGATTCAATCTCATTAGCCGCTATAACAAAGTAGTACAACGATTAAAAAAAGTATTGGCAGTTGGGCCTATAATTGATCACATTAGCTAACGAAGGAAATGCCTGACAATTATAGCTGGACATAAAGCCCACAAATCTAATGAAACTTTCGTTTTGATATGTCCTCTTACACAAAATGCACAAGGACGTAAACTTGCAAGTCGAAAAAGTATTGGCAAGATTATACAACATAATGTGGGAACAAAATTTAATTCTTTCGTATTCATACCTTTTGTGTTTTTATAGAGAAAAACAAAGGCTTGGCTATTGAGAATCTTGTGCCATTCTTGCAGGCGTATACGCTTAAGTTCATGTTTACACGAAATTTTATGTTTCCTGATTTCTAGGTCCAACGTTTTCTATGAAGTAACTTGTAACGTTTTCTACAAAAATATTTAATATTTTTAATTAACCCTTTCCGGCACGCTACCTTTAAAAGTCGGAGTTTATATATATATATATATATAAGAAAAAAACAGGCAGTCTAATTAGGCCTAGAGGACAACACAAGTAAAATTTTGTGAAGACAGCACTCATCGTTTTAATTCTGTGGGTGTGCCGAAAGTGGGCACACTGATTAAATAGAGCTTCGAAAAGAGTGCTGAAACGAACATTCTTGTCAATGAACTGACCGATGAGATGCGGAGAAACAAAGACTACAGACTCTCAGTTGTCCTAGATTATCGGTGAGCCCCTTCTGGGCACACCTAGGGTTCGCCGTTTGATTTTAGGCAAGATTTCAAGGTAAACATTTAAAACTAATATAGAATAAGGAGATAAGCATTCAGCCAAAAAATTAACATAGAAATTTCTTTTCAAACAATTTCTTTTATACCCTAAAAAAATCTGGAAGATTTCTTTGAAAAATGAAGGGTCTTAAGAAAATAAACATGGTTAAAATATATGGACTGGTTTGTATTGAGCTGCCACCTACTATAAATAAAGAAGGTACAAAGTAACCTATAGTAACCTATAAATCCTTTTTCATTCAATTTTTCTGTGTGTACAGAAGGAAATTTCTAGGTGTGTACAGAAGGAAATTTCTAGGTGTGTCCAGACCGAACACACTGTGCCGCAAAGGGTTAAACACATCATGAATTAAATGCATTTTTCTTACTTAAAACAATCCGATTCAAAAATAGAAACAGAGTTTTCTTAAGAATTGCATTTACTGCTTTCAAAAAGCTTAGATTATTAACCTGCGAAAGACAGATTTAATTTGGAAGATAAATGTATCTTACATTTTGAAAACAGATTATAATGAAAAGTGAAACGTAGGATTTATATTGATTCGATGCAAATTCGCGTTTCCAAACTTATAACCCTTTTAGGGTACGAAAGTCTTAAAGGGTTCAGAATTTAAGTAAGGAATAACCATTCACTTTCCTATTACTACAGCTAAATCTAGTCTTATTGCTTTCCAACATGAAGCTTTAAATTATTTCTATCTGACAATCTTTTCTACTTTTATGTTATCAGCTTTGTTAGTAAACATTCTAACCCGCAGCAAAACCCATTTAACTAATTATTCCTTTTTTTCTTCTTTAGTTTCCACGTGTATGACATTTCTTGCTTAGTAGCGGACGCTGACAAAAGATGTGGATCTGCTGCAAAACACGTGGTTTTAGAAATGGTTAGACGGATTGCCTACTTCGAATGGATATGCCCGCCGAACATCTTAAAAGAGCTCCCAAGTATTGTGGAATTGCTGGAATTGGAGGAAGAAGAGAAGATCCTTTTACGTGACATCTTACCCAAAGAATGATTTCTATATAAAAAAATGGAACTTTCGTTTAAGTAAAGCGTGAAAAAAATGTAATTTTAAGTTAATAAATGTTTTTCATGGCAGTTTTTTTAAGTACAGCAGATACCGTATTAGAACTATTGAGTGTTGAATTTGTTTACCTAAGATTTTCAATTATTCAACAGAAAGAAAAAATAAATGAAAAAATCTGAAGGCGGAAATCTGTCTGAAGAAAATCGCCAGATTTAGCTAGGTGGTTGCATTAATACGTAAATACCAGACCGCCCCCATTTGTGAACCAAGCATCTCGAGTCCTTACAAATAACAAATTTTTAAAATTTTAATTCATAAAACTGAAACATATTTTGCTTAAAGAAAGAGAAAGAAAGGCACTTTTTCCATTCTGCCAGCGCAAGTGATAAAGTCGCCAAAAATGGTACAACCTATGCCAAATGAATTTCCTCGCTGGTAACCTTTTATGCCTCATTTCCAAAATAAGTGGCAGCCATTTCCTATCAGATTGATTGTTTCTTTCAATACTGGCATACAATTACATGGAATTTTTACTAGATAGTTCAATTTTATGCCCTAAAGCCATTCGCGGTAATTAAGTCCATTAGGATGCAATCACACCGCTCATCCGAAGGCGAAAATATAGAAAACGCAAAAGCAAGAGTTATATTCATCAGTTCTAATGAGAATGCACTAGACAAGTAAAACACTGCGGTTTTACAGAATTTCTGAATAAGCTATTCGTAAGAATTGTATAATTCTTGCATTTAAACTTATATTCCAAATTAAGATTTAACTTGAAATTAATGTAGATAATAGAGAGAATTAAATTTTTGTAGCCTAGTTTACGTGAGATGAGATCACCTGGAATCACGAGATTCGAACCGGCGAATCAGGATGTTGAAACATGAAAGCTTCGTAAATTCTTAAATTAATGACTTTTTACAAATTTATTCTCTTTATTTATTTTCATTTTACAAAATTTTAAACAATGTTAGAATGTTTTAAAAATTTCTTAGAACTAACATTTGTTAACAATTTTTATGCACTATATACTGTGTGTTGTCGCCAATAAAGTCTGCCTGGCAAGGTTTGTGCCGGAAAAGTACCGAAAGAAATTAATACGCACTTCCAAATAACGTTTTACAAATTTATTCCTAAAGTTATTAAATAGAATCCTATAAAACAGGTAAGCCCTACTGATGAGACCCTTGTGACTTATGTTTTAATATATGGCTCAAATTCTGTGAGATTAACCTTTACTATTTGTGCAATTATTTTCAACTTTGAGTGCCAAAGGGTGAATATTAAAGAGGAAATTGTAAAATATAAGGGTACTACTTGATTTTCGCGGCCCTCGTTATCAAAATTATGACCAGGGTATCACAGCTCTCGATTGCTTTTAATATGACATCAAAAAGCTTATTTTCTCACAGGAATTCCGCTACAACGTACGACAGCCTTTCTACATTTGGGCGTGAGCACCCGTTGTTGGATCAACATAATTAAAAGCGTGATTTACAGTTATTTGGCTGTAACCAGCCTTTTCAAGCTCATCTGTTTTATAGGCTCGCCAACAATCTGAATATATTGTCGAACCTTCGAATACGTAGACTATAATCAGTGATATCGGTGTAGTTGCTTTTCAATTTGGAATCTTCCCAACAAGAAAGCACTCGCCACTTTCACGGCATGACCCGTCGAATATCCGCAGTCGGGAAAGAATCCTGCCAGCCTTGTTTTATTCGCCACGCAAACGAACTCTCCTCAATTTTGACTACATTGTATTCATTTCAGCTATTTGTCGTGTATTTACTATCTACTGTAGGATTTATTTCAAGTATATTATTGCATTGAATATTTGTTATTATTTGTTCGTCAAATAGAAGTCGAAATAGTAAATGTTTATGGTTGCCCTTCGTTCTGCTACCTTTTACCTACATTGCTTTAATTTGGTGATTTATCGAGGGGCCGTGAAAATCAAATAGTACCAATCAAAAGTTTAAAATAATATAAGAATTAAGAAAAGGAATTGAAATTAATGTTTATTTATTTATTTTCGAACAGAGTTCAGCTGCATTCACCCAAGCGGCCTCCTTTGTTTGCAGGTACTCATGGATTAGATTAGTTTAGTTTAAATATGATAAAGCCACTCGGGCTATCTGCCTGAGATGTGATGCTTTCGTGAATGCCCTTCTGAAAGAAACTGTTATTCAGACACACATGAGAAAAACCAACACTACAGCTAGCCCGTTTCGCCTGGATTTAAACCCAACACAGGTGACAGGTGACGGAGGACGGGGGCGCCTGGTGTCTAACATAGGTAAACAGGCATATACCCCGCGTCCTCCACTGTGTAGAGGCAACAACTCCCTGGAGCCCCATGAGGCCGACCCGGGAGTTTATTAGGATCTTAAAAGTTAACATGGCCATACAAGGGCTAGACTACATGTAGTACATTGTAAGAACGTGAGACAACTGAAGGTTATGGTTACAGAGGTAGAACAAAATAAGACATAAACATAAAACATAAATGGAAACATATAAAGAAAAACATGAAGAAACACATAAAGCACTAAAAACACAAAGAGGTACACTAAGATACACTAAAATACACGTAACTAAATAAACACCGAACACACATAGATAAACACGATGCAGACAATTAAATAATGTGGACACATAGAAACGAAACACTTGATGATGTTATGAGACGCATAATAGCACGTAATTATTTAAACAGCGCGTGTGATACTGAGAGAACACTCAATAAGGCACGCATATATACGTGAAGCAATGTGATGACAGTAGTTCATGAAGCCATGATAATAATAGTACGCACAAGAAAACGCGTAGATATACAAGATGAAATGTAAGGACTAAGGTACATGATACAATAATATACAGGATACAATATAATGGTAATAGTGCATGATGCAGTAAAGTTAGTAATTCACATAACAGGTAATAGTACACACATGTGAGCATACAAAGATACGTGTTACAGCATAGTGACAAGAGTACTTGACGTAATGGTGCTAATAGTTCACACTGTACGATGCAGTACACACATATATGCAGAACATATACTCGATGACAAATAGTACACATATAAACGATGCAGACGATTAAATGATGCAGACACATTAAGAAAATAAACATTAATATGGTGCACATAAAAATTATGAGACTGATTACAACTACCGACATTCACCTGTTTTAACCACTCGGCCACTGCTGCGAGAATTTCCAAATGAAAAGAACACTTTCTTTGTAGGCTCACCAGCGGCCGAGCGGTAACGTCGCTGAACATTGGTAGTTCGGTCGCGAGGTTCGAATCCCGCGAACGGGCTGGCGGCATAGGCGCTTTCGTAGTTTTCCCCATGTGTAACGTGTATACGAGCCAGTTTCCCTTAGAAAGTCCTCCACGAAGGCATTCCTCCCTTAATGTAGATAGCACTCGAGTGCTTTGCCGTAATCTAATAAAACCAAAACTTTTTTTGTAGTGGGCAACTGAAGGTTTATACTAACTGCAAATTCAAAAAAAAAAAAAAAAAAAAAGAGCAAGCACTGCCTAAATTCTCGAAAATGGAACTAGTGACCTAGGTACTCATGGAAGCGTAGTTTTCTAGAAAAATAACGTTCTATAATACAAACAAAATTTCACCACAATGATATCCATTAGTCGATATAGAATGAAATGATTATCTGTGACTGGTTGGTGCTTGAAGAACGATTTCTTTTTCGATAATTTTCTATGGACAGAATTCTTCATCTCTATAATTAAACAAGGTTAAAAATACAAGTATCTTCTTACCATGAATTTTTATGACAAACATTTTACTACTATTAATTAATTACTTTATAAATAATATTTTATCATGAACCACTTAGTCCATATCATGAATCACTGAGATGCAATTTTGTCTTGTGGACCCCTTTGAAGCTTCTATGGCCCTGGAGATCTTTTTGCACCCCGGTTGGGAAACATTGGTCTATTTAAACTTATTACTATAAGTTATTATTTATTTATTTATTTATTTATTTATTACTGTTGTTGTCAAATTTATCAGCAGAAGCCAGCTAAAGTTGAACTGAAATCATACAAATTGAAAATTGAAATGAAACAAAATTAAAATTCAGCCTTCATATATCGGTTGCACAAGTTAGACAAAGAATCTGTTAATTTCGAGTAAAAGAAATATTCAAAATATAAAATAATATTTGTAATACGAAACAGATTTACATTGCCTCAAACCAAATTCTCCTCAAGAGAATCCTTTGTACGCCTGATTTCTATGTTAGCTAAACGGATTATACCAAATCAACCCTTCTTGCGAATATTTAAAATGCTTCGAAATTTTAGATTTAAAGAAAAAGCAAAAAATATTCAAATTTACAGAGACTTCAACGGCTAACCTTTGGAATATGGTAACAGGTAGTTTGGCGATATTTTGTAAGGTGATAAAGGGGACTAGCTAGGACTTAAGCAGTGTACATGGATAAAGTCAAGAGTGTGCGCAATACCATTTTTGCGCAATTCTGGGATTTTTTTTAAGTGAAAATAGTCGACGTGTACATGGATACCTTGTATGTGCAATTCTTAAAAACGCGGCAAGCAGTTTGCGATTCTGCTCTTTCTCCCAATTTCGCACCTAATCTTCGTCATGATTAAGTAGTTTTGTTCCATAAAAGTTCTAGCATAAGCGTAATTCGGCTAGCAGATTGTTGGAAAAAAATGTTGAGTAAAAAAAAAGCATGCCTTTACTTCGTGAAAACAAAATGGCGTCCAAACAAAAACTAGCAGGTTGCTGTAACAGGGTTGGTCGCCAAATTTCCGCCAAAAAATCTCCAAGTTACCATAATTCAAAGATTAACCACTTCAACGAACGATTAAGACATCATGTTTTCAAGGATTTTTGAGTTCTTCATTTCTATAGATCAGCGTTATCTGAACCTGTAAGTAGTTTAAATAATATCGCGAAAAATAATCTCTTGGGTTGTTTCCGACTTTTCAAAAAGATCGCCGAACTATCGACATTTATATAGTAAGTGAGCAAAAAGTTATTAAAAGGAAATAAATTTTAGCAATTTAGAATTCTAAGTTTAACTTGCTAAAGTAGGGATTGTAAGTTACATTAAACTTAGATTACCAAGATTATTCACTCACATGTTATCAGAGACAAAATTTCAATTTTTACTTACGTCCTAGAGATTCCCGCGATCTGATTCCTGTGAAAACGAATCACGTGTACCATGATCCAACATAACTAAAACTATTTTAATCCTAATATACGCAAGAGATTTGGCGACATTATAATAAGCGGTAAAGGGGTTATGTTGGTGTTAATGACAATTTCAGAATCGCGCCAAGGCCCTGCCGTACACTAGGATTTTACCGGGCTTTCTAAGGAAAACTGGCTAGTATTTACTACATAATATGGAAAGGGGTGAAAACTCATAGAGCCAGTTTGTTCATTGAGATTTGAAAACGATTTTCGTTTAATTTATTTGATTATGGCAAAGCGCGGGAGGGCTGTCTGCGAATGGAGAGATACTTTCTTGAAGGACTTCATAGTTTTTTTTTTGTTTTTGTTTTGTTTTTGTTTTGTTTTGTTTATGTTATTACGGCAAAACCTCGAGGGATATCTGCCTGAGGGTAGGGATGCCTTCGTGCAGAACCTTCTATGGAAAACTGGCTCATATACACTTTACGCATGGAGAAAACAATGAAAACGTCAATGCAGTCAGCCCGTTCGCGGGATTCCAACCTAACTACCAGCGTTGAGCGCCTTTACCGCTCGGCTCCTAGTGGGCCTTAAATTCGTAAAAGAAATTGGTGTTTATCTATGTTACACACGGGGAAAAAGATAAAAACTCCCATGCATTCAGCTCGTTTGGCTGGAATCAAATCCAGATTCAACTACCAGTCTTCAACGATTTTACCGTCAGACGCTGGCTTGCATTTAAAAGAGCGAACTATTAACTGCTAAGTGCACCAGTAAAAATTAATGAAGTATTTACTTTCCCGCCAATCTTTTTAATCTTTATTTTAACTCAACATCTTTCAAACACTTCCTTTACTTTAATTAGATTTTAATTATGTATTTAAATAGAAATCTTAATGACAAAATATAAAAATCATGCAACTTTAAGATTTGCCAGCCTCCCAACTTTTTTAATAGCATGTATGAAGCTATTGCTAAATTTCAGTGTAATGTACATTTCTAATACATTTTCTTAAGAAAGGGAGAAAGTGCACAATCATCCACTGCTTGGCGCATTTTCAAGAATTGCAGATACATGGTATCCATGTGCACATCGACCTATTTTCACTTAAAAAAAATATCCCAGAATTGCACAAAAATGGCATTACGCACTTCTTTGACTTTATCCATGTACACATCAACCTATTTTCACTTAAAATGTCAAAGAAAATTGACAAAAATCCAATTCTTCTTACTCTTGTAAAAAGCTCCAAACAAATAAGTGAGCGATTCTGCACTTTACCATAAGGGAGTTCAGGACGTAACATTACCTTCCACGTCTTTATGAATATATTTAATAAATGTTTTAGTTTGAAATATACGTTAATAATTCTTTTTACGTAAGAAGTAATCTTTAATAATTAAAAAATTTGTTTTAAACATTTAAAGAATTTTCATTTTCTGATGTAACTACTGCACAAACTGACGAATTTCACAACGTTTTATGTACACAAAATTATTCACTTCAGTTTATCTTTGCGTTTAAGAAAAATATTAATTACACAAATTTTAATAATCATAGAAAAGAAATATTTTAGACCAATTTTCGTTTCAAAGCAAATATTAAAAAAATTAACTCAAAATTAAAATTTTTGAAGGAAATTTAATTAAAATAGAACAAGCAAAATGCGTGGAAATGCGAGTGCTTGGAGTCAAACAACAAAAATCAGCGTTGAACGTTCAGCGTTGAATCAGCGTTTTCACAAAAATCATGTGTGAAAATATAACGCTAATTTCTGTTGTTTGACTTCTGAATTAATACGAGAAGTATTTTAAAATAGTTACTAAAAATTCACAAGTTATAAAATATTCTTTTCTAAAATAAATAGATAAACGGTTTTCAGTATTTATCAACATTTTTTAATATTTTACAATTTTTATCCATATTTACGACATATTTTAAAAATTAGCAGAGTAATTGGGGAAAATCGAAAATGGTCTAAATGTGCATAAAAATGATATTTTGAAATACATTTCTTAAGCAAAAGAAGAGGAAAAATAATATTTTTGTTCAAAATGCACCAACCTTGTAAAACACTCCTTTTAATACCCGTCCTTTGTCAGATTCACAGTGTTTACGTTAGTCTTTTTTCCATATTTTCAAAGAGCTTGAAATGCACAAGGAACGGCAATAAACTACATTTTCCAGTAATGTCCTTTTTATTTCTAAAAGAACTTATCAGACAAGACGTGCTTGTAACACAGCTGCTTCAACTACTTGTTCTATATTTTTCATTTCAGCTGATAGTACCTTAATCACACTCACAAAAATAAATACGAAATTTAAAAAACTTTCCAACAAAATTGTATTAGCACTAGCACGAAATAATACGAATTGCACAAATGGTCGACGGCATACACCTGGAACGCAAACTAAACAAACATCAAACAACTTCAGTTAGAAATTTCAGACGCAGCAAACGTATGATAAGAAGTACAGCAAGTAAAATATTGTTTAGATGCTATTGAGGGAAACTTGGTATTTTTAAGTTTGGTCAGAGGGCGTGATAGTACTAGAAATAGAACCTTATTCTGCTGACGTAATTTCTTTCGTATATCCAGTTCGCTTGATTCTAAAAAATGTATAGATTTTTCAGACCCAAAATATGAAAGAAGGATTTTTATGTCCCGATAGCTTAGCTTTCTGCGACCATTTTTGTAGTGAAAAGGTTTCATGCCAGATAACATCTGGTCAATTTGCAAAAAATGCTAAGGTCGGATCTGTTCGCCAACATGATGGGTATGATAGTTAACATTGTCAACAGCCATACCGTTCGGCCGAGCTTCGAATCTTGGATAAAGCATAGATTTTTGTAAAAGGGCAGCATCGTTGTGGTTGCGACATAGGGGTTCTCACTGTCGAACCAAAAGAGCCTTCTAAAGAGATAGTAGAATCCTTGCATCCGTTCCCTGGAGAGTTCTTTGTAACAATCAGGATGGAGATGGGTAAATTCCTGCTGTCACCTATAAGTATATGCAAAGTAATTTCAGTAGCTAGCATTATAATATCCGACAGTGCCTTAAGAATACAAGCAATAACAGGTAAAAATAAATCACCTCTAGTACAAGACATACAACTCCCAATTGCTAATTTTCATAAAAAATACAAACCAAAACTCCACTGGACAAGAGCTCACAAAGGAATATATAGAAACGAAATAGCAGATACATTAGCAAGAGTTGCAGCAAGCAATACTACTATTCCAAAATTTGGTCCACTTCCAAATCCTATTTGATTACTAAAATCAAAAAGATTTAATAATACAATAGAAGGCAAACTGGTCAAGAGACAATGCAGGCAAATGAACATACTTATTCTTACCAAAACCATCAAGGAATTCAATAACTTCAGATATTGCAATAACTTATTTCCCTGCCTCACATGGACCTTTTATTTCATACCTTCATTGTTTTGGCTTCCGTCATACTGACAACCGCATCTGTAGCTCAATAGAAACAGTAGCTCATTTATTATGTTCGAATGTTCAATAACCAAAGATCTCCACTTTCGTCGTTTCACTGCTGTAAACGCACAAATCCGGTTGAAACAACGTCTTAAAAGTAATTTTCTTCGTAATAAACTGCGTAACTTAATCAAATATCTAATAAAAACAGTGATCATTTAAAAGGAACACAGAATAAATCCAAGATTCGAGATATTTTATCTCAGCAGCTGATATAGAACTTTTAAATTAGAATTAATTTTTACATACATATATCAAAAATTTTTCATAACGCTATTTAATGTATATATTTATGTATAATGATTTAATGTATATATCCAGATTTCATAAATTATGGAAGTTAAATAAACATGGTCCCACTGAGTGAACAATAAAGCTGAAAATCTTGGCGACACAGCTGCTTTCCCAGTGGTCTCCCATTATCTATTATTAGCCGCCCCCCCGGGGTCGACTCAGGTTGACCATGGTAAGCTAATGGTTAGGATCTGCACCTAGGCAGTCTCGGCCATGGAGGTATATAATCAGTCTTCAGAGGACTCGAACTATCGCTGCTGATGGTTGAATCAGGCTCGACAGAGACCATATGGTACTGTCTTGTCTACTCTCCTCCGGTTGTGGTGGAGCTATATGTTAAAAATAAAATGATCACGTGATAAGACGGCGTGATTAACGATCGTCTGAATTCTTTCCCGGCATGCCTTGCAGCAAATGTTTATGAAAACTAATCTTATGTAACGTATTTCTATTCTTAATCTTATGTGTATTTATGTAACGTATTCTTTATGTAACGTATTTCTTGGCTTACTAGGATAGCTTTCTATTTCTTGTTCTCGGATTAATTACGCTTGGATTTTTTAGTCTAATATGCTTTTTGTGTATGAAAATAAGAAAAACTGGACAACATGGTCTTCATTCAGAATCTTGTTAAATTTGCTAGTGCTATTATATCGTTATTTTTTTCCGCTATATATGTCTGATAAATAATGGCGTTCCGGGGGCAACACACCCGTCGATCGACTTAATAATATAATAATTATAATAAAATCCAAATTATAAAAGTTTTATATACCAATTAATTATTATGAATAATCATAAATCTTAAAATTTTACACCATACTAATTTTCACATTTATAAGTAATACTTTATCATTTGCAGTAGGTTTATGGTTTTTACTTTTTATTACTACATTTTTACAATTTTCTTATTTTACACAAACTGAAAGACCCCACAGCTTTCTCCTAGTACACACATATCCAGCTATTTGGGCATAACCACTTAAAACTGACTCATGTTTTTCATGAGTATACTCATACAATATAGAAATATAGCATCTTCCTTTTTATATATACATATATAAATAGAAAGGAAGAGCATATATTTCTATAATGAGGTTCTATAAGGATATACTAAGATATTTTCATACAGAAATATAGCATTCGTATGCAAATATATAACACACAAATGTTATATTTTCTTATTTGGAAATTTTTGCATTTTTATTACAAAATGGTTATTGGTTACGAAATCCGATTTTGTACTGATTCACTATAAATGTCTTCCCTCTCAAAGCATTCTTTCATTTTTTCATTCGAGTCTGTTGTCATTTGGAAAAACGTAAGAGATTTTTTCCTATTTAATCTGTCTGTTATATTTAACAAACTAAAGTATTTAAAAGCAAGAGATGCAGTTCCTAAGAATATTGTTACGAACTTTGTACATAAGTAGATAATTTTAGTGAAATTTTATGAAACCAAATAAAACTGCGGTATTTTTCCCTGTATAATGTAACATGGTGGTGTATTTGTGGGGTGATGTGTTGAGTTATGGCAAAGCACACGAGGGCTATCTGCCTAACTGGAGGGATGCCTTCGTGGAGGACTTTCTAAGGAAAACTCGCTCGTATACACGCTACACATGGGGAAAACCACGAAAACGCCCATGCAGCCAGCCCGTTCGCGGGATGCATATTTCACAAGTGCACATCTGCGTAGCCACCGAGGGAGTGGCTTCTAGGATGGACCAATGGGCATCCAATATCTCTTTCATGTCACATGACCTTTCGCGTGCCTTAAGATTTAAGCAGGATGGTTGAAAATACTCTGCCATGCAATTTTCTGTAAAAAAATAATTAAAGCATTGACCATTTCTTCTGAAAATTTTCATTGGAAAGTCAGATAAAATTTGAGCAATTGTGAAGATTTCATTACCTAGTTGAAAAGAATTTGAAATAAATACAAACACATGTTGTATACTCCACAGAAATATTACTTAATAAGTGGTAAATAAGATGAAAAAATAAATATGTGATAAACATTTGAGCCCAAACGCTATCTTTACATAAAACTATGCATATGAGGTGTGTGCATTTGGTGTATTTAATTATGGCAAAGCACACTAGGGCTATCTGCCTAAGGGAAGCGATGCCTTCGTGGAGATTCTTCCTTTCTCTTCCATTATGCTGGAGCGGAAGAAAAGGAACTATGTTCCTACTTTTTACATTGTGCATGAACGGAAAAAAGTTACTGCGCTTCTGCTTCCAAATAATTTCAGCAAAGTGTCTAAACCTCATTTGATGTTTCACCGCTTTAAAAAAACATGTCAAATTTCAAAACGCTTCAATATATAAATTCACTTATATCTTCGGAAATTTTGAATAAAGAAACTAATTTTTTGCAGGTAAGCTTAGAAATACGTCTACTTTAAGATGATGGTAAAAATTGCATAGATTATAATTCAAAAATGTTTTTGAAAAATTTATAAAAATTATTTTACAATACAGATTTTAAAAATAAATCATAAAAAATGGGTGAATTTTATCTGTGATGAACCTAAATTTCTAAATGTGAAAGGCAGAATCAAATAAGTTTAATAAAAAAAGAGAGATTAATAATAATATACCGAACTCAATTAACATAGAGGAGCTAAAATTTTGAGATTTAATTTTTTAAAAACGAGTTGTGAGATTTTTACAAAAATTGGTTTGAGTCGTAGAATTGAAATATGGAAAAAACTTGGTATCAGAAAAAGCCCGGTTTTGTACCTATATTAGAAAAATACCTATATTACCTATATTAGAAAAATGTTAAAAATAAAAATACCTATATTAGAAAAATGTTATATATAAATATAATAGATATCCTAAGTCGCGCATTCGAGACATGAAAAACGAAAGTTGAATTTCGTTCATCGGCCTAGTAGAACGGGAGCTATAGAACTGTTCCCCCTTTTTTCGCGCAGTGTTCTTTGCATTGAATTGTGTTTAACGTTCTTAGTAGTTTGAAGTGCAACTACTGATTGTACTGTGTCATACTGTGAAGAGCTGTACGAGTACTTCTGCAGAGTTTCAGTATTGTGAAGTGTTTCTTTCGTAAAAGAAAAAAATAATATCGACCTATCATCGATTCTGCTTGCATTCAATCCATTGCGAACCCGTACACAAGCAACAATATTATTTGTTTTACTTTAAATCCAATTGATTTAAATAAAAGTACAGTGACTTCATAATGTATCGAACTAAAAATATTCAGTATTTTTACACAATTGTGTTACATAGTTTCACTTTTTAAATATAGAGAAAATATGTAACGTTCCTAAGATTCATCTAATACGCAAAGACAGTCTAAATGCATTTTCATATATTACCCTATAAAATGATGCACTAATCCAATCTGAACTGTCTCTACGATAATCTTTACTGTTAAATCATATTGATATAGTATTAATTTTCTTTTGCAAATTTACTTCGTAACAATTTTCTAAATAAAATAATAAATTTGTATCCATAATTTGTAAATTTCCTTCGTAAATTTATAAATTTACTTCGCATATTTCTTTAACCTTTTAATTTGCAAATTTATATATGCGGTGGAGGAAGATGATTCTGCTATTACTTGGTCATCAAAATAAATTGATGACTTTTATTTTAAAATCAGGAAAAGCAGCTTAATTTGGTATAGATTTTGAACAAAAATCTTATTTCAAAGTTTCCTCTTCTTCAGAAGGAAAACCAAACGTACTAAAATTTGCAAAATTCTTTCTGAAGCTGAAAGAGAGGAGCGAAGTTCTCTTCTCGAAATCGATCGAATTTCATTGCTAATCTACATCGAATTAAAGTTTCTTGTTTGCTTAATTTTTAACTTTACATCGGTGTGTTCTCTGACAGTTAGATTTTTTCGTAGTAAGCATAAATTAAGATGACGATGCAATGTTTTGTGCGAAAGACATTTTGTTCTGCTCCTCTTCTGTCGCAATTTTTTGTCCCGCTGTGATGTTTTATAGTTAATTCGTATGTTTATGAAGAATGTTTATAGTGATGTTTTATAGTTAATTCGTATGTTTATGAAGAAATAATATTATTTTGCCTGAACAAGAAATATAAAGCACTATCAAATTATTGCGTACATAAATGTAAAATGCACTGACTCTTGTTCTATGTTAACAAATAAAGAGTACTAACGAATTATCCCGTCGAAAGTTGGCGGGGATCTCCCCAAAATTGCGCCGATAATTCCTACGAAATTCTGAAGGAGCTAGCCCTCTTTCAAACAGTCAATATTCGACCCGCTTTCCTTTTTGCCTTCCTTAAAAAGCTTCTATTATTTTGTCAAGCCATTCAATTTTATAGAGGGAAGTCTATTTAGAACGCTATTAGCATAAAATTCCGTAATTTTTCAATCTATTGCTGTTTTGTATGCCATATTCAACTTACCATATCGTGTTATTCTTGCACATTTTGTTTTTGGTTATTGGATCTTATAAATTTTCAAATAAACCACTGATTGTAGTTTTGTACACGACAGTTTGCACAATTTAATTTTTTTTTTCAAAATGCAAGGAAAACTATTGCAATAACATTTAATTTATACCCTTGTTAAAAAGCTACCATCGGCCAAGCGGTAAAGTCGATGAACACTGGTGAATCGGTACGAGGTTAGAATCCGGCGAACGGGCTGACTGCATAAGCGTTTTCCTCATGCGTAACTTGTATACGAGCCAGTTTCCCTTCCTTCCAGTCCACGTCCTCGAAGTCACTCGAAGCTCTGCCGTAATCATATACACCAAACCCTTGTTAAAAAAAACAAAAGGTAGCTGATCGAGAATCAATTGGATTACATCGATCGAAAGCGCATATTTTATGAGTATGTTTTTATATCACGCTTATGCAAAATCGATGCTGCTACTTGGCGACAGTTTCATGGGCTACGAGATAATACATAAGTATCAATCTAAGAACATCGACATTTTAGGAACCCCGAGAAATAACGCATATGGCAATTTCTAACTAACTTGTAACCACTGTAGTATTGGATTTAACGCCACATAAATATGCAGTCAATATTTTAAACCACTGAAGTCGTTTACTTTTATTTTGTAAGATTTACTTGGATCGTACAGAAATAATTGACACAAGGGTCTCACAACGAAACTATTACACTATGCGAAGGGTAAACAAGTGAAATAGACACAAGGGGGCGTGAGCTACTCAGAATGCACAGATGGACCTGGCTGCAAGACGAGAAAGGTATACGTCAGAAAGGCAAAATGGAACGGCCAGTCCCTTTCGCCTTCATCATTGAGAGCGTGGAAGCAATGATGGAAGGTTATTATCACGGTCAGCGTTGGACAGCCTGGTTTCTATGGGAGGAAGGGATACAGGGTAATGAGATCCATTGCAGTATGGTGTCGGTGTGCGGGAACAAAGCACCATCAAGGTGTACCATATCCTGTTGGTTGGCCACGTTCAGCAGTGGAGTGGAAACTGCAGCCAAAGGTGTCAACGCGGACGACCAGCAACATAGCATACAGCAGCAAATGTGGCAGCCGTGTCAGATTTCATCACGGCGAACAGGTGTTTAACGTTCAACAAGATGCAGGAAGAGACAGGGCTTGCGCAAGGAACATTGCAGGCGATTCTGCATGGTGATTTGGAGATGACAAATGTGTGTGCAAAGTGGGTGGAATCGGACCTCGAACCAAGACCTCGGACTACGCCTTACTTCACAACATGAAGGACGCAATCAGGAGCCAACATGTTGAATCTTCTGCCGAATTGCATGCAATTATCAATAGATGATGCACCAACATTCCCACAGACTGGTTTACCCAAGCCCTTCAGGACCTCCCAGCCAGATGGATGAAGTGTATTGATTTGGGAGGATTTTCTAACTGATATGCTATCAGTTTTCTGTTAATAAATTGTATTCCGCTCTGTGGCAGCATTTGTGTCATTCACTTCTGTACGACCTAACTATTCATTTTTTAACTAGTAAGATTTTTCTAATTATCACATTGTAAGGATTATGTTAATTTTATTAACAGTTATATTTTAAGTTAAAGTTCCTTTCCTGTCAAATTCTTAACTTCAACTTACTACTTCCGGCCAGAACGTAGTTTTGGAATCTTGCTGAATATTTAATGAGGAGAAGCGGTATTTAAACCACGAAGTTACTTACTGAGTCAGAAAGAATCAGAGTTTCTGATTTGCCTTTTTGGCCACTCTCTCTCTGCCTTTTTGGCCACTCTCTCTCTCAAAGCTGTTATTACGCTCGGCCGTACTCAGGCCCTTGCTAAGCTTCGTAGTCAAATAAGTTAAGGGGCCAACTCGATTTGAACCTTGATAGCTTCGGCTATACTTCTTTAGTTAATCTTAGTTTTAGTTTAATTCTTAATCTTTTAAGTTCAAGCCCAAGTGCGGGCTTGGCTTGTACACTCCCAGGCGGAGTTTTGTTAAACCTTATTGGAATAATAAAGGATTAGTTACCTTTCTATCTTGTTGTTTCTTGTCACCGAACGCAAGCGATTATTCTGTTATCAGTTCTTAGATTCTTCACTTCCAACATTAACTTAGAATTCCAAAGTGAGGAACTCTACAACGTTATTTCTTGTGATTGCTTTCCGGCACTTCTAGTGTTTCAGTTTCTGTAACAAAATACCAAAAAAAAATTAAATAAAAAATTAACTCTGTCTAAATAATAAATAAAACGACAATCTACGTTTAAAGAGACGGTTCTAACAAAAAACACTTAGAGTTTGGTAATTATATTTCTTCTTTCTAGTGTGTTGTATAGATATGGTGGTGAATTAACTTTCCATTTGTAGTTGCGACAGAAGAGACGCAATATCACAACAGCTAATAAACAGTTACTTCAAGTTCTAATTCCTAAATAGTTACTTCATCAGTTACCTAAGTCCTAAACAGTTAAACTGAAATCCCTCGAGAGTTACTTTGCGCTACTATTGAACACGCTATAATGCGTTTTAAACACGTAATTGGTGTCAATGGAGCACAAACTGAGCACATTCTGTAATGAAATAAATTTTAATGATTCTGAGAAAATTGTCCTTCCTTAGACGCTACACTTCCCCCTGTTGGTCAAATTTTGAACTATTCTTATTACGGAAAGCTTTTCTCATGTCCCAGATAACATATATAACAAATGTCATCAAAATTCAATAAGTAGAACGTGTTCTAGAGTGGTCCGAATAGGGTCACTTTAATTATAACCCCCCCCTGTACTTGCGGTTAGCTTCGTCTAAGTCTCCTTTAGTTATAGTTTCTTATTTCTTATTCTGAGTTAAAGCCCGAATAGAGGGTTTGTTGTAAGCCCAAGAAAGGGGGCAACTGTTATTCTTAATTGAGTGAAATAGAGGGTATTAAGTATACGTCTTTAGTTATTTGAACTCAGCGATTAAGTTGCTACACAGTTAACTAACTTCGTCAACGTTCATCGAAGACAAAAGGATCAATAGGAGACAACCTATTGATATTCATTCAGTCCAAATGATGACTAAGGAGTAAGCAAAGGTCTTTATCGTTGTTCAAGAGCTATTAATGTTATGTTTCTATTTAAATGTCTATACTTTAATCTTCGCCTTTCAAGTCTGCATTAACCGATTTTTCAAAGAAATTCAAGAAAATACAAATTAAGCGAATAGATAAGACAAATTAAAAATAGTCTCCAATAGAACTATTCAAATAAAGACTGATATCTACCTCATTAGTGAAAAAAATGTTGCGATATTCAAAGCAGAAATAATTTTTAATTATTCAAGAAGTTAGTAAAAGACTGCAATAGAATTGATCCAGTTCGTTTACGCCTGATGGAATACATAAAGCGTGTCGAACAAGTTACCTAAAACTAGAAGCGTCAGAAAGTTTTCCATACTCTCGGCCATGACTCAAATCATGGAATAAAGGTAATGAAGACGTTTCACGCGTTGGATTAAATGCTGTACATTGGTGTGCTTCAAACTACTTTGATGAAGTAGATTTGTGTATAGATTCTTACTTTTACGTTTTACTTTTCTTCCATTTGCTTTCTTTGAACTTTAAGGAAACGGTTAGATTATTTCAGTCAGAAACTGTTTCGTAGTTCCGCTCAAAAGAAAAAAATGTTTCTGGTAGCTTTTAATTGTGCTTAAAGCTAAAAGGGAAGGAAAGAAGGCAGGGAGGTTATGAAGGAAACAGATTATGTACATCCGCAACTTAACTACATGTGCATAAAAAACGAATCATTTTAATGTTACCCAAATATAAAGCACTCGGGCTATTTCCTGTCGATTTTACTCGCTCATTGACTCTCGTATGAAAATGTGGTTCCTTATCGTAACCGCTTTGGTCGTCGCTTCTACAGGTAAGACATAAGTTGTTTAATAAATCAACATTTGCAGTTAAGAAGCAGGTTTGATGCATTTTGTAGAATTTATAATGGACAAAATATTTTTTTTTTTTTTTTAATCTATATACGAGTATCTTTAACTTGTACGGTTCTTCTGCAACTGGAAGCTTGTGTGTAAGTTCTGCAGACACTGCTAAGAGTCCTTGGGTCTTAAACATTTATAAAGTTGGAAGAAGGTTAAAATAACTTTTTACAGAAGTTTTAATTGAGCAAACATTCAAAGCTTGACCTTCAAACAAACTTCCGCTATCTAGCAGGTATTTGTTTAAACTAGCATAACAGAAAGTTGAATTTAAATGCAGGTAGCGTAGTGCCTGCATTTAAATGCGCCTATTTGAAGACTGTACATAAAATAGACTAATTAAACTGGCTCAGACATTTAGCAATATGAATTTTATAACGTTGGCTAGTAAGACACTAAGTCGGAACACAACTTAAACAGAGTTGGCTTCGTAAGTAACAGCAAGACGCGGCTGGCAAAAGCTCTAATCTAAACATAAAAAGCCTCAGCTTAAATACAGAAACAACTAATTTGTATTCTGTTGAGAATAGTGAAAAGAAGACGTTATAGTAAAGTCTTAAGTCAATTTAATTGGTTTATTAACAATTAGAACAAAGACGCACCATTCCCGCGATGGGTTTGTTAAATGTTTCTAAATCCCATTTAAAAATTATATTAAATGTAACGCATGTTTGATACAATTTTTCTCCTGTTGTCGAATAATGATTAATAAATCTGAATTTACTTTCGTGATAAAATAGGTATGACATAAGTAAATTTAATTCCTCGATTCTCTCAAAATTGGTCAGGAACGGTGAAACATAAGTGTGTCAGATATATAAAAAATGACCCGAAGTGTAGTATGAATAAAATTAATTCTTCAAATAAAATAAAAATCATCCGTACGTTTAAAAGAAATTACCTGCAAACAATGTTTGGTTAACTTTTCGTTTTGTTATAAGATAATGCCTTTTTAAAATGAATGTGTTTATACAATACAATTAGAAATATTTCTGTAAAATTTAAATAACTATTTTTAATTTTAAAATATGTTTAAAAAATTATAATTTCTCATACAATGTTACACCATACGTCACTCCCAGAAATTAATAATCTCTGAGACATTTTAAATGTCTCAGTAATTTGATGTATTTGTATTATAATCAGGCTATCATCGTATGTTGTCGCGTAATTTACATTCTATAAGCCAAAAGGAAAGGACACAGAAGAAATTCATTACGATACTTTTTAATTTCAGATATTTCAAATGTTTTGCGTTTTAAGGGGATACGAAACATTTTTCGAGAGATTTTCCTTTTAAATGTAATCCATAAAATATTATTAAAAAAATACGTAATATAATGCGATCAAACTTTTTCTGAAGCCAAATTATACAAAAAATACAAAAAATATTAAAATTGCAGAGAATATTTATTTCAAATAATATTTAAAATATAATGCCAAAGGTAACAAAAGCATGAATCTTCAAAGCCGTTGTGTTGTGCAGAATGCTTTTGTGGATTTAAAACTTTGGCAGAAATCGAGCTATGAATTTCCTAGAAGTACACTTTTAACTGCATATCAAAGAATTGACATCACTCTGTTTTGGCAAGGCGTGAGATATGGAAAGTATTAACTTTCGGATGTAACACGTCAAGTAAATTTATGCTCTTCCTTATCTTACATTTCATTTTATCGAGATTTAAGTTTTCCAGAAACAATCTGAAATTTAGCACTTTACATTCTTCATTCCGAATTCGGCGCTAGCTGCTTTAACATTAACGTCTAATAGTAGTACATATGTTAAAGACAGTATCTGAATATTAAATAAAATGCAGTATCACTAGTTCGCGAATGGACTCGCTGAAAAATGGCCGAAAACTATAAAGCCAGCTGCTGAATCTAAGCAAAAATTATGAATACGTAAAGGAAAAGCAAAATGGGGAAATGTATATGTTACCGGGGGAATGCATGAAATGTAGACTTTCTATCGAATACCTAGGCCTTTTATAGAATGCTTGACATTTTTAGACAATTTTCCTAGACATTGTATATATTGAGTAGAATGGCAAATGTTTTAGGCAAAGTATGAAAAAAGGCCTAAAGGGAGGGGATGCCTTCGTGGAGGACTTTCGAAGGGAAACTGGCTCGCATGCACTTTACACATGGGAGAAAACCACGAAAACG
The DNA here is from genome assembly GCF_044657685.1 of Stegodyphus dumicola. Lineage (NCBI taxonomy): Eukaryota > Metazoa > Arthropoda > Arachnida > Araneae > Eresidae > Stegodyphus > Stegodyphus dumicola. The sequence goes on along the minus strand of NC_140770.1, from coordinate 275,943,815 downwards.
CCCATGCAGCCAGCCCGTTCGCGGCATGCGAACCTCGGACCGAACTATCAGTGCTCAGCGTCTTTACCGCTCTACAAGCACTAGCAAGCCCACCAGTTTAGAATGGACAGACGCTTGGTGTGGCAACAATAAAGCCATATCAGCTGGCAAAATTATCTTCATAAATATTCTTTGCCAGAACATGTTTTATGAGTTGTTAAAAGTGTGTTTAGAAGTAGGTCTCTCTGACAAAAAATTGCTGTCAAATTGCATACATGGAAGAATTCAAAACACGAATGAAACTTTTTATAATTGCATCTGAATAAGCATACCAGAAACTGTTTGTGTGAGCGTCATCACATTAAAATTAAGTTTATTAGATGCGATAATTTGTTTGAATGATGGTGTACAAAGCCGCAATAAAGTAGTGGAATTATTAGGAATACAACCAGCATTTTATATGGTAAGGTCTTTGCAAAAAGGATTGAATTGATTGAATTCATGAGGCCCAACTCGATTACCAAAAGCTTTCTAAAATGGCCAGAAAGAAACATAACAAAAAAAACCTAGATGCAGAAATGTGAAATCAAGAAGAATGGTGCAGGAATATAATAAAATATTGTTTATATAAATTATTAGTGTTTTAAAGATTTCAGTTTTTCTCAATTTTTTTTAAACTTCGATGCACTCTTCTTGAAACCTATTCAGCCTGGAAGGTTCACATTTTACACAGTTGTTTATCTTAATTATTTCTTTAAAACTATGCTGGATATAAAATTTATCATCATCATTTTTGGATATATTAAAAATTTAAGACGCTTTTTTCAATGATTTTCAAAACATTTTACTAGCTTATTTTTAATATCTTTTTCAAGTAAAATACTTCTTATTTTTCTTAAATGGTATATGTTTAATCACCATGCAAAATTTGAAAGTATTTGGTGAAGTATTTTTTAAGAGAAGTGTACCAAACTAGCACACTGTCACAAACGATTCGTCAAAGGTAAGTGAAATTAAACAACTGGTTTTTAAAAAGCATTAGGCTTTTATTTTATATCTTATATGCTTTATATAATTTACAAGCTGTCTATTTTAAATGAAAAACAATCTAGAGCATACGTTCATTTTGAGAAAAGTTATACCCTAAATAGCTTTTGTTTCGAAATAGTTGCATTTCGCTAGTCGATATGTCGCATGTCCCCTTAAAAGATGTGCATTCCTCCAAAATACAAATGTCATTGTAAAACATTAATGAACGAATACTTTTAAAACGAATACTTTGTTCAAAATGCGTAAAGAAAACAAAACAAAATTAATGCCTTTCTTATTAAAGAAAGTAATGTAAGAAAATATATGTGTATAGAATTATGGTATGAATGTAAATTATGTACAAATGCATTAAATACATGGATATTCGAAATGAATCAGAGTTGTATTTCATACTTTGCCAGGTAGTCACTTGGCATTTTGTAGAATGCCTAGGAAATGTACGAAATGTTAACCATTTCAAAGATTGCCGACCAGTTTTGGATATTCTATAAAATACTTAGGTATTCTATAGAATGCTAGTTTTCGTATCTGATCGGTAACACATGTACATTAAATTTAAGAAAACGCTTGCTATGCTTGTTATTCTGCGTGCTTATGTAGGACCCAGCTACTCTTACTTTTACAACTCTAATCTAGTTAAACCTACCATAGCATTTTTAATATTACTGTCGTACTTAGATTCTTTGTTAATATCAAACATTTTAAAACAATTTCTTTTGCAAGTCCTTCTTTCCAATATAAAATTTGCAATTTTACGAGTGATCTAATTGGTAAAGAATTTACTCTTGATGAATATGTACAGAATGGGTTTTTCAGGCCTGTGGAGTCGGTAGAAAAAATGACCGACTCCGACTCCCTCATACATATAGTATATGTAAACATATACACATGGGTTACAGCTTATTCCTTTAATATAAAAGAAGTAATAGACGGTACAGAAAAGAGTTGATAGCATAGCAAATTATTTATATTAATTAGCATTTATTGTGAAATGTAAAAACTGGCATTAGTTGTTTCTAAGAAACAGTATAGCTTCGGCAAGACCTTCTTTGTTGGAGGGATATAGACCCGATTTGATAAACTTGAGAGCTGAGAAGAGTCCTTGCACACTGACTTGAGTAGGAGGAAGAGCTGTTACTGTTAGGGCTGTTTACTTTTTTAAACTTTTCAGGATAGACATTTTTATAAGTTCTAAAAGAAGTGTCTTGCAAGCGCAATCATATTTTTCTATTTCTTCAAAGGCCGTGTAGAAATCTTGTCTGTATTTTTTCATTTTTATATTTAAAGGCTTTTGGTTCTTTATTTTCCTTCGCCTTGCCTTAGACTTTTCAATATTATCGAAAAATATTTCTCAAAATCTAATTCATCTTTGGAAGAGGATGATAGAGACTCAATTGCAATGTTTGCAGTTTGACTGTCCTGATTCGAATTCTCCAATTGTCCTGAGAATAATTTCATTCTTAATGAAAGTTCATAGGTGGCTTTCTTTGCCTTTTTAATTTGTTCGCCATCCAAGAAAATTCGGTGTTTCGGATCTACATATACTGAGCCCAGCAATATCTCATTGTCTAGTAAACTAGTTTATCTTTTCTTCATTGAAGAAATGATTCCTTCTGCAATAAACCCTCCATTTCAGAAAGATCAAATATCCCCTTTTTCCATTCCCGCCTCCTATCAATTCTTCAGATTGCAGCTTTTTTGTAGCTATATACGGTGTAGAAAGAAGAGTTTCCAATTCTGCAAGATCATTCCACAGTCTTTCTGTTAGTGAAACATTAGGGTTATCTACATCTTCTAAAAACATTCTTAGTTCTAAAAACCTCTTTATCATCAAATATGTACTTCCTTATCGCGTTTGCTTGATCAATAATTGCTCCTTTTCTTGCTCGCTTCCTAAGAATGGCATCAATTTTGGGAGTTCTTGCTGCTATTGCTGCTTACCTAAATTTACCAGTGAGATTTGTAACTAAATGAATCAGTTTAATCGTTAATGGCAAATATCACGTCCATCCTCCTCTCGTATATTTATTTATTAATATGTCAATAAAATAGAAAATAACTATTTATTAATGTATATCATCCATTAATAAAAATAATACCTCAGCTTTTCAATAATTTTTCTTTCAATTCATTTTTATTTCATTTCAAATTCAAAGTGTCCAACAAAAACTGGAGTCGGAGTCGACCTGTTTTTAGCGACTCCAGCTCCGACTCCTTTTACCCCAAAATCTGCCCGACTCCACAGCCCTGGTTTTTTGACGGGTTTGCGAACTGCGTCTTAAATTTCAAAGCTATTTTGCTAGTTACGTCATATGCGAATTTGAGCTTAAAATATCCCCCCTCCCCCGCAAAAAGTGAGGTCTGGACATTCATAGGCGTTCTCCACTATTGAGGCCACAAACGGTGGTCCCTTTTTTACGGAGGCACCTAGCAGGAGGGCCACAGTTGCCTCTAATGAAGGGACGGACAAATACAACCATGCTTTTCTCGGGATTCGAACCCGGTGCTTCGGTAAGGCAGTCAGGTTCACTAACCCCTTTCCCTTCTGGGCAGCTAGCTTAAAAGTAAAATATAAAAAAGTAAACTGGAATATTTATCACATAACAAATAATATAAACCACTTAATTCCGTTTTGCTTATTTCTTTTTCACACTGTAGCTCTAGAAGAAGAAGATTATTGTGACAACAGTCCTTATGCATTATGTGACCCTGGTGAAGGTTTCAAAAAGTTTCCAGAAAGTGAGGAGGAGTTCGACGAGATATGTCCGTAAGTTATTTAAATTATAAAATCCTTATTGATCAGCCTATTATCAACTAAACAAAAGTTAAAATTTATTATAGTCATAAAGAATGTTAATATATGCTTTCGCTAATGCAAAGGAAGCGGGTAACGTTGTAATGTTTGTAGAGTCTCATCTGCTTGAAATTCATAAACTAAATCGAAACTTAAGGTGAATTCTAAGCGACTTATCGTCGTGCTCAGTAAGACGACAGAGAATATAAGAAGGGTGTTAAATGAACTGAGTTCTTAAAAAGGAACTCTATTAATTTAAGGAGACTCATACACCTTAAAGCACGTAAGATCTTCGAATATGTGACTGTTGCAAGAATTGGGATAACTTACTTATTTTAAAAGAAATTACTTCCAACTATTTTACAGCTGACTACATAATATAGCGGCTTTCTAAAATAATAATAAGAAGTTTGTGTTGCCACGAATATTTTTATAATCTATCCGCTTTGTGACAAAATGTTTAGTCATGTTTCCATCTTGCGCGCACAGTTTAAAACATTCTGTTGCATAATTTAATTCCATATTTAATATATAGTTTTTATAACATTTGGAAACTACTGTGAACCAAACCTTCTAAGAATTTCATGTTAAATTTTTAGTTTGTTTGGAGTTGATTTTATAAAAAGTATTTTATTTAAAAAAATCTGTAATGTTTTCATCCACAACATTTTTTAATATTAAAATATTCATCAGATTTTTGGTTCAGTTAGAAAATAGTGTCCATATAAAGAATTCCATCCAATTTCAAGTACGTACCATTAGCCATTTTTAAAATATCATGCGCGCAAGGTGGAAACATGACGACAAGTTTTGCCACAAAGCGGATTAAATTACAAAAATGTTTATGGAAACACAAACTTTCTGGTTATTTATTTCCAAACTAGCTATATTATGTGGTCAGCTGTAAAAAGATGGAAGTAATTGCTTTAAAAATAAATAAAATATTCCAATTATTGCAACATATGAATTAACATATTCGTAATATATTTAACATATTCGTCAACATATGAATATTAATCAACATATGAATATTAATTTTTTTAAATTCCAATATTGGTATTTATCAACATTTTCTATACCTTTTATAGTTTAATTAATACTAAATAGAACTATAATTAATAAAATTATAATTAAATTTATTGTTTAATAATTAATAAAACACGTTAAAAATAATCTAATTTTAATTAAATGTTTCAAAAGTTTTTGAAAGAAAGGGAAGAATGAATTTCTATCAGTGCTGAAAGGGGGGTACGGGGGGAAAACGTTGAGAACCCCTGGACTGTACTAAAAAGCTACAATGCACAACTAATAGCTTTATTATTCAGTGCTTCGACGCATTAATAAATGATCATCGTTTTAATTAATATAATAAAATTAATTTTTAGTTAATCCATTATTCAAAGATATAACAAATTTGGTATTTAATATTTCATCACTGTCTTCGTCATCTTAAGATAAAAATTTTATTTTTTACCTTGCGAAAGGAGCAGTGTTTATTGCTGCTTCTGTTATTGTTGCCTAATTACTTAGGATGTTAAATTTTTATCAAATTTCTTACATCGCAATCATTTTATAAAGTATTTTTTCGGTTATTGGTAAATATCGTGGTAAACTACACGTTAAATATTGACTAATCTGGCAAAAATATCTGAATACCATGTGGCCTATTAGCGCCTAAACGGAAAGATCATATTCTCTGATAAAGTATTAGTTTGGTGCAGGTTAAAGCGGAATAGCTGTATTGAATATTTCAAGTTTTTTTCCATAAGTAACATTGGCAGCTATTTTTTCTTAAAATCCTCTCCAAAAAGACATCTCTCTCTTTTTAGGCAGGCAGTCTCGGCGTGCTTTGCGATAATCCAGATAACCCTAATCCTAACCATTAGCATTCACTCAAGGATGTTACTACTTTATTGAATAACATACTAAATATAAAAATGGAACTGTAAAATGCTAAATAAAGTTAGTATCTTGTAAAACTACAAAATATACTAGAAAATTTAAACTGTGCACTCCTGTTTTTCAGTATTGTATTGGGACAGTTCCGCTGTATGCAAGAATATGCATCAAAATGTGATTCAAGCAGGCTTCAAAGGCATACTCGATTTCTCGAGGCTCTGCAAGAAGTCTGCCGCAAAGACTCCAGGCTTCATGAAAGTAACAACTTTGTTTATTAATTATTCTTTTAAAGAAATGTAATTGGCTTTTGGCTTCCGTTTTTCATCTAGAGCTTTACGTTCCAGTACCTTATCAAACTATTTAAAAGCCGTAGGTTGCCAAAGGTTGTCTTACTATGAGACATAAGATCATTAACTTTTAGATTAAAAATTCATCGATTTGTAAGCAATGTACTCAATTCTAATAGCTTCTTTTATTTTATTTTGATTTAATGTCTTTAGTTGATATAATTCATAATAGCTCTAAATCAAATAAATTATAATGCGTGTAAACAGAGACTGTTCTTTAGATTTCACAGCCCGCATGATATAAACAAACATAGGATGTAAAACCCTGATCTGTACAACTCAAGACTTCTTTCTACGGAATACGAAATAGTACGCATTTTTTCCTGCATTTCATTTGAACTCATCATTTCGAATATCATTAGAGACATATTTCTCATTCAATTAATTCAGTTCCCAAAAACTAAATATTTTGTTTTGATCCCACTCCGCAAAAAGATACTGAAAGTGCATAAAAACATAATTCACTATTCTGCTAAGTTTCAAATGTAAACAAATATGGCTGCTATGGTAAGAAAAGTATTATATAGATATAGCCGCACTTAAACAACTTTTAAATTCAACTCTAGTCTCTCAACAACTTTTAAATTCAACTCTAGTCTAGTCTAACTTTTAAAATGTTGGTAATTCTACAACTATTGCATGCAGATTAACTAAAAGCTTAGAAAACTTAACCGGAAGATAAGAACAACATAATTCAATCATTTTTAAAGCAAAATATGCGCAATTTACCAACATATAAGAACAAAAAAAAAACTGAGCTCACGGAGCCGTGTCACTAGGCTGTATATATATATATACGTACAGACGCAAAGACGAAATCTCTTCTAAATCCATTTTAAATCAGTTTTATACTTCGTTTGGGGAAAAGAGTCCCTTATTCTGTCCTTACGTACAAATGTCACGCCAAAACATCGTTCAATTGCATTCGATAGCAGTCAAAATGGATATTTTCTTTGAAATATGATACCCGGATTTTTCGTGATTACAATACTACTTATACTTTGAACGAGGAAGTAAAACAATCCGTCTGATCCACCAAAACATCTTCGACTGTGTATATGCACAACTAATTGCACGAAGTAATCGTTGAAACTAAACCTAAACTCGCACTTCAGCGGTTTTTAGAACACGCTCGGACTGGCGCGTGTTTCCCGTGCATAGCGCTCAGTGTGAGCGTGGGGACACTGCCACGTACGGACAGTCCGCAAACCAGATAATCCAAGCCCACGTAAATGAGAATACACTGCATTTAGATAATTCTATGCTTATACATAACAGCTGTTTTCTTAAACTTATAGAATTTTTGGTTTTAAAAGGACATTAAACATTTATTTAAAAAATTACATTTAAAAAATGAACGTGTTTGAAGTTAAACCAAATTTTCGGCTTTTCTAGTAGCACTCTAGTGCTCTGTGTAAGCACGTACATGCACTCAAAAAAAGTATGATATGCATTATATTGTCATCTTCTCAAAATATCGTTGCGAATAATGCGTAGATTTCAGAAAACACCCGTATTTCGTTATTTTAATCCTCATTTGGCAACCAAATTAAATGGGAACTTTACAAATAGATTGTATAAACTTGCAACAGATATGCTAGGCGAAGAGATTTTTCTTAACCACATTGCAATAATCTTTACATATATGTGTGTGTGTGTGTGATTATGGCAAAGCCTCGAGGGCTATCTGCCTAAGAGGAGGGATGCCTTCGTGGAGGACTTTCTAAGGGAAACTGGCTCGTATACACATTACACATGGGCAAAACCACGAAAACAACCATGCAGCCAGCCCGTTCGCGGGATTCGAACCTCGGACCGAACTACCAGTGTTCAGCGACTTTACCGCTCGGCCGTTGGTGGGCCCTTTATATATATGAAAAAATCGGATGTGTACACCACATGACTTCCTTGTATGGAATATTAAATTATACGCATTTTTTCTTGCATTTCATTTCAACTTACTCGATTTAATTATATGTACTTCGTCCATAGCGCATAAACCACAATAGAATAAATACACGCTTTAAAATTCACTATATTTGTTTACCATAGCGATACTCTGGCCTTAGGTTTACTTAACAGTGACATTTCATACATTTTTTTAACTCAGAAAGCACAAAATTTTTATCATCTTAAGAATTATCTAATCGTTGCCACATGTGCTATTCATATACCATAATAAATATACAACAGTGTATAAAAGTAATTAAGCAAAGAACAACAACAAAAAAAAAGTTTTCACAGACGAGTCAGTATTTCTCATTCGATTAATTCAGTTCGCACATCGCTACAAGGCAAAAATACATAAAACTTCAAATTATTTGCATTGAAAATTATGAAGTAAATCTTAAATACTTATTTCCTCGAATAAGTTCCAGAATAGATTAAGCATGATTTAATTCGCAATAATAAAACAAGGCGTTACCTTTGTTATTGGGAAACCTTTTCTCTCTAGATTGGCAACAAATCTACTATTCTGCTGTTTCAAAAGTCAACAATCAATGGCCGCCAATGCAAAAATAATTAGGCTTAACAGCACTTAAACAACTTTTAAATTGTAAAGAAACTGCGATCACTGAGCTGGTTAACAGAGTGGATATGTATAAAGGTATAAAAACCTCAACTGGAAGATAAGAACAATATAATTCAATCATTTTTAAAGCAAAAAATGCACAATTTACAAACATATAAGAATAAAGAGACTGAGATGACTGAGCCGAGTAATAGAGTGGAGATATATACATATATTTATATACGATTGCAACCAAAATACGAACTGCACATCTAACATGCTATAGCAAACCTACATACAAAATTTCAACGTTCTGTGGCTACTCGTTTTTGAGTTATGCGAGATACGTATATGCATACGCACAGGCGCCACGAAAAGCTCTCTTCAGAATTCGGTTTAAATCAGTTTTATAATTTTTTGGGGGGAAAGAGTCCTTTATTCTGTTCTTACGTACGGATGTCACGCAAAAATATCGTTAAATTGCATTCGATAGCTGTCAAAATGGATATTTTCCTTGAAATATGATGCCTGAAGTTTTTCGCGATTACAATACTTCCTTTTTACTTCGTACAAGAAAGTAAAAATGTCGAATGCTTCCAAAACATAATAGCTCACTACGAAACGTTTTCTCAGAAACGTATGGGAATAATTCCTCAGAAACCAAAACAAATCACTTCATTTACGAGCTGTCACCATACGATGAGAAATGCTGCTTGGGCATAAAATGGAACAATTATACATCTCTCGTTTTACAGGACAGACTGACGAAATTTAATTTCGTGTTTTTTATATTCCGAAAGCTCGAATTAGGATACAATTTAGATTCAGATAAAGCACTCTTCTAACATAAATATTTTGACATGAAAACGGACTTTTTCTAAAAGCATATCGAATTTTTCCCATATTTCGATTCTACGATTCAAATTATTCCTTAATATTAAATTTTATAAAATATGGCGAGAAATTTAAAAAAAATTATCTAGGCGCACAGAATTATTCACTTGGCAAAATTCTTAAATTATCGTAACCTATTTCCCCTTTCTTGCGCAGTAGCGAAAAAAAAAAAAAAAAAAGATATTGTGTTCCTTCTTTCAAATTATTTTAACAAAGTGAGAAAAACATATTTGGCGTTATTACCGCTTATAACAATTATGCCAAATTTTAAAACGCGCCAATACACTATAAGTCAAGTACCTCTTATGCGAAATTTTGGGGAAGAAATTGTTTTCGAAAAGTATATAAATATTGCTTAAAAATAAAAATTTTTAAAATAAATCGGAAAATACCTGCGAACTTTATTTGAATTGAACCGAAATTTATTCGAATTGAACCGAAATTTTGAACTCCTAGAGAAGGAATCAAGTAAGTTAAATAAAAAAAGATATTAATGAAAATATACAAATTCCATTAGCTCGGAGAAGCTAAAATTTTGAAACTTAATTTTTTAAAAACAACTCGTTCGATTTCTACCAAACTTGGCACATTGACATAATTTGAGTCATATAATCAAAATATCGAAAAATATCGCTATGTTATAACAGAAAAAGTCTGTGACAGAAGAGGTATGCTACAACGATGCTGTATATAAATTTAATATAATATATATCCTAAGTCGCGCTTTCGAGATGTTAATCGGCCTAGTAGAGAGATATAGAACTCCCTTTCTTTTCTACTTCCTTGTACGAAGTAAAACGGAAGTGTTGTAATCACGAAAAATTTCAGTTAATATCACTTCCAAAAGTTAGGCACGGAGAGGACAATGCTAATTTCCGGAAGACAATCAGAATTGATGAGGATGCAATTCGCTGCATAGGTAGTTGGAAGTATGGAAATATGTTAGGTAACAGCCAATCGCGCTTTCATGTCAAGAAATATGCAAAAAAGACAGTCTTATCAGAAGCCAGCTTTATGAAGGGTTACAGAAGTTGATTGTGAGTGCTGATATGAGGCGTTTAAACATTTCGTTCAATTTGTTTTCAAGACATACGTGTTTCTATGACTTCCAGAAGACGAATGGAAAATTCTGAGCGCTGGCTTCCTGTGGGGTGCATTGAAGCAGGACAGTAGATCACAGATGCTGCTCTTTTCTTCGGCATTCATCATTCTGTAATTTCACGTTTATGGAAACAATTCCAAACCTCACAGACAGTTGTCCGAAGGCCCGCAGCCGGTCGCCCAAGGGTTACAACCCCCGCGGAAAATCGATATATTGCTACTGTAGAAAAGCGGAATCGCAGAGCGACCTTCACACGTGTGACATCTATGGTTACAACGTCCATAGGTAAAGCGATATCTGCAGCTACTTTACGCCTAAGATTACATATGAGTGGACTGTACGCCCGGGTACCTCGAGTTTGTGTTTCTCTACCCGTCCAATCAACAGGCGCACGATTACAGTGGTGCCAAGAACATGTCAAATGGAATATGTCTGACCGGGGCTATGTTATGTTTACTGATGAGTCAAGATTTGCTCTGGAGCCAGATGGCAAGCGTATAAGGATATGGCGTGAACAACGAATACGCAATCTGTCCCAAAACATCACCGAACATCATGCATTCCGAGGCGGAAGCATTATGGTGTGGGCAGAGATTTCATGAGGATACCACACCGACCTGCACATCTTAAAACGGGGATTTTTGACGGCAGTCCGGTATCGAGATCAAGTCCTAGAACCCAATGTGTGATTGCACCCTGCAGCTGTTGGCCCTACTTTTGTTTTAATGGACGATAACGCAAGTCCGCATAGAGCTGACATCGTCGAAGACTACCTGGAGAGTGGAGGGATTGCGCGTATGGCGTGGCCAGCATATTCGTCCAAACTTAATCCCATTGAAAATCTTTGGGATGCTCTCGGCCGTGCTGTATCTTCGCGTTTCCCACCTCCAGCCACTCTTATGTAGCTGGAAACTGCTGCACAAGAAGAATGGCGATTGCTTTATTCTGTGGTGTTTGACAACCTAATTGAAAGCATGGTCACAAGGTGTAAACTTTGTATACAGATGAGGGGGAATCACATACCCTATTAATGCCCATTTTGATCATTTTATACTGTTTATTATCACTTTATACATAATTCTGTTTAAGTCTCCAGTATGTCATTATCTGATAACTTACAAAAATTTAATATTGCTTTTATTTCTGTATGTAATTATTGATTTTGTTTTGTACATAAATATATATGCTACTTTCCTGCCGAATTTTGTGTCAATCAAAGCAGTATTTGTTGATTTTTTTGCATTTTACATATCCGTGCTTAACTTTTGGAAGTGAGTATATTTCAACGAAAATATCGATTTTGACCGCTATGGAAGGCAACTGAATGATGTGTTTTTGGGTGACATCTGTACGTATGGACAGAATAAAGGACACTCTTTCCCCAAACGAGTTTTGAAACTGATTTGAAATGGATTCTGAAGATATTTTCTTCGTGGCGTCTGTACGTACGTACAGGGTGGGTAATATATATACCGACCTGTTACTCGGCTCTGCGAGCTGTTTTTTTATTCTTATATTTTCGTTAAACTGCGCATTTTTTTTACTTGAAAAATGATTTAATTATGTTGTTCATATCTTCCGGTTACGTTTTTATGCCTTTAGTAAATATGAATGCAATATTTGTAAAATTATCAAAAATTTAAAAGTTGTTTAATTGCGACTAAGCCGAATTATTTTCATCATAGCAGCCATGTTTGTTTACATTTGAAACTTAACAGAACGGTAGATTTGTTGACAATCTAGAGAAACTAAGCTTCGCAAGAACAAAGATAATGCCTTCTTTTATTATTGTGAATTAAATCATGCTTAATCCATTTTGGAATATATTCGAGGAAATAAGATTTCTTTTTTTATGTCGGCATCGGCCACTCTTAAGCCCAGATGTGGTGGTCTCTTTATTAGGGAGGAATCCAATAGATGAGGCACCTTTGCCTCCTAGGAAGGGACTGACAGTTATATCCACACATTCTCCGAGATGCGAACCTCAGCCCTTCGGTATCGCAGGCTTCCCTAATCACTATACCGTCTGATGAAACATAAGTGTTTAAGATTTAACGCGTAATTTTTAATATAGATAATTTGAGCTTTTATGTATTATTGCCTTGTCGCAAAGTAAGAACTGTATTTATTGAATGAGAAATACTGAGTCGTCTGGGAAAAAATGCTCCTTTTTATTTGTTTAATTACTTTTATACATCGTTTGGGATTTATTATAGTATTTGAACAGAACATATGATAACTATTAAATAATTCTTCAGATAATGTAATTTTTGGGTATTGTAATTTATAAAATGAATGAGGCGTGACGATTTTAAGTGAACCTATTGTGTTTTATGCGTTATCGCCGAAGTAATTTTAATTAAATTCAATAAGTTTAAATGAAATGCAGAAAAAATTTCGTATAATTTAATATTCCGTACAAGAAAATCATGTTGTATTTTGAGTGACATCAAATTTTGAGTGTGTGTGTTCAGAGAGTCTGTATGCACACGATATTCCATTTTGTTTAAATTTTTTTGATTTGTTTTTATATTTTTCAAAAAATGTTTTGATTAAGGCATATGGTTATGTTTTAAAAATAAGTTATGTTTTAAATAATACATATTTAAAAGCGCTTCTCTTTTAAACAGCTATTGCAAAGAATATAGGATGCATCAAAGAAAGCGTGATAAAAGAATGTTCAGAAAAAATAAGAAAAGTGCGTCAAGCTTACGTTGATTCCCTAAACGTAACAGGTCAAGTGGACTGGATGAAACTTTTGTGCATGTAAATATACTTCCTATTTTCTGATCATGCATTTTTACTTCTTTTATTTCACTGAAATTGGAGATCTAATTATCTTCACATTAAGAAAAATACCTTCAATTTTATCTTATTCAAAATCATTTTGTAATGTACTTTAACTTCAATAAAGCAATTCGTGATTCAGGCTATGTAAATTATTCTAATTTTCCGCATTTCTCTTAAACTTTTACAAATCGAATTAATAAATAAATTTTAAAAATAGAATGTTACAGTGAAACATACTTTTGCTTATTAAAAATATGTTTCACTGAAACATTCTTTTTTTAAGAGTATATTTTAATTTTATACTGAAGAAAACGTTTTCAATACTACTTTTAAAAAATGCCCCTTTAAGATCTACCGGGTGCATCAATACAGCGTTGACAAACTTTCAGGAGTGACAGAGTATACCTTAGACGATAGGAAATCACACAGCAGTTGAATGGTCGGAAACGCTTTCCTGGCGCTTTAGTAACGACACAAAGCACAAAAAAGGAAGGCCACAGACAGTGAGACAAAACATGTTTCATTATGCTTAGTACAGCAGAAACTTACAAACGAGAACAAAAAGAAAAAACGAAATATGAAAATAAATTATAATAAAAATAACAAAAAATCTGAAAGGTTTCAGATTTTAAACTACGCCTAAAGGGACTTTTTTTAACGTTTTGTGGCCTACCTTTATTTATTAAATATCACGTTCTTTGCCCTTAAACCATAAAATTCAGTTCAATAGCAATGTCGCAAAATAATTTTAAAATGAGCATATCTTTAGAATTTCCGATACACAGTTCCGCGCGCGCGCTGGAGATAAAAAAAGTTTTTTTTTTTTTTTTTTTTTTTTTTTTTTTTTTCCTGTAGAGTGTTGCTATTGCTCCCTTGTAAATCGCTGAGAGTTTGTTACTCGGAAATTCATTAAAGATTTACAAAATAGGATATCGATCATAAAACAAATTCCAAATTTCAATTTTGGGCTTCCCCATGCCCATATCCGTAGGAAGATTACGTCATTCAAAATTCGATGGCTTTGTGTACCATTGTTTTGTCACAATGCGAGAAATATACATACATTGATGCAGATTTTTCATTATTTAATTCCTTCAAATATAATGGAGGACTTTAATATTTGGTGGCAACAGTTTGAAAAGGGATTCGCCGTTTATAGTGATTCAAGGCAAAATTGAAAACCGAAAACAACAGTCCTTCAGGGATAAAACCCCTTTGGACTAACAAAGATCGTCTTTGAAGAAGGTGTTCGAAATTACGACCCCGGACAGTGATACAGGCATCACTTGTCTGGCGCACGGAAGATCTGAATCACGAATAGGTGTGGTGTTGGTGTATTTAATTATGGAAAGCACACTAGGGCTATCTGCCTAAGGGAAGGGATGCCTTCGTAGAGGACTTTCTAAGGGAAACTGGCTCGTATACCCGTTACACATGGGGAAAACACGAAACACCCATGCAGCCAGCCCGTTCGCGGGATTCGAACCTCGGACCGACTACCAGTGTTCAGTGACTTTACCGCTCGGCCGCTGGTGGGCCTGAATCACGAATGGGAGATCGCATGAAAGATACCAGACGCATGGTTCCTGCATAACGGTCCGTGTCGTAATTTTGAACCCTTTTGACGATTCGATCGTTGGCTCTTTATGTTATTTTTTCTTTATATTTGTTGAATTCCGAATAATAAACATGTTTTCTCACCCCGTTCGTGTCGTTCCTTTTTTGCGCTTTTTGTCATCACAACCGTGCCGGGATAGCTTTTCCGGACATAAATTGCTATGTGATTTCCTATCGTGTAGTTGTGCTGTATCTCTCCTGAAAGTTTGTCACCGCTGTACTGATACACCCTATATATCTTTCTCCTCTACAGATCTTGTCTCTTGACATAATAAAAGGTATTGCTAGTCGAGAGAAATAATTATGGTAAGATTTGTTAGCAAGCAATCAAGTGGAATAATTGCTCCACTTAATATTTTTTTTTTTTTTTTAAAAATTCACGACTTCTGTTGAGATGTTAATTTAAGCTAAAATAATTTCACAGGAAATGGATTTTCTACCAACTGAATACTCTATTTTGAACAGATTCTTTTAATTTATTTACATATATTTACATAAAAAATGTATATATATATTTATTGTATATGTTTGTTAAATACATAAAAATGTAAACATATTTTTATGTATTTAACAAACATTTTCTATTCGTAAAAAGCAAATTTAAAGTTAATTAATTGAATTACAAATAAATGATTAATTATTGCTGCGAACTAATCTACAATATCATTTAAATTCTGAGAGCATACGTAAATCATTAATAATAATGATGTTTCATTTAAAATTTAATTAACATTAAATTTGCTTTTTACGAATAGAGCATGTTTGTTAAATTCAAATTTCATTTCTTGCAGCAATGGAGCAAGAGAATTATTTAAATTTAATTTAGCTTTACTGTGTTCTTTTGAAACAATTTTTATGTATTTACATATAAGCAAATAATACTTGTAAGTAGCAATAACATAAATTAATATAAAGCAATTTCATTACTTTACTTCAAATTGTAGCTTGCAACAGTAGCGAAAGATTTCAATAGATCACTGAAATCATTTGCATCACTTAGAATACTATGAATGTTTTCACTATATGGAGTAATGTATAAAAAGTTGCAAACGGTAGATTTAGATGTATGCAACATTCGATGGAACGCGATCGATAGCATTTTAAACATATAATTATATTTAACGATTTTTCAACAATTCAAAAGTAAGTTTAAATATTGTCAAGTGTGTAAGGAACATTCGACAACTTTAGGCAACTTTGAAGCAGGAGACGTGAAAAATGTCCAAGTCTGTCTCCGATATTCAAATTCCAGACTTCGCAATTGCTAGCTGCTAGTGTAACCAGTTATACCAGGAAGGTACCCAGTGAAGAAGGAGAAAATACCTGAAAATGCCCACCAGTGGCCTAGCTGTCCTTGAACACTGATAGTTCGATTATCAGTGAACGGGCTGGCTACATGGACATTTTCGTGTTTTTTGCTCATGCGTAACATGGTTGCGAGCCATTTCTCTTTGAACGTCCTCCACCAAGGGATCTTTCCACTGCCTAGCGTACATTGCTGTAATCAAATAAGCCTAAACCTAAAAAATATCTTGTAAATCTTGTAAACGTTCGGCTTTGGCGAACAAACGTTTCACAGTTAACATTTTGAGGTTATTTACAATGACTTCGCAGCTAATTTGAATTCACACCATTCTTTTTTACTGTACAAAATGAGCTCTATTTTCTTCAAAGCAATATGGGCTGAAGTACTGGGAGTCTTTCCTATTTTCCTTTTAAGTGTGAAGATAGTTTACCTGTAAAAATTACATTTCGGAAAACAGTTGCGGCGTGATCAAGAGACAAAGGCGATATTATTCCGAGTTGCATAACATTTGTAAGAAACAGATACCAGATTAAAAATATTTCTTTAAATGTCTCAAAATGCGCAATTTCAATTATGCTAAAGTATTTATTACTAATGATTTTATAAAAGTAATAATAATTCATGTGACTTTTTTTTACAATTCGTCGGAAATGTTTGTAGAGACTATTGGAGCTGTTGTTCTCTTGCATTTCGTGTAACTGAGATTTCAGGCCAAAAATAAGTTACTTTTATTCATAAAACGGTTATCTTTCTGTCATATCATGTGATGTAACGCAGTAACGCAACTGATGCATTTCTCCTCTTGCTTCATTCCACAGAAATGTAATAAAGCGTATAAATCAGATAAAGGCAATATTCCTTATGAAAAATGCATCTAAACTATATAGAGATAAATACTCTCTATTCAGAACTCCTCCCCCTCGATTATGTTTTAATTCATATCTTGTTGTCTTTACAGGAGCGACGCTTACTCACTTACTTGTGCCAGTGATGCTGTTTTAGCACCATGTGGCAGTACGGTCAAGACTGCCATTCTAGAAATGGCCCAACGTGCTGATTATCTCGGAAGGGAGAATAAGTGCCCCAGAAGTATGAGAGAAGAGCTTATTAAAGATATCCCAGCTATGGAAATCAGCATTGCAGAAAAACTGCGACTCGAAGAAATACTGTTGGAGATCTGAAAGATCAACTGGACGAAACACATACAGGAAGAAACCCGTTTCGAGTACATTAAATAATATTTGAGTGCAAAATGGGTGTAGCATTGAATATGTTTTGTACGTACTTTTGATTGCCTGCACACTAAATAGTTCTTCCTATTTTAATAAAGCAAGAATGTCTTCTAAATTAAGTCATAGTTCAAAAGTGAAACTTGAGCAAAAAGGCCGGTCTCTTTTTATTAGGCAGCTAGTATGGCAGGAGTAACTTTTCCGGCTACAGTTAAACAGAAAAAGGGTAAAGGTGCTAAGCTTGACAAAGCATTCGAAATAAAGTTTGTTCTCTTTAGAGAATACGCGAATGTACGCTGCTGATGCAGTTTGATGTTAATTATTTTTGTCTAATCCAGATGAAATTTTTCTACAGATTACGTAATTTATAAATATTTTTCATTAACGTAATTTATATTCTAATGAAGTCCTTATAAATAATTCACCTTTTACAGTTCTGTACTATAAAGAACATAGGACAGCAAATCTGTAACAAAATTTAATAAGGTTTAATTCGCAAGTTTTAGGGAATTCCACAAAAAGCCAAACACGAGAAAATGTTTAATTCCATTTCTGTTCTTATGCTATGCTTATGTGTCTTGGTCTACGTTCAACTCACTTCTAAAGATTTTCATGCAATATTTTGAACACAAATTTTAAAATGTTTATTATTATAAAATATCCATTAACGCTGACCTCAGCTATAGATTTCTCTTTACTTAGCAGCTCAAATACGGCATTTGTACCGTTTGGTGTGGTAGATTATGGCAAAGCACACTGTGACTATCTGCCTAAATCCCCGATAAATTCCATCGTGTAGGACTTTTTAAGAGACAACGGCTCCTGTACACATTACATATGGGGAAAACGTTCATGTAGCTAGCTCATTTGCCTGGAATTGAATCCAAGTCGGAACTACCAGTATTTAGCGATTTTTGCCGCTTGGCCGCTGGTGGGCCCATGGCATTTGTAATTGTCGCATAAAAATATTACTTTCCTTATATCATGCAAGTACCTCTTATCATGTGATTCTCAAACGTTGGCACCTCCATGTTTTAGGCAATAAATTTACGCTGTATAGATTTTTGAATGGGAATGAAAATGCATAACATACAAGTTTTTTTTTTGTTTGTTTGTTTTTTTGTTTTTGTTTTTTACATAACATATATGCATTTCAATTATTATGAACACCTTTGAATTCTTGCAAACTCAAAGTTGCAAAAGTTTGCTTATTTGAAGTGAATGTTGACATACACTGGTGTGCAAAAATTAAGGACGAAGTCGAAAAATTAGCATATCAGCTGAACGAAGAGGCAGAGCAGACAGAAAGACCAATCAGGAGATTAAGTAAGGTGATGTACGGTAGCACATGCGCAGATATGCAGGTAGACGTAATGGGGGTGTCTGAGTAGTATAAAACATGTTGTCGGTGTAAGATCAGTATTTCTGGCAAAGAGATTGCACGCCGTATAGCAGTTAAAATCACACCGAGTTGCTGCCTCAGCGAGAAATGGCGAATAATCAATCTGTTAGACGATATCTGGATGCTTTTACCCGAGTTCGAATCATTGGGAAGTTGGAGGAAGACCGCAGTGTGAAAAGTGTGGCTGCAGAGTTCGGAATTGCTCACAGCATCGTTTCACGACTTTGGAGACAATTTCAAACTACAGGAACAGCTATCCGGGGGTTTAGTAGTGGTCGTCCACGAGGAACCACACCCGCAGATGACCGGTATATTGCCTTACAGGCCAGAAGAAACAGGCGGCAGACAGCGGGAGAAATCGCTCGACACACGACACAGGCTACTGGACGACCGATATCGCGTTTTACCGTGGCCAGAAGACTGCACGGTGGTGGTCTGTTTGCACAACGCCCTGTACGGTGTGTACCTCTAACGCCTGCCCATCGGAGAAGGCGTTCTCTGTGGTGCCGGGAACACCGGAATTGGAGAGACAATGAATGGGGACGAGTACTCTTTACAGATAGATGAGAGCAGATTCAGTCTGAGTAGCGATTCTCATCGCATACTCATCTGGAGAGAGTGGGGAAGCCGCAATCATCCCTCGAACATCATTGAAAGGGACAGGTATGGAGGTGGCGGTGTTCTCGTTTGGGGAGGCATCATGCTTGGTAGTCGTACAGCCCTTCACATATTCGTCGCAGGTTCAGTCAACGGAACCCGTTATTGTAACGAGATTCTTCTTCCATATGTGCGTCTTTTTAGAGGCTCTATGTGTCCGCAGTTCCTTTTCATGGACGACAATGCACCATGTCATCGCACAGTAGCTGCCGAACAGCTCTTAGAGAGTGAGGATATTGAACGTATGGATTGGCCGGCACGATCTCCGGATCTCAATCCCATCGAGCATGTATGCGATTTTCTAGGCAGATGCTTGGCAGCTCGTACCGTACCACCAGTAACGATTCCGGAGCTTCAATTGGCGCTGCAAGACGAATGGGCAGCAATGCCTCAACAACTCATTGACACCCTCATTCTCAGCATAGGCAGACGCTGTGAAACCTGCCTAGCAGTCAGGGGATATCATATCCCCTATTATAGACTGTATGTTTCTTGCTGGACACCCATCACAGGGATGTTTCGGCCTTCAGTCGCATTGCGCTCCATGCTACTTTTTCAATAAAGCTTCTTTTTATCCCTCTGATTTCTCTTTTAGTAAGTGTTGCTTACATTACTCATGTCCTTACGTATTGCGGATCTTACGGTATAAAATGTGTTGATTTGGAAAGCTTTTGTACAAAGTTATATTGAAAAAACCGTCTCGTCCTTAATTTTTGCACACCAGTGTATTTTCATTACTATTAAACACGAACACGAATAAAGCCACACAAAATTTACAGATAAAACTAATTAAGTTACAATATCATATAAGTCTTAGTTAGAGGTTTTACGATATACAATAAGTTCTATTCTCACCTGCCAAAAAATAAAACTCAGTTACGAATTTCTCCATTAAGAATAAAGGCTTTGTTGGGAATAAGTTTGTATATGAACAGATTGTTTTTTCACAGTTCAAAATTAATAACAAAAGAATCCAACTGACTAATCAGAATCAATACGCCATCAAATGTCAAGCTGTAGTATAGAAGTTTATAACTGTTTAGGTCATTGTATACGTATTTTTATTTACGCTTGGATAAATAATTTAATAAAATAAAAATAAAATAAAATCTGATAGCTTTCAGATTTTACATTACGCCCAAAGAGGCGTTTTGTGCGTTACCTTTATTTATTAAATATCACTTTCTACGTATTCAAACCATAAAATTCAATTCTGCAATATCGCAACATAATTTTAAAATGGGCCTATCTTTAGAATTTCCGATGCACAGTCTCGCGCGCTAAAGACATTTTTTTTTCCCTTACAGTGCTGTATGAAATAGATCATAAAACAAATTTCAGATTCCAAATTAAGGCTTCCAGATGCCCATATTCGGGTGGAAACGTACGTTATTCAAAATTCGATGGCTCTAGGTACCGTTGTTTTATCACAATGCAAGAAACATACATAGATTTATGCAGATTCTTTAGTATTTAATTTCTTTAAATAGAAGGCAGGGCTCTAATATTTGGCGGCAACAATTTGAAAAGTGAACCGACGTTTATCGTGAATTGACATACTAATAAAAGAAAGATATTAAGTAATTTATTGTCAAGTTTTGTCGCACTTTCGAAGATTTTATAATTAGTTTATTTTCTAAAATAAGTTATTCTATTACTAATTAAACATATTACAATAAGTTGAAATAAATGTCAGTTAAATAAACATTTATTATTTAAGTATTAATAAATTTGAATTACAAATTGTAAGCGACCAAAAATGTCCTACAGGTAACAAACTTTACATTTGCGACAGATAATAAACATAAACTCAGGGTTTAGACTAAGAATAATCAAAGCATAATCTTACTATTTTAATTTAATGTGCACCTGATCCTCTTCATTAGTTAAGAGATATTCATTTAAATTTATAATTAAATATTTGCGCTTACTCTTTGTCCTTCAAAGCTGCATTTACCGATTTTTAAAGAATTTCAAGAAAATGCTAATAAAGCGGATAAATGAAAACGACCTAAAAATAGTCGCTATCAGAACTATTTGAATGGGATTCTAAGTAGAATTTCTGAAAGATACCTTTTTTAAATTTGAAATCAGCTTTGAAAATGCAGGTTGCAGTATTTAAAACAGAAATATTTTTCAATTATTCAAATAATTGGCAACGAATTGCCAAAGAATTAGTAAGGTAGTTCGTGTCAGGCGGAACACTCAAAGCATGTGGAGATATTACTTTTACAAGCATTCGTAATCATCCATGTTCTCGCCGAGATTCCAAGCATGAATTTTCAGACTGCCAGCCGGATGTGCTGCCATTTACACTGCGAGATATTTAAAAACAGCTTATCTTTAGAATTTGTGAAAGATAGTCTCACGCACTGGGAATAAAAATATTTTTATTCCGTTCAGTACTGCCACCACTTGCTTTTAAATCATTTTGTTAATCAAAATAATAATAATAATAATAAAATTTTACAAAATATAAAATGAAAAATTCGGAATTTAAAATTTGGGCTTCCAGTTGCTCATGTTCGGATGAAGGACTACGTTTTTCAAAACTGGATGGCTCTACGTACAGTTGATTTTTCCCCAATACGAGGAAAATACATACACACATGCAAATTCTTCATTATTTGATTTCTTTAAAAATAATACAGGGTGATAATATTTGGTGACAACGATTTGAAAAGTTATTTGCCGTTTATAGTGGATGTACCAAAATCCCGCTTCCAGCAGTTTCGGGCTAACACCATTTTGGGCTTAAAAACGTTTCGTGACTTGTCTTACTAAACAAACTTATAAAAGGTATTTTCTACCTCCGTTTCCGCATAGTGTAATTGGAAGCACAGTCGACGCGTAGTCGGGAGGCCCGGAGTTCGAATCCCGGTGACGACACTGCATATTTTTCTCGTCTTCGACATGAAAAGTCCTAATGATTCCACAGACTAAACATTCGACTCGATGATTTTTTTATTGGAGTTACTTCGCATTTTATAACTTTTCAACCGATGTGTTTCAAACTAATTTAGTTGAAAGGTAATTGTGTTTAAATCATACATTTTTATTTATTAGTTTTCTTCCATTTGTTTTTTGAAACTTTTAAGTATTTGTTTATATTATTTCAGTCATGACTCAACTCGTAGCTAGGTTTACAACTGCTAATTTTTTTTAAAAAAATCTGAAAGCTTTCGGATTTTATACTACGTCCAATTTTTAACGTTTTGTGTGTTACCTTTATTTATTAAGTATCACGTTCTTCGCACTTAAATCATACAATTTTATTCAAGAACGATATCCCAAAATAATTTGAAAAGAGCATATCTGTAGAATAAACGATACACAGTCTCGCGCGCTAGAGATTATGTTTCTTAAATACAGTGTTACCATTACTCGGTTCGAAATCTTTGAGTTTGTTAATAAAAAATTTGTTAATGTTTTACAAAATACGAAATAGATAATAAAATAAATTCCAAATTTGGGCTTGCAGATGTCCATATTCGGGTGGAAACGTACGTTATTAAAAATCGGATAGCTCTAGGTACCGTTGTTCCATTACTCGGTTCGCAATCTTTGAGTTTGTTAATCAAAAATTTGTTAATGTTTTACAAAATACGAAATAGATAATAAAATAAATTCCAAATTTGGGCTTGCAGATGTCCATATTCGGGTGGAAACGTACGTTATTCAAAATCGGATAGCTCTAGGTACCGTTGTTTTATCACAATGCGAGAAACAGGCATACATTTATGCAGCTTCTTCATTATTTAATTTTTTCAAATATAACACAGAGCGATAATATTTGGTGGCAACAGTTTGAAAAGTGGTTCGAACTTTTAAAGTTTTCCACGCAAAATGTCAAAACGAAATTAATAGCTCTTCTGGGCTAACTCCTTTTGAGTTAATGAAAAAAGTGTCTGATAGCCACTAATTCTATTAAATCTTGATGTGCAATACTCCATGGATACCGGAAGGCAAGAAGGTCATGGAGGAAATAGATTGCTTATATCCGCAACTTTAATTACACGTGCATAAGAAATTAATCGCGTTGATGTTACCCAAATATAAAGAAGCATACAGAATCTTTTCTGACTATTTTATTCACTCATGGAGTCTTGGATGAAAATGTGGCTTCCTATCGTAACCGCTCTAGTTGTCACTTCTGCAGGTGAGGTATACGTTAGTTAATAACTAAATATTTGGAATTGCGAAGCAGACTTAATCTCTCGTTTCTATAAAAATGGTAACAGAAAGAATTTTAAAAAAGTGCATCGTTTACCTGAAAGGTCACTTCACCTATAATGAGAAAGAACTAGACAAATGTTTTTAAAATTCTAGTACTTTCTGAATTAAAATGATCAATTAAATTTGTTTATTTTTAATAATGCGTGTTTGAAGTATGTTTTATTCTATTATGTAGTAATTATTGAATAATTTTCAAAGCATAGAATAGACAAATGCATACAAGGGGTCACATTTGATTTCGCACACTTCTGTTTTTCAAGTTTATTTGCAAATATCAGTTACTAAATATTGGAGAAATGAATTTATATTTCTTTCACATATACTACTGATCATCTGTTTTAAAATCTCTTTGCTTTGAAAACGCTCTGGTAAATAAAATGATTTGAATAAGTTATTTTTTGAGTTTTTTACCTAATTATACGAAGTAGAAAAAGTACTGTAATCTAGAAAAATTTCGGTATCATATTTCAACCAAAATATCCGTTTAGAATCTTTATTTGCATGGCATCTGTACGTATGCACAGAGTAAAGGATTACCTTTTTTTTCGAAAATGTACGATAAAATGGATTCAAAAGGGATTTTCCTGTGACATCTATAGGCACGTTCATTCTTAAGCGAAGTAAATGTGTCTTTTTTTGTTTTCGGCTTGTAGAATTTTAAATTAGTTAGAATTTTATAACCCGAAAGTAAAAAAAAAAATTTAAAAAAAAAAAAAAAACATTCATGTAATTTCTTTGACATGTTTAAAATTTTTCGCGTTTTAAATGGATACGAAACAATTTTCGAGAACTTTCGTTTTATCTGGTTTTTTTGACAATTTCATGGTGAAAAATATGTAGTATATATTTTACCAAATTTTTATAAAGATTTTCATACAGCAAAAATACTCGCATTAAAGAAATTGTTTACTAAACGATATAAAATGTAATGCCAGCGCGAACAAAAGCATGAATCTTCAAGATTTTCTTATCGAAAACTTGTTTATGGGTTTAAAACCTTGGAAGAAATCGAGTTGTGAGTTTCCGGTAAGTATACCTTTACCTGCATATCAAAGAATATAGACCGTTGTGTTTTGGAAAGGCGTGAGACATCGATAATATTAAGACTCTGACGTAGCATATCAAGTACCTTTTTGCTGTTCCTTATCTTACCTTATAATTGTATCGAGATATAATGTTTCTCAGAAGCAGTTTGAATTATATTTTTTGCATATATTATATAAACTACATTCCGTATTCAATGCTATTTATTTGTAATTTCAGTGATAAAACACTAACTGTAGTATGCATGTTTAAGACAATGTCTAAAAAGAGTTTTCCATCTGTGTCCGTAATGAATCCTAAAGGCTCAAAGAAAACTTAAAGGATTTAAGCGACGGTCAAGTGATTGACTGGCAGTCGAGAGAGAAATATGTACCTGGGTTTGATCGCCATAATCAAGAACCTATTAATTACAAAAATATATTTATAAAACTAATTATTGACTATTTATTGATATAAAGCTGTAACAATAAGGAAGCTGTAACAGTAAGCAAGGAAGAAAACATATAAAATAAATACAGAGGACGTTTACAGATTTTTAGAACACTTTTGATAAAGAATTAAAGAGAAAAGAGCGAATGTTTTGGAATAAGCTATTAGGAAATAGCTTATTATTTGACCTGCTACTTTTAAGTTTATTCTTCTTTCAAAATGACTCCTATAAACAACCTGTGGATTGAAGGACATATTTGTGCGCTTTCCGAAGAAAAATACTTTTGTTCTATGATTCAGAAACGATGTGAGATACATGATACTAAAATTTTTAAATGCAAAATATGAGACATTATTAATCGGAAAGAGAAAAATCGTCAGTCATTACTCCTACCTAAAAACAAGAAACCAAACGAGAAAGGTAGCTACTGTTTCTAAAGTTAAGTCGTTGATAAAAAGAGAAAATCTTCCAATGCAGAAATAAATTCTTAAGTGTTAAACACATCTCTAACAAACAACAAATAAAATAATAAAGAAAAATTTATAACTTAAGAAAGCTAAAAGTCATAATGATCACCGGTTTTTGCCGAGGCATCTGGTTCAAAGCAGAACCATTCGTTTAACCCTGTATGAAAACTATTTAGAAGAGGATATATCGAAATATGTTGCAAACCTCGATGAAGAATGTGTTCACCTGCGACAAAAAAAGGAATTTATTTATTATCGAAAACGAAAAGTAAAAAATTGTACGAACCTTGTTCCGTCAATGTAAAGAATGTTTTAGTAATGCGAATGTAGCAGGATTCTGTTACAAAAGGAAATAAAAAATAATAAGAATGGGGAAAAAATGTTAAAATGAATTCAACGCAGTATCAAGAGATATTTTATGTCCGATATTTACAGAAGAAATTCCATTTCTTGACTTCCATTTTCTCCCGTTTCATTCCAGTGACTTTCAAAGCATGATACTTGATCAAGACAAAGCAATAAGTCATACTTTGAAAATTACCATTACATTTTATAATCAAATGAAGACTGATACAGGTATTGCATATATACATTGTAAGCATCCCTGAAAAGTGTCCTAATGTTTCAGCTATGGACTTCTGAGCCTTTGGTTTCCTGACAAAATCTGCTTCTCAGAGAAAACCCACCACTAATTTCTAAGTGATTGATGAACTGCGGAAATTAGATGAAGAGGAATGGAAAACACTGTCCCAGGACATTCTGGACAGGAAAATCACAACACAGGCGTATAGGCCAGAAGGAAAGCTATAGGAAAGAATACTTTAAAAATACTGTTTACATTTTAAATATTAACTCAACAGTTCTGAATTTTTTCTAAAAATGTGTAAACATCCTCTGTATAACCATAAATGTCCAATTATTTAATATATATATATATATATATATATATATATATATATATATATATATATATATAAATGTATAATACGTTTTAAATATGTAAATATTTTATGCAGTAAGAGCAAAAAATAAACATTTGACTAAAATCTGTTATCGACAAAGTTATTAATTAATCTTACTTAAAAGAAAAAAAAAAAAAAAAAACTTTTGTTAAGTCAATAATTTACTAAGCGAAAAAAGAGAGAAATTATGATTCTATTGAAGGTTTTATATTACAGAGGAAAATATAAGGGGGGGGGGGGTTCTTAAAAAAACAGCTCTTTTAAAAAGAGTCGATACAAGGAAAGAATTTTGAAACCCTGGCCTAAACATTGAATGAAATGCAATATCACTAGTTTGCTTGCGGTCTCTCTCAGAAATGGAAGAAAATCTAAAGCTAGTTCTCTGAATCCAAGCCCCACCCCTAAAAAAAAAAAAAAAAAAAAAAAAAGAAAGAAAGACGGAATTTTTCAATTTCAAGAACTGGCCGGTTATTTTTTCATTGTGCAGGCTTATATGCCATCCAGATGCCCTTATGTTTATAATCTTAAATACGTATAATTACAGCTTCTATAACATTTTTAATGTTGTATTTTTAGTCCAAAGAGGTAATTTGCTCTTCGGGACTTTTAATTTCGTTTGGGGATTTTGCGTCGAAACATTTAAAAGACTGTATCACTTTTCAAATCGTTGCCACCCAGTGTTATACTTAAAGAAATTAAATAATGAAGAATCTGCATCAATGTAATTATGTTTCTCGCATTGTTATAAAACAACGGTACCTAGAGCCATCCAATTTTGAATGACGTAATCCTACTGCAAATTTGGGCATCTGGAAACCCAAATTTGAAATTTGGAATTTGTTTTATTATCGTTTTCATATTTTGAAAAACTTTCACAAAAAACTGAAGGATTTCAAAGCGAACGATGGCAACGTTGTACAGAAAAAACATTTTTATCTCCAGCGCGTGAGACTGTAATTCTAAAGATAGGCTCAATCTAAAATTATTTTGCAACATTGCCGTTGAACTGAATTTTATGGTTTAAGTGCACAGAATATGATATTTAAGAAGTAAAGGCAACATACAAAATGCTAAAAAAATGCTCCTTTGAACGTAACTTAAAATCTGCAAACTTTCAGATTTTTTATAGTATTTTTAATTTAGAATATTTGCTTATAATGAACAATTTTTATACTATTATAAGTCATTTTCCTTGTCAGAAGTATCTTAATATTTTTTTACTGAATAGTTGTTAAAGATTTTCTATTCAGCTAATATATGTGCATCCTATTTTTATCTGTCTGTGAACTTTGTATGTAAATTTAAAGGCGTTTTCTAGCTAAGGGAATTTAAACTTGTAAGCAAAATATAACAAAACAAACTAGAAAAATTGTTGTCTACACGTAATACAAACCTTACATTTTTTGTTTAATTCTTTTCCAGGAGCTCTATAACAGTATAGTTATTGTCAGAAGAGTGCTTCTAGCACATGTGAAGCTTATAAACTTTCTGAGCTTCCAGAAAACGAGAAGGAGTTCGATGAGAGCTGTCCGTAAGTTAATTTAATTATAAAAAATTATTTCTCAGCATATTTTTAACTGTGAAATTTTAGTGCATTGGAGAATTTCAATATATGCCGTCCTTAATGCCAAGAAAACAGGCGACGTACTAATATTAATGACGAAGAAAATACCTAAATTTTGCTTCAGACCTAAGAAATTATTAAGGAAGAAAGACGGTGAAAGAAAGGGAATGCTCGAAAAAGGAATGATATCGTGTTTACAGTATTTGTGTCTAATAGTCGAACTTGGTAGCATAATATAAATTTATTTGCACGTCTATATTTTAGCATAATATAAATTTATTCGTACGTCTTATTTGTACGCCTTGTAGCATAATATAAATTTATTTATACGTCTCTGCATAATATAAATTTATTTGAACTAAAGAACTATTAGTACGAAACATGATTTTGCGTTGTTTCACGTTTTATTGGAGTCTGTTGCCATTCGGCGAAATATAAGATATTTATTTGTCCAAAGGGACAATTTGCCCTGAAGGACGATTAATTTTGATTTGGCATTTTGCGTTGAAACCTATAAACGGTGAATCACTTTTCAAATTGTTGCCACCCAATATTATCGCCTTTTATTATATTTAAATAAATTAATTTTTTTAAATAATTGAATAAATTAAATAATTTTGTTAAATCAAATTAATTATTTAGTAAATAACTGATTTAACTTAATAATCAAATTATTATTTAGTAAATAACTGATTTAACAAAACCAAATCTCTATGAAAAAAATTTTAAAAAAAATCTCAAAGGTTTGAAATTTTAATTTACTTCCAAAGGGGCATTTTTTAACGTTTTATGTGTTACCTTTAGTTATTAAATATCACGTTCTTCGCACTTAAACCAAAAATCAATTCAACGGCAATATTGCAAAGTAATTTTAAAATGAGCATATCTTTAGAATTCCCGATACATAGTCTCCAGCGCTGGAGATAAAAATGTTTTTTTTTTCCGTACAGTGTTGCCATTCCTCGCTTTGAAATCGTAGAGTTTGTTAATCAAACATTCTTTAATGTCTGACAAAATATGAAATAGATAATAAAACAAATTCCAAATTAGGGCTTCCAGATGCCCATATTTGAGGTGGCAACAGTTTAAAAAGTGAATCAAAGCAAAAAATTAATCAACGCAAAATTCCAAAACGAAATTAATAGCCCTTCTGGGCTAACGCCCTTTGGGCTAAAAATACCATTAAAAAAATACTGAGCGTTCGGAACATACCGTCATTGAAAACGTATCCGAGCATTTTGGGCGTATCAACAAATCAAATTCTTATAGAGCAACATTTAGCATTATAAATAAATCTTCCACACAGTCTTCTATCAAAACTACTAATCAAATATAGTACATACAATCGCATTTGTTTACAAACAGTTTTACCTGCTTTATTATGCAAACAGATAAATTTAATGTAAAAAT
The DNA here is from genome assembly GCF_044657685.1 of Stegodyphus dumicola. NCBI lineage: Eukaryota > Metazoa > Arthropoda > Arachnida > Araneae > Eresidae > Stegodyphus > Stegodyphus dumicola. The sequence continues at coordinate 275,914,124 of NC_140770.1, read as the reverse complement.
AGTAATTGCTATTACTGCAGTATAATAATTTATAAATGATTTAAGGAAATAATATCTAAATTTTATTTGGTCTATATTTAAAAGCAGTGCAGTGAACCATAGTTGAAAGTAGGGACCACAAAAAACTCATGATTTGAAAAGCTTTGGCTTTAATTCTCTCGTAACACCTTTCAATTACGTTTGCAAAATTCATACATGCGTAAAAATTACTACACCTGAAAGAACTGATTACACAATGAAAACATTCTTAAAACAGTTGACCACAGTTCCAGTTAATGCCAAGTTTTCGTCGTGTAGAGAACTATCAGTGATTTTAAATACTGAAATTAAATTTTGTTCCTGAGAAATGTGTCACCATCAGAGGGGATCAGAGTGGTCTCATAAAATAACGATATTATGAGGCTTCATTTCATTAAGACAACCGCCTTTCAAATATACACCTATTTCTGAGAAAGTAAGTATACATTAGTATTGAACAGTACCTCTCTAAGGCGACTACCCAAAAAGAAAAATTCCGGATCTGTCACTGATCGCCTCATAGGCTCGTATTCGAGAGGTTCGAGTCCCGGGTACGGCATTGCTCATTTTTCACATCCCTAGTTTCCAAAATATCGCAATGTCTCTATAGTGGCGCCCGAACCAAAAGGTGGTAGATGACGGTTCTTCACTACCGAGATTTGGAAGTTGGGTCCCCTAATCCCTAGTCGCCCTTTAAACGGGGGAATATATATTTTCTCTCTCCTTTCAGTATGCATTCGTGGTGTAACGGTTAACGCATTCGGCGCGTATTCGAGAGGTCCGGGTTCGAGTCCCGACGAAGGCATTGCAAATTTCTCATCTACTTCCGCTTCAAAATAACTTAATGATTCTACAAGCAAATACAGTGGTAACCAATTAGCTAAATATTGACGTCTGCCGCATTATGATTTCCATGTGGTCTGCCAGCGGCAGAGAGGAATTTTTACTGATTGCTGGCAGTTTGACCTGTATTAAATCCTGAAGAATGTGTTGACTATATGGCAGACTTTGAGTATTTCCCTGTGAGTAACGTCTCCAGACAATTTAGTATGTTTAAATATTCACTACGAACGCCTCTCTCGCGGTTGGTAAATAGTCCTCGTACACTTTGCCATAATCCTAACCTTTTAACTATCACGCAAAATGTATTATTATTCTGTCTTATAATTTTCCATGTATGCAAATGGTACTGATTCGATTTCTAAAATTTCGCAAAAAGCTACAATATTTTGAAATTAAAATTGTGTTCCCATTTTTTTTTTCAGTATTGTCCTGGAACAGTTTAACTGCATGCAGGAACACACAATAGAATGTAAATCCTTCTCGCTTGGAGATATTACAACATATCTTGAGGTTCTGGAAGATATCTGCCGCAAAGGTTCCAGCCTTCATGAAGGTAACATTTTTATATATTAATTATCCTTTTCAAATATTTAAATATATTAATTATTCTCTGAAACATTGAAGAACATCATTTCAAACATTTGCAAACATGAAGGAGGCATTTTCCCTCAGAAAATGCTCCACGAAGCATCTCTTTATATAAGAAAGTAGCCTTCATGTACTTTTTTATATAAAATAAACAACCATCATGCAATGCTTAGAGCTTTAATTTTTTACCCATAGTTTCCCATCACATTTTATCAGAACATTTAAAAACAATACATCTCGGCAAAAGTTGTTTTCCTATGAGATATGAGGTCTTTAATTTTATCTTCAATTTATCTTTTAGATTGAAATTGTTTTGCTTAATTAATTTATCGATATACGAGTATTACACTCAGTTTTTTGTAATTTGTGCCTTAATATCTGCAACTGATACAAACTATAAGTAATAATTCTTAATCAAATCAATTATATTATATCTAATTACGAAAGTTGAGCACATTTTAGAAAATTTAGTTTATAAAGGTTTTTTGAAGCACATTTATTACGTATCTTAATATTGATTAATCATTTTCTGCCTTCATTTTTAAAATTTAGACCAACATGCCCAATCTGTGAGCATCAGAGTATCGCTATATGAAAAAGAAAGGATTATGAGAATAATGAACAAAATTAATAAATAAATTGTATGAACCACTTGTCTATCTTCTAAGTGACAACTGTAGGTGTAGGAGCTACACAGGAAAAGGGTTAAAAGTACCCTATAATTCCCCCTGCGTCAACCTGACGCTAACACACCGGTATCCGCCGATAACATCGCGGCAAAAACATCGCGAAAGAAAACGTCGCAGAGAAAACAACGCAAGGCAAAAACGTCGTGCTACAAAACATCGTGGGAGAAAACATCGCAAAGAGAAAACATCGTGATACAACACATCTTCGTCGAAAATAAAGCGGCTCAAAAACTTCGCAGTTTAAGAACATCGTCGTCGAAAATATCGCGGTAAAAAATAAAGTGTCTACAAATCATCGCATGACGATAACATCGCAGACATGCTTTTTTCAGGTTTTAATAATTGTAAATGAATATTCCCTTAATGATTTTTGAGCGCAAGATGTGAAGAAGGATAATTTTTACTTTTACATTTTTTTATTAATTAATAAATTTTTGCTTAAAAAAGCAAGAATGAAACTTAAGCATAGAAAATTAAATGCAACTTATAGATTATACTTTTCATGAAAAATTACCAGTAAAAACTTTATAAAAAATGATTTATTAATGGCCTTTTTTAGTTAACTATGTCGCTTTAAAATTCTATTAGTTGCATTAATTTTCTATGCTTAAGTTTTAATTTTTTCTCAGCAAAATTTTATCTTTTTATAAAAAAAATGTGAAAGTAAAAATTATCCTTACATCTTGCGCTCACAAATTATTATGGGAATATCCATTTACAATTATTAAACCTGAAAAAAGCATGTCTGCGATGTTATCGTCATGCGATGATTTGTAGACACTTTATTTTTTACCACGATGTTTTCGACGACGAAGTTTTTGAACCGCTTTATTTTCGACGACGATGGTTTGTACCACGATGTTTTAGAACTGCGATGTTTTCTCTTTGCGATGTTTTCTCCCACGATGTTTTGTAGCACGACGTTTTTGCCTTGCGTTGTTTTCTCCGCGACGTTTTCGTCCGCGATGTTTTTGCCGCGATGTTTTCGGCTGTAACCTAACACACCACGACGCCTCACTCGGACGGTAACTCAAATCACAAGAACTAAAATAAAAATTCGAAGATACCAACAAGTAGTAGAAAACACGCTCCAGGGCTCACAAACATGTATTACTTAAAAGCGCGTCGAAATCTAGTGGGAAAAAAACTAATTGCTGTTATGCCACGTAAACCAGCACTAAATGCAGAAATTGAAGTTCACGCTACAGAGGTGACGGCGATTGCTCGAAACTCTCTCATTTCCCTGTATAATTTCCAGAGTCATTAGGTTAATTGGAAGCAGAAAAGATGAAAAATATGCAACCGCCTTCGCCGGGAATCGAACCACGGATCTCTGGAATACCGGCCCAGCGTGCTGAAGGCACGCTAGGGAAATGGGAGAAATACCTTATAAACTCAGTATTTAAGCTTTTTTTCCTCGAGGTAGAATTTGCATTCCTTCACACGCGCTACCAAATTTATATATTCTAGCATTGACAATTAGGGGAATGTGCGCTTATAGGAAAGAACGTAAAATTAAATTGAATTGGTTGTTTAAAATTAATATAAATCCCTACAAAATAAATAAAAATAATGAGCATACGTAGTGCTGAATTTAAAAATGAGAACTATTTAGAAAAAAAAGGACAATATTTTTAAATAAAATTATTTTGATAATGCAACACTAAGCAGTACTGCTCTAGCAAAGTGAAATAATAGTCTTGAGCTAACAAATAAACATTTACTCTCCTTTCAATATGGCCTAGTGAAGAAGCCTGACGGAAAGTTCGAGACCTTTTTGCTAGTGTATGCTACTGGGTCCGAGTTCGAATCTCGGAGAAAGCATGACTTTTTGTAAGTACATAAGGAACTGATATGTAAAATAGTATGCCTGTGCAGCAAGGGGGCATTCAAAAGCGAACCGAAAGATCTTTCCAGAGGTTGGTAGCTGGGGAAGAGGGGACAGACCCTTTGAAAGCACCCCTCTCAGGTTGATCTCTCACCGCTAGTGCTTTGGAACTATATCTATACAACCAGTGGTTAATTTCTGGGACCCCCCTACCTGCACCTTAATAAATTTGGAATAGAAGACTAGAGAAGTTAGGTTGCGGCACACTACTCTCTAATGCTTAAGAAAATCTCTTCAGAACATCGCAGAATTAAACAACCACCTTCCAACATCACGGTCAACCTCGCGAAAATATCTCTACAAAACTGGAAAACGTCTATAGGCATAGTTTGGTTACCTCATTACTTCTTAGCTGACAACCAGACCTAATTATCTTCCGTTTGCAATACTCTGCAGTGAAACAAAGAGAAAGAACATGTCCTTACTGTATAAGGTATTTCTCCCGCTTTCTTAGCGTGCCTTCGTCGTGTAGTGGTTTGCCCCCTAGGTCGGTATTCCATAGGTCCGCGTTCGATTCCTGGCGAAAGCGATGTTAATTTTTCATCTTTCCTGCTTCCAAAATACCTAATGTCTCTACAACTTAACTGTGACTACACATGAGAAATAGACTTATACGTTACATCAACGTTAACATCAACAAAAAACACAAAATTCAACCGCTTTCATCGGATCAAACGTATCTTGTCACTTTAATTTATAGCTAAACGAGAACTCTACCACAAAAGCAATTCCGTTCTATGCTTCAAGGAATATTTCCTGCATTTCTTTGAGTTATTAAAACCTAGTTAAAATATTATCGGTGAGATCTCTTGTTGCGATCTGTAGACATTTTTAAGCCTGGAATACTGTTTCGAAATATTGAGCAAGTCAAAGCGCATATTACACATTTTACGCATTTTAAAAACGCATCTTGGCTTCAAGGTGAAACCATAACGATAATGCTCGCAAAATTGATTAAGAATGAAAGTTTTTTTTTAACACGTCGTAGACGCATTAGGTTACTTTGACGCAGGCGGCATGAAAAATGAGGAATATCCTCTCCGGGACCCAAGCCTGCACCTCTCGAAGACGCGTCGAGTGTGCTACCGTCACACCACGAATGCATGCTGGAAGGAAGGAGAAAGTGCCCCTTTCAAAGAGCGACTCGGGATTCAGGGAACCAATCGCCAAATCCTGGTGATGACGAATTAATGTCTACCATCCTTTAATGCAAGAGGCACTGAAGAATCATTAAATTATTTTGAAGCAGGAGACATGAACAATGAGTAATGTCCTCGCTGGAACTAGACCCTTGACCTCTCGAATAGGCGCCATGTGTGATACCGTTACTAAATGAGGGCATGCTGGACAGGGGAAGAAAATACCTTATAAAATTTTGCAATTATTATATTGAATCGACATATTTTAGTTGTTAATGAATCTAAAATGGTCTTCACTTACAAATTTAGGTCATATCGCCGTTTTCCCGGTACTTTTTCCTATTCTCATTCGCCATGATTTAACCATTCACTTTCTATTATCCATGAGCTGGAAAACGATTTAACTTTCGTTCTAATATTTCTTGAAACTGTACATTATATTGAAAATTCAAAGGCTGCAATTCAGTGGGAGTCCGAGGGATTTGTTTTAGTTTTAGTAATTCCTGACAGATTCCCCAAATAAAAACGAGGTCAAATATTTTATTTTATTATTTAACTGTTTATCATTAATTTAATTTGTTCAATGTTTATTTATCTCTTTAATTATAGTTATTCTATTAATTTAATTATTTTTAATACCTTGTTAGTTATTTTATTCATTTAGTTTTGATTGTCTTTTCCGATTATGATTCCCGTAATTCTAAATTTAAAAATCAAGCCCCAGGCATATATCTTTCAATTTTTACTAAAGCAAGAGACGTAAAGCATGTGCAGTAGCCTCGCGCGGGCTCAAATTGATTTGGACTCCTGGGGATTAAGGGACCCATTTGCCAAATCCTGGTAGTGACGAATTATCGCCCGCCTCCTCTTAGTTCTGGTGCCACTCTAGAATCATTAGGCTGTTTTGAAGCAGGAGACTTGAAACATATGCAAAACCCTCGCTGGGACTCGAACCCTGGACCTCTTGAATACGCGTCGAGTATGCTTTCAATTACACCACGAGGGCATGCAAAAAGGACGGAGTGGTTTGAAGAAAAATAAAATTAATTTATTTCTGCACAAAAATAATTTGTGTACTATTTAGTAAATCTTCTATTCTTGCCAACTTGCAAAGTGCTACCAGTTTACTAAGGAAGATCTGTTGCGAGTATCATATTCATATTATCCAGTGAAAATAAATGATCTTACAGAATTAAGTCATAATAATTATTAATTTATAAACACATGCAAAAATCTTCAGACGACTTAAATTCATACTATACTGTATAAGGTATTTCTCCTGCCGTTCTAGCGTGGCTCCGCGGTGTAGTGGTTCTGCACGCTGGGCGGTTATTTCAGAGGTCCGTGGTTCGATTCCCGGCGAAGGCGGTTGCTATTTTTCATCTTGCCTGCTTCTAAAAATTCTTATGTCTCTAAAACTGAATGATAATCATGAATATATGAATTTAGAAGGGAAATTTAGGAATTCATTAATTTATTACCGAATAATAATATACTCTGTAACCTCACGGTTTTCAAGACAGATTTTGTTTTAAAATGGTAAATGGCCACAGAAAGTAAAAGGTTTAAAAGTATTTTTAGGGAAACAATAACTGACATAAAACAAGAGGAGCTAGTAACCCCCGGTTATACTAATTAATTTTTACCTTGTGGCTTGTAATCAACAGAAAGCAGGGTACTCGCAAATAGAGGTTGATGATAAAGACAGAATACAAAAGACATCGTTCAGGTGTTGAGATTGAAGCCCTATCTTGATCCAAACGTATAGCTAGACGATGAAAGAAAGCCCAATATTTCCAGGAGAACTGTTACAAGAAACCAGACCAGATCGCAGCGGGACGCTGCTTAAGAAAGGAAAAATGTATCGAAAATTGCTCTTTTCGACCGAGCTCCTCATAGCTTAGCGGATAAAACGCAGGACTCGAAAAAGAGCAAATTTCGCTACATTTCCCCCTTCTTAGGAAGAACCTCTATTACCAGGCATCTCGCCGTTGATGGGTTTCGAACCCGGTACCTTCGCGTTTCGAGTCCTGCGTCTTCGCTAAGCTATGAGGAGCTCGGTCGAAAAGAGCAATTTTCGCTACAATATGATTTTATCTCCTGCATCATGAGTTTCAGAACTATTATTAAACTAGGTACACTGCTAAAAAAAAAAAAAAAAAAAAAAAAAAAAAAAAAAAAAAAAAAAAAAAAATGGGACAGTCCTATATCTCCCGATCTACCGGGCCGATTGACAAAATTCAAATTGCGTTCTTCATGTCTCGAAAGCGCGACTTAGGATATATATTAGATTTATATATAGCACTATTCTAACATAGGTATTTTGACAGAAAATCGGACATTTTCTGTAATAACATACCAATTTTTTTACATATTTCGATTCTACGACTCAAATTACGCCTAAATATGAAAGTTTGTAAAATTTGGAGCGAAATTTACGGAGAAATTCACAAATTTATGTTGGCACTTTTTTGTCAGTTTGCGCCAAGAATACTTCACTTGGCGAACTTCTTAATATATGGCAACCTAGTTTCCTTAGGGAAAAAAGTCACCATCGTTCCTTTTTTCCAAATAATATTCTTTATATTATATTTTTAATTATAACTTATTATTTTAAGTAATTTTTTCTTTTTCGAATTTCATTTTAATTGTTTAAGTTGCACGTTTTTTTTTTTTTTTTTTTTTTTTTTTTTTTTTTTTTTCGAATAACTGTTTTAAAAATTTCTATTTACCTACTCGAACTGCGTAAATAAAAGTGCAGCGTTTATTTTTTTTTTTCAAATAGTTTTCTTTATATATATTTTTCGTCATAGCTATTATTTTAGGTCATTTTTAAATTTTTATACTTTTAATTGTTTGTGTTGCATTGTCTCTTCAGATAATTGTTTTAAAATTTTCTATTTATTCCTTCGAACTGAGCATTTTAAATATATTTATTAATATCAATTTTCCAGAATTTGATTTTATTTATTTGAACTGCGTTTTTTTCGGAAGAATACTTTGTAACCCAGACTACGATGCGTTTGAAAACTGCATACTATATTAAAGGAGAAAATACAGTAAAGCACAGTTTTACACGCCTTTCAATGTTCCGTTCAGAAAAAATATATATAAATAAGAGAGATGTATAACCGATATTTTAACTTAGGATGACTTGCATACACTGCTTTAAACAGTTTTATCATTGTGCCCATTGCTTTACACAATTTTATCCTACATTTGGTTTCTTAAAATGTTATTCATATTTTAGTCAAATATTTTATTTTTGAAATCGCAAGAATCAAATATCATAAGATTGAAAAGTTTTAAATTTTAAAAAATACGAATACTAAATTTTACGAAAAAATTTATTTTTCTTCTCTTTTTCTTTAAGCATTCTGAAAGTATATTGAAAAGTATCCAACTTTTCGAAACATTTTGGTATTTCTGACAATCATTTTAAATAAAGTTATCGCCTTCCATTTCATAAAGGCCCAAAACCGGCCGAGCGGTTAAGTTGCTGAACACTGGTAGTTCACTCCGGGGTTCGAACCCCGGTAAACGGGCTGGTTGCATGGGCGTTTTCGTGGATTTTCTCATGTGTACCGCGTATGACAGCTGGTTTCCCTTAGAAAGTTCTTCAAGAAGTATTTCGTCAGAGCCTTTATCAGTCTTTAGAGGCTAAACATTTTGAAGCTATGAGATGAAAGGAAAGACTGGTTTCATCAAAAGGTTTTGGCTTATTTTATTATGACAAAGCACACTACGGCTATCTGCCTAAGGGGAGGGATACCTTCCTGGAGGACTTTCTAAGGGAAACTGGCTCGCATACACGTTACACATGGGGAAAACCACGAAAACGCCCATGCAGCCAGCCCGTTCGCGGGATTCAAACCTCGGACCGAACTACCAGTGTTCAGCGACTTTACCGCTCGGCCGCTGTTTCATCAGGAAGGGAAAAAAAACATCTTTAAGTGACATCCACATACATCACTGGATAAACTCCTGAATCTTCAAATAATTCGACTGAGGAAATCATTGGATTCACCATTTATGATACGATATGATGTTCTATAACGTAATTTACACAACCATATAGTTTAAAACCAGTCGCTCTTCACTTTAATCTGCAATGATATCGTTTTGTCTTTTCTGTTAACACAAGCTCAATTGATGGTATTTGCTGGTGCACTCGTCCAAGTGTTTTCTCCTCGTTGTTTATTGAATCCAGAATGTTGGTGTCGTTTATATAATTATTCTTACTTGTCCACAGAATCTGCTGACTTATCCAGCCATTAAGTAGCTGCAGATCATTTCTACATAACCATTGAACTTCCATTAATTCAGTCTCTAGAGGGTTGTATGTTTATATCATAATTTGACTTTTATAAAAAATGATTATTCTAAATATTATGTTTCTATAAAAATATATTGTGCTTTAAAAATATGGATAATAGTATCAGCCGCTCTTTCAGCCACTTCAAAAGGAACAGTTTGTTTAGAAATAAATTATGCAGTTAATGTCATAAAATTCAAATAAATATCAAACGAAAATTCTCAGTTTTAGACAATTCGATTTAAACGAAGTAAAGTAGCAGACGATAAAACGCCGAAGGTAAAAATTTACTCTTACAAAAACTTACTCTTAAATTTTTTAAAAAAAGAAAAGATACGAGAGAAATTTAAAAAAGTTAGTTAAAAATTTGAATAATATCATCTATAATTTAAAAAAATAGTCTTTCATATAGTATTAATAAATATTTATTATGCATCATTGAGGGAAAAAATGTCATATAATTAATTCTTCGTAAAATTTTACTTGAAGTTTATTGGTTAAAAATAGCTGTGGCAATTCAGTGTAACAAAAATCCATAGACCACATTTGGCGTTATTATCGCTCAAAAAAAGGTGTCAAATTTCAAAACGCGAAATTATGTAAATTCGTGTATATCTTAGAAAATTTTGAATAAAAAAATTTTTTGCAGATATGCTTAAAAATACACCTACTTTAAGATGATGGTAAACGTTTTATAGGTTATAATTCAAAATTTTATTCGAAAAATCTATAGAAATTATTTAAAAATAGAAATTTTAAAAATAAAACGCAAAAAATGGGTAAATTTTATTTGGAATGAACCAAAATTTCGAAATGTGAGAGAAAAAATCAAAAATGTTTAATAAAAAAAGAGATATTAATAAATATTTGCCAAATTCAATTAACATTGAGGAGCTAAAATTTTGAGAGCTAATATTTTAAAAACTATTCGTACGATTTTTACAAAACTTGGTATTCTGGCATAATTTGAGTCGTAGAATCGAAATATGTAAAAAAATTGCTATGCTATTTCAGAAAAAGTCCGATTTTGTGTCAAAATACCTATGTTAGAATAGTACTATATATAAATCTAATATACATCCTAAGTCGCGCTTTCGAGACATGAAAAACGTAGTTTGAATTTTGTCAATCGGCCCAGTAGAACGGGAGATATAGCACTGTCCCATTTTTTTCATTTTTTTTTTTTTTTTTTTTTTTTTTTTTTTTTTTTTTGAGCAGTGTACAGTTGCAATAGTTAAACTGTTCTTTATCTTAAAAGTACTTCAGGCTTTGAAGTGGAATCTTGCAGGCCAAACTGCATGTTTTCTTAATTTTTTATTTTGAAATTTTTATTTCTTCTATGAAGTGTGACCCTGAAGTATACAAATAGTATTTTTTAAAGATTTAAGTAATATATATTTAATAGGATTTTCCTGATCAATAGCTCTTGCAAGGAATATTGGATGCATCAAGGAACGTGTAAGGGAGGGATGCTTAAAAGGAAAAATAAGAAGAGTGGCTCGTTCATACAGAAATTCCCATTATACTCCAGTTAACGAGCATTTTACCGAAGAGCAGTGGTCAAAACTCAACTGCATGTAAGTACATTTACTTTTTTCTAATCATGCATTTTTACTGCTTTCACCTCACTGAAATTAAAAATCATCTATATAATGCATAAGATTAATTAGATTGAATGTATACCAAAATCCGGCATGCGAATATGTCCTCATTGTTTATTCCACGCAATACAATTTGAAATACTATTATATGTAATTATTATTACGATTCGTGAATTTATTTTGATTTTAAGGATTTTCATAAGAGTTATTACTAGTGTTTGTGTTTGTTAGGGATGTTTTCTATTCTCATTCAATTTTTTTTTATTGCAAAGAAGAATATATGAATAATTTGTGCTTTAAATTATGCAATGATATGCTAAGCAATAAAGACGAATATGTGATTCATATTATGCAATGTAATTTTATGTGCATACTTTATGTTCATACTACTCATTCATCACATAACTGAATATGTTCAAATAATGTACATAAAAAGCCGAAATAAAACTATGTTCGGTGATGCAGCATTATTTTGCTATCTTCTAAAATTTTAAAATACTATTTTCCGAAACCGTGTGTAATCGGAAGAAAATACAGGGTGGTTCAAAACTATACATCAAAAATTAGAGGGGACCTTAAATAATCCGATTTCGTATAGGAATCTGTGTGCGGTAAAGCCACGTTGAGCCGATAGAGAGCACTAATGAGTGTGACGTATAAAAGCGCCTTTGGATTCATCATTTCCATCACGGATCTCGAACAGCATCCATTGTTACGCCAATGCCGACATGCATTTCATGTATGGGGCTGCACAATAGAAATGGATTAACTGCTCAAAGAATGTACAAGAAGAATCTACAGAGAGGTTTTACCTGAACTTTTGGTCGATGTTCCTCCAGCTATTCTCAGACGAATGTGGTTCCAACACGATAGAGCTGTAACTCACTTCAGCCGGAACGTCAGCCGTCACCTGGACGCTGTCTACGACTAGCATTGGATAGGACGGGGCAGACCACTTCCCTTGTCACCGCGATCTCCTGATTTAACCTGTTTGGATTTCTTCTTTTGGGACTATATTGTTACGTTTTTCTATGATATCAATTGTTACGTTTTTCTCTTCCTTCACGTTCGTACAGGGTTCATAGATTTGGAGTGAATAACGAAGACATTACTTGATGAAGTATCGAAACACACTTTATTGGCAAGTATTGTCAGGACAGCTCCAAAATACGTTTACAGTCGTCAATGAACTACTAAAAACACGCTGACACGATCACCGACAAAGCTTCTAGGTTATCAGGCTATCACGGTGGAGACAGCTTCTCGGCAAAGCACTAGAGTACAGCTCCCGAGTCTGGTTAGTCGTTCTCGGAACTCCACGTACTCTCGAGACTCTCCCCGCTACAACTCGCGATGCACTCGACGACGCACGGAGCACGGCTCCCGACTCTTCGGTTCAGTCGTTCCCGGAGCTCAACACGCTCTCTCAACGATGCACTAACCGCGATACACCACGAGACTCCTTCGGTGCACTCGACGACCACTCGGCACTCGCTGGCCGGCTGTCAACTCGATCGACTCCGCAGGGATTGACTCGCTAGATGAGATACCAACTCGATACGAACTAACTCGCACTCTAGACGAGGCACACAAACTAACTGACTGCGGACCAGCAGCGTTTATATAGCTTTTGGCGTGTGTGCGAGAACAGTCTGGGCTAAACCTGTAAGAATTCGTTCCAGAAGGTTCTCCATCAGTCCATGGCATATCGCCGATTTTGTCGCCAAATGGGCGATTTCTCGCTAAATTTGGAAACCCTCCCTTCCTTCTATTTTATGTCAACCCTAAAACTGCTTTGCGGGGAAGCCATCTTACCGCGCCTGTACATTTCTTAACAATATTAAAGGCCTCGTATACGGGAGTCCCGTTACATCTGCAGAAGATCTTGTTGCTCGCTTGTCTGTTGCTGCTGGGCATGCGCTCGACATGCCTGATGTCTATTCTAATGTAAGCTAATCCATGCGCCACTGTGAAACTTATATCGCTGTTGGTGGCCCCTCTTTCGAGCACCTATTGTAAACTGTTAATAATTTATTTTTCTTTTGTTTTTACTTGTCATTTCAATTTCCTGCGATTCATACTTCTTTCAGTGTTAGCGCTCTAATGCGGCATTACTGCACACATATTCCTATACGAAATCTGTTTATTCAGATCTCCTTTACTTGTGTCTACATTTTTGACATATAGTTTTGGATGTCTAATGTCACTAACATCACTTTTGGATGTCACTAACCTGTGCAAAAAATGAATATATTGCAAGACCATCATTTGCATTTCATAATCGTTCTCCGCTTATATTTAAACTAAAAACAATATAATTTCTCTTTGATTAAAACTCGTTCGCACTTTTACAACAATTTATAAATGAAGATGTGTATTATTTTTAACAAAGGGAAACAGTCAAGTGTGTCTAAATGGAAAAGAATAGGAAATTTAAAATTAAAAAAATGCATTTATTATTATTTACTTATTCAGTTTTGTAGGGTACTTGCCTGCCCTACCAGTATCACTATCGCTGTTACCGATATCACATACAATCTGTATAATCCTATGTAACGTTCATCCAACAAGAATGGGTTTTGCCCTCAATCGTTAAAAGCACTCTACAGTGTTGCACACGTAATTGTGTAGCTATATGTTCCGAAGTACTATTTGTAATAAATCGTGTATATAAGACGCACTGCTAAATGTTGAACTGCCTTTTCGTCAAAAATAATGAAACTTATATTCGAGAGAATACGGTATATTCCTTATTATTAAAAGTATAACATAGAAGAGATGCACAGTAGAAATGTTTTAAGCAGTTTTATATTTTGCAATGGTTTCTTACAATCAACTGAGGTTAAAATACTATAAATTGCATCAATATCTAAGCAATGAACAAACAAAAACTAAAAATGGCTTATTTTAAAGCAATCATAATTAAAGAAATCTGAAATTTTGAGGTAAAGTAACGGTTAAATTAGTATAAATCTAACTACAGGTTTGGCGCAAGGAATGCCATAAACATTATTTTGTTAATTGTTTATTTATTATCGAAATATTGCCAAATGAATGCATAATATGACCATGAAAATTGAGTTTAGACAGAATGTGTTCAATATATTCATCATTTTGTTTCTCAATTTTTGCCTTTATCGAAATTTTCCGGCATACGTCTTCCAAACTTTTACAGCTCTTTTGCGCAATGATGTTGCGTTGCATTTGCAACCTTCTTTACGAATACTTTACCTTTTTAGCTAATTTACAAACACTTTACCTCAACCGAAGCCCTATAAATATATATCACAGAAATAAATTTGCGCGTTATGCGTAGCCAGTGTTTACCAGCCAGCGTCACTCAGAAAGCCCTTGTGATATTACACACACATTAAAACATCTCCACAATATCTGCACAGTCCTTCTTCCTTGAACCACTAAGCGAACAAAAGGAAACGTATTGTCATTTCCTATTATGGCGGACAAAGTCATTAGGTTATTTTAATGCAGGAGATGTGAAAAATGAGCAATGCCCTCGCCGGGACTCGAACCTAGACCTCTCGATACGCGCCAAGTGTGCCCTAATTACAGCACGAAGGCATGCAAAAAGGACGGAGAAAGTACCTTATATACTCCCCCTTTTAAAGGGCAACTGGGAATCAGGAGACGTGAAAAATGAGTAATGGCCTCGCCGGGACTCGAAACTGGACCTCTCTATACGTGCCGTTTGTGCTACCGTTATACCACGAAGCATGCAGAAAGGAGGGAAAAAGTACCTTATAAGATGATGGGCGCCATTGGTTCTTCTCCATCGTTGAGGTGCGGCGTCCAGTTTCTAATAAAGTCAGTGAAAGGCGTATTTGCGAGGATCGCATTCTTATACCAAACTGTGCTTGTTGTTTTTTCCCACTCATCAGGCATCATTCCGTTCGGTTTTACATTAGGTCGGGAGCCTGGTCAGTGGCGCATAACCATAACCAATCTATACTTTAAAATATCTTTGAGTCGCCACCAAAATCTTCCAAAAATATTATACATTAGAACATTTCATCTTTTACTTCATTTCACGGAAAAATAAGCACCAAAAACAGATAAAGACAACATTTACGCAATAACTTGCATATGAAACCATAGACAGACATTTTCCACTCTTATTATTTAATTTTTATATCAATCTTATATCATCAATTTTCGCCACAAAGTTATTAGTAATATAACTCATGTATATATTTATCATTTCTGAGGTTACGGCCCTTTTTACCGTCCTCAGTTTAACTATAGACAGTCATATAAGTTTTTGCAGAGTTACGGTTACGTTTTAATTAATATGCTGTTCTTTCCTCAGGCTCTACGCTTATGAAGTTACTTGTGCCGCTGACGCTGCTTCACCATGTGGCAATACAGTCAAGAATGCCATTATAGAAGTGGCTCGTCGTGTTGATTATCTGCGCCAGATGGGAGGATGCACCAGAAGTGTGACAGCAGAGATCATAAAAGATATCCCAAATATGCATATCAGCCCTAAGCAAGAACTGCTACTCGAAGAATTACTATTGGAAATCTGAAACAGCAAATGGATGAGGCCCATACTGGAGCAAACTCATTTTTAATCCATTAATTAATATTAGAGTACATATGAGAATAGAATTAAGTCAAAGAGGTTACATTTTGTAACCACATTTTGGTTGATGTATATTAAATATTTCTTCCTATTTCATTAAAGCAAGAATGTCTGTTAAATTAAATAATCCCTCAAAAGCGAATCTTACATCAAAAGATAGTCACCATTTATTGGTGGCTACTACCTAATCCATATGTGAGAACTCTACATTTCCCGAAAATTCCGTCTCTTGTTAAGGGTGAAAGGAACAATGCTAAAACAGTTAAGCTTCACAACACATTGGCACATTGGAAGCAAAGTGTTGCTCCTCCAAAATCAGGAATTGCATCGTTTCTTCGATGCTTAAGATTTAGTGAAATACTTTATATATATATACATATATCAATCGCATATATATATGAATATTTTTATTTTGCATATATATGTATATGAATATTTTTATTTTGTATATATATATATATATATACATACATGTATACATTTGGTTCCTACAGACGTCACGAAAAAATCCATTAAAAAACATTTTACAATTCATTTTGGAAGTGTCCTTTATTTTGGAAGTATGTACATATGTTTCGCAAAACAAAATTTAAATGGATCCGGAACAGTCAAAATAGATATTTAAACGGACATATTTCGCTATGAAAATCGAAATTTTTCTCATTTACAATACTTCCTTCGCTTCAAACAATGAGCAAATGTTTTGGAGTAAACATATCTTCTGCTATTTTTAAATTAATTCTTATTTCAAAATGTCGCGTGTAAACAAGCTATGTGGATTGAAGGACATATGTTTGCGCTTTCCGAAGAGAAATTATCATATAATACAAAAATGCTACAAAATTCATAGTATCAGAATATCTAAATTTAAAATAAGCAACATTATTAACTGGAAAGAGATAAACCGTCAATCATCGATTCTACATCGAAAGAAGGCTCCAAACGAATATTCGATAAACGTACGTACTGTTTCTAATATTTCTCAAGTAAATTCGTCATCAGCAAGAGAAAATCCACGAACACAGAAATCAATCGCAAAGTCTTTAAACACATCCGTAGCAAGAATAGAAAGTAATTAAACCAAGCTTTACAACTTAAAAAGCTAAAACAGATAACGTTCACTAGCTTTCGCCCTCGTATATGGCTCCACGCAGACCTATTTGTAGAACTCTGCATGAAAATCATTTAACGGGAGATAAAGAGAAGTACACTGGGGAAAAAAATGGTAGTGTTCTACATCTTCCGTTCCAGTAGGCCGATTGGCGAAATTCAACATGCGATTTTCCTGTCTGGAAAGCGCCACTTAGGATACGTATTATATTTATATATAGCATTGTTCTAATATATAGG
Source organism: Stegodyphus dumicola (assembly GCF_044657685.1). Taxonomy (NCBI): domain Eukaryota; kingdom Metazoa; phylum Arthropoda; class Arachnida; order Araneae; family Eresidae; genus Stegodyphus; species Stegodyphus dumicola. Next base: position 275,897,093 of record NC_140770.1, on the reverse strand, counting down.
TATTTTGACACAAAATCGGTCTTTTTCTGACATCACATGCTAATGGTTTTCCATATACCAAAGTGCCAAGTTTTGTAAAAATCGCACGAGTAGTTTTTAAAAAATTATTCTCAAAATTTTTATTCCTCAATGTTAATTGAATTTAACATATATTTATTAATATCCCTATTTTATTAAACTTACTTGATTCTTTCTTCCAGAATTCGAAATTTAGGTTCATGCCAAATAAAATTCGCCCATTTTTATGATTTATTTCTTAAAGTTTTACTTTTAAATATTTTTTGTAAATTTTTCGGAAAACAATTTTGAATACAACCTATAGAAATTTTACCATCATCTTAAAGTGGATGTATTTCATACCTGCAAAAAATTAAAGTTCTTTTATTCAACATTTCCGAAGATAAACGGGAATTTATATATTGGCGTTTTGAAATTTGTCATATTTGTTGAAAGCCACAAAACATCAAATGGGGTTTGGGAACTTTGTTAAAATTTTTTGAAATAGGAACGATGTGACCTCCCCTCTCTCTCGTGTCCAATGGAAAAAGGAAAATAGTTTGCCATATATTAAGAAATTCGCCAAGTGACTTATTCTTGGCGCAAACTCAAAAATATGCGCCAAGGTAATTTTTTTCATTTCTCCGTAACCACCAAATCTGATCTCACTGAGCCGGCTTCTCGCACCAAATTTTAAAAATTTAATATTTAGGCATAATTTGAGTCGTAGTATCAAAATAAGGAAAACAACTGGCATGTGATTTCAGAAAAAGTCCGATTTTGTGTCAAAATACCTATATGTATCGTTACGGATTTGGCATATAAATAGCTAATGTTATAAGGTATTTCTCCCACTTCCCTAGCGTGTCTTCGTGGTGTAACGGTAGTACGCTGGGCCGGTATTCCAGAGGTCATTGGTTCGATTCCCGGCAAAGGCGTTTGCTATTTTTCATCTTGTCTGCTTTCAAAAAAATACCTAATGTCTCTACAAGTGGCGCCCGAGCTAAAAGGGTTGTGGATGATGATTCTCCGCACCCAAGATTTGGCGACTAGGTCCCGTAAATCCCGAGTCGCCTTTTAAAAAGGGGAGTATATAAGGTATTTCTCTCACTCCCCTAGCGTCCTTTGTGGTGTAGTGGTTCAACACGCTGGGCCGGTATTCCAGAGGTCCATGGTTCGATTCCCGGCGAAGGCGGTTACATATTTTTCATTTCTCCTGCTTCCAAAAATGCCTAATGTCTCTACAATGTTAGTAGAACTGTAAATTAAAATTTTTTATTCTTCCTGCAGTGCAGCGCGTGACGAATATTAAGAGAAAGCTATGCCGAAAAATTAAAAATACAATAGCACGTGCATTTAACATTTAATAAATAAATATATCTTTTAATTTATATTTCATTCGAATAAATGTTAGTTGACTATCCGTAACCGTAATTACTTCGAGCCGTAGCCGCAACCGTTTTTACTTATAGAAATTGCTGGAATTCGCTCGTGCGGCCGATTTAAAAAGCTATAAAAAGCCAGAGAAAGAACATCTCTCAGCTGCTTGGTTACTGCTATTTTGAGTTGTTTGGAGAACTATTGTTGTTTACTGTAGCAAGTTTTCGGCGAAATTGGATTAGCTTTCTCTAAGTTTCTCTGTTTTGAATTAAATTCTGTTGAACGTTTTAGTAGTCTAAAAGATAACTATTGTCATATATAGCAATATTGTACGAATATCTGAGGAAATTTAAGAATTTTTATTTAAAAGAGGCTTTGTCCCTGAAAGACTATTGGGATTTGTTTGTTGGGATAAATATTTATTTACTTTCCATCGGACTTGTGCATTCAATTTATTACGAACCCGAACGCACGCACGCAACAATATAATGTAATACATATCCTAAGTCGCGCTTTTAAGACATGAAAAACGTAATCTGAATTTCGTCAATCGGGCCAGTAGAACGGAAGATATAAAACTGTTCGCCCCCCTTTTTTTGTGTGCGTGCAGTGTACATTGTGACCCTTGGTGAAGGATGGTTTTGCTAAACGACAGAAACAACAACAACAAAAAATTATTTTTATTACCGGCAAACAAAGAGAAAAATTTTATACATGTGATTTCGTGAATGCAAAGAATGTTTCAGCGAGAATAATTGTTGCAGGATTCTGGTACGATGGGAAATTCAGAAATAATAAGAGTAGGAAAAAATGTTAAAAGCAATTGAACTAACTTATGAAGAGGAATGTTTACTTCCGATATTTATAGAAGAAATTCAATACATAATTTAAACAAACTTTGTAAATTTTAGTGCATGCCGATTAACTAAAGGCAAAAATCCTTAACCCGTAATACAAGAACAACATATTTAAATTATTTTTGAAAGCAAAAAATCCGCAATTTACCACCATATAAAAATAAAAATCTGAGCTCACTGAGCCCATTGTAACCATTCAGGGAGGTGCATGCATGTGCATACTACGAGCTACATACCTAAATCCAGACGTCCCTAAAAAAAGTCTTCTCCTCTCATTTTAAATCCATTTTACAATGGTTTTGAAAAGCGTTCAAAATGCATATTTTTGTTTTTAAACCCGAAAATAGGCTTGATCACCTTGGTATTACCGTGTACTGTATGGGCGTTATCCGTGCCTGCTTTCTATACCAAGAAATCATATTCCAAAACGAAAATGATATAACTCAAGAATTTAGAATTAAATCAGACAACAACTGCAAAACATAAATTACTCCTTTTGGCAAACAGAGTATATCCAAACAGAGTTTAGTATTAAATTTCTAGTTAATCTGATACTGGCCAGGAAGCAATGAAGACAATACTTTTTTTGGCTAATCTTTGGAATATGGTAACAGGTAGTTTGGCGAAATTTTGGTAAGGCGATAAAGGTTACTAGCTAGGACTTAAGCAGTGTACATGGATGAAGTCAAGAGTGTGCGCAATGCCATTTTTGTGCAATTCTGGGATTTTTTTTTAAGTGAAAATAGGTCGACGTGTACATGGATATCGTTTATGTGCAATTTTAAAAAACGCGGCAAGCAGTGGGCGATTCTGCACTTTTTCCCAATTTCGCACCTAATCTTCGTCATGATTAAGCACTTTTGTTCCATAAAAGTTCTAGCATATGCGTAATTCGGCTAGCATACTGTTGGAAAAAAATGTTGAGTTAAAAAAAAAAAAATAAATAAAAAAAAAAATGCCTTTACTTTGTGAAAACAAAATGGGGTACGTACTATTGGGTAACTGCAAAAGTTCTACCCTTTTTCATTACCCATAAAGAACAGCAAATAAACGCAAAATGAACAGTATCTATTGTTGTGCATAATCCCCATTGTTATCTATAGCCTCTTGCCATCTTTCTGATAGGAGATGAATCCCAAGTCGGTGAAATTCCGGTCAAAAAGGTCAATTCGAATCAAAAAAAGTCTTGGATGGCAGTATTCACAGCATCATGACCATCAAATTTTCTGACTGAAGAAATTGTTCAACGCATGAAATACCTGATAGTCAATTGTTGTCTAGTCAGGAGAATAGGGAGGTTGGGGTAAAACCTCCCAACTGAAGCCGAGTAACTTTTAGCAAGTGATGATAGCCGCATGTGGTCTTGCGTTATCATGATGAAGGATAACACCATGACGATTGATGAGACCTGGCCGCTTTCCTACCAAATTTGAATGCAGCCTGTCTAACTGTAGATAGTAGAAGACTGTAGCAGTGATGGTTTGGTTGAGTGACTTGACCTCCCAATGAATTATTCCCTGCACGTCCCACCACACACTGAATTACACCTTCTTGGGATGAAGTTCGGCTTTCGAAGTCGATGCAGGCAGATCAGAAAGGAGATACACATATACACATTCCTACGACGCTTTATGTTACGGTACATAACCCACTTCTTATCTCCTGTCACGATTCGTGAATGGGTCGTTTTTATACCGGGATAGCGAGGAACCACAGGTGGTGATTCGGTCATCCCGTTGATTAGCTGCCAGGTTATGTAGAACCCAACAATAAATTTTCATAAACCCCAATTTAACCAGCCGTCTCTCGATTGTTGTCAGGTGTACGCTGAAAGTCTCCACTAAGTCTTGCACGGTTGGGTTCGGGTTGTTCTTTATGGCTTGGTCAATATCGTCTTCTCCAACGTATGATGGCCGTCCCCTCCTTGCCTGATCTTGGCAGCTTCTTTCTCCTTCCCCATATTTACAAAACCATCGACGACATGTGCTTTCGTCTACTGCGAAATCATTGTGACATGCTGCCGTACTCTTTTTATCGAACTCGTATAACAAACAGTGTCTTATATGCTCCTTCTCGCTTTCCATGTTACAACTTCTGAGATGTTTTTGAGATGATTAACTATGCGAAACACGATACGATGTATTTGTATCGTGTCTCGCATAGGACACGATACAAATACATCGTATCACGTTTTATCGCATAGGACACGATACAAATACATCGTATCACGTTTTTATCAACACGTTTGACTAGCGTCATTACAATGTCATGTATGACGTCAATTCCATTGCAAATTTGCGTATCCCAAAAACCAGTAGAACTTTTGCACTCACCCAATACGAGCTTACATACGTTCCCGAAAAAATTCTCTTCCTCCAATTTTAAATACATTTTACTATCTGATATTTCAAATGCATCTGATATTCAAAATGTATTCTTATGCGTTGACAGAACGTTCGAGCAGCATGTAACTTGCAAATGCGCTGGGAGGCCGCTGGTTTTACGATAGTTCTCTCGTTTGTTTCACATTGCACAGAATCTTAGTTCGTGATTTCGGTCGCGGTTAAAAACTCGCTAAACCCTCCACGGCGTTATTGCCGGGAGGTAGGTTTACTGTGCGAAACGGAAATGAAAAAAAAAAAAGTTGCATATTTTAAATATTTCACAGCAGACGAAAATATTTCCTCTTTTAATCTGCCTTTAAATTGAAATTGTCTTTTTCAGAAGAAGTTAAAAACACATAACATGTTTCATCAAATTACATTTGTAAATTGATGAACTATGTTGTGAAATAAAAGGAACCAAAAAAAATGTTTACTCTCATTCAAACGATAATTATGGTACCAAGCATTTCCAAAAACGGACAGCACTGCGTGTGATATTCTTTAGATTTCCGGAAGTCAAGGAGGTCGTGGAGGAAATAGATTACTTATATCCGCAACTTAATTACATGTGAATAAAAAACGAGAATGCTACCCAAATATAAAGAGTTCAGGCCCATTACCGGCTATTTTACTCGATCATCGACTTTCAAACCAAAATGTGGATTCTTATCGTATCGGCTTTGGTCGTTGCTTCTGCAGGTAAGGCATACATCATTTGATAAATTAATGTTTACAATTATGAAGCAGGTTGTAAAAATGGTTATAAAAATGGTAATATTTCATAAAAATGGTAACAGAGAGATTCTAAAAAAATATTGCATTGTTCAACTGAAGAGCCTGTACACCTAAAATGAGAAAGAACTAGCGAAACGTTAATACACGTTTAGTGTTTTCTGAATTAGAACGAACAATTAAAATATTTCCATTTCTAAATACTCTAAATCACTTCAAATCACATACTTAAGTATGTTTGATGCCTGATTCTAGTTTTCGAATTTCGAATGTTTTTTAAGACTTTCAGGATTCCAGGATTCGAATGTCTGTTCATCGTAAAATGATCTAACATAAATGAATCCAGTTTCTTGGTTTACTTAGAATTAGTGAGTAATAATGATATATAAATTTAAGAAACCTTTTTAAAGCACTTAAATTTGTAATAAGCAAGGAAGCTATTATTAAATCCCGAAGAGCGAAAATAGTAAAAATTTAAATATCAATGAAGTATTCAAATTACCGATATGGCTAATAGCATAGTTTGTGTATTCATTTGTCTGTATGGGACAGTAACAGGGAAAACAATCAGTTTAGAATGATGAATATTTCCATAAAGTTAATAAAACTAAATATCTTTTTCTTCCCTTGTATAAAGTATTTCTCCCTCCTATTGAGCATGTCCTCGTGGCGTCATGGTCAACACCTTCGGCGCGTATTCGAGAGGTCCAAGGTTCGAGTCCCGGCGAAGAGATTGCTCATTTTTCATGATTCCTGCTTCCCCCAAAAAGATAAAATATCCTAATCGTTCTGCAGTGGTGCCCGACCTAAAAAGGGTGGTGCATGAGATTCTTCACCATCAGAATTTAGTGAATGGGTACTCTAATCCCCAGTTGCATTTTAAAAAAAAAGGGGTGTATAAGATATTTCTCCCGCTTTCTTAGTATACCTTCTTAGTATACATTCGGCTCGTATTTTAGAGGTCCGAGGTTCGAGTCCAGGCAAGAGCGTTGTTCATTTTTCACTTCTCCAGCTTCAAAAATTAATAACTTAATGACTCTACATTTCACGATGCTTAATAAAAATTAGGAGCTTCCATTAGTTATTAACTTCGAAAACATTTAATTAAAAATTTGTATCTCCTGAATAATTTTGAATTATGTATTATTTATTGTTAATTCATACAGTTGAGAGAATGGTAAGGGATAAAGCGTCCCTTACGATTGGAAAACTGATAATTGACAGAATATTTTTTTAAATATAACATGCTATTCTTTAACTGCAGTGCTTCTGTACCTAGAATAAAAAAAAACGTAGCGAAACCTCTTAAACGATTCCTAGTATATTCCTAAGTAAAAGGAGCAATTATTAGATTTGCCTGTTTAAATGCCTCTAATTTCCATTTAAAGGTAATATTAAATAAATAGAAATATTTGATACCTCACTTCTCCTGTTGTAGAATTTATATTAAATAATTTAGTGCATAAATCATGTAACTCATCATCAGTTTATCTTACATGATACAATTTATCTTCTAACTTGAGTTTAGTTTTAGATTACTTTCGAAGATGCATTACGCAACATTGTTCTACAGTAAAATCCTTCCTATAAATAAAAAAACGCCTGAAGTGTTGTAAATAGGAAAACATTTTTATTTAATGCAGAAGAATGAAAGTTATTTTCATTTCTAATGAGAAGACAAGATATAACAAGAAGTCTAAACACAGAACAAAACAAAAAAGCGGCCGATATTCATTGCCTAAGACAGTCTCTGGCACCTCAATATTGGGTGGTCTCGGAGTCATAACCAAGAAATGTCACACAGAGACGAAGATAGGCTCTGTTCATAGGTTCCATGAGGTTACTGAGTGGGCAAAATAGTTGAACAAATTTACCAATTCGGTAAAGATGTTCGCCCAGGCAATGATGGCCTGTAAGTAGCCGAAAACGGGACAGAGGATTACGTCGTGGATATTCTGGCAGGCAAAGCAATCTTCAGCCATCTACTTTTTCGTCTTAATGCTGTCCAACAATTTCGACCGATGTTTTTGTTTCATAGACTGTTTTATCTTTAGCTTTGATATGACATACTACTGCTCTTGAATCTAATAGCAGGACAGAATTCTCGAATTTATAATTGTAAGACCAATAAATGTTTCAGGGCTATTCTAAGAGCTCTCTCTTCTCAATATCAAATGCACTTTGATGTTTCACAGCAGGGGCTGAGAGAGAAGGAAAAATGGGCTGGAAAAAACTCCCGAACCTGAAGATATTAGACCATCATTATATGACATGTCTGTATAAACATGCACCCAGTTATGATTCGGGTATTTAGCATTAATATTTTCAAAGGCAAGCCCTTTCCACACCTCTACAGATATGTAATTCTTCTTGACTGAATTAATCAGGTCAAGGTGTGTCTTGATTTGGAACATACGAAGGAAGTTTGCTGGCTGCACAGTTTCTTCCGCTTGATCGATTAGTCCACATCCTTCCCTAATTTCAGAATTTTTCTAGGGAGCCACACTGGGTCTTGATATTTTTATTTACGTCCAGGTAATAATACAGAAAGAATCTCCAGTGCGAAGGAACTTTTCATATTATCTTATATGAAAAGCTTTCTCGTCAATAATACTTCTTACGGGCATCATTGACAACAATGCTCGTTTCAGCACTCTTTTCGAAGCTCTATTCAATCAGTGTGCCCTCTTCGGGCACACTCACAGAAATAAACGATAAGTGCTATCCACGAAATTTTACTTGTCTACTCCTCTAGGCCTAATTAGACTCTCTACCTTTTTTTTTTTTTTTTTTTTTTTTTTTTTTTTTTTATCAAACTCCGACTTGAAAAGGTAGCGTGCCGGAAAGGGTTAACATGATTAACTGACACGACAATATAAACAGGCACATACCTTTATAATTAATAACATTCTAAATTAGTGAAAGGGGCCCACTTTTCAAAATTTCAGCAGACAGGAGTTCTTTCCAATCATACTCTGCATAGTGCAGGCTGCCGGATAGAACACAGATGAGATATCTGTAAAGACATAAGAAAAGTAAGGAAAAGCTATTTAAGCGTTGGTCACTGGGGCGCCGGCCTGGAACTCCGCCGTTCTGCTGTTTCCTTCCTGCAGATCCCGGGCTGCTGCTTCCAACAAATCATTCTTATTTCGGTAAAAAAAAAAACTTTCAGCTTAGCAGGGGTTTTCGACGTTGTATGTTGTGTTTCAGCCTCCAAGGTTCAGCTCTCTTCTCCCACTGACCAGCCATGCCATCTCTCTCATCTCAGGAAGGAAATACCCCGACTTCTCAGTAGGTTCTGTCAAGATCACGCTGCGAAGCACCCTTTTTTTTTTTTTTTTTTTTTTTTTTTTTTTTTTGTCCTCTCCGTCCGCTCTTCCAACTACGCAGCAACACTTTTTGTTCATTGGCGATATCTTGAATAACTGGCGAAGTAACGAGCAGTAAAAACGCCGAGTCCGGCAGTTCCAAAAAGAAAAACAGAGAAATCTTCAAGGGAATGACTTCCTCGACTTCCAGAAATTGGAACAGCTTGCTGTCAGACAGTGCAGCCACCCAAGACTACTGCGTGAGGTCAAATACCACTTTTCAGAAGAGATGGGGGGGGGGAATTAGCCTCTCTCGGAGTCTCAATCTACTATAGCAAGCAACCTAACGGACAGACGGCCGTCTGTTTTTCATAGCATGTAATGTTGTTTACTCTGTACCTCATAACTTCCCATACGTAACTTTCGTAGTGGATAAATGTCAATGAATGTTAAGTAAAATTATAAGGAAATAAAGCATAATGGAAAAATAATAATATCTCTGCTTATTTCTAACAGCAGGATAATTTGATAACATCTGATCCAAGCGGTCCACTACTCCCATTTTGTTGTTGTAATCGTTTACAATTACTGTTTTCTTACAGTTCTTTTCCGTGTTCCAACATCAATTATCGACTTATTATGGATTGTATTTATCAAACGTATATCCTTCTTGTCTTTCTAATTCACAACCTCATTTTTTTTTCTTTTTCTGCTGAGTAGACGTTGAAGCCACTCACTGTTTTGTATCTTATGTAAAATGGGGCGAATATTCATAAAACGCAGGTCAAATTCAATTAGAAATAGAATGCCTTATTAGTGATGCCCTCTAGGAGGTATTAGAACAAAAAAAAATTATAACTCAAATAACTAAACATTTAGAAAGCGTTTTAAACGTTTAAAAGTTTCAAAATGTAGAAGAGCGCTTGAAGCGCGTTACGGCCGCCCTGCAGAAGTTTCGCTTGAACGTCCTAAACGCGTTACGGACGACGTAGAGGTTAATTTGTTTTCAGATGGTGACTACTTGGCAAAGGAATTTCGGGGCACAGCAATCCCCAAGTAAGAAATTCAAAAAGGAATTCCAAGCCGACAATTTTGGATGGCAAAATTACTGAACCAATGAATAGTTTTCAACACAATTAACAAATTTAATACTGTAAAAAACTATTATTTTACAGTTAAGTTCACTTAATACACACATAAAAAATTGTTTCTTTAGAAGAAATCATTATATGTATTTATTTCAGAATTGAGTTCCTTTTACAATTAAAACCTTACCATCAGTCAGAAAATATGGAATTCGAGAAACTTTAATAGAAACAGGGGTAAAATTCAAGCTACCTTAATAAAATTAAAATTAACACACCATAGGTGCAGTAACAAAACTTCAAAATAATTAAAGTTGCATAACCAAAATAAAACTTTAACTTCCTAAACAGTAATTTAAAATTAAACAATTTCACCTAAAGAAAACTGATAAAGCTTCCAACTTAAATTTAAAATTTACCAAATGTTTACAGCTTAAAACTTACAACCAACTTTAAACAAACTAAAGCAAAAAAAGTTAACTTCAGTTACTGATCAAAACTGAATAAGAAGCACAATAACTTAAAGCTTGAAATTAACAGCAATTAATACATAACAAATCTAGACCTCTCTAAAACGCGCCGAATTTGCTTACCATTACACCACGAAGGCATGATGGAAGGACGGAGAAAATACCGTATAAATATATATAGGCATCAGTTTTTTTAAAAAACTGTTCATGAACTTCGTCTCTAAATGAAAATCTCTTTTACTTACAAAGAGAATTAGAATTTTAAAGCAAAATATAAGAAGAATAGTTCTCATGACTAGATTATGCAAGCTAGAATAGTTTGTAGAAGACTAGAACAGCAAACTTGAATAGTTGCTATGCACATATAACACAAACCACTTAAATTTTTTGTTTAATTCTTACCCATCCGGTAGCTCTAGTAGAGGATGATTATTGCAAGAAGGGTGCTTATAGAATATGTGAAGCTGAAAAGCCTTCCAGTTTTCCAGAAAATGAGAAGGAGTTCGACGAGACATGTCCGTAAGTATACAAACTTATTTCTCAGCATATTTTCTACTATAAAGTTTCAATAACACTCGAATTTTATTGTACTGCTATGTAGTTTTAACATACGCTTTTCCTTAACGCAGAGGAAAAGGGTAACATAGCAATGGTAATGACAAAAAAATATCTAACATTACCAAAATAATTCTAAATATTCTATTTCTAAATATTTAGTAATAGACATTTCACCAGATATACAACATTTTTCAGTTTTAATGGCAATCCTCTTAAATTCTAGAAGATAATAATCTTTGAGATAAGATAGTACATATATATATATATATATAATTACGAAACGATCTCTCTTCTACAAAAATCTTTGCTTTCCTGTATCCATAATTACCGACGAACCATTTTATTGTATTTTAATTATAATAGTTGCTTTCCGAGTTCAATGTTCTTTGCTTACCTTTTTCTAAAATTTCCATTTCCAGTGTTCTTTACTTTTCTTTTAATAAAATTTTCATTTCAAGTGTTCTTTACTTTTCTTTTTATAAAATTTCCATTTCAAGTTTTCTTTACTTTTCTTTTTATAAAATTTCCATCTTTTCGAGTTCAAATGCCCTTTGCTTTTCTAACTCTTCCCTGTCTAAACGATGATTTATAATTCTATATAGCATTTGTTTAGTAAAGTCTTTGCTATAGTTCTTACTTTCAAAATCATATGCCTTAAGCCTACAATTTTAATATCAAAAGGGACATCTACATCAAGTTCGAAGGGAAGTTCCTTTTAAGTCGCATTTCTTGCCTCTTGCTAAAAAAGCCATCTTAGATTTCAATTTTCAAATAATAGCACAATAATTATACTTAAGTTCTTTCATTTTAATACTTAGACATAATGTAAACAACTTATAAATGCACATACTATTTTACTTTCAGTTCTGACGAGCTTCCGCATTCAGTTTAGGCTTAACGTACATAAAGGCAATACGTTGTTAAATCCTTGGTAATAATTCTTCTTAATCCCACTTCTGAAATGTTAGCTTAACTTACTTTTTTTTAAGAAATATTCTTCACTTATGTTAATAATTCTCTTTATTCTCGCATTACTTACGTATCACTGAGACAATACAATTGAAAATACAAATTACCATACGCACTTCAAAAAACATTACCGTTCAAATCGGCTTCCATCAAAATACTCTCTCGTTTCCAGTCGGGGAAAATATATTTAAAATAAAATGAATGCGTTGCGTTTACATGTGTGGCAGAAGATGGTTTCTACCGACTTGGAACTTCTGAGGGAATTTTAGAACAAGTACATTCTATTCATTCTACAACTATTTACTTACGTTTTTCATTTATATCACATTTCTTATATTGCACTCATTTTATAAAATACTATTCTTTCGTTTGTTGTTAAATATCGCAATAAGAAACGCTGTTGTCTGCTATGGCAAAAACATTTAGCAATTTATTACCATGTGACTTATCATCTGCCGGTCGGGTCCCTGAACACACATTTCCACTTCGATAAAATCCTGACGAACGGGTAGGCTGCATGTGAGTTTTCGGGGTTCCACCTCTCACGTGAAACATTAATAGCGAGTTTCTCGTAAAATCTCTACGATGCCGAGTCTTCTATTGTGCACAGCCCACCAGGGGCCGGGAGGTAAAGTCGCTGAACACTGGTAGTTCCGTCCGAAATTCGAATCACGCGAACGTGATGGTTACCTAAGTGTCTTCGTGCTTTTACCCATGTGCAACGTCTAGTTAGAGCCGGTTTCCTTTAGAAAGACCTCTACGAAGGCATATATCCCTTTAGGCAGAAAGCCCTCGAATGCTTTACCTTAATCAAATAAAAAAAAAACTCTTGCAAAGATAACCCTTGTGAACTTTTTTATCATGATCCAGATAACCTTAATCATAATCTTTAGGTATCACATAAATAAAAGTAAAGTAATAAAAGTATCGCATAAATAATTTTATACAGTGTTTTTCGTATATGTAAATCGTATTTCATAAACATTTTGCAAAATATTAGAATATCTGTCAAATTTAAATTATGAGCACTTTTGTTTTCAGTATTCTACTCGAGCAGTTCCGTTGTATGCAGGACATGCCTTAAAATGTCAAGCAGAAAGGCTTCAATGGTATACTTCACATTATGAGCTTCTGCAAGATCTCTGCCGCAAAGATTCGATCCTTCATGAAAGTAATGTTTTTATTTATAATTATTCATTTCTGAACATCGAAATGAAGAGAGTTTTCATTTTTCATCTTTAGTTTACCGTTGTCGTATCAGACGATTAAAAAGTCATGCGATTTGGCAATTCGATTTCTCTTAAAAAATATTTTCAGTTATTTTTAATTTTTATCGATTAACTTTCCCTCGTATTGGTGACTGTACACTGAGTCATAAGATTACAATTATTATATAAATTAAAATGCATGAATGTTTAATAGCACTTCTCTATTAAACAGCTATTGCAAAGAATATAGGATGCATCAAAGACAGCGTAACGGAAGAATGTTCAGAAAAAATATCCGCAGTTCTCGATGCTTACGTAGATTCCTTAAACGGAACAGGTGCTGAGCCCTTTGCTGAAGAAGATTGGAAGAAAGTTGAATGCATGTAAGTATACTTCCTATTTTCTAATCAGGCCTTTTTAACTTCTTACATTTCGTGAAAATTGGAGATCTTCTGTCCACATTATGGAAAAATCCCTTCAGTTACATTTTATTCAAAATCACTTTGGAAAAGGATTTCTTCAAGTGTTTTTCGCTAGTACCTTTTATTTTTTTTAATCTATACTATTAAAATCTGTGAGCGTCTGTCTGTTTGTTTATTGCATTAGATAGGAATGAGAAAATATTTTTAATAAAAGTTCGGAAAAAGGTGAAAAATATCTTAAATATTTAAAGTAATAGATATGTGTCACAGTGCAATAGATTATGACTCTACATAATTCACGAAAAACTTACTTTGGAGCACCGTATGGTTTCAAAAATAAACCTCTATCAGAAAAATGTTTGAAAAACGTAAAAAAATAAATATTTGATGCTTTATTAATGTCCCTTATTTTCATATGTCCTTAACGTTTTATTTATATATAAATTCCCAGGTTTTTACTTGAAATTATTACTTAAAACTAGTGGTAATGCTAGTGGTAAACTAATGCTAGTTGTATTTTAGTTGGCACTAAGAACAATTTAACTTTTATGTTTAAAATTATTCGTAACTTTTCGTCGGATAGTGGGGCTGAGATGGTCTGAGTCGATGTTTGGATTTATCAGAACCATTTTAAAACTTTTAACTGTTTCAGCCCACCAGGCAATTCCTGGTTAAATTTTGATAACATTCAATTTTCTAATAAAACAATTTTATGTGGATATTTAAATGCACATAGTGTACTCTGGAATCATAAGCCATAAACAGTGCAGGAAGAGCTATGGAGGATCTCTTGGATTCCAATACTCTCGAACTGATCTACAGAAATTCTGACACTCCTACGTACCTTCACTATAATGGAAGTAGTACTAACTCTTATTTAACTTTGGCTTCAAGTGACTTAGCAGATGAGGCGAACAGAGAAATAATTTATGAGCCTGGTTCTGGTCATCACATTCTTGTTTTTTCATTTCAAATCAATGGGAAAATATCTAAACAATAGTATTATTTTAAGAATGGAATTTTATGAAGGCCAATTTAAAGGCTTACAGAGATGAATTGGAGGTTCTTAGTAAACCAACAAAATATAGGAAAACAAATGTAGATTCCACCTTGTCGTATTTTTTCAAGACCATTTCAACAGTGGATAAGCTTTCGATATCTAGAGGTAAACAACACAACTACAAACACATCTGGAATGATTAACTTACTCTGTTAAGGAAACAGTCTCTTCAGGCCCGTACTAAGGCTGAAAATTCTAACAACCCGGAAGATGTCAGAAATTGGAGAAAGAATACTGCAGTGCTCCGTAAAAAAAAAATCAATTTAGGAAATCGCAAGAGTTTCAAAACTTTTTAAATAATATTTACTACCGTAAAGACAGTGCTAAAGGTTTTAAATTTGTAAATAAATTGAAACGTGACGACCCCCCCCTCTTTCTTAAAGGGCACCAATATTTTTTAAAGGAAAGGCTTTAAAATTTGACAAAGATATTTCTAACGCTTTTATGAATTTTTATGCTTCTAATAAACGTTTGAGAGGTGAACTTAAGAGAGATCAAAAGCTGATGAAGAAATTGTTCAAATACTCCCATAGGAGTTTGGGATTTGAACAAGAAATTTTGATGTTTTGGAACTAGAAAAATATATTAATTATCTAAAGATAGGAAAAGGTCTAGCCACATATAATACCCATCCAGAGTTTATTAAAAATCTAGGATAATGCTCAAGTGTCCCTTCTACGTATTTTTAATCATAGTTGGAACACATACTATGTACCCACGATGTGGAAAAAAGCCATTATTATCCCTATTTTGAAAAAGGATAAAACCTGCAGATAATAAAAAAAGCTATCGACCTAATCGCATTGAATAGTGATTTGTCGAAGATAATGGAAAAGATGATAATTTAAAACTGTTAACTAGCTGCGGCACCAATGTTCTGTTGCGAGACCTATGTTCTGTTTCTGAGAGAGAAACCTATGTTTTGTTTCTATACTTTGCCGAAAAATCATGGGCACCAATGCTGTGTTACGACTTCCTCTTAGGGAGGAAAACTAATACAGAAACAGACAGATGAAATCGCAACTAACTAAATCTACTAACTAATCACTGAGAAACTAAAATATTAAGAGTTTGCTAATTACCAAACTTTTAGTGATCGTATAAGTGAATTTTTAATGCATTGCGTTGTGAAAATGCATCCGGGACCGCGCCGTGAGAGGATCGAGTAAACAACATGTAAGATCAATATATATATATAAGAAAAACACATAACAGATATAAAGAAAACATAAGTAATAGGTTTCCAGATTAAATATCAGTTTATTCAAATTCCTCACAATAAAAATTAAATCTTATCCTAATCAGAGAGTCAAATTTCTTATTTGTGTTACATTTTCAATTTAATTATTTTAGACACAGGGGAATTCTTCAATTTGTCATTTACTTTTTGTTACATCTAAATTCATGATTTGCAAATCTATTACATGACTCTTTTAATTTAACGGGTACCCGTTCTATAATTTCTAAGAGGTTAAGGAAAAACATATTATTTACAATTCACATCTGTTCTAAGGAAGATTACACAAACAACTTAAATTTTTACATCCTAATTCATATAAAGACCTTAAGGTTTGTCTCGGTAATTTAGAAGGGGAAAGGGAACAATTAAAAGCCTGAGAATTAATTTAAGATTCGACGTTGTTATTTTACATTCCAAGGAAGTCGTTGAAACCTTACTTAAAGTTCAAACACACAAAAAAAAAAAAAAAAAAAAAAAAAAAAAATAGAAACTTATCTTGTGGTGTACATCTTGAAGTGGAGAACTCGTATCCTAATAAGAGTTGACGTCGGCGTCGCATATCCATGGTTGCAAATGGAAGTTTCAGAGGACATCGTCCTGTCCTGGCACTATTGGCGAAACACACACGGCAGGTAACTGGTTTTCATAACGACGAAGCAATTTTCACTCTGTAAATCAGAAAGAGGAGCACTGCTGCCCAGCACGGCTGTCCGCCTGGATCCTGAAAGTCTTAAGTCACTCGCCCGGGTTCAATTTCGCCTTTTAACCAGAACGCGGCAGGGGAGCATGTTTGCAGCTCCCGGCCGGAAACATCTCTCTAGGCAATTACAGCTCGCCTTCTCTCGCTCATCCCAAGAACAAGCTCGAAGTTACAATCTTAGCCCAAAAGTAAGTAAGTCCACCCAGTAAGTGATTCCAAGAGTAAGTGAGTAAAGTCTCTCGCCTCTTAGTCAAAACGCGGCCGGGGAGCATCTCTCTTCGTAAATTACATCGTTTCTAACGCTCAACCCCAGAGCAAGTTTCAAGAGTAACGTCCAAAAGTAAGTTCCGCCCGAAACGTGATTCAAACTCGAATTTTCTCTCCTTCACAAAACGCGGGCTCCAACTATGGCTTCAATTATCGCCCCCTTAATTTGGGCAAAATTTGCGTTTCAACCCCAAATGCGAAAATAAGGGCGAACGCGCATGCGCGCCCCTCTTCAATTAGCCCATCGGACCTTCCGATCGCCAAAACCTGAATGACTTACATCGAAGTGGTAACCTCTGACCCTTCTGTCACGTACTTCCTGTCCTAAGGTCAACTGCACAATGAAATTTCTTCTAGAACATTCTAAAGGACAAAGCGCGCGAAATCATGACTTAGCAAAATTGCCTCCCTTTCCCTGCTTCTTTTCACAATGAATCAAAGCCTGTACAAAAATTGCAAATAAAAGAAAAATAAATAATATCCTTTAAACTAAATAATATTCCCAGAAGCATCTGTTTTTCCCCAAAATTAAAGCATTAAAATAAATAATTCAGAATCAAATAAAATTAAGATTTCCATAAATCAGAAAATCATTCACCTAGTTTTTATAACGCGATCAGACAAATTCTCTACACAACAAAACTTGGTTTCTGGAGAATAACAGTCTATTGTCTTCTAAACAAACTGGATTCAAATAGTATCATTTCACTGTCCAACAAGTGTTTATGTTAGTCAAGCCATTAAAGAATTTTTAGACAATCGCTTGTCTGCCCTGACAACATACATAGACTTTGAATCAGCTTATGATAAAGCGTAGAGACTACGTACTATCCAAAAATTACAGAATTTGGGAATAAATGGCAAGATGGTTTTATGAATTAAGAATTTCTTATCACAGCGTGTTGCTGCTGCTAGATATGGCTGTGACGTTTCTAAATTTAAACAGTCCAAAACTTGCATCTCACAGGGAACAGTCATCAGGCCAATTCTTTTCAATGTTTTTATTAACGATTTACCAAAGACTCTGGAACCGTGGGTGAACTCTGCACTTTCTCCCGACGATTTAGTTATCTGGATTAGTGCTTTTAAAAAGAAGCAGGATGGTTTAAATGGTGCTCTATAAGAGCTGGAATATTGGAGTCAAAAAAAATGGTATTAGAATAAATCAGGATAAGAGCACGCGCCAATTTTTCATTCTGAACAGACCTTTACCCCGAAGGTAACATATACGGGTATAGATGTTTAACATAACGATTTGATAAAATATCTTGGTTGCATCCCCAATCCATGCTTAAATTGGAAGAAACATGTATAACATTTAAAAATTAAATCTGTAAGAAGACTTTCTGTCTTAAAACGTTTGGCTGGCTCAAGGTGCGGCTGTGACAGAGAGACACTGGCGACTCTTTACAAATTACACATTCAACCAATTATTGGTCATTGTAGCGAAGTCCTCATCACGGCCCCGGAGAACGTAGTCCAGATCTTCGAAGCCCAGAATCAAGCGTTACGCATAAACATTACAAACCAAGCGTTAACGTTCCAGAACCAAACATTACGTATAATTACTGGGGGCATAGAGGTCTACTCCTATTCTTGCCATGCAGCCTTTCACCGGTTTGGCACCTGTTCATGATTGTATTAAGAGAAAAGTGATCTTATTATACCAGAAGTTGGTGCGTTTGTCCGACAACCCTTTTTGGAGGAACTATAATAAGGAAATTTCTAGGAATCTTAAAATTGGCTTAATACAGGCTACTCAGAGAGAATATAATGTTTTGGAGTTGAGCGGAGATTATCTAATTTTACCTCCTCCCCATTGTCCCTTGGACTTTTTGAATTTGAATAATCTTGATCTTATTCAAAGAGCTGTTAAAAACGAAATGATGGATTCACAATTAAGATCTATTGCAATGGAAATTATTGGGATTCGCTAAATTCAAAATGAGTGGTTGCATGACTACACTGACGGCTCTATGTTAGAGAGAACGCGCGGTGCTGCAGAAGGTATCCATAGCGAGCTTTTCGGTTTCGACTTAGCAATGAGACTTCTTACTACTGCCTATGAGAAGTTATTGCTGAAATCAAAGCTATTACTGTGGCTTTTCAACAACTGTCTATTCGTAGCCACTCTAGGCTGTCATGTTGTCTTATAAAGGTATTTCTCCCATCTTTTTGGCATGCCTTCGTGGTCTGCACGCTCAGCGTGTAGAGCTCAGCGGTTGGATTCCCGCCGAAGGTGTTGCATATTTTTCATCTCTCATGCTTTCAAAAATGCTAATGTCTCTACAGTCTGATTCCAAAAGTGCGCTGCTTCAAGCTCTACTAAATAATCAAAATAGTTCTCAAAGAATCTTAGATTGTAGGCCTTTTGTTTAAGGCAATGGCACACAGAATTTCTTTTCAATGGATTCCATCCCACTGTGGAATTATGGGAAATGAAAAAGCTGATACTTTGCCTAATAAAGGAACTTCCATAATTTAACGCATTAATCGACTGCTTTCATTTCATACGACTAAATTGTTTGCTAACCTGACTCTTAAGAAAATTCTTAAGCAGGATATGATTCAACGTGCTGTGGATAGGACAGCACGTGCTGTGGTCGGAGGATTCTGGAGGAAGAGACAACTTTCATTCCCAGTTTTCCACGAAAGACAGAAATAGATCTATTTAGACGTCTGACCAGACATGACTGTTGTGAGACCACCTCTACAGAATTCGAGTGGTGGGTTTCCCAAACAGTATTTTGTCTGACTCCAATCAGCCTATGATTTTTTAACATTTAAATAAATTTATTACACTTTCTCGATATGAAGACATTGTTAAAAAGTATTGGAGAGCACGTGAACTAAGGGCTTAAGGGCTAATGTTTGGCATTTGTAAAATAAAACAAATGTTTCATTTATTTTGCATTTTTAGTCTAAATGTTACGGTTTATCTTTTCTGTTCTGCTACTGATGGAAAATCCGCAAAATCTTAAAATCCCTACACCCTTTGCCCCAAGTATTGCGGATTTCTGGCCCTCTGCTGTAATAGTAAAGTATTTAAGACATACAGAGGAAATATTCCTCCAGTAAAATTCATCTGAATTACTAATAGAGAGAAACATAATTTAAGAATATACTTGATAATGTTTTGATTAATATGTTATTTTTTCTCAGGTACGACGCCTACTCCGTTACTTGCGCCGCTGATAGTGCTTCACGAAAATGTGGCAGAATGGTTAAGGCTTCCATTCTAGAAATGGCCCGTCGTATTAATTATCTCGAAAGGACGGAAAGATGCCCTAGAAATGTGAGACAAGAGATGGTTCAAAATATCCCAGATATGGAGATCAGCATGGAGCAAAAACTGCTGCTCGAAGAAGTACTCTTGGAAATCTGAAAGAAGAAATGGATGAAGCAGATACCAGAAGAAACTCATTTCACGTGCATTAATTGATATTGTAGAACATACGATTACGAAATTGAATGTATAATGAACATATGATTACGAAATTGAATGTACTTTTTGTAAACAATTTTAATTTGCTGTACACTAAAAACTTTTTCTTTTTTCAATACAGCTTAAATGTCTTCCTGATCCCATCATCACTCAAAAGTGAAACTTGCGTAAAAAACGGTCGACGTCTTTTACTAGCAGTTAATAATATGAGGCAAAGCTCTAAATCCATGAAAGAAAGCTTTAGCCTTCTCGACACAAAGAAAACAAGGCTAAACCTGCTGAACTGGGCGATGCGCTCGAAACAAAGCGTTGTTTTTAGAGTAAGAGGGTGCTGCTGAGGAGACATGTGACGTCTCACTGTCTCGTCGTTACGTAGTGGAACATTTTATTTTTGGTTCCTTATCTGAACAAATTCTAGAGCCCCGAACAGGAATAGTGTTTAGTGACACTAACTGGCGCAACGAAGGGCCCAGTTTAAAATTTCGGACAATGCATAGATGTTTGTAAGTGTACAGTATCTCTGCGGCATGGGCACACTCTAAATATGTGGCCATCTGAAAGTGTTCTCGAGAGGTTGATTGTACGGAAAGAGGGTGGGGAAGACTTTCGGACCTGCCAACCGGGGTTACTCTTCTTCAAAACTGGGGGTGGAACCAAGGCATCTTGATGGGAGAAATCCGCAGCTAATCTTTGCTGACGTCAGAGTCAAGCGCGGTCAGTCAAGATGATAATGGGTTATAAGGTATTTCACCCACTTCCCTAGCGTACCTTCGTGGTGTAACGGTAGCACTCTGGGCCGGTATTCCAAAGGACCGTGGTTCGATTCCCGGCGAAGGCGGTTGCATATTTTTCAATTTTCTGCTTTCAATAAACCTAATGACTCTACAAGTGGCGCCACAACTAAAAGGGTTGTGGATGATCATTCTCCGCACCCAGGATTTGGCGACTAGGTCCCCCTAAAACCCTAGTCGCCCTTTAAAAAGGGGAGTATATAAGGTATTTCTCCCACTTCCCTAGCGTAACTTCGTGGTGTAACGGTAGCATGGTGGGCTGGTATTCTAGAGGTCCGTGGTTCGATTCCCGGCGAAGGCGGTTGCATATTTTACATCTTTTCTGCTTCCGATTAACCTAATGACTCTACAGTGTCAGCATGCTTTCTTTTTCCGGTAGTATATGAGCAACAAATATATTTTTCTCTTCTTATAAGCAGTATCAATAAAAAATACTGAAGAACTGATTACTGATCTTTTACAATTAGACGGCAGGATTGCATCTGAGGAGAGTTTCTCAAATAATATTAATTTTTGCTTGCTAATCAATAACATTCTTTACAACAATATATCTTTGTTACATACCGTTATATGCAGTTTAATAACATTAAAGCTGCAAAATCAAATAGTTCTACACCAATTAAATTGAATATTATATCAAATAATTTTAAACACAATGTGATTGGCATTCAAAATGAAATCAAAACTAAATATTTTCACTTATTTCTAAGCAATACATCAAATTATATTTTCGTTATCTCATGTAAAAAATATTATCCAGAAATTCGAAAGTTGCAATTATTAATACGTCATGTTTAGTCAAAGGAATTGACAGACAGATGAAGTTATGCTTCTCAGACAAAATTTATTATAATTTGCATATTTAATTGTTTACGCTAAAAATATGTGACTTTTAAATTAATCTGGGAATACAGCAATTCAAATGCATTCTAAATTTTTTTTAATTTGATTTACAGGTTTTTCAGTCATATGAAACGAATACAAAATCTGAGGCTAGTTTTTATATGTAACTTCATAACATACAATGCGTATTATTCTAATTTCTTATTTTGGAATTCACAAATGCATGCAGAAACACCGCTCCCTGTACATATAATGTTTTCCAGAATAGTAAATACACTTATATTATTAAACAAATTAAAATCTAATATACATATTACTTCAGACTGCATATCAAAACAGAAACAATAATCTCCAGTTATTCATCATTGAATATTATAAAATTTTAAAGCTTATTTACAGGCGGTGCTCAATAAATATACAAAACATATCGATTCTTTTGCATTTGATATTCATATACACATATAGAAAGATATATAATGTAATATGCAGTAATTTAAGAAGTGCTCATTTCCATAACCAAACATTTGTTTCATAAATTTCAGAAATTACATTTAACGGTATAAGTACTTCTCCCGCTTTCCTAGCGTGCCTTCGTGGTATAGTGGTTCTGCACGCTGGGCCGGTATTCCAGAAGTCCGCAGTTCGATTCCCGGCGAAGGCTTTGCTAATTTTCAATCTCTCTTGCTTCCCAAAATCATAATATCTCCAAAACGGAAGTTAATATAAAGGAATAATAATTTGCCTAACATAACTAATATATTTGTAACACGCTATGAACGAACGTTCTAACTACAGGTAGTAGATTTTTAACCTTATTAATATATACTCAGTGAAACATCTTGAACAGCAGCCTCCAGATTACTAATACTAAATTAGAGTGTTAATAAGGATTGATTTTTTTTCCGATCATTAAGAACTTTAGTATAATTATTCAATGAAATGTTTGAAATTGATGATAAATAAAACCTTCGTAATTCCACGTGGCAAGAAGCGGAAGATACGCCTGCGGTTGGCAACAACGGCCTTGAACATCTTACGGGTGATAGTGCGATTTAGCTCAGTTCCGAGTGTCTCCCTCCCCTTTTTTCCCTACCACCAACCTCTGGAGCGGACTTTCGGCATGCCGCATAGAGTGCCCCCATTCCGCTCGGAAGCTCTACATTTATAAACATCCATGCCTTATCCAAGATTCGGACCCGAGCTCTTCGACATGGCAATAAGCGACGCTAACCACTATAACGGTCAGGAGGCTGCTGGGTCATCTCAATACGAAAAACAAAATACATAATCAGAGGCTTTCGTTATTGCCCATGCATTTGATAATTTATTACTGTAAAGTTTAAAAATTCTGAAAAGGAGGCAATGTGGTCTGCAGTACACAGTTCTTTTAAATTACTTTCACACCGTTCCTTTATTTCTCTTGTCCTGTCTTCTGGTGGTTTTCGCTTTTCTGGCAAAAGACAAGATAACTATTTAGAGTGACCATAAAAAAATAGTCGGATATGCATCTTTTGATACACTTGGCACTATTCTTTGAAGTGTTAATGCTGTACCATTAGGTCGTGTTGTCAGGACTACTGTTCCTTCTAACAGTCTTCGTAAACATCTGCAAATCCTAAATGGGAGCAGATAACTTACTGGAACTAGGCTCATGTGTGTGTAGAAGGTAGGACAAAGATGAGAAGGCTTAAATTACCCTTTATTTCTCACAGAGTACAGCCGATCCCACACTTCGGGATACAAAGACCAGCACTTATGGTCTCAAACGTATAAAATAAGAAATAAAAGTAAACTAAATAAGAACTAAACTTAGATACTTTACAAAGACTAGTACCGCGAAGACTGGCCTTTTTACAAAGACTATAAGCGCGAAGACTGGCCTTTTTAACTCTACATATGTAGTGAGCAGAATGCAAGAAAATACAATACGTCTTCCAGTATCAAAGATAGTTCTGGCCTTAAAGGCAGACAGGAACTGACTGAAAAGCACGGGCGGAGTAAGGCAGCGAGAAGTCTCTCTCTAACTCTCTCCTTTGCCTAAAAGCCATAACCATATAAATACTTAACAGTTTTCAAGCTCAATTTTCTTAATCAAATCTGTTCGCGTTTATTCAGGCCAGAAGTGGAAACTAAGAGAGGACAGCAAAGTTTTAAAATAAAATAAATGTTAGTAAAACTTAAAATCCTTACAGTGTTTCTTTACCGTCTCTTATGACAAAACGCTCATCAAAATGCAAAATGAACACATAGGTACAGGATTCTGGCACAGTCTTTCCTATTAATTTTACTAATCCGTGTTTTACACAGTGGTTCATCTTCAGGGACCTTAAAAGTTCTAATATACTCTGCATTTGGATAGTAAGTTGACTTGCATGCCAGAATGCTACATTTTTCTCGCCATCTCTAAAAATTCAAAGCTTTAAATAATGCACACCGGACAAAAATATTTTCTCTTTTAGTGCACTTTTAAATCGAAATTTTCTTTTTCAGAAGAAGAAGTTAAAAATACAACATATTTCATTAAATTACGTTTACAAATAGCTGGCCTGTACTATGAGATGGAAGAAAAACAAAGACAAAACCTTAGTCTCATCCAAACGATAATTATGGTACCAAGAGTTACTACAGAACGGATAGCTGAACGTGGGATATTATCTGAATATCCGGAAATCAAGGAGGCCTTGGAGGAAATAGATTACTTCTATCAGCAACTTAATTGCATATGCGTAAAAAACTAATCATCTTAATGTTACTCAAACATAAAGCTCTCAGGCTCTTTTCGGGTTATTTTACTCTCTCATCGACTTTGAAACCCAAATGTGGATTTTTATTGTATCGGCTTTCGTCATCGCTTCTGCAGGTAAGGCATACGTTATTTGCTAAACCTATATTATTATGTGGGAGGTTTTTGTGTCTGTTTTTATAAAAATGGTAACATAGAAAATCTAAAACAAAAATTGCATTGTGTAACTGAAGAGCCTGTGCAACTAAACTAAGGAAGAATTAGCGAAATGTCAATAAAAGTCTAGTGTTCTCTGAATTAGAACGAGCAATTAAAACATGAAAAGTTTAAAAAGTTTGTAGAGCCATTAGGTTAATTGGAAGCAGAAAAGATGAAAAATATGCAACCGCCTTCGCCGGGATTCAAACCACGGACCTCTGGAATACCAGCCCAGCGTGCTACCGTTACACCACGAAGGCACGCTAGGGAAGTGGGAGAAATACCTTATAAGTTTTAAAAGTCTCTAGATCACTTCAGTCGCATACTTTATTATAAAGCATGTATTATGCATTTCTTCTCTTGCTATCGAATAATTACTGAATAATGTTCAGTAGTTTTATAAATTACTGAACATTATTCTAGAGAATATCTGACATACAACAATACTTTTGGATCTATCTTCCAACTTGGATAAGGTATATCACTCATTTCGAAAATTGATTACTGCAATACTCTTCTACGGTAAGTTGTTTTATATGGAGCTAATGCCTGATTATAGTTTTTCAATTTAAAATATTTTTAAAACTTCCAGGATTTGAGAATTCGAATGTCCATTCCTCTTAAAAAGGCCTAACACAAATGAATTCGATTTCTTGGTTCTCTTAAAATTATTACTACTTGACTAGAATATACAGATCTTTTACATCACTAAAATTTGTAATAAGCAAGGAAAATATTATTAAATGCCCAAGAGTGAAAGTAGTGAAAAAAATTTAAATAGCCAAGATATATTCACATTACTGATATGGATAATAGTATATTTTGCGCATTCATTTGTTCGTCATTTACTGCTTTCATATAAGACAGTAACAGATAAAAAATTCAGTTTACAATAATAAAAATTTTCGTAAAGTTCATAAAGCTAAATACGTTTTTCTCCTCAAAAACGTTAAAGAAAATTATAATCTCCCATTAGTTATTATTTCTGAAAAAATTTAATTAAAAATTTGTATCTCCTGAATAATTCTTAATTTTGTGCTAAATTATAATTCATAAAGTTGAGAGAATTGTAATGGATATTGTGTCCACTGTGATTGTCGAACTGATAATGGATAGAATATTTGTTTAAAAAATAATATGTATATCTTTAACTGAAGTGCTTCTGTACCTAGAATAAAAAAGAAACAGCGAAACCTCTTGCAGATTTCCCACTGCATTCTCAAGCAAAAAGGGCAATTTTTAAATCTGCATGTTTAAATATCCCTAATTTCTATTTAAAGGTAATATTAAATAAATAGAATGCATACTTGATGTTCTACTTCTCATTTTGTAAACTTTTAATGAGTAAATCATATAACTCATTATCAGTCTATCTCACATCATACAAGTTACCTTCTAACTTCAGTTTGGTTCAATAACCCTTGTGAGGAAGTATTATGCAACAGCGTTATACAGTAAAATCCTTCCTATAAATTAGAAAACATCTAAAGTGTTATAGATAGGAAAACATTTTTTTTAATACAGAAGAGTAAAAGGTTTATTTTTTATCTCTAATGGGAAGGCAAAATATAACAAGAAGTTTAAACACAGAAAATAACAGAAGTGGCCTAAACTCATTGCTAAGATAGTCTCTGGCACGCCAATATCGGATAGTCTCGAAGTCATAACCAAGAAATGCCCAACAGCGATGAAGATAGGCTCATGTCGCCTGCTTTGAAATAACCTAATATCTCTACAAGCACTACATCGTGGATATTCTGGCAGGCATGCGAAATCTTCAGCCTTCTACTGTTTTGTATTCATGCTGTCCAACAATTTCGACCGATGGTTTCGTTTCATAGACTGTTTTATGTTTAGCTTTGATATGACACATTTGAGTTTGTTGGTTGCAATCGTGATGCACATTTTCGTGAACGGATATCTGCCTGTTCATTTCCATAGATGCCGCTGTGTCCGGAGATCTAATGTATTTTAATTTTCTTACTTTTTTGCAAAAGTCTTCGGATTAATTATAGACACTGAAGAATTTCTCTTGATAGAAACGTCTGCTGGAGAATTTCCGTTGACCTCTGCAGTTCCTGAAGAGCCAATAGTCTGAACTGCTGCTCTTGAATAGCAGGACAGACGTCTCGAACTTTTAAAGTAAGACCAATAATTGTTTCAGAGCAATTCTAAGAGCTCCCACTTCAACATCAAATGCACTTCGGTTTTCTCCAGTAGAGGCATAGAAGGAAAAAGGGTTAGAATAAACAACCGAACATGCATATATTAAATCATCACAAATGACCCGTCCGTAAAACCACGCACTCAGTTATGGTTCGGGTATTTAGAATTAACGGTTTCCAGGACAAGGCATTTCAAGACCTCTACAGATATTTCATTCTTGTTGACTGAATCAATCAAGTCAAGGTAAGTCACGATTTGGAACATAGGAAAAGAGTTTGCTGTCTGCATAGTCTCTTGTTTTCGATCGATTAGACCACATCCATCCCTAATTTCCGTAATTTTTGTAGGAAGCCCCACTGGAACCTGATTTTTCTCATTGCGTCCTGATAATTCATCCAGACAGGATCTCCTGTGCAGAGGAACTCTTTATATAAGATATCAGCTTTCTCTTCAATAATAGTTCTTACTGACAGATGTTTTGTTAGGATAGCTTTAGTAGGGGTAGATTTAAAGCCTCAAGTAATAAATCTCATTGCTTGATTTTCAAGAATTTCCAATTTCTTGAGAACTTGCTCATTTACAGTTACGCGTGGTTCACAACAAAGGTAACACGAATACGAATCAACGGTAATACGAATGTCCTATAAGTAATATTTAGAGTTGCTCCTGCGCTTCCCCACAAGAGCCAACCAAGCGTTTCAATGTATTCAACCTTCGATAACAGCATTCTATAAGTGAAACTACATGCAGTCTCCAAGTCAACTTGTTCTCAAAGATAATGCCTGAGTATTTAATTTTAGCAGTATTTACAATGCAAGCATTTTTAAACTTCATTTCACGGCAGAGTACTTGAAGGCTCAGTGAGAAGCATGTTTGATATAAATTTACCATCGTATTAATTTCAGTGCACCAATTTGAAAGCACTGTCAGCTTGATTCAACCGCTTTAAGTCAACTTGTTATCAAAGATAATGCCTCAGTATTTAACAGTATTTACAATCCAAACATTTTCAAACTTCATTTCAGGGAAGAGTACCTGAAGGGTCATTGAGAAGCACGTTTGATCCAAATTTACCATCATATTTTTTTAAGCGCATCAATTTGAAAGCACTGTCATAGCATGATTCAGTCGCTTCTCTGTCACGAGCTTTGCATAAAAATTTGGTACCTGAGCCCAGGTGACTCAGTCATCAGCAATATCAAGCAGTAGAAACCTACAGTGTTCTTTAGGGCAGCAACTACATTATTAATATCCATGTGAACTAGAGTGCTGCTGCTTACTGATTCCTGTGGAATTCCAGTTTGTAAGTCATAGTATTTAGAATAGCAGTTACCATATTTAACTTTACAGATTCTTTGTTCTGTAAAGGACCTTATCCATGTTATCATCTTTGAGTTAATTCCCATATCAAGATTCTTACAAAGCTTTTCTCACCGTACCGTATCACATGCCCGTATAAAATCCATATACACTACTGTTAGAATATTCCTTTCATCTAGGGCAACTTTAGTGATATGGCTAAACATGGTAACTGAATCACTAGTTGAGCGAATTTTGCAATATCCAGCCTGTTCTGGCGCCATTAGTCCATTTTCTTCAAGGTACCAGTTCAATCTCTTGACTATGACTCTTTCCATCATTTTGTCCAAAATATTTGTAAGAGAGATCGGGTCATACCTGAATGTTTGAATAATGATGAATAACTCTCTCAGTATAAAGTTTCATCTTTTCTTTAATATTGGTATAACAACAGCTCTTTTCCACTGTGACGTTGCTAATCGCGTCTCCCAAATACATTGAAGGCGAGTAAAATAATTTTTTTTGCGATTTCGCTTAAATACCTGAGGAAAATGGCGTTTATCGGCGAAATGTTTTATACCTGCGGCATCATTCATAGAAGTCTTTTTCGCCCACGAGATATCGGGAAAACTGCAGTAGAGTTTCCTTGAACCCTCTACAGCGTAATGAGGGTGGGATGTCTGAGCCAAAGAGAACTGAAGACTGATAGCAATATGAAGAAAACTAATTCTTAGCTTATATAAAAATATTTAAACCTTACGCATGTTACAAGTCATAATCGTTTTCAAAATTAACTTTGATTATCTTACTGATACAGTTGTCAAAGATTTTATACTCAATAACTATATAGAGTCATTAGGGTTTTTTTATGCTGAAAGACATGAAAAATATGCAATATCCTCGTCTGGACTCCTCGAGTACGCGCCGAATGTGCCACCTTTACACCACGAAGGCATGCTTGAAAGAAGGAGAAAATACCTTATATACTCCCACTTTTAAACGGCGACTGAGGATTAGGGGATCCAATCGCCAAATTCTGGTGGTGAAGAATCATCATCCACCACCTGTTTAGTTCCGGCACCACTCTAGAGTCATTAGGTAATTTTATGCTGGAGACGTGAAAAATGAGCAATGCCCTCGCCGGGGCATGAATCTGGACCTCTCGGATACGTGCCAAGTGTGCCATCTTTACACCAAGAAGGCATGCAGAAAAGAGGGAGAAAATACTCCCCCTTTTAAAGGGTGACTAGAGATTATCGCCAAACCAATTATCACCCAATCGCCAAATCTTGGTGGCGAAGAATCATCATCCATCACATTTTAGTTCGGCGCCATTGTATAATCATTAGACTGTTTCGAAGCAGGAAATGTGAAAACGAGCAATGCCCTCGCTGGAACTGAAACCTGGATCTCTTGAATACGCCTCTAATGTTCTAAACACCGAGAAGGCATGCTGGAAGGAGGAAAAAATTGAATTTTTTTTTTTTGAAAAATCATCTCAAGACCAAGAACCTAGCACTTGAACATCAACTCACATGAAAGAAGGAATTAATGTAATGCAGGTTTTGAGATAAATTGCATCGTATAATAAATTTATCCGTTATTTTATATGATTTCTGTAATAGTATATAATTTACAGAAATATGTAGACATCAGGTTTTTTTTAAATGTTTATGAACTTCGTCTGTAAATGGAAAGCTATTTTACTAGCTAAGAGTATTTGAGTTTTGAAGCCAAATATAAGAAAATTAGAATAGTTGCCCTGACTAGACCTGCAAGCTAGAATAGTTTATTGAAGACTAGAATAGTTTCAACCCACACATGATACAAATCACTTTTTTTTTGTTTCATTCTCTCCCATCCGGTAGCTCTAGAAGAGGACGATTATTGCAAGAAGAGTGCTTATAGAACATGTGAAGTTGATAAGACTTCTGGTTTACCAGGAAACGAGAAGGAGTTCGACGAAAGATGTCCGTAAGTATGCAAATTTATTTCTCAGCATTTTTTCCACTGCAGTGAAATCACATTTAAATTTCAATAACAGTGTTATTTTATTGTACTTCTGGACAGTTTTAATATATACTTTGCTTAATGCAGACGAAAAGGGTAACATAGCAATAGTATCTAAAATTTTCAACAGACCCAGTAACAGACATTTCTACTTACCAAAATATCTCGTTTTAATTACAATCCTCTTAAAATCTCAAAGATAATTTAAACTTAAGCATTATATAAAATACTTTTCTGAAAAATCATCTCAAGATCTAAGATCCTAACACTTGAACATCAACTCACATAAAAAAAGGAATTAATGTATGGCAGGTTTGGAGATAAATTGCATCATATAATAAATTTATCCGTTATTTTATATGATTTCTGTAATAGTATATACATTTACAGAAATCACATAAAATCACACACACACGCATAGAAATATATATATATATATAGTAAGAAATTTTAAATCAATTTTTTACAAAGACCAAAAATTGAAATTCATAAGTAATAAATTTCAAGTAATCCTATAAACGCATAAAAGAATATAATACATGTTAAAACCAAAACTCTCCAAACAAGCAATACCTCACTTCAAAAAATCAATGAAATTTAAAGAAAAAAGAACAAAATAGCAAGGGATTTCAATCAACTTCAATGCTAATTCGTCAGGAGGAAAAATGCAGAAATCAATTGAAATCTCTCTTCCACAAAAATCTTTACTTTTATGTATCCAGAATCAGCTGATGAACCATTTCAATGTATTTTAAATATAATAGTTCATCCGAAAATTCTGGCCCCTCCCCAAATCAAGAAAAGAACAAAGCAAATTCTAATTAAAATTTTGTACCTTAAATAAAGACAATTCTATTCAAAGGATTGAAAACGTGAGTGAAATGATATAACTTTAGTGAAAAATTCAAATCCAAATTTTACTTTTAAACAAAGAGCACATAATCCAAAGAATTGAAAACTTAAGTGAAATAATAAAACTTTAGTGCAATGATTGTATTTTGTCCATATATAGATATATGAAAGTAATTCAATAACTTTAGTTTGGCATAAGGATATAACAACGTTCTACAGGTAGCTTAACTCAATGGTCTTTAAAATTATCTATGTGTGATTTTAATATAAAATGTAAGGTTCTACCAGAACTGATTGATTATCAGGTAGAACATTCAGATATGTTAACAAGGATTTCTAGCTGCATGGACAAAATTGTTGCTTCATGTTACTGAAGAATATAGTACGCCACATTCTGTATTAATTTTCACACCATCTTATGTAATATACGTAAAATTGCAATATGATCTATTTATCAAAACTCTCCTTCAAGTTCTTATTATTACTGTAATCTAAACAAAGAAAGCTACGACACCCATTTCAAAGCAAGTAATTTCAAACCTGTTGATTTAGTAATGTACGAGGAATTTCAATCCTAAAACTAGAAAACTTTCTGGCTCTTTTTCCCGCTCTTATAATGTTTTAAAGTAATATTCTGAAGTTACGTTTGAAATAGATAAACCAAATCCTTTACTAAAAGGAATTCTGAAATTCTTCAAGGCTTAGATATTTTAATGCAGCAAACGAATTTAAATTAACCATTAGAAGAGTAAAATACCTGCTGATACTAAAATTTAATTAATTAATTAATTTTTATTTTTCAAATTATGTATTAAAATAACTTTAAAACGTTTAAAAATATCTGTAATCCGCATGAGACTTTTTAACCTGATCAAGCCTCCAAACGTGATTGTGATAATTTACTGACGATTTTGAATCTATCTCAGCGTTTTTTCCTTCTCGTCTTCCCCCTTTATTCTGCCTTTTCTTCTTCCCTTTCGAAAATTGTTGTTAACTTTTTCCAAAGCCCGGAGATGAGGATAGGAAAAATTCTAAACCAATATGAATTGGCTGAATGTTTCATAAGTCAAAATCCCCTAGTCGTAGTTTAGCACAGAGTAACATTAAATGTGTTTAGTTAGCTAAACTAAACACATTTAAAGTTTTTTTATATTATTATTGTAAGGTAACGTGAAATTTTTTTTACTAAATTTGTAAGACCTATATTGAATCTATTTGCCTTAATTTAAATTTAAATGTTTATATGTTTATGTTAATATTTCAATTATGTAATATTAAAGAATATTTCTGACCATAATTCAGAATTAATAACTTTGATATATTCATACAGTGCTTAAATCCAGTTACCTTGTCATTAGGAACGAAGGTTTTTACTTGCTGCTGTATTCAAGCGTCCCAGAGCCTTCAGCAAGATGTTAGGCTGACCTGCCATTTTTTATCAAAGTTTATTTTATTATTCTATTGTATTCTGTTGTTTTTTTCTCTCTTTAGTAATGTCTAAAGCTCATATTACATAGCTCTACATTAAGAAGTGTGAATAATTTCATAATGAGCAATATAACACAAATGTAGAATTTCACGGATACGAACTACAAATATAGAATTTTATGGATACGTAAAAGAAATATTTTAGGTTTTGCATTAAATACAACAGTCTGTAAACGACTTTCAAGAGACTTGTGAATATCACAGAAGGAAACGATGATTTTCAGAAGCTGAGAAACTTTATCATTATTTCTAGAAAAATTTAGGATAATTTTTATGGTATTTGGAGAGAACATTTGAACAATTTTTCAGCGTGTATATACTGAGAGAAATCAAACTTACAATCTTTTAAAATTGAAGCGTACATTTAGTTTAAATATTACATAGAACTGTGTTTTTGTTATACTACTAAATTACATTTTTATGCGTCATTTTGTATGTTTTAGATATAAGGGATTTGATAAACAAAATGACCAGAGCCTTTTTCTCTTTCAAGAAGGGGAAATATGCAAGATATAAAAAAGATATATTTATATTTTGTTACAGATAGTTGATGGTTGAATTTTAATCACGACAAAGCACTCGAGAAATCATTGCCAAGGAAGGAATATTTTCGTGGGGAACTTTTAGAAAAGAACTGGCTTTACTCACGTTATACCTGGGCAAAATCCTGAAAATGCTGGTGCATTCAGCCCGTTCTCGCATTTGCACCAGGGGTTCAGCTGATATTATTGAATTTTCTACTCAGTCTTATAGTAAAAGATAACAATTGCCCCCTCAGTGAAACTTCAATAGCCAGTTTGTCGTAAAATCTCTAAGACGTCGTGTCTCCTATTGTGCACAGCCCACCAGAGGCCAAGCGGTAAAGTCGCTGAATACTGGTAGTTCGGACCGAGATTCGAAACCCGCGAACGGGCTGGCTGTATGAGCGTTTTCATGCTTTTACCCATGAGTAACGTCTAACACGACCCGGTTTCCCTTAGAAATTCCTCTAGGAAAGCATCTCTCCCTTTAGGCAGAAAGCCTCGAGTCTTTTGCCATAATTAAATAAACTAAAAATCTTGAGATAATAAAACGATAAAAAGATAACTCTTGTAACCTTAATTGGCAGGGCACTTGCGTATAACGGCATAGGTCACTACTAAGGACAGAAGTGGTGGTAATGTTATTGTGGAGGCTCCTAATAGGCGGCCACGGCTACCTCCTATGAAGGGGCAGACAATTTTACATCCATGCCTTCTCCGGGATTCGAACCCGGGTCCTTCGGTACCGCAGTCTGTTTCCCCTAATCACTATATCGTCTGTGCGGCCTTTTGAACTTTGTTAATGATCCAGATAACCCTAATCCTAATCCTTAACTATCACACAAATAAAGGTATTATTAAATACAATAACTTTCAAATATGCTAATCGTTCTTCATAAACATTTCGCGAAATATTTATGAAGTCAAATTTAAATTATGAGTACTTTTTTGTTTTCAGTGCTCTGCTCGACCAGTTTCGTTGCAATCAGGAACATGCCTCAAAATGTCACCCAGAGAGCGTTCAATGGTATACTACCCGTTATGAGCTTCTACAAGATCTCTGCCGCAAAGATTCTCACCTTCATGAAGGTAACGTCTTTATTTACAATTATTTATTTTCCGACACTGAAATGAAGGCAGTTTTCATTTCTCGTCTTTAATTTACCGCTGTCTTATCAT
The DNA here is from genome assembly GCF_044657685.1 of Stegodyphus dumicola. NCBI lineage: Eukaryota > Metazoa > Arthropoda > Arachnida > Araneae > Eresidae > Stegodyphus > Stegodyphus dumicola. Next base: position 275,862,921 of record NC_140770.1, on the reverse strand, counting down.
ACAATTTAAAAGTTACGCGATTTGGCAATTCCATTCCTCTTAAAATGTGTTATGAGTTTTTGAAATTTTTATCGATTAATTTTTCTTCGTATTAGTGACTGTACATTGATCGCACTTCTTTATTAAACAGCTATTGTAAAGAATATAGGATGCATCAAAGAAAACGTGACGGAAGAATGTTCAGAAAAAATAATCGCAGTCGTTCTTGCTTACATAGATTTCTTAGATAAAACAGGCGATGAGGACTCTGCTGAAGAAGATTTTAGGAAATTCTCTTGCATGTAAGTATTTGCAAACCACACTTTTTTACATTTTTCATGTTACCGAATTTGGAGATGCTTTGTCCACAATATGGAAAATCCCTTCAGCTAAATTTATTTAAAATCACTTTGGAAAGGACTTATTACAAGTGTTTTCCGCTCCTGCCTATTTTTTTTTAAATCTATACTATTAAAATCTATACCCGTCTGTCTGTCTGTTTCTTTGTTTGTTTGTGGCGGGGATTTCAGCCGAGATATTAAATAAAATCCTTGAAAACATTAATTTTCGCACTCATTTTTCCGAGTGGCAACAGTCTCGAAAACTGAATACAAAAATCTGCTTATTTCGAAAACTATTACCATTGTTCGCTCTCAAATAGTACAATATGTTAATAAAAAATTTTAAGTGATACAAAATATGAAATAAAAATAGCATTGCCAAACATTAAATATATTATTTCTGATTCTAAAAACTCGCGGAAAGCCATTTCGACCATTATCATCTTCGAATGACATTAGTCAGTCGAGATATTAGTTAAAAACTCTGAAAGCGCTAATTTTCGGACTCAGATTTTCGGAGTTGCAACAGTCTTGCGCTTTGGAGATAAAAATGCTTTATTTTTTGCTACTCTTCGCTTTCAAATCGTAGACTATATTAATAAAAAATTTGTAAGTTTTACAAAATATGAAATAACATTGCCAAACATTAAACATATTATTATTATTATATAAGGTCATATTTTGACACTGAAAAACAGCAGGTGATTGCATGTGACGTCGCAGTATGTCGAAATGTGTTCATCTTAAATAGCTGCTGTTGACATCGTTTTGGTTTCAGGTTAGTATTACTGACGCGATGCATTATTGCCACGTTGATTCTTTTATTGATATTGAGAAAATGTTATTATACTACATCAAATCAAAATCATGACCTCACACGTATTAACCTGAAGTGTCAAAAGTTTTCGTTTCCTGATTCGGCAATAAAAAAGAAATATTTACGATTGGTGGGTTGCTTGGAAAGAATGAACTGATTTCATTCGTACTGAAATGTTTTCATAAATTTGCGTTTCAGGGATACATAGAACTTAGAAATTTTGCTTTGGCTGCAATCCGCTCATGGGCGGGCTTGCCCGTTAGCATACGTCCCATGTGCACATCTGTGTAGCAACCGAGGGAGTGGCTTCTAGGATGGACCAATGGGAATCCAGTAATATTTGTATCATGTCACATGACCTTTCGCGTGCTTTAAGATTCAAGAAAGATGGTTGAAAATATTTTGTCACGCAATCTTATTTACAAAACCATCGTCGATTTCTTCTGAAAGTGTTCATTGCGAAGTTAGATCAAATATAAGCAATTGTGAAGATTTCACTACCTGGTTGAAAACATTTGAAATAAATACAAACACATGTTGGATACTTCGCAAAAGTATCCATGAGAAATATTATAAGTGGTAAATAAAATAAGGAAAGAAATATGTCATAAACATCTGAGCCAGCCCAAATGCTATCTTTACATAACCGTATGCATGTGAGAAAATATTTACATCAATTATATATGTAAATAAAAGTCAGCACTTTTTATTGCAGTCTATATGAAAACGATGTTCTATAACAATAGCCAATGCAGAATTTTATTCAAAGTGAACTTTACTAATTTGCATTCGTATTCATTTAGTGAGATAAATTTCACATTTAATAACTGAGAGCTCACAAGAAATACTCATCAAACAGAATGAATTTATCTTATTCACAATGAATATATTCAATTTATTCACATATAACTTTTAATGTTACCAATGGATATAATCAGATCAAACACAATATGTATTCTGAATCTTACACTTTAAAAACCAAAGAATGCAAGCACTGAAATAAAAAAAAAACCACTAGATTCATTGTAACACTTCCAGTCCTTCTCAGCTCAATTAAAAATATGTATATATAAGCTTGAATTCTTTTAATCCACAGGTGTTAGTAAGTGCATAACATTCGAGGCTAATTGTAGCTTAAGTCATTTTTTCGATGTAAGGAGCGATAATATGCTATAAACATCAATCCAAAGATTAATGAGTCATAAAAATCGCGAAAGTGAAATGTCAGCGATTAATTAAACTCAGAAAACAAAAGCACTACGAGATTTTCATCTATTACGCCATACATTTATAACTGCGAAACAAATGCAAATTAAAACGTAAATTTACGCTCACATGCATGAAAAGATAGCGTCACAAGAAAGATAGAAGGTCATTGGTCTATTTTCCAAACCCCTCCCTCAGTGGGCACGCTGATGTGACTTGTGAAATATGCTGTCCGTTAGTACTTTTTAATTCTGGCGGGTTTCTTTTAATCCCTTGAAGGAAGCCTCTCGAAGACCTTCCTTCAGAAGATTGATGTTTGAAACACGTAAAAAAATTAAATATGTGATGCTTTATTGATGTCCCTTATTTTCATATATCTATATTGTATATGACCTTAATATCTGTGTATGCCTTTAATGCCTTTATTCATTTTGAAGTTTTAATCTAAATATCTTATGATTTACCTTTCATGTCTTGAAAGAGATGGAAAATTCGCAAAATACATAAAACCCGCACAACCTTTGTCCCAGGCATTTCGGATTTCTGGTCCGCTACTGTAATAGCAAATTACTTAAGACATACACAGGAAATATTCCTCCAGTAAAATCCATCTGAATTACCTGTAGAGAGAAATATAATTAAAGAATATATTTGATTATGTTTTGATTAATATGCTATTCTTTCTCAGGAACGAAGCCTACACAGTTACCTGTGCCGCTGATAGTGCTTCACGACAATGCGGCAGTATTGTCAAGACGTCCATTCTAGAAATGGCCCGTCGCGTTGATTTTCTCGATAAGACGGAAGCATGCCCCAGACAGGTGAGACAAGCGATGGTTAAAGATATCCCGAGCATGGAGATTAGCATGGCGCAAAAACTGCTGCTCGAAGAGGTACTTTTGGAATCCTGAAAGAACTAATGGATGACGTAGATACCGGAAGAAACTCATTTTATGTGCACACGAGTATTGAATTGAATGCATTGAGCATGTTTTGTAAACAATTTTGATTGCTGTACACTAAATAGGTTTTCCTTTTCCAATACAGCGTAAATGTCTTCTTGAATCCATCATCACTCAAAAGTGTGTAGATACATTAAGGTATTTCGAGGCAGGAGAGATTAAAAATGAACAATGCCATTGCCGGGACTAGAACTACGGACCTCTCCAATACGTGCCGAGCGTACTGACCATTACACCACGAAGGCATGCTAAGAAGGCGGGAGAAATGCCTTATAAATGAAACTTGGGCAAAATGATCGACTCCTTTTATTGGCAGCTAATTCGAGGCAAAGCTGTAAATAAATGAAAGAGAGTTTAGATTTCTCGACACAAAGAGAACATAGAACCTTGTTAAACTGGGCGATGCTCTGGAAACAAAGCATTGTTCTTAGAGAAAGCGCAACAGAGCGCTACTGCGGGGACCATGCGACTTCTCACTGTCTCGTCCTTACGTAACGGAACATTTTATTTTTGACCAATTCTAGAGCCGCCGAACAGGAAGAATGTTTGGTGACATTGGCTGCCGCAGCGAAAGGTCTCTGTTTCGGATCCCGGGCAATGCATGGATGTTTGTAAATGTGCAGTATCTCTGCAGCATGAGGGCAATCTAAATCTTCGGCCAGCCAAAAGTGCTCTCGAAAGATTGGTTGTAGGGAAAGAGGGTGTGGAAGACTTTCGGACCTGTCCGGCTGGGGTACTTTCCTCAAAATTGGAGGCGGAACTGAGAAACGTCATACTGTCACCTGTATGGTGCTCAAGGCCAATAACAGGCGTAGTCTTTTACTCCTTGCCACGATGAAATTCGTGGGCTTCTTCTTGTAAATAATAAAACAAATTCTAAATTTCAAATTTGGTCTTCCACATGCCCACATTCGTAGGAGGATTACGTCATTCAAAATTCGATGGCTCTATGTACCGCTGTTTTATCACAACGCGAGAAATAGACATACATTTATGCAGATTTTTCATTATTTAATTTCTTCAAATATAATGTAGGACTTTAAAATTGGGTAGCAGCAGTTTGAAAAGTGAATCGGACATTTACAGTGACTCAACGCAAAATCGCAAAACGAAAACAATAATCCTCCAGTGACAAAGCCCCTATGCACTAAAAACAATTCTTACAATTTAAATTAGAGTTTCTACGCAAAAACAAGCAACACAAGTTCTTGACAAGTCAGAATAAAGTTCTGTCAGACAAGTGAGATAAATCACAATAACATAAGTCACAATGGGTAGGCCACCTTTGCCTTCTATGAAGGAACTGAGAGTTGCTTACAAACATGCATTCTGCGGGATTCAAACCCTGGTGTTTGGTGTTGCAGTTGGCTCCCCTAACTACTGTCCTAATTTTATAACAGTTATTTTAAGTTTATATGACTTTCCCATCTCTGATATCTTCAGCTGACCAGAATCAGTTTTTAGAATTGCTTTAAATGCAAATGAGAAGGAGTCGTATTTAAGTCGAAGTTCCACTGACTTCTACAGAGAGAATTATGATTCCTGAATAGCGCGCGTTTGCCTTTGGGCTACGTGTCTCTAAGTTGTTACTACGCTCGACCATATTACGTGCCCTTGATAGCTTCGCTAATTTCATATTACGGTCGGACTAGTTTAGAATTTGGATCAGCTTCGGCTAAATCTCTTTAGTTATTCTGTTAGTCTTTAGCTAATTTCTTATTTCTTACATTTTTAAGCCCCAGTTGAGGCTTTGTTGTACGTCCTGAAAAAAGGGCAATCTGTTAATCTCTATTTTGAAGAATAAAGGGTAATTAACCCTTCTTGAGTCTACGTTTCTATTTTTGGACTCAAACGAATAATCACTTAGTAGTTCACTAGGTTCCGAAACACCTAGTTAATAGATAAAAGTGAGGATCCCTACACCACTATACCGTCTGGGTGGTTGTTCCTTTGAATATCTATTAAATTTTTTATAGGAATATTCATAATATTATTGCTTATAGTAAAATTTACGATAATAGTGTCAATAAATATGTTACCGTAACCAATGCATTCCTGTGTAAAAAACTGTTTTGTATTAAAAATTAGATTAAATACAATTAAAAATATTTTATAGAATAGACTTTTATTTAAAATGAATATGACAACGGAAAGCAGAAACTAATTTATCATATAATATAAAAGGAATAATAGATTACAATTCTGTGTGCAGGATTTGTCAACAGTTTTATGTCGCGAACAATAAAAGCTTGGAATAATCCATGAATATTATAAAAGATAATAGTTTATATATTTGCAAAATGAATTAAATTAATACAAAACTTGAAAAAAACCATGGCATTTGCGATGCAGTTAAATTTATAAATTCCGTTATTTAGGCGCCCTACGTTTTAAATGTTCGCGATACAGTATTGTAGATGAATTCTATGAATAGAATTATTCGATCCCATTAAACTACAAGAAAAAAATATTTTTCTCGTTTTAGTACATTAATTAAAATAGCCAGTTTAAATAAAAGAATACTAAATAAAATACTAAATAAATACTAAATAAAAGCCTTTTGTTTTAATTGTAATTTCGTTTTCCCGCTTTTCGGTACACACTATGAATGATAAAATTTTTAGTAAACACCAATTTACAAGCAGAAAATTCTAAAAAAAAAAAAAATTAGGAAATTAAAACAAAATAGCTGAACGTTAATCACAGAATGAAGAAATCACTTGAAAGATTTAGTTTCCGAAATTGGATATTTCAACAATGTTCCAGCAAGCATTTTACTAAAAGGTAAAATGAAAAAAAGCTGATGTAAATACCACATGGCTTCCTTGTACGAAATATTAAATTATACGCATTTTTTCTTACATTTCATTTAAACTTATTGGATTGAATTAAATCTACTTCACCGACAGCGAATAAACCAGAATAGAATAAATGCATTCTTTAAAATTCACTCTATTTGTTTACCATAGCGACACTCTGGCGCTAGGTTCACTTAACAGTATTATATTTCGTTCACACTATAAGTTATGGCTCATGACTTAAGTTTTTCAGGTCATTAACTACTAAAGAGTTTTCGCCAGTAGATCGCATTAAAGTGCACTAGGCAAAGATATTTCCAAATAAATGGTACTAGGGAAGTACCAACGCCTGTGGGCGAAGAAAATTCAGCTGCGTGAGCAGGCATATCTTAATACTTACGAAAGTAGACGTTCATCCATATTATAACTCAGAATGCACAAAATTTATATCAATTAAAGAATTATCTAATCGTAGCCACATGTTCTATTTAAATACTATAATAAAGCTAGAACGATGTATAAAAGAAATTAAGCAAACAAAACAAAAAAGAAGCACTTTTTCACAGACGATTGAGTATTTCTCATTCAATTAATTCAGGTCTCACTTTGCGATAAGGCAAAAATACACAAAAACTCAAAATATCTGCATTAAAATGTATGAAGTAAATCTTAAATACTTATTTCCTCGAAAAAATTCCAGAAAGGATTAAGCATGATTTAATTCGCAATAATAAATGAAGGCGTTATCATTGTTGTTGCGAAGCTAAGTTTCTCTAAATTGGCAACACATCCACTATCCTGCTGTTTCAAATGTAAACAAGCAATGGCCGCCATCAAAAAAATTATTAGGCTTAGCGGCACTTAAACAACTTTCAAATTAAGACACTAATTCAGAAGTCAAACAACAAAAATCAGCGTTATATTTTCAAAATTTTCGCAGGACTAGTTTCGATGGTCTTTCCGAACCACCATCCTCAGCTGCAAAACCGCAAATGAACAAGATAGGAAATAATGACTAGATAAGATAAGAAATCCTGGACAGGAATAAGCAAGTGGCGCCATCTGTTGATGAAACCATTACTAAAACATAATTTATTTAAAGGCCGAAGGCAAAGATGGATTGGAATTACGATCGTTAACTAGAACAGAAAGATTTCTTTGAATGTGAAATGCCTCTAGAAAATCCAATTCTCCAATAAAAGATGTTTTTTGAATAATTTTGGCAGCAGAAAAATTGAAAATGTGACTTTCGGACCAACAACGTTGAGCAACAGAAGACTTACGTGTTTCTTTTTTTCTAACATATGCCTCCTGTTCATTGACGCGAAATTTTAAGGTTCTCTTAGTTTAGACAATGTAAATTAAACCACACTGGCAAGGAATCTTATAAATACCCCAGGAATTCTTATCCGGAATGGGGTCCTTGAGTATGGGACTCGGAATTTTATTGATGGGAGAACACACAACCCGAAAGTTAAATTTATTGATAATTCTAAACATATTGCATACAGATTTACTAAAGGCATAAAAACCTTAACCGGAAGATAAGAACAACATAATTTAACCATTATTAAAGCAAAAAATGCACAATTCACAAAACATATAAGAATAAAGAAACTCAGATCACTGAGCCGAGTAACAGAATAGATATATTTATACATATTTATATACTTTTGGTGGGGTCGATTGCAACCAAAATACGAGGTGCACATCTACATGTAATAGCAGTCCTATATACCAAATTTCAACGTTCTGAGGCTACTCGTTTTTGAGATATACGAGATACGTACATACGTTCGTACAGACGCCACGAAAAATTCTCTTCAGAATTCATTTTAAAGCAGTTTTATATATATATATATATATATATATATTTTTTTTTTTTTTTTTTTTTTTTTTTTTTTGAGGAAAAGAGTTTTTTATTCTGTCCTTACGTACAGATGTCAAGCAAAAACACCGTTAAATTGCATTCGATAGCGGTCAAAATGGATATTTTCGTTAAAATATGCTGCCTGAAACTTTTCGCGAGTACAATACTTCCTTTTTTCTTCGGACAAGGAAGTAAGAAGGTGATGTAAACACCACATGGCTTCCTTGTACGGAATATTAAATTACAAGCATTTTTTCTTGCATTTCATTTAAACTTATCGAATTGAAGTCTGCTTCGTCGATACCACATAAACCACAGTAAAATAAATGCACTCTTTAAAATTCTTTACCATAGCGACACTTTGACTACAGGTTCACATTACTAGTCACGTCTCATTCATTTTATAACTCTGAATGCACAAAAACTATATCATCTGAAAAATTATTTAATAGTTGCCACATGTTCTATTCAAATACTATACTAAATCTGAAACGATGTCTGAAAGAAATTAAACAAATTTGAAAGAAAGGCTTTTCACAGACGATTTAGCGCCGCTTATCTAATGCGCATGCATTACTCGTAAACATTCTCCTCTGTTCGAGACAGACTGGTAACAATATTTGTTGCTAATACGATACACTTATTTCCTCAAATTTCATTAGAAATATATTTCTCATTCAATTAATTCAGTTCTCACTTCGCGGCAAGGCAAAACTAGATAAAAACTCAAAATACTTTCATTAAAAATTGAAAAATATAGAAACACATAACACCAAGTACAGTTAAAAAAAAAATTTAAAAAAAAAAACAGTATTTACAATTAAAATTACACTTTCTGCGCAAAAACAAGCAATTCAGCCAGCGGGCAAAAAGGCAAATTTTCGAGTGCACAGAACTAAAAGTTTCCTCTTGGTCCCATTCAACAAAAAGACTCTCAAGATGCAAAAATAATTAATTCACTATTCTGTTAAGTTTCAAACGTAAACCAATATGGCTGCTTTGGTAAAAACAAAATTAGATTTAGCCGCACTTAAACAAATTTTAAATTGTTGATATTTCTACAAATATTGCATGCAGATTAACTAAAGGGATAAAAATCAGTTTCATAATTCATTTGAGGAAAATGAACCCTTTATTCTGTCATCACATACAGAGGTCACGCAAAAACATCGTTGAATTCCCTTTCATAGCGGTCAAAATGGAGATTTTCGTTGATATATGGTGCCCGGAATTTTTCGTGATTACAATATTTCCTTTAATTCGTTAAAGAAAGTAAAAACGAAAATCATCAATCACTTTTAACAAACGTGCCAAGATTGCAAATTCAAAAGTACTTTTTCTGCAGGAAACATTTTTTGTTTATATCCGATACATTTATAGGCGGAAACTTTAATATCAGTTACGTCAAAAAACTCCAGCAAATCGGGAAATTCATAGAGTTGTGCTACCATTTCAGAAGATACAATTTTCATTAAAGGCTCCCTCAATGGGTTATTTTTCCCAGTGTATTCGATGGTGCAAACACTAAAATCCTCGTCTGCTCAGTTCTTTCGTTAACCGAAGATACATGCGAAAAAATGTTTGTAGAGACATTAGGTAATTTTGAAGCAGAATTCGTGAAAAATGAGCAATGCCTTCGCCGGGACCTGGACCTCTCGAATATGCGTCGCGTATGCTACCATTACACCATGAAAGCATGTTGAAAAGAGAAAGAAAATACATTACATACTCCCCCTTTCAAAGGGCGACTGGAGATTAGTGGACCCAGTCTCCGAATACTGGTGGTGAAAAAACATCATGCACCACCTTATAGTTCGGGCCCCACTGTAAAGACATTAGGGATTTTAATGCTGAAGGTGTGAAAAACTGTGCAGTGCCCTCGCCGGGACACGAACCCTCGACCTCTCGATAACACGTGTGTGCTACCGTTACGCCACGAAGGTATGCTACCGTTACACCACGAAGGTATGCTGAAAGGAGGAAGGAAATACCTTATATATTTAAATATAAAATAAGATAAAGCTAAATCAATCAGCTTACAAAATCTACTCAAGATGTTTCGAAATAAGCAATTCCAGACATAGATCAAAATATGCACTTCCCACAGTCATAAGACAAGACCTACAGGATTTACTTACAGCCTCTGTATCAAATGACTTTTTCTACAGCTAGTGACTCTTCAACCCCACAAAAACTTCACCAGAATTTCCGCTCAGCAAGTTGCATGATACCTGCCCCACAAGAAAGACAGCAAATATCTTCGGTTCTAATTATATTATTTTGCACAGATAATGCAGAATTGCAAAAATCACATTATTTATCAAAACCTTGCCACAAACATATTGTTTTGCTATTTTTATTAATAGGCTTTTGTTAACTTTATTTATATATGAGATATTTCACATGAAATTGGATGATTCGAAAATTTATAATTCAAATTAAAAATTTTTATATCATTCAAATTAATGCGGAAATATATGTTATCTAATCTAAGTTCAATTTCCATCCACTTCCCGAACTACAGAAATATATGAATTTTCGCACATGTGATAAAAATCATTAAAATACATACATTAACAAAATTTAACCAATTTTGGCGCTATTTCAGTTTTCCTGCCCCCCTCAAATATTTATAAACAACTAAAAAAGAGTACGCATTTAAACAAACCTATTGATTTATTTAAACAAAGTATCAGTGGCCATAAAAAACTTTTCCTATGTACTTAATTAGCATTATAAATAAAGTTAGGTTATTGGGTTAGGTGTCTTACTTATTAGGTTATGGTTAGTACCTCCACTTGCGAGGTATAGTTGCTTAAACTACAATCATACATTTATAAATATATTAGTGTGTATTCTAGATAGAGTAACAAAATCATGCTATAATTTATTAATTCTCACTACTGCTGAGTATAAAGGAACCCATCAAACACAACGTTAAACTGAGTATAACTCTTTATTGTTACAAAACAATTAATTGTTTCTACCCTTCTTTCAACTACTACAACTTTTACTACAACCTCCACTAACTACGAAAAATAATATTAAACAATTCCAAATTTGCAAGCTCGTCCAACATTTCCATTTTTTGGGGGGTAAAAGAAAGCAAAAAGAATTAATTGACCTTTAATTCACTTTTCCTAACACCCTCGACTAAACTACATATGTTTTTATATAATTTATAGGGGGTAGGAAAGTTGAACTAACGCCCCAATATTAAAGTTTGCTTTAGTTAGTACATGATAAGCATGTTTTTTTTTTTTTTTTTTTTTTTTTTGTCTTTTTTTTTAGACAATATTTTTTAAATCTGCCAACACACCTCCATGCAATCTCAACGCCTCCTAATTTTCTCTAGGTCTTCTACTGCACCCCTGAAAGTCTCAAGCGCCAACAAGGGGGCGTTATCGCCCACGTTGAGAATCTGGGATTTAAACTTATTAGCTCAAATTATTCTAACTTCAGGCACGTTGTAAATGTAATCACTCAAGGCATGTTGTAAATGACATCAAAAACTGCAAATTTTTAAATTAAATACGCCACTTAGTTTTTGTCGTACATGAGTCAAATATTTTGCATTTTAGTTTTATTTGCCGAGCATAAAACTCACTCAAATCATCTAGAATCTAGAAGTAAGTGCAGGCAAAAGCTATATCTACTAAAATATATTCCTGGGCAACATTGAATAGGAGACCTTCCCATTCTGGAACCAACATATGCTTTATAAGGTATCCGCCTTCTTAGCATGCCTTCGAGGTGTAGTGGTCAGCATGCTCGGCGCGTATTCGAGAGGTCCGTAGTTCGAGTTCCGGCTAGGGCATTGCTCATTTTTAATCTTCGCTCATTCAAAATAATCTAATGTCTCTACAACTTCCCTTATTAGACCTATCTTGGAATATCGTCCCCCTATTTATTTCTGTGTTGAAGATTCCAATCTCGTACTTGTTTGACTTGTCTTTGAAATCTTGACTTGTTAAATATCACAGTAAACATCTCATTTGGGATAACCAGAACAGAACCTCTTCCTATCTGAAGATTTTGATCAGAAACTAAAGACTAAAGAAAAACAGTCCCTTTTCTCAGGCAATTTTGCAAAGTTTTTGTAATTTGCTGCCACGCTCGCCGGATTGAACGTCAGTCTCTGACGCCATGCTTTAGTCCTATGACTTCAGTGGCATCCACTTGCATACCAAGCTTTTGAACCAAGTTCCAAGCAGGCCCTCAAGGAGATGCAATGTCCAATAAACCTGTACCTTATGATTACGGACTATTTCAAGAACAGACAAAGAGTAGTAATCAACGACAATACCATAATCGCCAGTAAACAAAGTAGAGGATGTTCCCAAGGGTCGTGTATGAGCACGGACCTCTAGAACGTCACCTTTGATAATATTATCGATCGTCAGTGGCCAAATCACACACGGATTCCTGCTTTCAGCCGACGACGTTGCCTTTGTAATCCAAGGATTTGCACGAAGAGGTTGTTGATATTAAGAGAACTAAAAACTGCAACTCTTGCAGTTTTCCTCTAGTCTTGTCTTAATATATTCAATTACCTCCGTCATAGAATCTAGTTGTCTACTTAATATATTCAACAACCTCTGACATAGAATAAAACTCCAAATATCACACATAAAATCACGCGCACATATAATATACAAGCCAGGACAAACAATCACCAGGAATCCCACGCGGCGAATTGGAAACAATAAAGTAAAATGTGTGAAGACCATTACGTACTTAAGACTCACCATAGACCAGAAATTCAATTGGATACCACATATCCAGGAAAAGAAGCTAACCACCGCCAATATCTTAAAAGCATTAAGGGCGATGAAAGGATATTCCTGGGGCCTTAATCATCGCATTATGAAAATTCTATTAAACACAGTAGTCAATAAAATAATCACCTACGGAGCTGCTATTTGGGGTTTTCCCATGAGAGCCAGAAAAATTCGGGTTCTTAACTCAGTTCAAAGGCCTTGCTTGATAAACATTACCCGAGTAACCCTTATTGAATTCCGAATCTTTATAAATGTAAATGATACAACATTAAAATTAATATATACATTCAAAGTAATCTATAATCATTAAATGAAGTGCAGAATCATTAGTTCAGAGTCGGCTTCACTGAAACTTGGGAGACAGCTCTAAAGCTAGTTCTCTGTATCCAAGCCAAAAAACATAAACTTCTAAATGAGAAACAGTTATGAGAAAGTATATAATTTTTTTTTTTTTTTTTTTTTTTTTTTTTTTTTTTTTTTGCTTATTACGTGCTTCGCCCTTGAGCACTACACGGAAAGGGAGAGTTGCCCCGTTGAGGTCTTTTTAAGGGAAACTGGCTTGTCTCCAAGTTACACACGGGAAAAACCACGAAAACGCCCATGCAGCTAGTCCGTTCGCCGGGACTCGAACTCCGGATCGAATTACCAGTGTTCAGCGGTTAACCGCTCGGCCTCTGGTGGGCCTCAACTATATAAATTTGACATTTATTTATCTCCTTTGAAGCTGGTCAAATAAGGAAAAACGACAGAAAATTACAGTCATTTTTGCTATTGTATGTTGTTTGAATTTTGCAAGGTAAACTGCACAACGGTCGTTAATAGATTTTAAACAAGTAGACACTGTAATGTAATCTGTGCACATAAACTACATTTATTTATTTACTTACTTAAGTTTTTAAAACTTTATCAATAACCTCTTCTACGAGATGTGAGACTGTATTTTGAGGTATACTTATTGCAATTTTTTACATGTTTGAATTCATGTGTTTCTAATAGCATTTCTCTATTAAATTGTTATTGCGAAGAATATCGGATGTATCAAAGAGAGTGAAACGAGAGAATGTAGATATTACAAAGGAAGAGATGTTGCTCGTGCGTACAGAAATTTCCTGAACACTACAGGTGACGAGCACCTTACTGAAGAGCAGTCGTCAAAATTCTACTGCATGTAAATATAAGTTTCTTATTTTCCAATCATACATTTTTACTTCTTTTCCTTCACCGAAACTAAAACTTATCCGTTCACATTACGAAAATCTTTTTCAAGTTCTATCTTCAAAATCATTCCGAAGACGACTTTATTACCCGTAAATTTGTGCTGTTTTTCACATCTCAGCTTCACATGAAGGAAGAGACAGTTAAGTGGAATAATAGAATGATGACAGTTTGAATTATTCGGGAACAGTCGATGAAAATTTGAATTCCTTAAAATCGAAAGGGAATGAAATATTTCTTTAATTTTATCATCTAACGTTTTATCCAAAGGTCGTTAATAGATTGCTCGCAGTGTAGCGAAGGGTTTTGAGTTGCATCCTAGTACGAAACATATATGTAGCTAGAATGCTCTTTTAGGAATACACAATGTTAAATAAAAATTAACTGCTGAATCGCTGCAAAAAAATCAAATAAAATATGCAAAATAAAATGATATTCGATGACGGAGAGCTACTTCCAAAATTAAAAAATATTATTATCCGAATCGAATGAAAATATGAAAAATGGAACATAATGCAGTATCTTAATTTGCATTCATGCCTGAGTTTTACTCATATTTTATTTATTACTTTGTCTTTATTTATTACGAAAAGAGTCTATGCATTTTTTTTTAGAGCATTCACAGTAGACTCACGGTAATAGTAGTAGACGAAAGACTGCGTAGCGAATTCTCTGTCTTGAAGAACAGATACTACAGAAAACGGTTTAAGAAACCATTTTCTTTGAACTCACGAAGCAAGATACACGCAATCGGTGATCATAATTCACCATCCTTTGCGGCTAAACGCAATTGGACAGAAAATAAAAAATGTAAAACTAACAATAAATTAGGATGGCTAAACAACTGACTCTATAGTTATCTAAACCGCTAAATCGGCTGCACACAGCAAACTCGAGCCTAAAATATCACTATAATCTGAAATGTGTCTATCACCAATGAGAGAGCTATTTCAAACACGCAGCATAAACTCGGAACCAACTCCCCTACTACTCTTTACGAACTCTTAAAACCGCAGCTTAAATACTGCTTCTTAAAACACTTAAATTTTGCATATTACGTCAGTAAAATTTACATTTCGGCAGGAAATAGAAATGAGGAGCAAACGAAAAGCTGCACTAAAAATAATTGGTCACTAAATATAAGGTCTTTACAACTAAACAGGGTGACTTGCTTTGAATTAAGAGTTTACCACACTTTTAAAACAGGTCATTCATCAAAATATATATTATATTACTTTTATCAAACGGATAGGATTTAGTGTGACCAAAACAGGGGCTCTCGACCAGGGCACAATGTGGTTAATTTTTTATTTACCTTCCAAAGATATAGGTTTGGTATATGAAAATAAAAAACTACTTTATTACAGGTTTTGGTACTTATCAACATTTTCTATACATTTCTTGTTTAATTTCTAAGGTATTTTCTCCCTCTTTTCTGCATGACTTCGTGGCGTAACGCTAGCACCCTCGGGGAGTATTCGAGAGATCCAGGGTCCAGTCACGGCTACGACATTGCTTCATTTTTCACATCTTCTTTTTAAAAAAAAATCTAATGACTCTACAGTGGTGCTCGAACTAAACAAAGGTGTTGGAGCATAATTCTCCACCACCAGGATTTTACGACTGGGTCCCCTAATCCCCAGTCGCCCTTTAATTGAGGAAAAATCGAATGTATTCTCTCCCTCCTTTCTGCATGCCTTCGATTTGTGACAGCACAGTCGGTGCATATTCAAAAGGTCCAGGTTCGAGTCCCGGTAAAGGCATTACAAATTTTTCACGTCTCCTGCTTTAAAACTAACCTAATGTTCCTACAAATGTTATAAAGCACATTAAAATATAATCTAAATTTAGATAAAATTTATATGTGTTTTACCACTCACTGGACTGGAAGAAAAAGAAGAAACATTTTGGATTTAAAAAATGCAAGTTTAATTGAGAGGAATTTTGAAAATTACCTTTTTGTAGAAGGAATCTTTCTACTGCAAATTTTTAAGCTAGTATCCTTGTTGCTGCTGCGTAATCCGTTACTGACACAAGCACGAAATGCATTCCTTCTATTGGTATGGTGTGACAAAGCTGATAGGATTACTCTCTTTCTAAAAAATAACATACGTTCTCTATAGAAATCAATATATTGTTTAGAGATTAAATGTATTTTATAGATAAGATTGAATGAAGAAATTATTAAAGAAGGTTTCAATTTTACAATGGCTACACATACTCAACCGAATAAAAATACAAATTTGATAACTGAAGAAAACTAAAAATTGCGTATCAAGTGCAAATCAGGCGTAGAAGTATTTTGTTGTCATGCATTTATATATATACTTAAGAATATAGAAAATAGCTCAAGAAGAAGGGAGCATCGGACTATCATGAAATTTAATACACATATTTATACAGATGACAGATTATCTTGGCCTCAAAATCAAGATAATTAAGCAAATACAACTGGACTAATACAGTGCACAGTTAGACAAATACAGTGCAACTTCAATAGCGTGTCGTCTCCTGCTGCAATATATGCCGCAACGCGGTCTGGCACTGAGATGATTAGAAGAGTGATGATGTCTTGAGGTAGGTGGACACACAAATCTTGAACACCCACCTGTCTGTCATATACAGAGTGAAACGGCGGCATCTGACAGAAATATTATTGGAAGCTCATTGGCTCATTTTAGAAGTACTCTACTGTGGCGATACAGACGTGCACTTACGAAATATGCGAGCGGGAACACCTGATGTCTAACATAGGTCAACAAGTGTATGTCTATGCCCTCTCCAGTCCAGAGCAACACCAGGGGACCATAAGAGAGCAGCCCGGGAGTTACGGATTTTAAGCACAAGATCTTGCATGGTCATTGGTTTATACATTCGTCATAATGGCGCTCGTATTACAGAGAGGCATTAACAGCATTCACATAGCATATAAACGTACACCATAACTTATACATAACTTACAATATACACTCACAACATAGATTTACAATGCATATACGTAAAAAAAATTAAGCAAAACGTAGAGCTTATTATTGCTTTTTCATAACGGCACTGTTATTCTATAATATACTGTGATGAGGTCGGATAGAGATTCTTCGTCTTGGATGAATTATTTCACAATGCAATGGTAGCTCTTTCAGACCAGAAGAGAAATCCCTGTGCAATGAGGTGCCTTTGATAATGATTCCGGTTGCAGCCTCGAAGGTCACTCCAAGGGACAGAGAGATAAAAGAAGTCTTTTCATCAGGGTCAGAATATGGATACCTTTGTTATGTACGAGTAAAGGAGTCCCTCCCCAGAAGTTCACTAGTGCACATATACCATAAAACCCAGTATACACATACAACATAAAACTATACATAACATCAACATGTTTAAATGAAATTCAGAAAAACTGCGTATAATTTAAAGAATTTGTGCAAGGAAGTCATGTAGTGTGCACACCAGTTTGTTTTTAATTCCCTATCGAAGTCGTTCTAAAGATACGTAAACACGCCCCGTAGATTAGAGTTCAATGATAGCCATATGCAAATTAACCGTGATTCTTTTATTAATACCTCGCTATCGAATAACAGTATTTAATCTTTGTTCAGAGCCATGCAGTTATGTCTTTTACGTAGTATAAAGCTGCTGTCGTATATACAAAACTATGAAAAAGAAATTTCTGGGAAAGTTTGCGCTTTGTAACATGATGTAAAATTACTATCCACCAGGGTCTGCTAGCGAAATGTATTGCACAATATCAGCACAGACAGAGTTTTGAAACTATTAGCTAATTGGCTAAAAGAACAACAACCGGCAACTTTCTGAGGAAGTGGGAAAAGTCTCTCTTATTTCGTTCAACGGTAACTTTGTTCGAACATTGTTCAAATTATGGTGGTAGTCTAAGATAGGAGACGTGTGATAATGCTTAGAAACAACGGTACCAAACATCAGCTACTTTGAATGGGCAGGTGTTGTAGAATATATCATTATCAATCCGTGTATATATTATTTTGTCTGAAAGTGAAAATCATCATTGTTTTCATTCCCTTGGGTTGCCAGCCAACTTTCTAATATATTTAAGTCAATCTTGTCGACTAGGTCTGCTGACCAAGGAATGAGGAAATATACTGCTGTGTTTGTGACATATGCGCAAAAATCTTATAAATTATTTTCTCACTCCTTCCAGCATGCCTTAGTGACGTAAAGGTATCCCGCTGGACGCATATTCGAGAGCTCCGGATTCGAGACCCGGTGAGGACATTGCACATTTTTCTCCTCTCCTGCTTCAAAAAAAATAAATAAAAACTTAATAATTTCGCTTGGCATTCAATGTAATGAAATTCAATATCGACAGCATGGTGATAGTTTTAAATGCTTCATGCACCTAACAGTAAACAGGTGTGCATGTACAGATAAAGAGGGTATGTCTGTATTATGTACAAATAGGTAAATGAGTTAGAAATAAATTTAAAAAAAGAGGAGGGAATAGAATCAATAATTCTCCAAGAAGGAGGGGAGGAATGAAATAATAATTCATTAAAAACCGAGCCTGTTGTTTTATTTCTTTGATTATTATGCTCTTTACGTTTTTGTTTCAATACGTATTTACAAAGGAATTTTATCCAGTTCAGTGAGTAAATATGTGATTTTTAAAGGAATTCGGACAGCACGATGAGCTAGATTAAAATGCATTCATTTTTTTATTTCACTGTGTCTCCGCATTCTTAATTTGAAATGTTAAATACTCGTATTACATTTGGTTCTTATTTTAGAGTAAGTTAAAAAAAGCTTTGCTATGAGAAAACTTTTCTTACAAATAAGTATTTTGGGTTTACATAGAGAGATAGATTCGACTTTGCTATAAATAGTAGAGCAAAATTGTTTAGTAATATATAAATTTCCCTTGAAATGATTTAGTTAAGAACAATGCATTAAAATGCTTGAAAATTGAACGCTTGACATTAAAAGTCAGAAAAAAATATTAATAAAGGTTAAATGTGTAAAGACATTGGGTATTTTTTAAAGCAGAAAAGGTGAAAAATAAGCAAAAATAATAATAAAAAAAATAATAATAAATAAATAAATAAATAAAAATAAAAATAAAGATGGTGGATAATTGTCATAAACCAGCATTTTTAATTCGGGCGCCAATGTAGAGACGTTACGTATTTTCTGAAAGCAGGAGAGATGCAAAATGAGCAAGGCCCTCTCCAGTACTCGGACCTCTCGAATACGCGCCGAGCGTGCTGAATGTTTACACCCCGAAGGCATGCTAAGAAGGTGGGTGAAATACCTTGTAAATATGAGTAAAATAGTAATGATAAAAATGCTTGTTAAACAAGCAAATTGTAAAGATAATTTTGACGTAAGTTATTAACAAAAGACATAGAGATAGGATTCTAATTAGGCGCAAATGCTGAGATTAATGCATTCAAGAGCAGGGCGATATTCCTTTAATGAGTAATGGCAACAGGATTTAATTATACGTTCGCCAGTTCGTCAGCTTTCTCCGACTTCTTCCTTATTACAGTGTTATCAAATCGGAAAAAAATTACGTAGAATTTATGTGAAACTAATTAATTTTAATTGATAATAATCTGAAACACAAAATAAAAAGATAAAACGTGTAATTTGAAATCAGCTGCCAGTGCATTTTATCAAAAATCGTTTTTCTGAAATAGAAACTGTTACTTACTTTCACTAAATTTACAACTACTTAAAGGTATCATTGGTTTCAAAATTAATATTTACATGGTTGTATTATGCAATCAATACGGACGTTATACAAAATTAATGTATCATATTTTAGATTTTATAAATATCTTGCGTTACGTTAGTTATACCAAAAAAATTATTGTTTTTTGTATAGACTAATCTGATTAGTTTATACACTGTAGTTAAGTTTTTGTACTACTATAGTTATGCTACTGTAGTTAAGTTTTTGTATAAACTAATCTGATTAGTTTATACAAAAACTTAACTACAGTAGCATTCCTATTTATATCGAAGTGTTAGAAATTGATGGTTGTTAAGCTTAGAAGGTATTTTCTTGCTTCTTTTCACATTCTTCGGGGTGTAATTGGAAGCAATTACATCACGAAGTTAGGACTCTTAAAGTTAGGAAATAAATCAGCATATTTCAGCCACTAAAAAAGCTCTTAGTTCTGTTCGAGCCGGATAAAATGAAAAAAATGTCCATCCGGCCATACGGCAGGCACCGAGATCGTGAAGGACGTAGATTATTTATATCCGCAAATTAATGTGCATAAAAAGGGAAGTTTTAGTTTATGTTATGTGAATAGCATTAAATGTAGAAAACACTGAGGCTTGTTCCAAGTTATTTTATCCAGTCAAGATCTCTAAATTCAAAATGTGGTTTCTCATTGTAAGCACTTTGGTCATCGGTTCTACAGGCAAGAATAAAACATGCTTTAATAAATCAGTAATCACAGTTATAAAGCAAATTAGGGAGCTGCCGTTTTTAGTGAAAATGCTAATGCACGCACATTTTTAAAAAATGCATTGCTTTAACTGTTGTCCTCTACAAATAAAAGCAAAAGTATTGACGAATTCTAGTAATTTCACCATTAAGGGAAGAATTTAATACTTAATTACGTTTTAAAAGTACTTCACTCTTTTCTAATTGTTATACTAAATATGTACATTGTATTTTTTATGTCTTTCTTCTGCTGTCGCATGATTACAGCTGACACTTTATAAGGTGTTTGCCCCGCTTTCCTAGCGTGCCTTCGTGGTGTAGTGGTCTGCACGCTGGGCAGGTATTCCAGAGGTCCGTGGTTCGATTCCCGACGGTTGCTAATTTTTCATCTTGCCTGCTTCCAAAAAATATCCTAATGTCTCTATAACTTTAACAAATATCATGTTCTTTCCACTTGAACCGAAAAATTCAGTTCAACAGCAGTATCGCAAAATAATTTTAAAATCAGCCTACTTTTAGAATTTCCGATACACAGCCTCGCGTGCTGGAGATAAAAATGTTTTTTTTTAATCGTACAGTGTTGCCATTATTCGCTTTAAAATTGTTGAGTTTGTTCAAAAATGCTTTAATATCTGACAAAATCTTAACTAGATAATGAAGCAAATTCCAAATTAAGGCTTCCAGATGCCCATATTCGGTGGATGATTACGTCATTTAAAATTTGATGGCCCTAGGTACCGTTGCTTCATCACAATGCGAGAAACATACACATATTTATGTAGATTCTTCATTGTTTGACCTCTTTAAATATGATACAGGGCTGTAATAACATTTGGTAGCAACAGTTTGAAAAATAAATCAACGCAGAAAGTGAATCAACGCGAAATGCCAAAACGAAATGAATAGCCCTTCCGGGTTAACGCCATTTGGGCTAATGAAGAATCAAGTGATTTATATTCAAACTTGGGTTTATTTTTTATCTTGAAAATGCCTAATACTAATTTTCAAATTTCATATCCTTTTCAAGACTTACAAAATTCGAGGATTTGAATACTCATCCTTGTTAAAAAGAGTCTGACGTAATTGAGTTCGTTTCCTTTGATCCCTTGCATTTAGGAGCGGTTGAGAAACACAAATGTAAAACATGAATCAAAAAATTCACCCGAAATTGTGATAAGTGTTGAAAATAATATTAAATGCCAAAGATGAAGGTAATGAAAAAATTTTAAATATATAAGTAAAATACAAATTATTCGTACAGCTAACAAGATATTTCGGGCACCTATTTGTTTGGCAGTTATGGCTTTGACATAAAATAATTACATTTAAAATTCATCGGTTTTAACAAAAGAATTCAAAATATTTGAGTTAAAAAATCTTGCAACTAAATTTGCTTATTTAAAAAAATTTTTAATTTTTCAATAAGTACTGCCCAAAGAGCAGTATTCGTTTAAAAATCTGTGTGTCTCCGAATTATTTTCTATTTTGTGTTCAACATGATGCTTTTATTCAATCCCATTATCCTAATATGTACCCATACTGTAAATTGATTCATGTTTTAAGTGTTAAAAGAAAACAGGGAAGAAAATTCATACGAATTTACTGCAATTTTAAATCTAATAAAAACAATAACTGAAGATAATTTGTGAGAAGGGTGCATATGCTATTTCTAAAACGTTCTGAAATTCGACTAATAATGATCTGAGTAATAAATCTTCATTGCAAGAGCATTGGTTTGATTACGAATATGTTATCAGAAATGAAATGAATGCATAGTTTTAATTTCATTTTAATATTTGCTCATCAACAGTGTAGGGATTTATATTTATTTTTAACTAACAAGTTAAGGTTTAATTTTAAACTTTCCTATAAGCCTTCATTCCCTTAATTGTCAAAGACAGAATATTTAAATTTGGTAGCGCGCGTAAAGAAATGCATATTCTACCTTGTGAAGAAAGTTTAAAAACCCAAGGTTCAGTAGGAAAGAGAGAGAGTTAGGCTATTGCCGTCACCTCCGTGTCGTGAGCTTCTGCTCCCGGAGTTATTGCTCATATCACATATAAAATTGCCATTTGAGCACAAATTACGATTCATAGTCATACATTTTTTACTCGATGCAATATGGAATCCACATAAAAACTTCGATAGAAAAATAAACTAATTATATCAGCAACAGTGGCTGCGTGCTAATTAAATTTTTGTGTAGATGCGCAGTAAAATCGAAAGAAGCATTATATTTTTTTTTTAACTTCTGTCTTAGACATGATGATTTCCATTTATTTGGGATCATGAACATGCACACGGAATACTTTTGAAAAGTTTAGGTAAGTAATCATCTGTGAGACCTGAACGAATTAATCCATTTCACATCAATTTCTATTGGGAAACTTGTTTTGGGGTACTAACAATCTTCAAGAACGATTTAAATTCGTATGGTTTGTTTTCGTTTATTTGATAATGTCAAAGCATTCGAGAGCTGTCTGCTTAAGAGGAGAAATCCTTCTTTAAAGAATTTCGAAGGGAAACTACATCGTATCCACGCTATGCACGTGTTAAACTAAGAAAACACCCATGCAGTCAGTCCATTAATCGGGATTCGAACGGCGGACCAAACTACCAATGGTCATGACTTCACCGCTTGTCCGCTCGTGGGCCATGCAGCCAGCCTATTAATCGGGATTCGAACGTAAGACCCAACTACCAGTGTTCACAACTGGTGTAACAGGTATCATGTCTAATGACGAGATAGAAAGTATAATAATTTTCATGTCATTCAGAAACTATAATGAATTTCGCATTTCAATCATTTTGAACCCACTCTAAGCAAGTGATTAAAAGCTGTAAATTTCCATTCTGTTCCAAATTATTTTGAAAATGTAAAAAGGATTTATTTTACATTATAATTTTGCGGTACTTTTCTAGTTAAGATGGATGTGTAATATCGAGTGGGTATCCGGCAAACACAGTAATGGCGAAGGAAGTAGATTACATATATCCGCAACTTAATGAGATATGTATAAAAAAGCAATTTACTTTAATGTTATCTAAATATATAAAGCTTCCAGGCTCTCTCTATCCTTATTCCTCTTCACCGGCTGCACAGTCAACATGTGGGTTCTCTTTGCAATCGTTTCGGTCCTCGCTTCTGCTGGTAAGGTATACCTTGTTTAATAAACCAATATTCGAAGTTACGAAGCAGGCTTGGTATCTAGTTTTTGTACAACTGGTAATGGAGAAAAGAGGTTTAAATGTAGATTACTTTAACTCAAGTATCAATATGTTTAGAATAAGAAAGAGATATTATAATTTCTTAACAACTGGTAGTATTTGCTCAAGTATGAGAAGCAATTTATAAATTTGCAGGCTTGACTATTTTAAAATCATTTTTAAAAATTAAATTAAACAAATACAACATGCGTTCGAAGCATGCATTTTTTCTTGTTCCTGAATAATAAATGAATTCTCTTCCGTATTTAAAGTATCTCTTAAATCGCGTATAAAGTTATCTATCTTCCCAGTTGAATTAGGTTTAAATGTAAATTTCGCTCAGAAAGAAAAAGGGGACACTTCTGTATCAGCCGTTGTCGACCGATTCACGAAATTCAAATTGCGTTTTTCATGTCTCGAAATCGCGATTTAGGATATATATTACATTTATATCTAACTTCTAACATAGGTATTTTGTAAGAAAATCCGATGTTTTCTGAAATAACATATCAATTTTTTCCATATTTCGATTCTACGACTGAACTAATGCCGAACTACCACGTTTTGTAAAAATAGAACGAGTATTTTTAAAAAAAATAGCTCTCAAAATTGTAGCTCCTCAATGTTAATTGAATTTGTTATATATATCTATTAATATCTCTTTTCTATTAAACTTATTTGATCCCTTTTTCAAATATAATTCGAAATCTAGGCTTAATCCAAATACAATTCGCATATATTTTATGATTTACTTTTAAAATTTGTATTTTAAAATATTTTTATTAATTTTATTATAACTCAGAATGCACGAAATTTATATCACTTAAAAAAATATCTAATCGGTGCCACATGTTCTATTCAAATACTATTATAAATCTAGAACGATGTATAAAAGAAATTAAGCAAACAAAACAAAAAAGAAACAGTTTTTCATAGACGATTGAGTATTTCTCATTCACTTAATTCAGTTCTCTCTTTGCGACAAGGCAAAAATACATAAAAACTCAAAATATCTGTATTAAAAATTACGAAGTAAATCTTAAAAACTTATTTCCTCGAAAAAATTCCAGAAAAGATTAAGCATGATTTAATTCGCAATAATAAATGAAGGCGTTGTCTTTGTTGTTGCGAAGCTACGTTTCTCTAGATTGGCAACAAATCCACTACTCTGTGCTGTTTCAAATGCAAACAAGCAATGGCCGCCATCAAAAAAATTATTAGGCTTAGCGGCACTTAAACAAAACTTAAAGTATTGCATACAGATTTACTAAAGGCATAAAAACCTTAACCGAAAGATAAGAACTACATAAGTCAATCATTTTTAAAGCAAAAAATGTACAATTTACAAACATATAAACTGAGATCACTGAGCCGGGTAACAAAGTGGATATATATATACTATAAATATATTTATATACGTTTGGTGCGGCCGACTGCAACCAAAATACGAGGTGCACATCTACATGTTATAGCAGTCCTATATACAAAATTTCAACGTTCTGAGGCAACTCGTTTTTGAGTTATGCGGGATACGTACGTAGGTACGTACATAAGTTCTTACAGACGCCACGAAAAATTCTCTTCAGAATTCATTTTAAAGCACTTTTATAATTTTTTTTGGAGGAAACGAGTCTTTTATTCTGTCCTTACGTACAGATGTCACGCAAACACATCGTTAAATTGCATTCGATAGCGGTCGAAATGGATATTTTCGTTGAAATATGCTGCCTGAAACTTTTCGCGATTACAATACTTCCTTTATACTTCGTACAAGGAAGTAAAAAGGAATGGAAAATAGGTTGCTTTAAATTAAGAAGTTCGTTATGTTATTTATTGTTGGCGTAACATGAAAAAAGGGATCAAGATAAATTTTTAAATTTCTCCATATATTTTGCACCATGTTTTACAAAATTTAATATTTACGCATAATTTGAGTCGTAGAAAATGTCCGGTTTTGTGTCAAAATGCCTATGTTATAAGCATGCTATATATAAATCTAATATATATCCTAAGTCACGCTTTCGAGACGCATACAAAGGAAATCTAGATCGCTATGTTGATATCGGCACTAAATATTTAATGTTTCTTTTAATTTATCAAAGGTTGCTAGATTGCACATTATGAAAAAAATCTTATATGATACACTATCTACATTATATTATATTCATTAGGAGCAATCATACAATTTTTCTTTCATTTTTAAAATTATCGTTTTGCGTATAAAGAAGCGGCAAAACTTTAGTTGCGTTTAATGTTAAGTATCAAATACTTCAACGGATATAATTGAGTTCTTTCAAAGGTGGTTTTTCGTATTCTGTCTTTGTCTACAACTTAAAATTACAACTTAATAAAAGTTAGAATAAAGTAATATTTCCCAAGTTTTGAAAACTCACATATCAGTAAATAATTTTATTCTCTTCCATGGCATGCATTTTAATTACATCTCTTGGCTTGAAGTTTTCTTGAAGCAGTTTGAAAAATATTTTTTGCACTTATTATTTCACATTCTGAGTTATATATTATCTTTATACATAAAGAAGATGTTCGTAGATTACTTAGACCGATTTTGCTTTGCTATTAATAATTATGCTTTGAAAATATTTTTAACTGTAACTATATTTTTGAAAATATCTTTTATAGTCTGCTATGTTACATTATAATTTTTATGCAAAACAGCCTTTTTAGGGTTTTCGAAGAAATGTTTCGTATCCAGTTATTAATAATTGCTGAGAAATCCATGGATTTTTTATATCTGAAACTACGATAGATAATATTGTCAACAAAAAAAGAAAAAAAGTCTAAGTTTGGCTTCAAAGTGGAACAATTATTCCAAATACATATCGAAAGAAAAAACGAATGTTGCAAAGGAAAGATCTTTAATGTTAAAATAAATTCCTCCAAGTCCAAAGGACAATCGCGAAATCATTAAAATACTCAGTTACAACTGTAAGCAAATTGATCAACGCTGATTTGAATCTTAAAAAGACAAAAACACACATCGTCTTTCTCCACGCCATACGCGCTGCAGAACTCTTTATAAAAAATATTTATTAGGTCAAAAATGGGAAAATGTTGGTATATTAGATGAATATTGGGTGTATTTGAATGACTGTGATAAAAAGAGATCTATTTATTATCATCAAAGAGGAGGAAAAAAATATTAAAACATGATTCAAAGGATGTGAAGAAGGTTTTTCAAAGGTATTTATGATTTTTGCTGGTTTTTCAGACAACGCCAAATTGAAAATAAAGAGGCTACAGAAAATGGATGGATCAACTCCACATATTATCTGTAACATATTTTATACTCAATTTTCAAATATAAAATATTTTCTCTTTACGCACAGTGCCATCAATCAGTGGACCTGAACCAAGACAAAGCAATCAGACACACACCAAAATCCATTGTTAATTTCTGGGGAAAATAGAACAAGAAACCAAGCAAGACTTCACATATATCCCTACTAAATCCCCTGATCAATATTTGCACTTTCGGATTTTTAAAGAGCGCTTTGTCCAAACTTCGACCTCAGCCCTCTTTGGATTTTGGAAAGCTGTTCAAGAATGATTGAAAGAAAGTACCTCTTCCGATACTATAAAAAGCTTTATTGTCTTGGGAAATTATGGTGCAGAAAGTGAACATATCAAATAGAACATTTAAAACACAAATATTTCAGGTAGAATATTATTACGAAACGCCCAAGCACGGTAGCTTCCCCGCAGAGCAGTTTTAGGGTTGCTATAAAATGGCAAGGTAAGGGAGGGTTGTCGCATTTGGCGAGAAAATTGGCGATATGCCATGGACGGATGGAGAACCTTCTGAAACGAATTCTTACCAATTTAGCCCAGAATGTTCTCGAACACAAACCGAAAGCTATATAAACCCTGCTGGTCCGCAGTCAGAGTGTGTGCCTCGTCGAGGGGGAGAGTGAGAATGTCTCGTAAAGTGCAAGATAGTTAGTATCGAGTTGGTGTCTCCTCTAGCAAGTCAATCCCTACGGAATCGATCGAGTTGAAAGACGGGCAGCGAGTGCCGAGTGGGTCGTCGAGTGCACCGAAAGAGTCTCGTAGTGTATCGCAGTTAGTGCATCGTCAAGAGAGCATGTTGAGCTCCGGGAACGACTTAACCAAGAGTCGGGAGCTGTGCTCTGTGTGTCGTCGAGTGCACAGTCAAGAGAGCGTGTTGAGCTCCGGGAACAACTGAATCAAGAGTCGGGAGCTGTGCTTTGTGTGTCGTCGAGTGCATCGCGAGTTGTAGCGTGGAGTATCTCCAGAGTACGGGGAGTTCCGAGAGCGACCAAGCAGAGTCGGGAGCTTTTACTCTAGTGCCTTTCCTTGAAGCTCTCTCCACCGTGATAACCTGATACCCTGGAGGCTGTGTCGCTGATTGTGTCAGCGTGTTTATAGTAGATCTTCGACGACTGTAAAATTATTTTGGAGCTGCCTTGATAAATATTGGTAAATAAAGTGTGTTTCGATATTTCATCAAGTGTCGTCGTTATTTACTCCAAATCCATACGAACCCCGTACGAACGTGAAGGAAGAGAAAAACGCAACAACTGGTGTCATAAGAAAAAAAACGCAACAATATTTCTTCAAATATAATGAAAATCGTCTAAAAATGTGCGACAATCCTCTGCATGAATGATAAAACTCTAATTGTAGTACGTATAGTCAAGAAAATATCTAAACATTAAATGAAATGACCTCTCTATTTTGCTGTCCATAACACTGAAAACTGAGGAAATCCTCAAAACCTAGTTCTACAAATCAGCACCTGTAAACGCATTTATATGAACAACAAAATTAGTAAAAGACATGCATGTTAAATTTAAGAAATCATGTTGTAATGTTGCGCGCTTCCAACCTGCACGCAACAATAGTGGTGACTGCTATGAACTGGAAAGTCTTGAGAAGACTTTCCAGAAGACTTTCTAGAAGTCTTGAGAAGGGTTTAAATCCCTTTTTATTCAACTTTAGAAATTACAGATACGTGCTCTTGACGCTCACAAACTACGCCGACCCTGCGGTTAAAATAAAAATAAGAAATTAAAAAAAGAATAATAACAAGTGACTAACTACGAGGCTCTCTAAACGTAACTAACCTAACCGCATTCTAAGATACCGCTGACAATTCAGCAAACTTCTCAATATTACGTTGAAATATTTAACTATCTACTGAGGCAAGCACACAGGCGAAACGCGTGGTTCTTCAATTTCTAACTAGCCACTTCGTGAAGCAAGAAAGCACACTTTCGAACTGGTTTCCCTTCTATTTAACTAAGAATACTTCCGCTGACAATTTGAATCCTTTCGCGTTCTACTAAAATTTACATACTCTGGCATTGGCAATTCTAGGGGAAAGTAAGGCTTGACAGAAAAGATAGTTTAAACTTAAAATAAATGTTAGTTAAAATAAATATAAACCCTACAATGTGTTTTCATGATTGCATATATTTTCATTGATGCACTTACTTTTTAATACCGTTATTTATATAAAGATATTACCGTATTCATATTCTTTACCAATATTGAAAAATATAAAATTTATAGCTCTTGTAAACCATTTTCCTTTCCAGAAATGAACTCAATTTTCAGTTCAGGTGTCGTATACGGCCCGGGATACATGTGGTCGCCAAAAGTTGCGATATTTTGTGTTGGATGGTTTAGTTGAGATTATGGTGAGATTTTGTTTGTATGCAACCTTTTTTAAGTGGAAACTTTTGTGTCGAATCGTGGTTTCATTTCGTCCTGTCCTGCTAGTTTTTTGATTACGTGGTTGAATAATGACGTGTAGTTCCATGAAGGAAGTTGTGGAGAGATACCAGCCACGGAGAGAGATACAATATTCAACTATATTTACTTCGAGAAGATATGTTATTGGAGTTATTAATGAACCATTTGTTCATAGTTGTCTCCATGTTGACAGACAGAAGTGTATTTTTGTAGTTTTTATGGGTTGCAGGATTTTTGAAACCGAACTTGATATGTGAAAAGTGCTGCTGATTTGAAAATTTGTAAGATAAATTGTGTTTCTGATGGATTTGTGTGGATTTGCAGAAAAAATGTTGAGGGTAACGAATGTGGTTCTTAACTCTTTCGCATCGAAGTCGCCCCAAACGCCCAAACATTCAGACATCGGCTGGACGCCCGAAACGCCTGAATAATTTCCCACCCAGTGCTTTCCCCCATCACATTACTGCATTACTCATTGCTTTCAGGTGTTGTTAAATCACGTGTCAATCATTCTTTTGAATTCGTTGTTTCCTTTGTTCCTTCCTTTCCTTTGTTTACTGTCAGTGTTTAGCTTTTGATGCCCGAAGTTGCAATCCCGTCCCAAGGGGGAACTTCACACAGTGTCAAAGCGTCGAAGAAAGAAGTTCTCGCTTTACTTAAGTAAGGCTATTGTTAGCGCTATAGTATTCAACTTGTCATGGGGAAAAGCATTCCAGGAGAAATTCTTAGATACGGGCGTTTTCGATGTTTGGGGAATTGAGATTTTGCCCTCTCTCGATGCGAAAGAGTTAATGAAGTTTGGATTTGATTTTAAGTCCAAAGGGGCTTTGTCCCTGAAGGACTATTATTTTCGTTTTGCGATTTTGCGTCGGCAACTTACAAACAGAGTATCACATTTCAAATCGTTGCCACCAAATACTATCGCCCTGCGTTATATTTGAAGAAATTAAATAATGAAGAATCTGCATAAATGTGTGTATGTTTCTCGCATTGTGATAAAACAACGGTACCTAAAGCCATCCAATTTTGAATGATGTAATCCTAAAGCGAAAATGGGCATCTGAATACCCAAATATTTGAAATTTGGAATTTGCTTAATTATCGATTTCATATTTTGTAAAACTTTAACGAATTTCTGATTAAAAAACTCAACGATTTAAAAGCGAGCAATGGTAACACTCTACGGGGGGGGGAACCCTTTTTATCTCCAGGCCGTCGAACTGTGTATCGGAAATTCTAAAGATAGGCTCATTTTAAAATTATTTTGCCACATTAATATTGAATTGAATTTTATGGTTTAAGTGCAAAGAACATGATATTTATTAAATAAAGGATATATTCTCCAATGTTTGACAGCCACCAATTGTTTTAGCCTCTTTGATAAATTTATCTCATTAGCTTTTTTGCCAACTTCTCTATATGGAAATCTTAATTTGAAAGTAAAATATAAGTAAAGCAAATTACAACAGTTGTCATTCGTGCATAATAGAAGAAATTTACTTTTTAAAATTATTTCTGATATCTCAGCTCTAGGAAAGGACGACATCTGCCAGAAGAGGATTTATGAAGCATGTGATTATGATCACGATTTTGTGTTTCCAAACAACGAGAAACAGTTCGATGAGGAATGTTCGTAAGTTATTTATATTATAATTGTTTTTGTTTTCTTTCAACTTTTTAAGCACACGATATTAAAATTTATTGTACCAGTAGAAAATTTGGAACTACTCTTATACACGTCCTCGGTTGGTCAGAAACTCCACGGCGACATATTACTATCTAAAGCTTTTGTCGACATTTTTAAGCCTAAAATGTCTGCAAAAACGTGGTTTTCGCACGTGCAAAAGCCACGTTTTTAACTCACAGTTTACGCAGAAACAAAACGACAAATTTATATGGCAAAACGGTAAAGTTTCCAACCAAAAAGGTTTGATAAGAATCCCTGTACAGAGCGATCTGTTTTAACTTAAAAAAATCAGAGAATTGCACAATCTATGCAGCGTAGGAATCACGCACACCTCGCTAAAATAAACTAATATAATAACAATAAATTTCAAACAATACCATTTATACAGCGTTCTGTTTTAACTTAAAAAACATCAGTGAATTGCACAATCTAGCAATTAATTACGAACAATTCAAAAAAACAACAATAATTCATAGCCAAAAACCAATGAACATAACATTCTACAAAATAAGAACAACAGTAAAATAAAATGCACTTACCATTGCGAATGCTTCTTCAAACAGCAGAAATATCAATTTCAAACATCAACAAAACTCATCAATTTTCACCACTTCATCCTTCCACCTTATCTTCTGAGACACAGAACATACAAAGTCTAGCATATATTCGTGAATAAAATCCACATAAACACACCCGTGAACAAAAGACTTGTTAACAACTCCAACATCGTACCTTTTAGTACTGAATTTAACTTGCACAAAATCTAAAATATGCGACAGAAATTTTGCCACCACGTCTTTCATTGCAACATAAGCCATTTCAAAAAACCCACCAACACAACCAACCACTCCAGCAAAATTAAGTTTCAAAGTCAAAAGTGTTGCCAAACAAACAATATCGGGCCACAAACCATCGCAGAACACACAATTGTGACAAAAACCAGCGCACAATACATATCGCCACATTTGGCGATGCTATACATCTGGGGGCGAATATAAGACTAGTACCGAAAATTTTAATGTAAGTTTCCTTAATGCAAAAGGTATGCGTAACAATGCAGTGTTAATGGAAAATAAAGTATTAAGAATTATCTGTAAACCTAAAAATGTAATAACGAATAAAGGAAAGACTTAGAAATAAAATCATCATTTCAACTCTAAAATTATCTGAAAGTAATGATCGAGAGATTATCTAATCTCTCTGCTAAGCTAGCAAAGCCAAAGATCCGGTTTGGAATTCAAAGCCAAAGGCCCAGTTTTTGGCAATTCAATGGCTCTTACGTTTTCCCTTGGAATCAATTAGGAGTATAGAGTTGGAATTAAAATATAATTCGAACATTTTTGCAATTATTATATCCAAAAGAGAATATGCGTACCTTTTATTTAACACTAGCTGTCAGCCTTTGTCTGGCTTTTAAATGTACCGGAAAAATGGCTAAAGGGAACATCAAACGTTAAATTTAAAAACTGCGTAGAATTTTACTATGCAGAACAACTTCATAAAAAAAAGTTATTATGTATAACAAAATTACAATGAAATAAGGAATATTCCTTAATACAAATATTAATTATCCTAATAAATAAATTAACCAACTTCCCTCTGGAAAATCTAAGGAACTCAAATAGTATAAAGGAGCTTAAGAACTTTGTTTCTTAAAAAAATCACTCAAAACTTTTCAATATCTTAAAGACAGTGAAGTGAGCAATACATAACATAAAAGAATACAAAAAACAAAAAATTCTGAAAAACAAAGTATAATTAATGATATTTTATCTTATATTTTCAAGAGAAAAAAAATGACAATGAAATAAGCTATATCCCTTAATACAAATATTAATTATCCTAATAAAAACAATTAACCAACTTTACATTGAAGGAAAAAAATCATGCAAAACTTTTCAATTATCAAAAATTTCAGTATCTTACAAATAGTGAAATTAGCAAAAAATAACATGAAAGTAACTCAAAACAAATAATGTCGCCCAGAATTTTACTCTGCAGAACAACTTTATCATTAACTTATGACAATGAAATATGCCACTCTCTTAAAAACAGTGACATAAGAAATACGATGAAACATTGTTGCCAAACCCATATTTGTAAAAGAATGAAACTATTCAAAATGATGCGATTTCATCAAAAATCTATCAACATCAATAAGACAGGAAAATTGTTGCCAAAATCACATTTTTAAAGATGTGAGATGTGAGAATTGTACTCAGACGCTTCATTAAAAAAAATTTTTTTAAATACAAAATATTATGATTTTTTCAAAATTCATTTTGTAAAAGCAGTCGCAAGGATAAAAGTTTAACGTGTCCAAAAATCAAAGAAAAATAAACTGTACATTTTTGAAAATAAACATTTTTAGAAAAAATCCAGTTGAAAAGTGTTAATCTCCTTTTGTTAAATAAATTCGTATTTAATCGATTGATTGAAACACGAAATTTATTTTGAGTTCGTAAAATAACCAAGTGTCTACGTTTCATGACGATGTGAAAATGCAGTGTGTAGAGTAAAATCTCGCTTTCCTATAGCCCATTATGTCACAAAATGACGCGATTTTGTCACAAAACATAAAAAAAGTCGAATTCGAATTTCGAAAAAATAGCTTCGAGGTGCTCTGGCTCTTGTCTAGATGCACCTATGTACCAAATTTCATAGCCGTGGGTCTATTAGCTTACGCGCAACGCGAACGAAAGACACACACACACACAGAGACAGACTCTTTCTTTTATTATATGTAGAGAAGATGATGAGTGCCAAAACGAATTTTGGACATCTCACCTACAAATTGCACTTTGCTTTCATAATAATAAACCGCAATTTTTAATGATAAAATATAACGTGTCATGACTATATGAAACTGGGCTTTTTAAGAGCTCACTCACATCCTTAATAAAATAAATGATCTCTGAAGCTCTATGATCCATTTAATGAATCTTCTGCAATTTAAGAAGACAAAATGAAAGCATTCTCTCGAGAATTCTTGTTTCATAAATGTGTAGTAAAGAAGGCGGAATACTCCCCTCCCAAAATAAAGACATGAAGGGATGCAGAATTTTAACGTCATGCCAAGGGAATTTTTGAGGTTTTTATTCTCTAGCTTACTAGCTCGCAGTTATTTTGTCTGATCTAGACTTACTTCTAGTGATAGAATGTTTTTTTTATTTCTTATTAGACATCACTTTCTTCGTATATATGCCACATATAATTCAAAAACGCTACTTTAAATAACTGTTTATGCTTTTGCCTAGCATACCGTATTCATAAGCAAATTCATAAATTTTTAAAGAAATCATTTTTAGAACTTTCGCTACAATATTAAGTGCTGCCACACATTTTTTAGCCCGGAAAAACTATTATTGTCGAACTTCACTTTTTCGTCGAATTATTTTTGTTGTCGGTTTCACTTTTCAAATAACTAAAGGCTATCGTGAATGACAGCCGAAAATAAGTACTACAAAAAAGAAAAATATCATGAAGCTTTCCATAAATTCAGCTAGTGTCATTTCACGAGTCCAGCTCGTAATAAATAACAGCGATAAAGAACTGCATTTATTGCTTTTAAATCGCTTAATTTAATTAATAATAGGCAGATTAAATTTAAAAGAAAAATTAAATATCTTATTCGTCAAATAGCAACAAAATGTCACATTGAAGTTAAAAATATTTTATATTGTGTATCTTTGGAATTCCCCATTAAATGTTAAATTTTGCCATATATATATTTTGTAGTCGCTATATTATTTCTTTAAAAATAATATATTTGCTAACATTTGATGGAAACATTTTAAATGTGGTACTGATAGAAAAGTTACGTTTGAACCTGAAAGAAAATTACGTAAAATAGTAGAGGATTGTGAAGGCTGCTTTAAATAAGATGGATTTTTTACGCACAATTTCAGCAAAGTACCGTCTCTGTCAGTGTAGTCCAACCTTTAGTTACTCGAGCGCCAATCAAACCTTAGTATACGAAAGTGAGGGCCAGAGCCATTAAAGAAAGAAAATGAATTACGTATAAATCAGCAGTTTAATGTATCACTTTATTTTGCAGTCTAGAACTCAATGTGATGATTGGCACTGCTATTTGGTACAAGTTTATCAATGTCCACTCTGTAATGTCAATAAGTCTCAGGCTCAGGCTCGATTCCAGTGAAGCACTTTCAATGCGATTTCTCGTTTTTGATTTAATTTGTTTGACAGCAGAAAAAGCACTTTCACACATATATATACTGCCAAACAGCGATAACATTTGCAAAGAGAATTTATGCAGTTTGGGAAAAGGTTCTTTAGAAATCAGTTTCCAGAACGGTTTAGTGACATCCCACTTTTTAATCTCGTACAATGCATCTGCCTGCAGATCACAAATTTCCATCTGAAAGTCGCACTTACTTCAATCTCCATGTTGTTGTTTAACAATGAAAGTTTTTTTTTAGGGAGTCAAAATCCTGGAACTCTTTACTGATATCAGTAATTACTTCATGAAACATACTAAAATTTGTATCATTTTCTTTTTTCAGCTGCTGATAAAATCGGCAATAAACCGTTTTATTTGCCTTTAATACAATTACATTACGTTTTTTTACGAAAGCCTTCAATATGTCCATAAAAGCTGGTCAGAAAAAAACAAGATTATTTAAAAACTGGATTTCCTCCAATTTTTCTTGGTACTCATGTCAGATGTTTTCTTTTTTGATGAAAGCAAGAATTTCATTTCTCAACCCAAAACAGTGTTGCAGACAACTTCCAGCACTTAGTCAGGCACTTGACATTGTAATGAAATGCCATCATACTTCAGCATCCAAATTGTCCACAAATGCAATAAATGCTCTTTGTCTCTGGGCTTTGCCTTCCCTTATTAACCCTTAGCGCTCCGTTGGCTCCGCTACGTCCGTCATTTGTTCCGTAACTCCGTAGGCTCGGCTGCGGAGCCCAATGATTTTAGCATGATTAGGAATAAGATGTTACGAAATTGTCGGCGTTGGCAATTGTTATATGTAGTTAAAATGGGCTCAGTCTCGCTACTGTTACGATTGAAACATTATTTGACCCATTTTATGGTTAGCAACATGGAGAAAAATAATTCTTGTGATGAGAATATAGAGTTGAGTGATAGTGATTTGATTTTTTCATTGTTAGAAGATATTGTAGAAGACAATGTTGATTATAATTCTGACACTTTAAAGTAGTGGCTCCGAAATTATACTAACAAAGAGACGACGAATGGTAGTTAATGAACGTGAAAGCGAAGAGTCGCCGGAAGACTTAGATGAATGGCGCGATGTCACGGAAGAAGTAGATATTCCGGGTAGAATACATTTTAGTACTCTAACATTGGGTGGCAACAGTTTGAAAAGTGAAAAGGACACTTATAGTAAACCAACGCAAAATCGCAAAACAAAAAACAATAGTCCTTCAGGGAAAAAGCCCCTTTGGACTAATAATTTCAATATTCACAGCTTAATCGTTATCTTCGTCATCGAAAGAAGCAAGGATAATTGTTAATCTTCGAAAAGGTCAGTCTTTATTTGTTTTTGCTGTCGTTGTCGTTTTCTTGCTAACTACTTACGATGGTCATTTTTATGACATTTCTTACATCGCAGCCATTTTATAAAATATTATTCAATAGAATGTTGGCAAGTACATTGGTAACCAGCATTTTAATTACTGAGTGCTATTTCAGCAATATTCGAATATTGACTACAACATTCATCCGCAGCTAAGCGGAACGATCCTCAAACACTGTTAGTTTGACCCGGGTTAAGTTTCATGTGAGACCATAGCGGCTGAGCGATAAAGTCGATGAATACCGACAGTTCGGTCTGGGGTTTGGATCACGGCGAACGGAGTTTTCGTGGTTTTCCGCATTTATAACTGTTTACGAGCCAGTTTTCTTTAGAAAGGCCTCCACGAAGACATACTTTAGCTTAAGTAGATAAGTGCCTTGCCATAGTTAAATAAATCAACCCAACCGACCCGGATAAAATCTCGCTGAAAGAGTTGGCTGCATAGGAGACTTTGAGATTTCTGTTCATATGTGAAAAGCTGTACCTAAGTACTCCTTGTGTCATACTTGAGATAATCATCAATCTTAACCTTAATCATCATCGAAATATATTACCATTATATGCACGGGTACAAATGGAAGCTAGACCAACACCTCTGTATTCCCACAGGTGACTACAGCATAGCTGAACTTAGTTAACTATTAGGGTTTCACTCAAATTTCCGGGGTCCGAGGGTCAGCTATCTCTCTTTCCCTACCACTAACCTCTCGACAGAACTTCTGGCTTGCCATGTATTTTAAGTGCCTTCCCACGCACATATACTATACGCTTAAAAAGATCCGAACATTTTCGGGATTCGAGCACGGGCCATCCATACGGCAGTCAGCGTTAGAAATCTTTATATCGGGAAGGCGGCAAGATTTTGTAGAATAAATTTAAATGCATGCTATTAGAGTTGATTCTATCTATAAAAATTTCGCAACATTCTGAAATATCTGTGCATTTTAAATCATGTCTATTTTCCAGTATTCTATTGGACGAGAGTAACTGTAGACTGGAGTATGCAATCAAATGCGAATCTGATCGGCTTGAAGAGATTACTGAAATTAATGAATTTCTAGAAGATGTCTGCCGCAAAGGCTCAAGCCTTAATGAAGGTAAAATGTTCACTTATTCTTTTCCAACTTGTAACACCTTTAGTTCTCGTTCTTCAGCTATACTTTACTATTACGGTATATATTATCAGACCATTTAAATGCAAACGGTCTTTCTGTGAGGCATAACATCTGCAACTTAACTTTCTTGTAAAGATTGGTTTCTTACGTCTGTCGATCGTGATAGTGGGTCGTCATCAGACCGTGGAAGTTTTGGGCCAATCGTAAGTGCGGAACTGACACCCATTTATAAATATATTATAAATATAAATATATTTGAAATATAAAACCAATATTTCAACGCTTCGTTTCTGCACTTGTTAAAAACGATTTTATCGATTTCTATTATATTTTACGCGCTCGGATTTTATCGGAAAGTCTGCTTAGAGAGCTTTGAATGCGAACTCCTTTCGGATAAGTGTTTCAATCTGTAATTGTTTAATTGACCGTATTAATGGGCAAGACCTTAATCTTGCCCTTTAATACATGGTTATTTTGATAGTATAATCCCGTAGTTTTGAAAATAATCCATTACTTTCTGCTCTGTAGAACGCGAATAGTAAAAGTTTAAGCAATGAGTTAATATCGAGAGATAATGAAATGCATCAAATGAAAGTCAAATGTTATGTGTGTGCTATCACTTCATGGGCTCATATCACTTCATAACTGGCTGCTTCTGATTCCGTTGCTTGGCGAGAGTTTAATGGTCGACGAGATAATACGTAAGAACCAAAAATTCTATTGGTTAATTAATTACCAATTTACAAGCAATGTACTCGTTTGATTTTTGCGCTTATTTTGTTTCGTAATAATGCCTCTATGTAGGCTTACCAAACGTTCTAATAAACGTCAACGAACGTTCTAATCACAATCAATAGATAAGCCTAATCGAATAATTCCATCAGGCGCATTAAATAATTCGATGCAAATCCTACGTTTTAAAAATTACTCTGGGAATAATAATCAAACTAATTAACGAAAGACACATGATGATAACATTAAGTATTTAGAAGAAAAAGTAGTTTTTTGTAGAATAGCACATCATAGTTCTTTATAGAAGCGGCACTTCTGCTTCTCTATTCCTCTATCGTCAGCGTCTAAAAACTGCTACTCCTAATTTATGGCTTTCGGAGCTCGCAATAGAAAAGATGATTTCACTTCTGGATGACGTCACGGCTGCTGGATTACATCACGGATTCAAGCGACCGGCACCACATGAAAAAGGATATAAATTAACTGTTATTGGTGCAATTTTTCCCTTGCATTTTACGAAACACTTGCCTTTTTAAGAAGAGTAAATAGTAAATTATTTTGAAAATTATAGGCTTCTACCTTCAAAAGAATTATATATTAGCAAACGCGATATGATCCACCGTTTATGACCGACCAAATAATAATAGATTGGAACAAAACCGCAAGAAGTTTGTTCTCGTTTAATAAAGCAGTAGAAAGTGATGAAAGCCTTTTTTTTTACGAAGCGCAAAAACGAAGCTGGTCGAACAACAAATAAAGAGGTGATTTTACCCTCATAATTCAATAAAAACAACTGACGTGGTTTTGGCGAGGAAATGTTCGACAACTTTTATATTTCAACAATAGCGAACATTCACTTTGATACTTTGATACTTCCGTGCGTGTACTGGCACTCAGCACATGAAAGGGTCCTCAGCAGTTCACGTTTGAGTCCCGCATTGGACCTTGCGAGTGTTGAAATCCGCGCAGAGAGAGAGTTCTCGAGATGAGACAAATATCACGGGAGAAAAATACAGATGCGTTTTGCATCTGGGCTGAACACGTGGACGACGTGGACGAATTAAGGGAAGTGGGGAACTTTCACAGTCGACGGGATAATATGTAAGTAATGTAAGTACCACGATGCTCAGAATTGAAAATGATTGGCGCATCTGCCAATTTCCATGGTTCGATGGTAGCCATCCTTCGCGTTCGACGCAGGTACAAAAATATTATATTTATTTCAAATTGCGATTTTTCAATTTTTTTTTAATATTTTTGATGCTTTTAAAATTTTATTGGTGAATTCTTCTGCAGAATGTTAAACTGTACTTTGAGATCTATAAATTATTTAACATATTTGAACATTTAAAAGTATTTTACATGTTTAAAACTGATTTATATTCACTAGCATTTTTCTCTTCAACAGCTATTGCGCCCAATGTTGGATGCATCAAAGAAAGCATAATGAACGAATGTTCCGAAAGCACCAGGAGAGTGCATAGAAATTACAGAGAATACCTGAACACTAACGGTGGAGAATTTTCTGACAAGAAACTCATGTGCATGTAAATATACTGCATATTCTCCAGTCATATCCTTTAATTTTTCTAATTTTAACTAAACAAAAAAATCGGGCGTTCATGTTAAAACATAAGTTCAGTTATATCTGCTATTCTAAGACGACTTTACTTTTAAATTACTACACATTTCATCTAAAACACTAGTGTGCAATGTTTCTCACTGAAACATTTTATAATTTAAAAGTGCTTTTGATTTAAAGATATATTATTTAAGAAAAAATACAAACACTTCCCCCTTTAATTTGTGTGCGGTTCCTAATAAGATTTCCAACTTTAAAATTAAAAATATCTTGCTAATTTTTTTGTATGACAATTACATATTTTATACCGTGATTTCTATAGAATTTACCTGAGTAAATGAACCGAAGGAATTATAAAAAGTGTGACGTAAGGATTTACATAACTGGAAGTATATCTCTGCTGCCAGCGGGTTTGAAAATAAAGGCAGGATCTTATGAATAAAGTTTATAAACCAGGGATGCCCCACCTATAGTGCATGAGCCACACATGTTTCTTGCGACCTTTTGATGTGACTCCCATTCGCACATCTGGACCCTTCTCAGTCTAATAAAGTTATATGGTATTTCTCCCGTCTTCTTAGCATGCTTTCGTGATATAATGGCCAGCACACTCCGTGCGTATTGGACAAGTCCGTTGTTCGAGTTCCGGCGAGGGCATTGCTCATTTTTCATGTCTCCTGCTTCGAAATAACTTAATGTCTCTACAGTGGTGCCCGAACTAAAAAGGGTGGTGGATGATGACTCTTCACCACCAGGATTTGGCGATTGGGTCCGCTAATCGCCAGTCGCTAGAAAAGGGGGAGTGCAAAATATTTATTCCGCTTTCTTAGCATGCTTTCGTGGTACAATGGTCAGCACACTCGGCGCTTATTCGAGAGGTCCGATGTTGGAATCCCGGAGAGGGCATTGCTCATTTTCCATCTTCCCTGCTTCAGAAATGCACGGGAACCTTTCTGGTCAACTTTGCTCGGTGTAATCTTTACAATGAAATGAATTAACAACAGATATCTGCAATGCTACTCAAGTAAATACTTTTATAAGGACTATCTTTAACGGTTACTTTGTATAAGAAGATACACTGGCATTTTATTTTTAAAGAACTAATGGAATTAACATGTGCCAAGGTACTAAAAACCATACAACCGAAATTAATCTTCCTCTTCCAAAACTTATGTTCGTAGCAACAGACTTCTCATCTGCCATGATTGATTCTGCTTGTTTGTTTCATCACATTATGTAAGAATGAAGCAGATTTTCCAAACCTTTTTAACTGTCACTGGATCAGACATCATTAGACATTATGAGCAAAAGATTTACTTTTCGGACATGGGAGGAAAGTTCTTTTAAATTTTTATTTACCTCGGACCATTTTAGAATAAATTGTTCAAAGTGCTCTTTGATGAAAGCGATGCTGAATTTGGAACTTTAATTATGAAATTAGAAGCCTTAGTAGGTGAAAGTCCTAGGTTAATTTTCAGAGCATCTTCCAGAGATAAAACAATTTTTAGAAATCAGAAATGAAACTTTGATCATATTTGGTTATCTAATTTAGTCTTCCCTACAGACAGGACAGCGAAAATGAATAAAATGGATCTTGAACTGCAAGGGCAAACAAAAGAATATTATTAATTGGAATCATACACAACTTTATATCGAAGTTGAATTTGTGAATATCCAAAATAAAGCAATGTATATTTTTCCAGTTTACAAATTTGGTTGCTTGGTTGGCTTTTAATAGCACAAAACCTTGAAGGTTATTATGCGCCAGACGAATGGTGAATAAAATCCAAAATGCACAAACACACTATATCAGATGCATTGTTGAAATGAACCTGTAATGCTAATGAAGGCATGTAGAAATGACTTTGAGAGATGCTCTAGCAACAGGTAGAGCAGGATGAAAGGAAAAAAACTTCAAATCATATGATAAAAAGATATGTCTTTTAAAAAACTTATGAAGGTTGATCTGAGGGTTTCTTCCAATAAGATATGTTAATAAGATATGTTCGTAGAGTTAAAATGACATTCACGTTTCTGACTAAAAGCAGGGCAGCAGGTTAAAATGTGATTTACTGAAATGATAGCGTTGCAAGTGCCACAAATAGGTTCATTACCTTCTTTCAAAAGATACTGATATGTCAGTCTGCAGTGACCAATTCGTAGGCGAGTCAGCAGTACATCCTCCTTTCGATTCCCTCTCGACTTCCAAAACCCCAAATTGGGTTTTACCTGCCTTAATTTGTTCCGAGTCTGGCATTCCCAGAGTTCTTGCCATCTGGGCAAGATCTTTGTTCTGATGTACTTCCGTATGTCTGTAAAAGGAACATCATTTTCAGAGGTAATATCAACAGATTTTGCTGCGAGATCGGCGAGTTCGTTGCCTTTGATACCAGCACGTCCAAGCACCCAGCAGTACGCAATAGAATAACCTGCGTTTCTCAAACGGAGGTATGCCTTTAAAATTTCTAAAACCAAAGGGTGGCTAGTATTTTTATTTATTGATTCAAGACTTTACAAATTTGGAAAGCTACACAAAGAAAGAAAAGAAAATTAAAACAATCAAATGTTCTGAAAATACCGTCGACGTAAAAATAATTTCGAAATTAGAGTTTCTAATTTTAAAATTTCACAAAATTCAGACCATTAATTTATTCATTTCAAACCATTTGTTGGTATTAATATTTTCGATATATCACAAAAACTGCAAATACGTTCAATGAACGTTCTACTGATCTAGAGATGGAAGAAACTCATTTTCAGTCTGATCTGCTATTAAAAACGAGTATATCACCAACAGATTTTTGGATACTCGTAGATGAGATGAACTTCCACTGTTAAAGCAAACTTTTTGAAGATTAAATTCCTGCGTTGGATCAATTTGGTTTTCCGAAATAGGGTTCTCATACATGGTTCTGCAAATTGTTCTGCATCGAGCAAATTGCCTAGACAAAAACTAGAAGCGTTATGCTTTTAGACCGTTTTAAGTTCTAAATCTTCGTTCGCTATTTTAT
This sequence comes from Stegodyphus dumicola, assembly GCF_044657685.1. Lineage (NCBI taxonomy): Eukaryota > Metazoa > Arthropoda > Arachnida > Araneae > Eresidae > Stegodyphus > Stegodyphus dumicola. Next base: position 275,819,888 of record NC_140770.1, on the reverse strand, counting down.
TTTTTGTTCCTATATAAGCATTTAAAGACTTTGCCATTTGCTTGAGTTGCGTTTTCTGTTATTTTAGTTTTTCTTCTTATAGAAGCATTTAAAGACGTTGCATCTGCTTCAGTTGCGTTTCCTGAAATTACCATGTCGGCCCAAAACTTAAACGATTTTTTTTCGCGAACTTATTGAATGCCCATCAGGGGCCGAGTGGTTAATACCGTTCTGTAATGATAGTTTGACCTGGCTTGGCTTCAAACCCAGGAAACGGGCTGTATGGTTGCTTTTCGCAGGTTTCCCCATGTGTAACGTGAATACAAGCCAGTTTCTCTCAAAAGGCCCTCCACGAAGGCATCCCTACTTTTAGGAAATAGCCCTCGAGCCTTTTCCATATCAAATATCCTAATCCAACCATTAAATTTATCTTTCATTGCTAAAAACAACGTAGCACTTAAAGGCGAAGACACTGAGGAGGAATGTTTCTATAGTGATATGCATCTGCGCTATGTACAGACAGAAGTATAATTTATGCAGAAAAAATATTCATTTCTAGTTAATATGTAGAGTTTTTTTCCCTCGACAGGAGCCTTGCCAGCGATGCTGCTTGCGCCGTTAATGCTGTTTCAGTACCCTGTGGCAATACGGTGAGGAATGCCGTTAAACAAAGTATCCGTCGCATTGACTGGATGGAACAGAAGAATGTGTGTACAAGAAAATTGAGAGAAGAAATTGCTAACGATATCCCAACTATTCAAATCAGCCTTTCCGAAAAGGTGATACTCGAAGAATTACTCTTGGACATCTGAAATGGATGAGACACATGCAGGAAGAAACTCATTTTGAGTACATTGATTAATGTTTGATTACTAATGCGTACAGAATTAAATGCAATAAATATATTTTGCAAGCACATTCCATTACTTTAAAATATTTCTTCCTCTTATTATGAAATAGTTCTTCTTGTTTTAATAAAGCAATCATGTCTTTTGAATTAAAACCTCGATCAAAAGGGAAACTTGACACAAAATGGCTAACATCTAGTCCATGAGACTAGATGTTACCATAAACTTTCCGTTTATGGGTAGCTAACATCTAGTCCATGAGAGAAAACCATGTTTTCCTGAAAATTACTTCCTCGATCAAAAGCTAAGGAAAACAATGCTAAAGCATCCCAGCACATTGCTCATACAATAACACGCTAGAGGGCGCTGCTACGAAAACATGTGGTATTGCATTAATATTTTGTGAAATGTTTGTCGCTATTTTGTGAAACACTAGCAAGCCCCCCCCCCCGATTCTCCAGTGACTCGAATAAGCGAACACGTGAAGCTCGTTACTGTATAAAATGCACGGAAATGCGACCGGCAGTATTAGTAAAATATACAGAATCAAATTCAAATTTTGTAGCATTGAATTTCTGAGACTTAGGCGATAAGCTTGAACAATTGTTAAATCCAATGGTACAAAAATAATATTAAATAAAGATTAAACGAATCTGGATCAGTTAAAATGTAACTCAAACAATGAACAATCAAGTTAACACAACAACTCAACTCCTGAAATTAATCAGAAACTTCACTATACACAATGTCTTTGTTAAAAACATTGTTAAAAACATAATGTACAATGCGCAAAAAAAAGGGGGACAGTTCTGTATCTCCCGTTCTACAGGGCCGATTGACAAAATTAAAATTGCGTTTTTCATGCCTGTAAAGCGCGACTTAGGATATGTATTAGATTTATATATAACATTGCTCTAACATAGGTATTTTGACACACGGGCGTTTTCTGAAATAACATACCAATTGTTTTCCATATTTCGAGTCTGCTATTCAAATTATGCCTAAATATTAATTTTTTTTAAAATTTGCTGCGAAATTTATGCAGAAATTCAAAAATTTATCTTGGCGCATTTTTTCTATTCGTGCCAAGAATATTTCACTTGGCGAACTTCTTAATTTATAGCCCCCTACTTCCTTTCCTTTTGTCATTGTAAACGAGCGGGGAAAAAGTCATCGTTTGTTATTTCAAATAATTTTAACAAAGTGCGTAAACCACATTTGGCCTTATTATCGCTTATAACAAATGTGGCAAATTTCGAAATGCGCCAAAATGTAAATTCACGTATATCTTAGGAAATTATGAATAAAAAACTCACATTTTTTGCAGGTATAGTTAGAAATACACCTACCTTAATTTGATAGCAAAGCTTTTATAGGTTATAATTCAAAATCATTTTCTTAAAATTTATAAAAATTATTTTAAAATAAATCATAAAAAATGGGCAAATTGTATTTATAATGAAGCTAAATTTCGAATTCTGGATAAAGAATCAAGTAAGTTAAATAAAAAAAAGAGATATTTATATATAGAGATTAAATTCAATTAGCATTGAGAAGCTAAAAGTTTTAGAGCTATTTTTTTTTAAAACTACTCATGCGAATTTTACTCATTCTGGCTGAATTTAAGTCGTAGAATCGAAATATGGCAAAAAAATTGGCACGTAATTTCAGAAAAAGCCCGATTTTGTGTTAAAATACCTATAATAGAACAATGATGTATATAAATCTAATAAATATCCTAAGTCGCGCTTTCGAGACATGAAAAACGCAATTTGAATGTCGTCAATCGGCCCAGTAGAACGGGAGATATAAAACTGTCCCCCGGCCCAGCAGTGTATATGTAATGCATGTAAATAAAAACAGCAAACAAAGAGTTACGGACGCCTTTTAAATCACTCAAATAAAATACAAGCTGTCCAATAATGAATACGATACTTTCATAAATTAACAACTCTTCATTCAGTTAAAATTCATCCTTAATTTTTCCTTAATTTCTTAATTTTTCCTTAATTTCTCATCCTTAATTTCTGTCTAAAAGCGATTATTCCATTCACCAGTAAAACTAATTGAGCCTGCTTATAGCATATTTGACTCTGTAATCTTAGACCACTTTATCAACGTTTAAATTTATTTGACTGTTAATTTATAATTTACACTCTTTTGCAAAAACTCGAAGCACCATGAAGGAAGTGGTTATTTTTGATGAAATTGAATATGTGTATATCACATACACAGATAAAAATATGATTAAAAAATCAAGGTCATAGCACCTGTTCCCGGCTCACAAACACACATTCAGTGTTCAAATTAGTAGCTCGTCGCATGTTTGAATTCTTCGAGGCAAGGAGTGGTAGAGGTTCCTAATGTCATCCTGTGACACATTCTGTCAGGCATTCATCAGTTGTCGCTCCAGATATGTGATATTTTGTGGTGCCCGAATCTGGTGGCCTACCATGCCCCAGACATGCTGGATTGGTGAAAGGTCTGGTGACCTTGCTGGCCAAGGAAGTGTATCAACCGCACGGAGACAGTCCAGAGATATGCGAGCAATATGTGGCCTGGCATTATCTTGGTGGAAAATGGCTCCAGGATGACGTACCATAAAGGGTAATGCAACCGCCCACAGAATGGTATCAGCATATCATTGAGCTGTTAAAGATGTACAGAGGATGACTAAAGATGACCTACTCTCATAGGAAATAGCGCCCCACACCATCACACCAGGGGTTATTGTTGTATGCCTTTGTAAAATAAAGGCTGATTGGGATCGCTGGCCCCGCCCTCTCCAGACAGGAACACGGTGGTCATCTGCTTCATCTGAGTGAAGCGAGATTCATCGCTGAACACTATACGATGCCAGTCTGATGGCAGCGATGATGATCGGCTGCAACACCATTCTAGGCGACTCCGCCGATGTTGTGGGGTCAAAGGCAAACGTCTTAAAGGCCTCTGTGAGCGTAACCCCGACTCCGACAAGCGCCGTGAGATGGTAGACGGTACCACGGGAGGTACAGACATGGCTGTAGTACGTTGAATAATCGACAATGATACCGTTGGGGTGTTTCGGGAATGGCGAACAATGATCCTATCTTGCCTCGGATTTGTCTTCTTGGCCTTCCAGAGCTTTCATTTCGTCAGCAGTTTCCTTGTAGCAACCATTGCTGCCAACATCTTTGCACAGCAGTGTTTGTACGCTGCAGGTGGCGGCCTATTGATCGATATGACCACCCAGATTCATGCAGCTCTACAATGCGTCCTGTTCGAAGTAGTTTAGTTGTCTGTAAGGTCTTCAATAACGTCGTAATGGTATCTTTAGTTGCTTCTTTATGGAATTATAATGGCAGCAACAAAAAAAAAAAAAGATAAATTATCCGCCTTTGTTACTGGTTTTATACTTTGCGAATTGCGCACTAGAAATTGCCGCTATGATCGCAATTCCTGTTTATTTGCTTTGAAAATTTGATCACCTGCATGTTCGATCAAGATGTTTTTGCATACTAAATTTCGTCACGATCTCAAAAGTCCTTCTTGCTGCTTCGATTTTTTTTTTTTTTTTTTGCAAAAGAGTGTATATTGTCAGATGGTTCCGTTAAACTGAAAATAAAGGTTTATATAAAAAGCATAAAAAAATACATCCTTTGTTAGAAAAGTTCCTTTTATTTATTTTTGTGTTTGGAGTACTAAAAAGAAACAAATGCTGTTTTTATGTTACCTGGTATATATTCTTACTTGACATGACGTTGGCCATGTATCTAGGCAAACTTACTAGGCGATAAGGCCGTGCCTACGCCACCTACAGTACAAAGCCGGAATACTGGTACGAGAATGAAGCTATGAGTCATCACACTTTGGCTTAGTGCTGAATGAAGTTGCAGGTGTGAATTCGTCAATGTGTGGTATGATCGTTGCACTTCCACGTGTTTTATAATCATCGTCACTTATTTTTATAGTATTACTATGTTTTAAGGCAGGTATACAATTTCGCTATGGTGTTTAAATGTAGTGTACTCCTATGTAAGCGAAATTATAATGGTGGATCCCGTGTCCATGTATTTTCTTTTCCAAGAGATTTTCTTTCCAAAAGATCGAAAAATGGATATATTCAATAACCCGAGACAATTTTCAGCCAACCCAAAATTCCAAGGTCAGTTAATTTATATTTATTATTACTATTGTTAATATTTTAATAGTTCTTACTTAAGATACGATATTCTTTTGTAAAATTATATACTGCTGTAATAACTACCTTTGTCACATTATTAACTTGAATTTCTTATATTACCCAATTTTCTTGTATGTTTTTAAAAATGTGATCTGAGGTATTTCTAAAGGGGTATCTTGCTATTAATTGTATTACAAGATGTGCAAATCATAATATGTAGCCAAAGCATGATATAGAATAATCAAAAATAACAAATTTGTAACTTACTAGCGAAATTTCGCATTTTGTTTTATTTTTATTTACGCAGACATTGCAAATTGCGTTATAATGTACTTGGATTCTTAGTTAAGTGAGGTTATTTTTTGCTTCTGAAAGGAGAAATTGTGATGCATTACAAACTCATTTCTTGAATTCATAAACATTTTATCACCTTAATTCTTTGCAAAAAAAATTAAATGTCTTTGGTGAAAAAACTAGATTCTCTGGCTTTATAACTATAATTGTATCTGGTTGTTTTGTGCATAACAGGTTAAATTTAGATACTGAATGAGTATTGACATCCAAATCAAACAAAAATATTCTGAAAGTTCAGTTTCTATAAGTTTTAAATTCCATTATGAATTTGTTTAAAACCGATTTCTATCTTGTAAAATGTATATTTATGTAGAACAGATTCTTAAGTGAACATTTCTCTATAGGTGTGAGTTTTTCATTTTAGACCGTGTGATATTGAAAAGGAAACGTATATCTATATCTCGAAGGAAACCGGTTAAACATTATAAGCTCCATTAAAATTCCGAAGACTAAGGAAAGATGCAGTTCCAACAAAACTTTCTGGTGCCCCATCATATTTAGCCACTGATGTATCGATAAGGAAAGTACTATTAGCAGAAGTATTTAATGCATCTTTAAGCGCCAAGGCCATCTTAATATATACGGCCTAGAATATTTTTTGTGACATCTGTAAGAACGTATATATACGTGCATATTAAAATATGTCAAAGAAATTAAGGTATTATATCAAAAGTACACAAATCCAGGTATTAAATACCAGGAGAGTTTTTTAAACTAAAATTTAAAAAAAAATTGTTCTCATAGTAGTTTTGGGAAATTTGTGCTTTCTTACGGAAATCCCGCTCAGAGGGTTAATACATCAAGAAAATACATGATCTTGAATTTGATAGTTTAATTAAATATGGGTATGGTATTTTTATTTACGCAGACATTGCAAATTGCGTTACAATGTACTTTGGATTCTTAGTTAAGTTAGGTTATTTTTCCTTCTAAAGGCAGAAATTATGATGCATTACAAACTCATTTCTTGAATTCATAAACATTTTATCACCTTTATTCTTTGCCAATAAAACTAAATGTCTTTGGGGAAAAAACTAGATTCTCTGGCTTTATAACTATAATTAACTTTATAACTATAACTCTTAAAGCTTTATAGCCTTCAAATCTTGAAAGGCAGAATTTTAAATTAGTTTTACAAGTGTTTAATAATTGGGCAATCACAGCCTTACCAGAACTAGGCAACAAACATAATTTGGACAGTTATGAATCAACAGCTAATTATATAGATATTATTTTATAAACGGTAGTGAATAGTAAATACCAAAACACCTCTTAAAAATAAACGACTGAAATGTTTTTTTTTTTTTTTTTCAAAAACCACTAACTTTTCAAATGCGGACTCAAATGTTGAGTATTTAAATAAGTTTGTAAACTGGTTGGACAAATGGAAAGATGCAAAATACACTACTGCTTGCTACTGCTTACTTAAAGAAACTCATGTTACCATGATTCACACAACATATGCACTTATTGAATTGGGCAAGTTGCTAGGCAAGAATTATTAACATCAAAAAGCTAGGCATGAATTATTTACTTCCTTTTACGAAGTAAAAAGGAAGTATTGTAATCTCGAAAAATTTCGGGTATCATATTTCAACGAAAATATCCATTTTGACTGCAATCGAATGCAATTTAACGATGTTTTTGAGTAACATCTGCACGTAAAGACAGAATAAAGGACCCTTTTTTCCCCAAAAAACAATTATAAAACTATTTCAAAATGGATTCTAAAGACATTTTTTCGTGGCGTACATACGTACGTACGTATATATGTATGTATCTCGCTTAACTCAAAAACGAGTAGCCTCAGAAAGTTGAAATATTGTATACTGGACTGCCTTAACATGTGGATGTGCACCTCCTACTTCGACTTTTAAAAATTTGTATACACATATGTATCTATACCCTCTTAGAACAAAAAAAAAAATCCATGCGCCACGACGCACCGAGAAGATACAAAGCAAATTGGACACAATTTGATATGCATACAGGTTTCGACGGAAAATGCAAAATTTTACGTTTTGGCTGCCAATGAATAAACGGTTGTCGCTACAGCGCATCTCTGATCTGCGCAACTGGCAGAATATTTAAGAGAAATTACGATTCCAGGTCATAAATTCTTCATGAATTTGTATTCACGAATTCATTCCGTGTACTCTGGTAGACAGTAACTATGCCTCGCATACAGGTGCGCGAACGATATGCACAGATGTCAGAATTTGAGAGAAGTCGTGTACTTGCGCTCAAAGAAGCCGGTTGCTCTTATCGGCAATTAGCTCGACATTTCAGCAGGAGCGATGCTACTATTGACGATGTTGGCAGGAATGGGTGAACCATGGCCGCACACAGCGTCAAGAAGGAAGCGGTAGGCCTAGAAAAACGACAGAACGTGAAGACTGAGCAATCGTCAGAGCGGCACTCACAGCCTCAGATGTATCATTATCATCGATTGTACGTCCAACTAGTGCTTCAGTGACCGGAGGGGCCACTCATTGACGGCTCACAGAAAGGGGGCTGAGGTCACGGCACCCCTTGCGCCAACTACCATTGACATCTGTACAACACCAAGCCCGTTTGCAGTGGTGTCGGGCTCATTCCTACTGGAATCTCACTGACTGGAGTAGAATAGTCTTCAGTGATGAGTCCGGCTTTGAGCTTAGCCCCGAGAGGAGGCTGGAGACGCCCCGGACAGCGGTGTGATACCAACCTGACTGTCTTTCGGCAGAAAGGCCGACAACCAGGAGTGATGGTCTGGGATGCCATTTCATTTCATAGTAGGACCCTTTTGATTGTCATCCGTCGCAACTTTATAGCATAACAGTACGTCGACGAAGTTCTAAGGCCCGTTGTGTTGCCCTTCATGTCACGCCACCCTGGGTTTACATTTTAGTAAGATAATGCCCGCCCCCACTGCACATGTTTCTACTGCTTGCCTTAGTCCTTGCTGAATATTACCTTGGCCAGAATGGTCATCGGATCTCTCTCCTATTGAGCACGTTTGGAGGATTATGGGCAGGACCCTCGAACCAGCTCGGGATGTTGACGATATAACGCTCCAGTTGGACAGAATTTGGCACGATATCCCTCAGGAGGACATCCGCAACCTCTATCAATCGATGCCAAGCCGAATAAGTGCTTGCATAAGGGCCAGAAGTGGACAAACGCGTTACTGACTTTTTCACTTTGTGAAGCTCTGTCACTTCAATAAATCATCCAATTTTTCTCAAACTGTAATCATTTGTTTTTCTGTACATGATCACTTCTACCGATTTTCGTCCCATTCGGATAATAACTCCTTCTTCTTCGTGCGTCTTTTTTTTTTTTTTTTTTTTTTTTTTTTTTTTTTTTTTTTTTTTTTTCCCTAAGAGTGTATGTCTACTTTGTTACTCGGCTCATTGAGCTCAGTTTCTTTATTCTTCTATGTTTGTAAATTGGTTCTCAGTACTGTATTTCCATTTTACACAGGTTTATGAATCTGAGTCAAAATTGCGAATGCAAAACTTATTGCCCTTAAAGCTTAATTCAAGTACTTTTGGAAGTATTGCTATTGCAATAAATGAAAGGAATGATTGTGTGGAGGAAAACATTGATTTCATTGATTTATCCCTTGTCGAGACTTTTTCTGTTTTAGTATCTGAAAATGACATAATAGAATCTCAGCCAGGTGTTCCCATATTAATTTATATATCTGGTTATTGCCTTTATTCTACCTTTAAAAAATATCCATGCGAATTTTGTATAATAATTTTTTTATTGATATGGAACTCAAAGCCCCTTCCGAGTTAATTTAATTAGAATATTAGATAGGGGTGGCCTTTTGTATCCTATGCCTCATATTTTAAATGCTGTTTTACATAATTTTATTGTAATACAAAAATTTGTATCTCAAGAGCTTAAAGTTCTCAAGTTCTTAAAACACCCTGCCTAAAGAAATTTAGCTGTAAATTATGCTTTGATCCCATAGCTGAAAATTATGATCCTACAACTGAAAACATAACCAAATCCTCTACAAACACGATGTTAAACAACTGTTGTAAACAAAAAAAAAATTTTTTTTTTGAAAGACCTGCTTGTAAAAAAAGAAAATTATTAACTTCGATAAAGTAAATAAAAAAGTAAATTACAGTTAGTCTAAAAGTATTTAACTTGTTTTAATAATTATGTCTAAAAATACAAAAATAGTACATAAAAATTTAGTGGTGTTTGCATGAGGTTTAAAAATATGTCTGCAATTATGTAATAGCTTCAAAAGTGACTTTTTATAATTCTTAATTTTTTTAAATCATAATTTATAATTCACTTTCAACCATTAGTTTGTTTTATGAAGAGAGACATTATTACTACTTAATTCTGATTACATGAATAATTTTTACAACCGTTTAAGCAGTTCAGATCTCTAAATGCTATGTTATTCATTCGACTCGTCATGACAATATATTTTATATCATAATTTATTTTAATTATAATTAGCTCCTGATAGATAGATATATTTTACTCCAGTTCTTGTAAATGAATCCGATAATTTTAATAAAACTTCAGTAATTGTAATTTTTCTTATTTCAAAATGAGCTATTTTATCATTTTTGATTTATATTTTGAATTGTAATTTAAATGTGGTTTTCACTTTTTGTAATTTCGATAGTAATACATTTTAAAAATCCGACAAATCGAATATTTTTGGATTAATTCCACATTTGTAATGTTACTTGTTAGATCAGATCCTTTAGTTAAAACTACATGCTACTTTGCTACACATGACGAAAACCACGGAAACTAACTATGCAGTCAGCCCATTCACCTAGGTTCGAACTCAAAGCTGGACTCCTGTTCTATGTTCACTGGAACTTATCTATCATAGCCGAACAATTGTGACTCAAAAAAACTGGTACCGTCTTTCTCCCCTTTCTGTATGACTTTTACATTTTAATACTAATATAGACGACATTTAACTGCATCGTGATTATGTGTTCTGATCCTACATTAAACACAATTTATTAGATAACTATTACATTACATTTTTTCTTCGAATTAGACATTCAGATATATATTACATTGATGAATTCAGTTAATCAGTATAATTTTAGACTTCATGTATGTTCTCAAAATAATTAGAAAGTCAGCGAAAATGGAAATTAAATTTTAAATAAAATAATTCGTTTAAAATTATGCTATTTTCAATGTTAGACTGAGAGCGAAAATTCATCGTAAATTAACTTATCCTTATCTTTTTTTCATTAACTTTTATTATCAAAAATTAATTATTGAATCTTCACGATAAGAAATAAAATAAGTACAAAAAAAAAAAATTTAAAGTGTGTTCATCTATTGAAAGTATGTCCCAGCTTGTATTCACGTCCACGCAACGACAGGTACAGTACTTTTAGTGTTGAAATGAGTTGTATATTCTTGAACGGTTTCAGAACGGGTAGAATGAGGTTCTTTTGATTTTTTTCAAACTGACCAATTACCGAATATTAGCAAAAGAGTTTACTTGAATGAGATTCGTTATTCGTAATGAAAACGAATTTCTACCAAAGTGACTCTAACTGAAATTTAAAAGCTTGTTTCTCTCTACAAGATGAAGTGTTATTATCGACAAGACAATAAAACGGAAACGGGGCACAAGGCCTCAAAGCCTACTTTGAATCTATGCCGGTGTCCATCTTACTCCGATATTGATCCTAAGGATGTATTCTAAAAGAATAGCAATGCGCGCTACAAGTACCACTTAAACAACAGCTTTTATAATTAAGCTAGTAATTAATACATACTTAATTTTCCTTTCCTTTCTGAAATCAACAAACATTTCGGTAACTTACTACAATTTCTCACATTAAATAATAGTGATTGTGAAGTGGTGTCAAAAAACATTAAAAAACGTTATGCAACACGAGGAAAGAAAAGAACTCCAGGTATTCATTATTTCAAAACCTTTTCCAGACCGCTTCTGGGGCCGAGGCTTCATTGTACATCAGATTTGAATTTCTATACGTACCTCTGTTTCTACAAACAGCTGATTTTAATAACTGTCATGTAATCACGTGACAGTAAAACTTTTTTTTTTTTTTTTTTTTTTTTTTTTTTTTTTTTTTTTTTTTTTTTTTGTCATTCAGAAACCGTAGTGAGATAAACACAGCAGTTTAAATATTATTTTATTATTTTGGATTTGTTATTTTCATGATTTGAAAGGTAAGCGATTTCCGTCAACTGCATTCTTACTGCAGAATTATTTCTCATTTTAAACATATTTTGAACATATTCCAAACAAGAGATTAAAAGCTGTAAATTTCCTTTCCGTTTCAAATTATTTTGGAAATGTGAAAACGATTTGTTTTGCGTTATAATTTTTGAGCCACTTTTCTACAGTTAATTTTCCTTAAAATTTTAGCGAATGCTCAGATTATTTTTAATTCGCAGTTCTGTTCAAGGGTGCTAAATTTAAAGAAAAAAAGTACGTTCCGCATGGCCTCAGATTGTGGCTTAAACTGGATTTATACTATCCAATGGGCATCCGGCAGACACAGAGATCGAGAAGGAAGTAGATTGCATATTTCCGCAACTTAATTAGATATGTATAAAAAATGCTATTTACTTTAATGATATTTCAATATATAAAGCTTTCAGGCCTCCTTCAGTTTTATAGTTCTTCATCGATTCTCAAGTTCAAGTCAACATGTGGGTTCTCACTGCAACCGCTTCGGTCATCGCTTCCACAGGTATGACATAAATATAATGTGCCTTGAATTTGTTAAACAAGTACTAAAATAAATTACGACGGTTAACTTCATAAATAAATATATTTAACTAATAAAAATTTAATTAATATTTAAAAAATAAACTCTATAATTTATTTATTTATTTTTGCTGATGTGTTTGTTCTCACACTGTGTATGGATTTATGATTTTGTCAAATGCTGTTTTTTTTTTTTTTAAATATACATGAATTTTTTGGTAACGGTAATAGTTAATGTTATTTAAGTTAAAATTATGATGTAAAATTATGATGTAATTGTGATGTAAAGGCTCGTTTACACTAGCGGAACTTTGGTACCAAGAAACGTACGCTAATGTTAAGTTGTTACTCCTAATGATCACACCCGTTTACATTTGTAATTATGTGTCTTTTGTAGTTAGGTCTCAAGATAAAGGCAAACACATTGCCATGTTAGGACTTACTTTTTTTTTTACTTAGTTTACGTTTGCTTCTTAAGACACTAATTTTTGCAAATGAACAGCTTCCTCCTCTTTTATCTACAGTCATAGACACAATCTTATTTTAAGATATTTTCTACTTCTTTTCCTTTTCTCTCTATAGACCCTTTTTTTCCCGTATTACATTTGGGCCATTTATTTTAATTTTATTTTGTCCTATCTTTTCGTCCCGACCTTTCGAACTCATATAAAATGTACGAAGTTCTTTTTTACTCTCCTCTGAAATACGAAATTGCCCTCTTTCTATATACTTTTCCTTCGCACCTAAGTTTGATTTTTCGGCTATCGGTGCAGAAAGACTTAGCGGGTGCAAAACAAGACATCTGTCTACTTTGTCTGTCTGTCTATACTTTTCTTAACAAATCATTATTCGCAATTATGAAAAAGGTTTGTTATATTCTTTCTGTAGTGAGAACTGAAAATGGGGAAAAAAATTATTCTACATTTCTTTAATTGAAGTACCAATATATTTAGAATAAGAAAGAGATATCAAAATTTCCTCACATTTGAAGTATTCTCCTAAGTATGAGAAGAACATTAAGAAATTCTTGCTTAAATATTGAAAAATCACGTTTAGATATTAAACGTATCTAATAGAACACATGTTGGACGCGTGTATTTCTTCCTGAATAATTACTGAATACTCATCAGTGTATAAAGCATGTATCTTTTAAATCGTGCATAAGGTTATTTATCTTCCAATTTTAGGTTAAAGTTCATTTTAAAAATGTATTATGTAACATTGTTGAACAGTAAAACCTTCAGCACAGAGCTTCTCAGTGGATCTAATTTTTTCACATTTCATATCTTTTCAAAATTCTTAATCAGATTATCAGTAATGACGACAACAGGCCACATGCTTTGAATTCTAGAACGTTATGTTGATGGCTACATCAAGATGTTTCTTTTAGTTAAGGTTGTTCGATTGGACAGTCTGAAAAAAATAGCTTACACGGTACATTATTTGCGTTCTACTGTATTCATTAAATGAATCCGACAATTTTTTCTTTCATTTGCGAAATTATCGTTTCGAGTATAAGGACATTGCAAAATTTTGTTGCACCTATATCCCTAAGTAGCAAATATTGCAATAGATGTAATTATTTTCTTTCCAAACTTCACTTTCGCATTCTGGCGCTGTCCACAGTTTAAAATCACAGCTTAGAACTTATTATCATTATTCTAATTTCTACTGAGTTTTCAAAAATTAATTACTATAATTATACGGATAGTTTCATATTTGAGAAATTAACTGTAGGCTGTGGCATACATTTTAAATAAACCTTTTGTCTCAAAATTTTGCTGAAGCAGTTTTTAAAATGATTTGTCACTTAATTTTTAGCATTTACATTACCTATTTAAACATTAATGATTAAATTCTGATTGTAGTAAGTACGTTCAAGAAAATATGGAATATAGCCTGTCTATTTTGCTGTCGCTCACGCTGAAAACCGACGCAAAACTCAAAAAAAAAAAAACAAATACTACTAATCAAAGCCTATATATTTGCTTGTAATGAGAACAAAATAAGTAAAATGTATGCATTTTAAATTTAAATTGGCTTGTATATTTCTTAGGATTTCGTGCTTGCATATACACCACCCAGATGTCCTTACGTTTTAAGACTCAAAATTTTCTAGCCTTTCAAACATTTTTTTAAAATTTATTGCTATATTCGTAGTCTTTTACAAATATTAAACTGTTTAAAACTAATAGTTCTTGGGAGCCATTTTCTTTCTCATAAATGAGCTCAATTATTCTCACTTCTACTTCCACTAGCTGTTTAGCCTGTTTAGGAAATTTGTCTCTAATTACCTCTAAATATTTTTGATAACTTCTTTGCAAGGGAATTTGAACCTGAACGTAAAATATAAGTGAAGCAGAATACAACAGTTGCCATTCGTGCTTAATAAATAACCGTTCATTTTTTGATCTCTCAGCTCTAGGAAAGGACAGCATTTGTGAGAAGAACAGTTGGGAAATTTGTCATTCTGGTATACATTTTGACTTTCCAAACAACGAGAAAGAATTGGACGAGCAATGTCCGTAAGTTATTTAATTTATAAAACTTTTATTTTTTTCGCTATTTTGAACTATACAATATTGAAATTTTACTGTGCTGCTAGAGAATTTTTATATTATAAGTTTCATTAATGAAGAGGAAGTGCGAAACAATGCAATTTTAATGAAACATAAAGTTGTAGAGTCATTAGGTATTTTTTGTAGTCACGCAAGATGAAAAATTAACAACGCCTTCGCTGGAAATCAAACCACGGACCTCTGGAATCCCGCCCAGTGTGCAGAACCACTACACCAAGAAGGCACGCTAGGAAGGCGGAAGAAATACCTTATATACTGCCCCCTTTTAAAGGGCGACTGGGGCCATTAGGTTTTTTTTTTTTTTTTTTTTTTTGAGGGAGGCAAGATGAAAAATTAGCAACGCCTTGGCCGGGAATCGAACCACGGACCTCTGGAATACCGGCTCAGTGTGCAGAACCACTACACCACGAAGAGGCATTGAATACGGTATAAATACCTTATAAAGTGTACAGACATTTCTATAAACCTAAACGTATAATAATGAAGGAAAAAAAACACTTTTCAATGGAGTCATTATGTTAAATGTAAATTATATGAAGCTAATGATCCACTTCGGTAGCTCCGCTATACTGGATCTCTCTGCTAAGCCAGCGCAGCGAACTCTCCGGCTTGGAAATCTAGCCTAAGTAATTTACTTGCTATCTACTAGCTTGAGGTATGTCTGCCCTATGATTCTCAGCAACTACTATGGTATTCCTAAGCACACTACGCAAAAAAAAGGACAGTTCTATATCTCCCGTTCTACTGTGCCGATTAACGAAATTCAAATTGTGGTTTTCATGTATCAAAAAATTTCTAAAATACCTGTGCATTTTAAATCATTGGCCCTTTTTACAGTTTGGCACTGGACGAGGGTAAGTGCAGGCAGGATCATGCTATGAAATGCGAAAGGCCCGAGCTTGGAGAGATAACTGCACAAACTGAACTTATGCAAGATGTCTGCCGCAAAGGTTCCAGTCTTAATGAAGGTAAAATGTTTATTTATTAGTTATTCTTTTCGAACAATGTAACGCCTGTAGTTCTCGTTTTTCATCTAAAATTTACTATTTTAGTACACCTTATCCGACTATTTAAAAGCTAAACGGGTGGGCAAAAATTATTCTTTCTGTGAGAAGTAAAATCTTTAATTTAACTTACATGTAAAAATTGACGTCTTACGTATTATGCCGTCCGTGACAGTTGGCTGCCATCAAAGCATGAACGTTCAAGAAGATCTCTGCAGTTTTGCGCCAATCATACATGAGGATTTCTGAAGTAACTGACACATCTGTAATCTTTATTTTATATACAACTGATAGTTCAACACTTCGTTTTTGCGCTTATTAAAAAAGGTTTCGTAGATTTCTAACCTAAAACAATAGACCCTTCAATTTTGTCGGAGTTTTTGTTTAGAATTTTAGGAGTATTAACTCCTCCTCGGGAACTTTTCCGATTTATAATTGTTTAGTTGTCCGTATTCAGCAGACCTTATCTTGCGCATCAGTATAGAGTTATTTTCATAGTATATTTGCATAATTTTTAAAATAATCAATTATTTTCTACTCTGTGGAAAGCAGGTTCCAAATTTAAGTTTTTTTCCCCCTTAATCTGAGAGGTGTGTGTGTGTGTGTAATTATGGCAAGCCTCGAGGGCTATCTGCCTAAGAGAAGGGATGCCTTCGTGGAGGACTTTCTAAGGGAAACTGGCTCGTATACACGTTAAACATGGGGAAAACCACGAAAACGCCCATGCAGCCAGCCCGTTCAAGGGATTCGAACCTCGGACCGACCTACCAGTGTTCAGCGACTTTACCGCTCGGCCGCTGGTGGGCTCTTAATCTGAGAGGAAAAGTGCAGCAAACAAAAACAGTTAATATATAGCCTTGTTCATAAAAACAAACGATGGCTTATCGAGAATCTCTGAACTACATCAAACGAAAGCACAGATGTTTTCAGTGTGCTGACAATTCACGGGTATTCATAACTGGCGTTTAATTCTGCTGCTTGGAGAGAGTTTCATAGTCATATACGAGATAATACGTATCGAAATATGGAAAAAACCAGATTATATCATTTTAGAAAATGTTCGATTTTTGTGTCAAATGTCTGTCTTGTGTCAAATTTTGTGTCTATGTTTGAACAATTGTCTATATAAATATAATATATATATACTAAGTCGGGATTTCGAGATATGAAGAACGCAAGTTAAATTTCGGCTCAGATACAGAACTGTCCCTTTTTTGTGAGTGAGTGTCTGTGTGTGTGCATGCATGTAAGATGTACCAACAGACATAGCATCCGCGATTTCGTTTGACGAAGCCATAATTGATTCTTGATAAGCAACACATTGTTTTTATGAATAAGGACATAAATTAACTGTTATTGCTGTATTTTTCTATTCCATTCTACGAAAACTTATTGCACCTGCTTTTAAAAACACCAAGTAGTAGACTATTTTCATTATGTAATCCTGTCTTCAAAAGAAGTGTGTATTTGCTGACACGATATGGTCAGCTGAATAGGATCGACCAAACAATGATAAATTTGAACAGTTAACCTGCATAACGTTTGTGCTCATAAAGTTCTAAACAGAGGTTTCGGTAAAATCGGAATCCTAACCCCTAACAAGGCATTAAAAAGCGATGAAAGCCTTTTTACGAAGTGCAAAAAGCAGGTCGAACACTAATTTTTCCATAAACATCATTTCCTTCATAATTCTATGAAAACGACAGACGCAGTTTTGGCGAGAACTACGCCAAATTTTATGGTTCAATGGTCGTCAACTTTCACGCTCGATGGGATAGCATATAAGTATCAGAATGGTTAGACTTGAACAGGATTGGAGCTTTTTTCACACAATCACTATCAACTTTCATGTTTCGATGGTAGCCACCTTCCACAGTCCAAACCATAACACGTAAGCACAAAAATGTAGTATGCATTTCAAATGACGAATTCAAAATTTTATATTATAAAAAAATATTTTTGAAGTTTTAGAAATTTTATTGGTGAATTCTTCTGTAGAATATTAGATTGCACTTTGAGGTCTATAATTCGCAAATTTAAGACATTTAAACATTTAATATTATTTTACATATTTAAAACAGATTTTAAATTTATTTATATTTAATGGCATTTTTCTGTTAAACAGCCATTGGGCCCAATATAGGATGTATCAAAGAAAACGTAATCAGAGAATGTTCCGAAAAGACCAGAACAGTATTTAGGGCTTACGTAGATTACCTGAATACTACGAGTGAAGAATTTTCCGATGAGGACTGGAAGAGAGCCATGTGCATGTAAATATATTTTATATTCTTCTGTCATGCCTTTTTACTTTCCTAATGTTAACGAAACTAAAAATCAGGTGTTCATGTTAAAAAATACATTTAGTTATATCTTCATTCCGAAGAAGACTTTATGTTTAAATTTCTGCAATTTTATACATTTCATCTAAAGTCCTAGTGCGTAATGTTTCTCACCGAAACAATTTTTGTTTTAAAAATATCTTTTGAGTTAAAGATATATTATTTTGATAGAAATACAAACACTTTGTCTTTTTATTTGTGTGCTCTTTTCTTATATGATTTCTAACTATAAAACTAAAAATGACTTAGTACATTTTAATTCTATGATAGTTACACATTTTATATTGTGGCTTTTATAAGATCTTCCTGAATATAAATAAAAGAAACGGAGGGACATAAAAAAGGCTAGTTGTCGTTATTTATGAAAGATTGACATAACTGTTAGCATAGCTCTACTTCCAACGGTTTTGAAAATAAAGACTGGAATTTGTGAACACAGCTTATAAGCGAGGGACCCCACCCGTAGCTCGCGAGCTACACGTGCACCTTTTTGATTTGGCTCCCGTTGCACATCTGCCCTCTTCTCAGTCTTACGAAGTCAAGTACCAAGGGGAGAAAGGAAAAGTTGAATTCTAAATAGGCACCTCTTTCAAACACTCTATTTTCCACTAGCCTACACTCTAATTTAGCTTTTTTACACTAGATGTCTTGCTGGGCAACTTTGCTGAGTGTAATTTTGACAGTGTCGCGAATCAACAGATATCTGTAAATGTAGCTCAAGTAAGTATTTTTATAAGGATCGTCTTCAACTATTTCTTAAGATATACTGTCAGTTTCATCTTTATAAAGCAATACTCGCGGAGTTGACATATACAAAGGTATTAAAAACTATACAATCGAAATTATACTTAGTCTTCAAAAATTTGTATCTTTAAAAACGAACACTTCACCTGTCATCACTGGCTTTGCTATTGGTTCATATTATTGTATAAGAATGGTGCAGACATTCCAAACGTTTTAGCTACCACTGCATTGCCCACCAGCAGTCATTATGTGCAAAAGAGTTTCGTTATGTACAAATGAAAGTTGTTTCATAACTGTAAATTTTATTTGCGCCAGACCGCTTCAGAATAGATTGTTCAAAGTTCTCTGATATGGAACTTTACTGAAATAAGATGGCATAATAAGGCGAACGTCCTACAAAAACTTCAGAAATTCTTCCACAGATAAAATAGTTTTTAGAAACTAGAAACGAAACTGTGCTCATAGTTGGTTCTCTGATTTAGAACTCCCTATATACATGACAAAGAAAATGAACTAAGCCTTAAACTTCAAGGTAATGAAGTATAAACACCTTTAACTCAAAGTTGAATTTCTGAATATCCCAAATAAAGAGTGTTTCTGCCCCTTTACGAAAATGGAGAGCTATATAAACAAATAAACGAAAAGTTAAACAATTCAATGCCCGGAAAATACCAACGAGTTAAAAGTAATTTCCAAATTAAAATATCTAATTTTTTAGAAATTCAGCCGATTGCTTCACTCATTTAAAATCCATTTCTTGATATTAATATTTTCGATATATCGTAACAGACTGCAAATTCTACGGCTTTAGAGGTGGAAAAACTGATTTCCAGTATGATCTACAATTTAAAAAGTGATACAATTTAATTTTGTGAAGTATTAAAATCTTTAAATGCATTTTCTGACAAATTGTGTTTTTCGTTACTTTTGATTGTGATTACATTCATTTCTCAAAATGTATTTAAAATATTAAAATGAAATTTTGCCAAAATGTTTTATTCATTTTTAGCTGTGTTCTGTAGCAAAATCTCACCTCTTTCTTTTTATTGATTGATTTTATTGACAGTATTTTAAAGAAAAGAGGATATTTTTTTTTTGTTTTAATTTTGAGTTTTTATATCACGTTTGGAATATTTCAAAAAATTTTAAAACTGCAGCAAATCTTTTGCTACAGAAGCATGTTATTTATATACTGTGTAAAAATTATTGAAGTATATTCATTAGAATCTGCTGTAGGAGATGTGGCGTAAATGAAAATTTTCAATACAATTCTTCTAAATATTGCCTCTATTTAAAACATTAATGAAAATTTCTGTAAAATCCCATTTAAATTTATGGTTTTATGTCCCATCTTACTCAAAAACATGTATGTTTAATTAAAATTTTATGCATTTAAAAAAAAAGTGCTTCTTATGCAGGCACATACCTTAAAGGCAAAAGACAAAAAAGTAAATGAATGTATTTACAGTGATATGCATCTGTGCTATTTACAGACAGAATTATAATTTATGTAGAAGCACGGTTATGTTTTATTAGTTCTTATTTTTTTCACTGGGTAGGAACTTCGCCTATGATCTTGCTTGTGCCATCAATGCTGTTTCAGTACCCTGTGGCAGTGCGGTGAAAGATGCTATTCTAGAAGTAAGCCGTCGTATTGACTGGATGGAAAAGAAGGCCATGTGTCCAAGAAGCTTGAGAGAAGAAATTGTTAAAGATATCCCAACGATGGAAATTAGCCTTGCGGAAAAATTGTTAGTCGAAGAGTTACTCTTGGACATCTGAATCAGCAAATGGATGAAACACATACAAGAAGAAATTCGCTTTAATTAATATTTGAGTACATATGAGTACAGAATTAAATGCACTGAATGTATTCTGTAATCACGTTTGATTGCTATGTACTAAATATCTCTTCCTGTTTAAATAAAGTAAGAATATCTGTTAAATAAAATCGTCACTCAAACGTGAAACATGCATAAAAAAGCCGGTAACCTTTTTATGTATATTTCACTTTTCTGCTACCATCTAATCCATGTGAAAGAGCTCCATTTTCCCGAAAAATCTACTCTCTTGCTGAAGATAAGATAAAAAGAATGATGTTAAAATAGCAAATCTTGACAACACACTAGAAACGAAGTGTTGTCCGTAAAGAATACGCGACAGGGGCGCTACTGCGGCAACATATGGCATTTCATTGTTCCTTCATGCTGTACGATTTCCCTTATTTCGCATAACAGATTGTTAGTCGAAATAAAATACTTAAAATAAAGTTTGACACCTTTAATGAACCTCTTATTTTGCCCTCACATTTCCTCGCCAGGATGCAAATTTAAAGTTAAATAAAGTGAACATTTAAACGGGTGAATCTTGTAGTTTATTCAGAACCTCTTTTCACCCTTTTTGGCCATTTAATAAGTATAACGCCGGGTAGGGTGTTGAGTCAACCTAGTTAGCCTTAACTTAAATTGTTAGTCCAACACTACTCTTTATCTTTTGAATTTATTGTGTAACGATTCTTAGGTTCCACCGCAGGTTGTCGGTGTTATTGCAAGCACGAAGTACATGCCTTTTCTGTTCAGAGTTCAACGAATACGAAAGGGTTATTTTTACCCATCTTTTGTGCTGGTATTCTTTACGCCTGTACAAGAAGTCAAAAGGGTCCTTAGTAGGATCTAGCTACTAAGTGTTAAAGAAAGTACGAGTTTGTGTTAAAGAAAGTACGATCCTACAATGCTTACGACTTAGCGAAATACTTTTCTTTAGTTCTTACCTAAGCAAATTGCAAGGCAAACAGAACGTTGTTATTACAACATGCATTAGCGGAGGTGAGATATGACAATGATTAGAATTTCAGCGCAGACGCACATCACGCGCGCCCATGGCGCCACTTCAATGCACTATTTAAGGCTTGAAGGTTTCGACGATTACAAGTTCGGCAATTGTGCTTTTCTTGTGGTTTTTTTCAAAAAAAAAGGATCAATTACGCCTTGTAATAAAATGCGATCATCATTTGATCAAGTATTCGAGCTCGACAGAGGAAGGATAGT
This sequence comes from Stegodyphus dumicola, assembly GCF_044657685.1. NCBI lineage: Eukaryota > Metazoa > Arthropoda > Arachnida > Araneae > Eresidae > Stegodyphus > Stegodyphus dumicola. The sequence continues at coordinate 275,798,096 of NC_140770.1, read as the reverse complement.
GACCTACCAGGAGTGTAGATTATCTTTCAGGGAAATCTGTAGTCGTGTTGGACGAAACCAAACAACTGTAATGCGGATATATGACTGTTGGATGCAGGAGGGTACTACGGGCCTACGTGTTCGATCGCATCCACCTCAGTGCACCATTTCACGTGATGACAGGAACATTGTGCGCATGGCAGTGACGGATCGCTCAGTCACATCACGAACCATACCACAGCACATTCAGTCTCTAACGCATCATCCAGTGTCTGCGCGTACCATTCGACGCCGTTTACAGCAGAGTGGTCTGTCCCGAAGACGTCCTTGCTTCGTCTACTTTTGACGCAGACCCACAGACGTCTCCGCCGCCAAAGATGCGATAAAAGAAGGATGTGGACGGCAGAATGGAATGAGTCTTTACTGACGAGTCACGCTTTTGTCTGCAACTCCACGATGGTCGAATTCGAGTCTGGAGACACCGTGGAGAGAGGATGCTGAACAGCTGCGTTATGCACCGCCACACTGGTCCTGCACCGGGTATTATGGTATGGGGTGGTATTGGATATCACTTTCGCACTCCTCGAATACGCATTGCCGCTACATCCCCGAGGTGTTGGAGGCAGTTGTCCTTCCTTACCTTCAGGGCTTGCCCACAGCCATATTTCAACAGGATAATGAGCGACCACACGTGGCACGCATTGTCCAAGGGTTTATCGTCAATCGCCAGATTGAATTGCTTCCCTGGTCGACTCGCTGTCCGGATCTTTCGCCGATAGAAAACATGTGGTCCATGGTTGCTGAACGATTGACCCAGATTACATCCCAAGCTGCCACACCAGATCAAATTTGGCAATTATCCACTACATTCTAGACACAGATTTATTGCTTTATATTTTAGTTTATTTTCCTTCTTTAATGCAAACTTCCTTTGGAGACTTTGCACATTGCTTTCAATCAAATGCAACACTTTACGAAATTAAAGGGCAAATGTATGTCATCAAAGTCCCGCACACTTAAGGATATGTGCCGTATATTCTGGTGTATAACCTGCGCTGTGAATGCAAAAAATAAGATCGATATCTACGGGTGCGCGTAAGACGCCGGCTTTAAAAATGCTTGATTTAAAAGTAAGGAAAAGATGAGCATACCAAAAAATTAGGTTTCTACAGGTACCTTAATGCTGTTCATTTGAAAGAAATGACAAGCCTTATGATCTTAAGTTTCGTAATTTGATAGCATGAAAATTGCCTTATATTCGTCTTCAATTGTATCTACAGGTACATCATCGAATTATGTTTATTCTTTACCATCACTGCTACTCTGATCTATAAGTAAGCTAGCGGAAGTAGTCGATGTCAGTTAAGTTAGGTTGAGATTAATGTAACCTAACAACAGAGAGAACGATACCGCTGCAATCCTTCTTTAATAAGGATTTTTCAGTTTGATGCAATATGGAACCCACCTGTAAAATTTCGATAGATAAATAAATTAATTTTCTCTCATTATATCAGCAACAATGGCACGCACTTTTTAATGATTTTCGTCTTTCTAATCTAATGGTCGTAAAATCTCAAGTTCCATCCAATATTTCACCTATATTCCATTTTAGTCGATTCAGTGTAGCAAAACATTTATCATAATTGATCAGAAATCAATAAAGCGAACAAACAAAAAAAACACATAAATCGGAATTCTTTATATACATAGATTTCGTAAAACTTAACAAAGATTTTATTAACAAACTCTACGATTTGAAAGCGAGCTTTAGCAACACTTTTCGAAATGAAACATTTTTGTCTCCAAAGATTGAGACTGTTGCCACTCGAAAAAAATGGTTTCAGAGTTTTTAATTAATATCTCGGGCGATTAAATTCGTACGAAGATGGGAATAGTCGGAATGGTTTCTCACGAATTTTTAAAATCGGGAATAATGTATTTAATGTATGATATGCTGTTTTTATTTCGTTGTAAAATAGATTGGAAGATGAGACCAAGGGATGCAGTAAGTCCGTTGGTCTCATCTTCCAATCTATTGGCTTTTTATTAAATCAGTAATATCAAAAATCATACAAATGATTTAAAATACAGATAATTTTATATTCCACAAAATAAAATTAAACTTCATTTTAAAAATACCACACATATTATCAGACACATTTTTTTCCATATTTCGATTCTATGACTCAAATTATGCCAACTGTCAAGTTTTGTAAAAATCGCAGGAGTAGTTTTTAAAAAATTAGCTCTCAACTTTAGCTCCTCCATGTTAATTCAATTTGGTATATATTTATTAATATCCCTTTTTTTATTAAACTTACTTGATTCCTTCTGCCAGAATTCGAAATTTAGGGTTAATCCAAACACAATTCGCACATTTTTATGATTTATTTTTTTAATTTGTATTTAAAAAAAAAAATTATTAATTTTTCGAAAGCATTTTTGTATTATAAACTATAACATTTTTGATATCATCTTAAAGTAGACGTATTTCTAGGCACACCTGCAAAAAAGTAAAGATTTTATTCAACATTTTCTAAGATATACATCAGTTTACATATTAGCCCGTTTTGAAATTTGTCATCTTATTTTGAGAGATAATAACGCCAAATGGGGTTTACGCACTTTGTTAAAATTATTTGAAAGTATGAACGATGACCTTTTTTGCCGTTCGCCAGTTATTAAAAATGGGAAAGGAAAATAGGCTGCTATAAATTAAGAATTTCACCAAGTAAATTATGCTTGGCGCAAACTGAAAAAAATGCGCAGAGATAAATTTTTAAATTTCTCCGTACATTTCGCACCAAATTTTGCAAAATTTAATATTTAGGCATAATTTGAGTCGTAGAATCGAAATATGAAAAGAAATTCGCATGTAATTTCAGAAAATGTCTGATTTTGTGCTAAAATACCTATGTTAGAATGATGCTTTATATATCCTAAGTCGCGCTGTCGAGACATGGAAAACGCAATTTGAACGGGAGATATAGAAGTGTCTTTTTTTTTCCTTGCAGTGTACCTGAAAAACCAAAACGGACAGCAGAGGCAGCTTTTCGACTACTTACCGGGCATGATTGCTTGGCTGCTCATCTGTGTCTCCCTGATACTACTTGCCGCCTGTTTGAAAAAAACGAACCTATGGACCAACATCACATACATGTTTGCGAGACGGCGATGCCTCTAGATACTGGGAGGCAATAACCTCAGGTTATCTCTACGACTACCACTACTTTACTATGACCGAAATATTGCACAAGGAAACTTTGCCGGCTCTGTGTGACCTAATGCCGAAACGCACATGACATAAAAAATTCCAGACATCTCGATGGAGAAATCGTGTGCATCTCGATGGAGAAATAGGGGGCATCTCGATGGAGAAATCGGGGGCATCTCGATGGAGAAATCGGAGGCAAGGGGAAGATGGAAAAAGGGGTCTAAGATGGTCGAAAGTCAACAAGGATAATCTGGCAAACAATCCAAAGAGAACTGGACAAAGAGCAAAACTAGTAAAATACAGAATAAAGGTCACAATATACATATTACAAGACACAAATTACACAAAACCAGGATACTATACAAATCCAAGTTTCAACAATCATGAAATTCTTTCATTTGCTAAAAACAAGTATTCAAAGTGAAATTTGACAAATATTATATACAGAAGCAACCACGACTGAAGAACCTTTTAAGTTACAAAATTCTGATCACCATTGATGATGATATGAGCAGCTAGAGTGCGATCGTTCTGTCTCAGTGTAGAACTTCGTAGTTAAACACTTGTGAGTAATTTGCAAGGTCACATGAGATGGCGTTGTTTGAAGAAATTTTCATTTGTTCTTCTTAGGTAGTCAGCTATAGTCTCAGATTTTAGGTCTAGGTAATAGAATCGCTGCGAACTAGAAAATAAGCATCTATTATAATACGTACAAATTTATTTTGAACCACTTGAAGTCGATGGATTTGTATTTTTTTTCGGCCGTGTTCCAAGGAAACCGGATACACGCAGTACATATATGTCTGTTCGTACGTAAACTAAAACTGGAGAATTTTCCAATTACAGCACAACTCCAATTATCCGAACTCCGACTATCCAAATCGCTGATTATCCGAATCACTTTCAGAATTTTTCAGAATCAGCTGATGAAGGAAAGGAAAAGGAGAAAACGGGAAAAGAACCTCAAGAAAGAGAAGAGACAGGAGAAGATGAGGTTGACGTGTCATTTGAAGAATTAAGAAACCTTCTTTTGAAAATCCCTGCATGTTCAGAAGTTAGTACTGAGGATACAGCAGAATGGATGGTGTGTGATTCGTCATACTCTGTCTTTCAAATTCTAAATGATGATGAATTTATTGAAAGTGTGAGAGAAGAAAGTCTCGGGAAGGAAGATGACCTTAATGTCGAAGTTGAAGCAGACACGGGACCATTAACTAGTGAAGTGTTTGCCGGCCTTGAAACTGCTTTGAAGCGAATGGAGCTTCAACCCAAGTATGACCACATGCAAGTTCTTATTGTCAAGCTGATGCGCGACGACTTTGCTGTCCGAAAACGGAAGAAGACTGTCAAACAGCTTATTTTGACCAAGATGTGTAGCAAGCAACAATTTTTAGCATTTGTAAGTACTGTACACTATGCTATATAGCACGTACGTAAAAGTGTTGCGTTTTCATTTTAATTTATTAAAAACCTCTTTTTCTTAAAAAGTAGTTTCTTTCTCCCATTTTCAACATACAGTACGTACATTAATTTATCAAAGTGTACGTGGACCTTTCTTCGGAAAAAAAAATCCAATTATCCGAATTTTTGAATATCCGAATAGGGTCCGGTCCCAACTGATTCGGATAATTGAAGTTCTATTGCACTGGAAAAAATCTGCCTATATTGCCAATTGCTTTATTTTTACACTTTTCATGTGATTACTCCAAGTAAGGTTGCGATTAAGGATTATCCCGAGATACGTAGCTTGATTTACTATCGGTACAGGTTCTTGGAATAGCAGTAATTCTTTATAGTTTGTCAGCTGCTTTTTCATTTTGCTGAGAATTATGAGTTGTGATTTGCTTTCATTTATCTTTACTCTCCAAGTTGTGCACCAGTCTTCTACTGTGCCTACAATGACTACTCAACCCAGTAGTCATTGTAAGCAGTCCGCGTGTCCGGTCCTGCTGTCATCCGGGTAGACGGTTATCTCTTATTTCCACTACTTGTATTTATTCTTGTTTTTTTATTTGTTTGTTTGTTTCTACTACTTGTTTTTCGTCTTGTTCACATGCCCTGCCATATTGGAAATAAAAAAAAATCTGAAAGGTTTCAGATTTTAAATTACGTCCAATTGGGCGTTTTTTTAACGTTTTGTGTGTTATTTATTTATTAAATATCATGTTCTTCGCACTTAAACCATAAAATTCAGTTCAACAGCAACATCACAAAATTCTCGCGCGCTGAAGATATTCCCCCCCCCCCGTAGAGTGTTGCCAGTGCTCCCTTTCAAATCATTGAGTGTGTTATTCCAAAATTCGTTGAAGTGTTACAAAATGTAATATGGGTAATAAAACAAATTTCAGATTCAAATTAGGGCTTCGACGTGCCCATATTCTATGAAAGATTACGTTATTAAAATTTTGATGGCTCTAGGTACCGTTGTTTTATCACAGGGTGAGAACCATACATACATTCACGCAGATTCTTCATTATTTAATTTCTTTAAATATAATACAGGGGGATAATATTGGGTGGCAACCTTTTGAAAAATGAAACAACGCTTATCGTGAATCGACGCAAAATGCCAAAACAAAATTAATAGTCCTTCTGGGTAAATTGCCCCTTTGAACTGATAATAATATACATACCAATATAAGTATTTTTCTCTAGATGCGTCAAAATATATTTAGGAAATGAAAGGATGAGAAAAGTTTGTCAGTATTTATTCTCAAGTTTTGTTTCAATTGGAAAGTTTTCGTACTTTATGAGCGATACTTCTTTGCGATTCCACTTTTTTTTTTTTTTTTTTATTATTATTATTATTACTGTTCATATAATATTTGGATAAATATTTAGCATCTAAATTTAAAAATTTAGTTGAAAACATTTTATTCCATATGCTTTCAGATAGTGCATTCGGTTTACATGTAGTTTCAGACTTTGTCCACTTCCTTAGACAACAAGGATGGAATTCACTGTATTTGACAAGCTGCTGTTTTAAACCGCGAATAATAGTCTTTGACTACCTATGTGAAATTATTTTACCATTGTTTCCCTACTTGCAAACTTTCAAATCGATCCATCAACTGGTGTTTACGAAACTGAGTAGCAAATATCCAGACAATACTTGACCTTTATATGTAACTAAGCCTTTCTAGCCCCCTGCTGCGAAACTAACATTCATATTTTTTTATCGTTTACAGAAATGGCGGAGAGGATCCGAATTTCGCTATTTGCCTATTGAATGCAATTGTCAGACTTCGAGGATATCCTGTTAATTCTTCTTTATGCCACAAAGAACGTCCAGTTCATTTTAATTGCGAAACGCAATACAAAGCAATTTTTGTCCCTTATAGCAATTTTTGTCCCTTACAGTTATTTTGCCTCTAATAAGTCAGAAGTAAGCCGGGAGCTGCTTGTTGCAAATACAATATGCAACCCCGAATGTGTTCTTTCTTCTTATATTGTTTGCTAATGGCCTCTTCAGGTAAGAGCTTATTTTCTATTGAAATAAACTAATATCCGAAATCATCGATGCACATAAAATACATATTGTATTTAAAAAACAGCAACTAAAAGCATTATTTTAGACTAACTTAGTCACACTATTTTTAAATTATCTTTTACTACTTTTTTAATTATATATATATGTTACTGTGAAAGACCGAGATTTGAAGAATGTCCACATTCACCGGTGAATGTCAACATTCACATACTCGCCTGGTGCATGTCCAAAATATTTGCCAAATATGCTTATTTCTGACTTACACCGGCAAATGTCGACGTTCACTATGCACTAATGGTGAATGTTGAATTTGTCGGAGATTTGCAGATGTTTAAAGTGCGGTTAAGCTTAATTTTTGTTTAGCATGGCAGCCATATTCGTTTACATTTGAAACTTAGCACAATAGTGGATTTGTTGGCAATCTAAAGAAACTAAGCTTCGCAACAGCAAAGTAACATTGTAGAGACATTAGGTATTTTTTTTTTTGAGCCAGAGAGAGGAAACATTAGCAACGCCTTCGCCGGGAATCGAGCTACGGACCTCTGGAATACCGGCCCAGCGTGCTACCGTTACACCACGAAGGCACGCTGGAAAGCGGGAGAAAATACCTTATTACCTTATATACTCCCCTTTTCTAAAGGGCGACTAAAGTTTTAGGGGCCTAGTCGCCAAATCCCGGGTGTGGAGAATCATCATCCACAACCCTTTTAGTTCGGGCGCCACTGTAAAGACATAATTTTTTTTTTTTTTTTTTTTTTTTTTTTTTTTTTTTTTTTTTAAGCCAGAGAGAGGAAAAATTAGCAACGCCTTCACCGGGAATTGAACCACTGACCTCTGGAATACCGGCCCAGCGTGCTACCGTTACACTACGAAGGCACGCTGGAAAGCGGGAGAAAATACCTTATAACATCTTCTTTTATTATTGCGAATTAAATTATGCTTAATTCATTCTGGAATTATCATTTAAGTTATTAACTTGTTTTTGCGTAGAAACTGTAATTTTAACTGTAAAAATTTGCTTTTTTAATTGTTTTAACTGTACTTTTCTTGGTGTTTTATATTTTTCTGTATCTTTCAATTTTTAATGAAAATATTTTGAATTTTTATGTATTTTTGTCTTGCAGCGAAGTGATAACGGAATTAATTAGTAGCGCATGCGCAACAGGTATGCGGCGCTGAATCGTCTGTGAAAAACTGTTTCTTTTTTATTTGTATAATTTCTTTTATACATCGTTTTAGATTTATTATAGTATTTGAATGGAACTTGTGGTAATTCTTCAGATGACATAATGTTTGTGCACTCTGAGTTATAAAACGAATGAGATGTAATGCTGTTAAGTGAACCTAGCATCGAAGTGTCGCTATGGAAAATAAATATAATGAATTTTAAAGAGTGCATTTATTCTGTGGTTTATGCGCTATCGACGAAGTAGATTTAATTCCAAATTCGTTAATTGTTAATTCAATATCTTTAAATAAAATGCAGGAAAATTACGTATAATTTAATATTCCATATAAAAAAGTCATGTGGTGTGCACATCAGTTTCTTTTTTTCCTGTTTTTACTTTACTTCTTTTAGAAGGAGACTTTACTTCGTAGAAGAAAGTAAAAACAGAAAAAAAGTATTTGCAATTAAGGAAAAAGAATTTTATATAGCAAGTTTTTGTTTAAAATGAATCTGATAATTAATGAACTAAACGAAGAAAAGTAAGTTATCATATAATTTAATGTGAATAAGAGACTGAATAATTCTATTTAGGAAATTCATCTGAAATTTTAAATTGCAAATATAAAAGCCTGAATCGCGAAATCTCTGAATTTAATTGGATTGCGAAATTTATAACTTATTACCTTTTTTAATTCCTTATTATTTTTATTCCGTTGTCAAATTTATAAACCATATTTTTAAATTAATTATAGGAACCACTCTTTTATTAATGGGGATATAACATCTTAGACGAATTCCGTAAATAGAATTGTATGATCTATTATTCGTGTTAAACCATACGATGCATTATTTTTTTTCCTTTTAGCGCATTTATGATCACATTTATTTTAAACTGGCGGAAGTACCCGATGTCAGTTACGTTAGATTGAAAGTAATATATCTAACAACAGACACAACGATACCGTTATTCCTTCTCTAATAAGTACGATCCTTCTCTAATAAGGACGCAAAAAATACGATTCATAGTCATACATTTTTCACTCTGATGTCATATAGAACTCACATAAAAAATTTCCATAGAAAAATGAACTAATTCTCCTTCATTATATCAGCAACAATGGCACGCAGTTTTTAATGAGTTTCGTCTTTCTAATCGAATGGTCGTAAAAGCTCAAGTTCCATCCAATATTTCACCTATATTTGATTTTAGTCGATTAAATGTAGCAAAAAAATTTATCACAATTGATCAGATACCAGTAACGCGAACAAACCAACAAACACACATATAGGCATTCTTCTTTATGTGTATAGATTTTGTAAAACTTATAAATTTTTGAATAACAAACTCTACGATATGAAAGCGAGCAGTAGCAACACTCTTCGAAATAAAGCCTTTTTATCTCCAACGCGCGAGACCGTTGCCACTCCGAAAAATGTGTGCGAAATTATAGTTTATATTAGGTTTTCAGAGTTTTTAATTAATATCTCGGCAGATTTAAGTCATACGAGGTTCGCAATAGTCGAAATGGCTTCTCACGAATATTCGGAATCGGGAATAACGTATTTAATGTTTGGCAATGCTACTTTTATTTCATCGTAAAACTTAGAAATTTTTTATTCACAGTGCGATTTGAAAGCCGGCAGCAGCAACAATTCTCGAAATAAAGCAGATTTTCATATCCAGCGTGCGAGACTTTCGCCACGCGGAAAAATGATGGCGAAAATTAGCGTTTTTCCGAGGTTTGAATTAATATCTCTGATTTTAGCTACTTTTTTTGGAAACAAAAGCGGACATGGATCGTTCCCAGGACCCATAAGAGGTAACTGTAGAATGTTTGGTGATGATAAAAGGTATGGTAGTGACTGAGTGAATCGCGAACAAAAAAACACATACATGCTTCTTTATATATAGAGAGAGAGAGATAGATAGATAACAGGTTATTTTATAAAAACCTTTTTCTTTAAATTGCATTTTATTGTAGTTTATGATTAAGTTACAAAACTGAAAAACTTTTCCTATGACCTTCGATTGGATTAAAGTGTGATTGGCGATATCTTCACTACATCCGGCAAGCATGAACTTTATGAAGGAAGTTGATTATTTATATCCGCGATTTAATTAGATGTGCATAAAAAACTAATTTCCTTGATAGTGGCCAGATATTAAGCGCAAAGATTCGTTCCTAGCAAATTCAGACATTCATGGAAAACAAGATGTGGTTCTTCATCGCAACCGCTTTGGTCGTCATTTCGACAGGTAAGAAATACTTTGCTGAATAAATCAGTCATAGAAATTACGAGAGAGATTTTGATGTGCTGTTGCTAATGCAACGAGAATCGAAGATAATTTCTCTTTTATTTTGCTTTAACTGGCGTGTAAAATACGAAAATAATATCAAACTTTATATGGAATTAGAATAGTTTCTAAAGCAATTATCGTATTTTGTACTTAAATGTCTTTAAATCCTTTTACGAGTTATAACAAGCTTGTATAGCATATTTCTGATGCATTTCTTCTTCCGCTTTTGAGCAGTTGATGAATGGCTTTCAGTGCCTAAGGAAAGATTCCAAATTTGCTATATTAGATTAATCTATTAGCAAAATTACGAATGGTATTATTATCCCAAATGGCGTTAGCACAGAAGGGGTTAATTTCGTTTCGCGATTTTGCATCGAATCACTCTGAATGTTCGTTTCATTTTTCAGACTGCTGCCACCGAATATTATCGCCCTGTATTATATTTGAAGAAAATCAAATAATGAAGAATTGGCATAAATGTATGTATGTTTCTCACATTGCGATAAAACAACGTTACCTAGAGCCATCCAATTTTGAATGACGTAATCCTACTGTGAATATGGGCATCTGGAAGCCCAAATTTGAAATTTGGAATTCGTTCTATTATCGATTTCAAATTTTGTAAACTTTAACAAATTTTTGATCAACAAAATCAAGCATTTCAAAGCGAGAGACTATACGTAAAAGGAACATTTTTATCTCCAGCGCGCGAGAATATGTATCGGAATTCTTAAAGATGTGCTCATTTTAAAATTATTTTGCGATATTGCTCTTGAATTGAATTTTATGGTTTAAATGCGAAGAACATGATATTTAATAAATAAAGCTAACACACAAAATGTTAAAAATGTACATATTGCTTCACAAGAAAATAGTAAATTAAATTTAAATAATTCTCTTGCACCATTGCTGCAAGGAATGAAATTTGAATTTAATAAATATTCTCTATTCGTTTAAAGTAAATATAAAATTAAAATGTAATTAAGAAATTTAAATTGCAAAGAAATAAAAATAAAACTAAAAATAAGTATTATTGCTGCGAACTAATTTACAATATCATTTAAATTCTAAGAGCATATGTAAATTAATTTCACTTATCTAAAAACCATGCAAAAATATATATAATTCCAAAAAATTTAATTTATTATTCCCAAAAATTGCATAAGTGAATAATTGTTGAGCAGGTAGGACGCAGACTTATCCAGGGGAAGTTGCCTCCAAACGCATCTCTTTAATTACTCAATTCGTGTTTCGTTATCCATATAGACAAAGGTAAAATTCAAAACCAAAAATAAAAACAAATGTTGTGAATATTACTAAAAACAAAATTTAAACTGTGGAATTTTCATAAAAGAGCAAGTAAATAACTTGAATTAAAATTAATTAAAAGTCAATTAAGAGTAGAAAACCAAAGTAATTTAGAAAGTCTTGCCTACTGGACACTTCCCCAACACGAATTATGAATGTAAACCTAAAATAAACTATAATTAACTATAAAATATAAAAATAATAATAAAAATAATAAAAACTAGTAAATAGCAAGTTTCAATTTAACTTACCTAGATCTACATATTTGAATTTCTGAGTTCTACAAGCATTTGCTAAACTAGCTGAGTTTGAGTAGTTTGTTACTGCTGTCTAAAAATAGAGGGCTCATTTAAAGTTGAGTGTAAAGCTGCTACCTGTGAGAGCTATTGTAAAAAATCTATGCTGTAAATTTTTAATGTAAAATGTAAAATGCTTGTTTTGTGTGCAAAAATGTTGCTAACTTTGAAGCATAGTTAAAAAGTGTAAAAAGTATAAAATTTGAACTGCTACTGTTTGTGAAACTAAATGTTGCAAACTACTAAAGATGTAAACTTTTTTTTTTTTTTTTTTTTTTTTTTTTTTTTTTGAAAAAATGGTTTTAAACAAATTATTTAGTAAAAATAAAAATTAAAAAAAATTCGGATATTAATTAAATTAATTCAATTTGAATTAGAAAATTACAAATTGAAATGGAGAATTATTGTTAGAAATTTTTTTTACTAGACTGCATTATTTAAAACTGAAGTTACAAGCTCAATCAAAACTTTAACTAAATACTGGCCAAAGGTAAGGTAATTAGAAAAATTAGATAAAAATCTTCACTCAATTCGGGCTATAATTGAGAATTTTGAAAAGAGTTGGCCCTTCTTTAGTAAAAGGAAAGAATCCAGTATTGATAAATATACATTTTTACAAAATAATATTTACAAGTAATATAATTTTTTTCGACATTTTTGAACAAGGGAATACATAACATTCAAACTTCGATGTTAGTTTGTATAAATTTAAGTGATAAAAAATCATCTAACTGTTATATACGAGGGCAAGCTGTGGCTTAAACTTGAAATGAAATAATACATCATCAGGCAGATATGCATCACATAGAAAAATTACAAAAATCTCAAATATTGAATCATAGCTAGGATAAATTTGTAAGCAAAGGTGAATTTGTAAAAAAGAATCAAAATAAGAACAGCATATATCTTAAATCTAAACATACAAGAATATGCTTTTGTTCATGAAACCGATGACATAACTTTATAATTTTGCACCATTAAATGTGTTTAAAGATATTATAGCATTTTTTAAAGACATTTCAAAATATATCTGCATTCTCTGCTAATAACAGATTATGAGCATTTATTAATTAGCTCACTGAATTCGAAGCCTTCTGAGAAGTCATTCTATTTTCCGTTGAAAACTCTTTCATTTGCTAAAAACAAGTATTAAAAGTGAAATTTGACAAATATTATATACAGAAGCAACCACCACTGAAGAACCTTTTAAGTTACAAAATTCTGATCACCATTGATGATGATGTGAGCAGCTAGAGGTCGGATTGTTCTGTCTCAGTGTAGAACTTCGTAGCTAAACACTTGTGAATAATTTGCAAGGTCACATGAGATGGCGTTGGTTGAAGAAATTTTCATTTGTTCTTCTTAGGTAGTCAGCTATAGTCTCAGATTTTAGGTCTAGGTAATAGCTCGCTGCGAACTAGAAAATCAGCATCTGTTATAATACGTACAAATTTATTTTGGACCACTTGAAGTCGATGGATTTGTATTTTTTTCGGCCGTGTTCCAAGGAAACCGGGTACACGCAGTACATATATGTCTGTTCGTACGTAAACTAAAACTGGAGAATTTTCCAATTACAGCACAACTCCAATTATCCGAACTCCGACTATCCAAATCACTGATTATCCGAATCACTTTCAGAATTTTTCAGAATCAGCTGATGAAGGAAAGGAAAAGGAGAAAACGGGAAAAGAACCTCAAGAAAGGGAAGAGACAGGAGAAGATGAGGTTGACGTGTCATTTGAAGAATTAAGAAACCTTCTTTTGAAAATCCCTGCATGTTCAAAAGTTAGTACTGAGGATACAGCAGAATGGATGGTGTGTGATTCGTCATACTCTGTCTTTCAAATTCTAAATGATGATGAATTTATTGAAAGTGTGAGAGAAGAAAGTCTCGGGAAGGAAGATGACCTTAATGTCGAAGTTGAAGCAGACACGAGACCATTAACTAGTGAAGTGTTTGCCGGCCTTGAAACTGCTTTGAAGCGAATGGAGCTTCAACCCAAGCGTGACCACATGCAAGTTCTTATTGTCAAGCTGATGCGCGACGACTTTGCTGTCCGAAAACGGAAGAAGACTGTCAAACAGCTTATTTTGACCGAGATGTGTAGCAAGCAACAACTTTTAGCACTTGTAAGTACTGTACAGTATGCTATATAACACGTAAAAGTGTTGCGTTTTCATTTTAATTTATTAAAAACCTCTTTTTCTTAAGTAGTTTCTTTCTCTCATTTTCAACATACAGTACGTACATTAATTTATTAAAGTGTACGTGGACCTTTCTTGGGAAAAAAATCCAATTATCCGAATTTTTGAATATCCGAATAGGGTCCGGTCCCAACTGATTCGGATAATTGAAGTTCTATTGCACTGGAAAAAATCTGCCTATATTGCCAATTGCTTTATTTTTACACTTTTCATGTGATTACTCCAAGTAAGGTTGCGATTAAGGATTATCCCGAGATACGTAGCTTGATTTACTATCGGTACAGGTTCTTGGAATAGCAGTAATTCTTTATAGTTTGTCAGCTGCTTTCTCATTTTGCTGAGAATTATGAGTCGTGATTTGCTTGCATTTATCTTTACTCTCCAAGTTGTGCACCAGTCTTCTCCTGTGCTTACGATGAGTACTCACACCAATAGTTGTAAGGATCTTAAGTTTTACTAACGTTTATTTTATTTTAAATCTTTACTATCACTTCTTATTTTCTACTTCCGGCCAGAATTAAAAGCGTTAACTTATTTATGCAAAATTTGTCTGGCGAACGCCAAGTACTTAAGTTGTGGCTTTTTGCCAAGCGAGAGAGAGGAAGGAGTTAGTCGAAGCAGGCCGCTTGCCTTAGAAGCTTTACTCGGTTGCTGTTTGCCTTCCAGGCCAGAGGTTTAATCCTCTTGATAATTTTTAAACGTATTGTAGTGTTAACAGTTCTCTGTACTACATACGGCTTCCTGTTAATATAAGGCCAATCTTCCACGTTTATTATTCCAAAGTTAAGTTAGAGTTTAGTTATATTTTTATTCTTACGTTCAGACCACAAGTAGTTGGTCTCTCTATTCCGAAGTACGGAAATTATTGTAAAGAGTAAAAAATAAAGGGTTTGTATACCCTTCCTGTGTATCCTGTCTACTTCCCAGATTTATTGAACATAGCTTTAGTAAGCTCCCTGTTCCGAGTCAGGTCTGTGCATGTTCCCAAAGAAAGTAAGACGGAACATTGAACATGATAGTGGCGCCCAAAGAAGAAGAATAACCATGGCCGAGTTTCAAGAAGAACCTGTGCTGCCTGCAGAAGTGGCTCAGAATCCAGAAATGCCAGCTGCCGCCCTGGAAGGATTTGGTTACATCGTCCAGACCATGCGCGCTTCGATGAAACCAGAAGCAACATTTAATGGAAACTCACCGGTAACCAGTTTTTTGGAAAAATTGGATGACCACTTCATGCTCTACCCCGTGCAAGAAATTCAAAAAGTTACCTTAGCTACCAGCGCTTTGAGGGGCCAAGCCCTTAACTGGTTCAAATGTATAGGCAGAAGTCTCTTGGGTCAAGCAGGAAGTCCCACCTATACTTACGAAAATTTCAAGACTGCCCTAGTAAAAGCCTTCCCTGTCGTAAGGGATCGTTCGTGCGAAATTAGAAACGGAACTTTTCAGCATATATCAGCAAAAAATCGAAAATCTCTCAAGCTTTATTTTAAGAAAAATTCACGTCTTCAAACTCTTATGGAAACCGTCCGGATCCTGAGATAATTCAAGTGATTTTGCCGAGGTTACTTCCCCAAGTGCAAGACTTTATTGAATTAAGGAATCCGACTACACTGGAAAAGTTATTTGAGCTAGCAATCCAGTTTGAAAGTAGAAGAACGGCGGACATTGAAAGAAGACGCCAATATCAACAACGAAACTAATTTGGTGCGCCAAGACCACAGCAAAGTCAAGCACACGGCTACGGAAGCAAAGCGAATCAGTGGGCAAGGAAACCCGAGCATTCAAAAACAGCCGGCGAACGTCGACAGTTCAATAGCAATCCAGGAAAAAGTCTCAAAGCCAGTGGAAAAAGAAGGAAAGCATGGAAATGAAAAATGATTTAAACTAAAACGGATTTCTGCTGACGAGAGGGTTCGGAAATCCGAAGGCCAAGAAAACTCCTCTTCCTTCAAGTTAAATACAGTAATGGTGACAAATTTGACTCTTCCGAAGATTGAAGTGTTGGTGAATAATATCCCAGCCACCGCACTCCTGGATACAGGCGCGCAGTGTTCCTGTGTGGCAGAAGATTTTTTTAGGAAGTATTTTCGTAAATATCGCATATATAATTCGGATAATACGACAGTGTTAGCTGCGCAAGGAGAAAGATGTAAGTGCATAGGTAAATTACCACTATACATCCGTATCAAGGACGAACAAGTAAAGGTTATGTTTTTTATAGTAAAGAATTTGCAAGCACATATTATATTAGGAATAGATTTTCTTTCAGAGGCACAAGCAACGCTGGATTTTAATGAAGCGTCCCTTAAGCTGACGATGAAACCAGTTCGAGAAAAAAAGGCCGAACCGCCGATGTTAAACCTTGACCACCTGCCTAATGAAGAGCAACGAAGAATCCGACAAGTGGTAAGTGAATTTGCTTCGTTATTTAGTGATATTCCAGGATTTACTCAAGTTACTAACCATAGTATTGACACCGGAGATTCAATGCCAGTTCGCCACAAAGCGTACCGGTATGATAAGAATAAAGGAAAAATTATAGAATGGCACATTAGCGATATGCTACGTAAAAAGATCATAACGCCCATCTCAAGTAGTTATGCTAGCCCGGTGGTTTTATGTAAGAAAAATAATGACTATCCATTAACACATCCAAAAAGGTGACGTTTCGCGATTGACTATCGTAAATTAAACTCCATAACTAAATATCCGGTATATCCGTTACCTAATATTGAAGACATTCTAAGGAACATAACGTCTACCAAATATATGACGCCTTTAGACTTAACGAGTGGTTATTTTCAAATAGGGGTTAGACGGAGGACGTGCCTAAGACTGCTTTTATAACCAAGTCTGGCACTTATGCATTTCTGCGTATGCCGTTTGGCCTTTCAGGGGCACCGGCAACATTTCAGCGATGTATGGACATTGTGTTAAGGCCTGTTCTTGGAAAGTCCACATTTATCTATTTAGACGATATCATTATTACTAGTGATAACCTCGACCAACATGTACAGGATTTAAGACAGGTGTTTTCTTTATTAAATGAGGCCGGTCTAAAAGTTAATGTCGAAAAGTGCAAATTTGCAGCCCCTGAATTAAAATATTTAGGTTACAAAATATCTCAGAAAGGAATCGAGACAGACGAATCAAAAATAATTGCTGTACAAAAGTATCCGACTCCAAACACGGCGAAGAAGCTCTCTTCTTTTTTAGGACTTTGTTCATATTATAGGTCCTTTATAAAAGATTTTGCAGCTATTGCTGAACCATTGTTAAAATTAAAAAGGAAAAAGGCAAGATTCTCGTGGACGGCCGAAGCCAATAGTGCGTTCGAAAAATTAAAGTAAGCATTAACGCAAGCCCCTGTGTTGAAATTTCCTGAAAAGGATGAGAATTTAGAAATTTAAGCGGATGCTTCGGATTATGCGGTAGCAGCGGTACTTCCACAAAATCAGCAGCCCGTGACATTTTTTAGCCGAACTTTAAATCAAACATAAAGAAACTATTCCGCGACCGAGAGAGAGGCACTTGCAATTCTGTTAGCAGTACAAAAGTTCCGAGTCTATTTTGGAAAGGCGCCAATAACAGTGTACTCTGATCATGCGGCGGTAACTAGATTGTACTCAGGGAAAAACTTATCCCCAAGGTTAATAAGATGGGCACTGAAGCTACAAGAATATAATCTGGTAATCAAGCATACACCCGGAAAGGAAAATATCTTAGCAGATGCCCTATCCAGAATTAAAATAGATGAAGAAGGTAATACTGTAAAGGTGGCAATGCTCACAGCATGTACAATAAATTCCCGAGAAACTGTAATAACCGAACTGGGTAAGGATCCTGAGTTTGGAAGCATTTATGAGTATTTAAAGGGTCCTGAAAATTTTAGCCACCAAGATATTGTGGCGATAAGAAATAGGGCGGCCCATTACGAACTAATAGATGGTCTATTATTTTATACAAAAACTACGAATTCCAACAACGAATTTCGACCTGTTATCCCAGCTAGTCTTAGATTAAATATCCTGCAGGAGCTCCATGACAGCCCTTTAGCTTCTCATGCTGGTATTCGAAAAACTATCCAACGCGTACGCGAGGCAGTCTATTTTCCTGAACTGCAAAAGTTAACACGGGCGTATGTCCAGTCCTGCCCAACATGTCAAGCAGTTAATTATATTAATTTCCGCCCGGCCGGGTTTCTAAATAGTATTAAATCCGAATTTCCAAATGAAATAATTGGCATTGATTTATTGGGCCCTTTCCCAAAAAGTCAGTTAAATAAAAGTCGCTATCTCCTTGTTATGGTTGATCATTACAGTAAGTGGACCGAAATTGTTCCCTTAAAACGAGCCTCCGCGAAATTAGTTACGGATTCTATTTTAAATAAATATATTTTAAAATACGGGGCGCCCCTAAAAGTTATATCGGATAATGGTCCTCAATTTGTAAGTAACGTATTTGAAGACATGTGCCAAAAACTGGGCATACGTCATTTAAAAATGGTACCGTATCGGCCGCAATCAAACATAGCGGAACGGGTCAATAGAAATATAGTGAAAATTATCCGTAGTTATGTTAAAAATTTTCATAGAAGCTGGGATAACTATGTCAATCAATTTGCTTTCGCCCTTAGGACTGCAAAAAATGATACAACGGGCAGAACTCCTGCTGAGTTATTTTTAGGCAGAAAGATTATAACGCCGTTAGATAAATTATTTTATGTGCAACAAAGAGCCCCAGAATTTAAAATGGGTGATATAGAAAAATTAATTAAAGAAGCAAAAAAGAATACTGAAGTAGCACA
Organism: Stegodyphus dumicola; assembly: GCF_044657685.1. Classification (NCBI taxonomy): domain Eukaryota; kingdom Metazoa; phylum Arthropoda; class Arachnida; order Araneae; family Eresidae; genus Stegodyphus; species Stegodyphus dumicola. The sequence continues at coordinate 275,779,330 of NC_140770.1, read as the reverse complement.
GAGAAAACAGAAGTTTTATTATGATATGAAACGACGGGGAGTAACTTATAAAGTAGGGGATGAAGTGTTAAAAATTAAGCATTCACTTTCTTCAGCACCAGAAGATAAAACTGCCAAATTTTTTCCACGATTTGAAGGACCATATGTCATAGAAAAAATAACTCACGCTGTAGTGGTGTTAAAAGCCAGGAATGGCGAAACATGCTCCGCAAACATTGATCAAATAAAACCCTACTATGATCGTAATAAAATGCAAATTTTCAAAGATCTTTTGCAGGATCCAGCACGGCAGACACGGCAGGCACAAGCTCCAGAGGTGGAACAACGTCAAGCACAAGGACAAGCCATTAGGAGGCAGGAGCAATTGAAAAGAAAGTTTCCCCGTTGGAAAATTGAAGGTAACAAGAAAAAGAAGCCGTTCCACCGTCCAGAAAAGAGAGCTCACGAACACCCCCAGAATGAAGAAGGGAGAAGTACGACGAATGTAAAGAAAACCAGGAGAAATAACGGCAACTATAACCCGGGTTCCAAACGGAAGATCAACTCATCGGACAGAACTCTCCGCAGCAACTGTCACCGAACTGCGGAAGGGCCACCAGCGGCGGAGGAAAAGTTACAAGGAAAATTTGAACGGCCAGCAACGAGGTCCAAGCAGGAACGAGAAAGATGTGTCCCGGTTCCGCCAAGACCAGCTGCCATCAAACGGCCAAGACCACAGGCAGAGGCGAAAAAGAAGGTATTCAAGGGTGAACCAACTGGAGAAAAAAGAAAGCTTCTAGAGGAAGGCACTGAAGGGCGAGCCCGCACAAGAAGGAGGATAAATCAAACCAGAATCTGCGCTACCTTCCAGGACTGGGCTCAGAAAAGAATGTCCGAATATCACAGAGATAAGTAAAATTTTATGTTACTTTGCAAACTTAAGTTAATCTTTCATTCTTACTGCAAGTGGCAGATTTCAAGAAGTTTTACCTCATGTCAGGTCTACCTTTATCGCCAAAAAGGCGAGAAATGAGTTGTTACCGATTTTGGTATTATGTTTTTCAATTACTCGCGCGTAAAACTAAAGTTGATGTATAATAGGAATGTGTAAATACTTAAATATTGTAAAAGTTATTGTATAAATTTTATTTAAAACATTCTGGCAAGAAAGAAGTTTTAGTCTGAAAGACTTTTTGAAATGTAGTATTTCAATGTAGAAGAATTGGCACTTGCTTTGAAAAGAATAGAAGTTAACAATGTACTACTAATGTATGTTTTAAAATGCGTAAAATTAACGGCATGTTAATATGTTCTTATATACAATGTGAACTGTAATTTTAAATGTTAAGAAATACTATGATATGGTAAAAGTGAAAGTAATGCAAAAAAAAAAAATTTTAAACTTATTCGTGTGACTGAAAAAAGACCAAATTATGGTGAATATGTGTTAAAGGTTGAATGAATGTAGTTAGGCTCTCTGACGCTACACTTCAGAGTTAGCCACTTTCAGAATAGTACCTCAGGGTTAGAGTTGAAGATAGGGTGTGTTACGAGGTCTGGTTATGTTGAATCTTAACACGTTAGTGTTTTGATTGTAGGAGGCAGTGTTGAACACGTATACATAAACACATTCGTGTTTGGTGTTCTTTTACAACACATGTCAGAGAGCACGGGGAGAGATAATTAAAATAGTTATGAATGAAATAAGAATGTTAAGAGAACTATAAATATGCATGTTACTTGCCATTTCATTGTGTAACATTTCATTAAAGTAGTTTTTCTTCCAGATCTCTGGAAGGAACCCAATTTGAATAAAAGCTCCTGTTTAGATGCAGTACAGATGAAAAATTGGGTGTCCATGGAGCTGCTATTGTAAAAACAATTTTTTTTTAAATTTCTAGTTTCTAGTGAGAAATGTTTGTAGAAGATTGGCCTCGCGTTAGATTCTAGATCTAAAAGTTTTCAACAAGGTCGTTTTAGACCTCAGTTTCAAACTAATTAACTCTGGCGGGAAGTATGTAAGGATCTTAAGTTTTACTACGTTTATTTTATTTTAAATCTTTACTATCACTTCTTATTTTCTACTTCCGGCCAGAATTAAAAGCGTTAACTTATTTATGCAAAATTTGTCTGGCGAACGCCAAGTACTTAAGTTGTGGCTTTTTGCCAAGCGAGAGAGAGGAATGAGTTAGTCGAAGAGGCCGCTTGCCTTAGAAGCTTTACTCGGTTGCTGTTTGCCTTCCAGGCCAGAGGTTTAATCCTCTTGATAATTTTTAAACGTATTGTAGTGTTAACAGTTCTCTGTACTACATACGGCTTCCTGTTAATATAAGGCCAATCTTCCACGTTTATTATTCCAAAGTTAAGTTAGAGTTATATTTTTATTCTTACGTTCAGACCACAAGTAGTTGGTCTCTGTATTCCGAAGTACGGAAATTATTTTAAAGAGTGCAAAATAAAGGGTTTTGTATACCTTCCGGTGTATCCTGTCTACTTCCCACATTTATTGAACATAGCTTTAGTAAGCTCCCTGTTCCGACTCAGGTCTGTGCATGTTCCCAAAGAAAGTAAGACGGAACATTGAACCTGATATAGTCATTGTAAGCAGTTCGCGTGTCCGCGTGTAAGCAGTCCTGCTGTCATCTGGGTAGACGGTTATCTCTTATTTCCACTACTTGTATTTATTCTTGTTTTTTATTTGTTTGTTTGTTTCTACTACTTGTTTTCCGTCTTGTTCACATGCCCTGCCATATTGGAAATAAAAAAAAATCTGAAAGTTTTCAGATTTTAAATTACGTCCAAATGGGCGTTTTTTTAACGTTTTGTGTGTTATTTATTTATTAAATATCATGTTCTTCGCACTTAAACCATAAAATTCAGTTCAACAGCAACATCACAAAATTTTAATATCATAAGATCTTTTCCGATACAGAATCTCGCGCGCTGAAGATCTTCCCCCCCCCCGTAGAGTGTTGCCAGTGCTTCCTTTCAAATCATTGAGTGTGTTATTCCAAAATTCGTTGAAGTGTTACAAAATGTCAAATGGATAATAAAACAAATTTCAGATTCAAATTAGAGCTTCCACATGCCCATATTCTATGAAAGATTACGTTATTCCAATTTTGATGGCTCTAGGTACCGTTGTTTTATCACAGGGTGAGAACCATACATACATTCATGCAGATTCTTCATTATTTAATTTCTTTAAATATCGTATAGGGGGAGAATATTGGGTGCCAACCGTTTGAAAGGTGAAACAACGCTTATCGTGAATCGACGCAAAATACCAAAACAAAATTAATTGTCCTTCTGTCTAAATTGCCCCTTTGAACTCATAATAATATACATACCAATATAAGTACTTTTCTTTAGATGCGTCAAAATATATTTAGGAAATGAAAGGATGAGCAAAGTTTGTCAGTATTTATTCTCAAGTTTTGTTTCAATTGGAAAGTTTTCGTACTTTCTGAGCGATTCCTTACTTTGCGATTCCCCCCCTTTTTTTTTTTTTTTTTTTTTTTTTTTTTGTGATTATTACTGTTCATATAATATTTGGATAAATATTTAGCATCTAAATTTAAAATTTAGTTGAAAACATTTTATTCCAGATGCTTTCAGATAGTGCATTCGTTTTACATGTAGTTTCAGACTCTGTCCACTTCCTTAGACAACAAGGATGGAATTCACTGTATTTGACAAGCTGCTGTTTTAAACGGCGAATAATAGTCTTTGACTACCTATGTGAAATTATTTTACCATTGTTTCCCTACTTGCAAACTTTCAAATCGATCCATCAACTGGTGTTTACGAAACTGAGTAGCAAATATCCAGACAATACTTGACCTTTATATGTTACTAAGCATTTCTAGCCCCCTGCTGCGAAACTAACATTCATATTTTTTATTGTTTACAGAAATGGCGGAGAGGATCCGAATTTCGCTATTTGCCTATTGAATGCAATTGTCAGACTTCGAGGATATCCTGTTAATTCTTCTTTATGCCACAAAGAACGCCCAGTGCATTTTAATTGCAAAACGCAATACAAAGCAATTTTTGTCCCTTATACAGTTATTTTGCCTGTAATAAGTCAGAAGTAAGCCGGGAGCTGCTTGTTGCAAATACAATATGCAACCCCGAATGTGTTCTTTCTTCTTATATTGTTTGCTAATGGCCTCTTCAGGTAAGAGCTTATTTTCTATTGAAATAAGCTAATATCCGAAATCATCGATGCACATAAAATACATATTGTATTTAAAAAACAGCAGCTAAAAGCATTATTTTAGACTAACTTAGTCACACTATTTTTAAATTATCTTTTACTACTTTTTTAATTATATATATATGTTACTGTGAAAGACCGAGATTTGAAGAATGTCGACATTCACCGGTGAATGTCAACATTCACATACTCGCCTGGTGCATGTCCAAAATATTTGCCAAATATCCTTATTTCTGACTTACACCGGCAAATGTCGACGTTTACTATGCACTAATGGTGAATGTTGAATTTGTCAGAGATTTGCAGAGGTTTAAAGTGCGGTTAAGCTTAATTTTTGTTTAGCATGGCAGCCATATTCGTTTACATTTGAAACTTAGCACAATAGTGGATTTGTTGGCAATCTAAAGAAACTAAGCTTCGCAACAGCAAAGTAACATTGTAGAGACATTAGGTATTTTTTTTTTTTTTTTTTTTTTTTTTTTTTTTTTTTTTTTTTTGAGCCAGAGAGAGGAAACATTAGCAACGCCTTCGCCGGGAATCGAGCTACGGACCTCTGGAATACCGGCCCAGCATGCTACCGTTACACCACGAAGGCACGCTGGAAAGCGGGAGAAAATACCTTATACACTCCCCTTTTCTAAAGGGCGACTAAAGTTTTAGGGGACCTAGTCGCCAAATCCCGAGTGTGGAGAATCATCATCCACAACCCTTTTAGTTCGGGCGCCACTGTAAAGACATAATTTTTTTTTTTTTTTTTTTTTTTTTTTTTTTTAAGCCAGATAGAGGAAAAATTAGCAACGCCTTCACCGGGAATTGAACCACTGACCTCTGGAATACCGGCCCAGCGTGCTACCGTTACACTACGAAGGCACGCTGGAAAGCGGGAGAAAATACCTTATAACATCTTCTTTTATTATTGCGAATTAAATTATGCTTAATTCATTCTGGAATTATCATTTAAGTTATTAACTTGTTTTTGCGTAGAAACTGTAATTTTAACTGTAAAAATTTGCTTTTTTAATTGTTTTAACTGTACTTTTCTTGGTGTTTTATATTTTTCTGTATCTTTCAATTTTTAATGAAAATATTTTGAATTTTTATGTATTTTTGTCTTGCAGCGAAGTGATAACGGAATTAATTAGTAGCGCATGCGCAACAGGTATGCGGCGCTGAATCGTCTGTGAAAAACTGTTTCTTTTTTATTTGTATAATTTCTTTTATACATCGTTTTAGATTTATTATAGTATTTGAATGGAACTTGTGGTAATTCTTCAGATGACATAATGTTTGTGCACTCTGAGTTATAAAACGAATGAGATGTAATGCTGTTAAGTGAACCTAGCATCGAAGTGTCGCTATGGAAAATAAATATAATGAATTTTAAAGAGTGCATTTATTCTGTGGTTTATGCGCTATCGACGAAGTAGATTTAATTCCAAATTCGTTAATTGTTAATTCAATATCTTTAAATAAAATGCAGGAAAATTGCGTATAATTTAATATTCCATATAAAAAAGTCATGTGGTGTGCACATCAGTTTCTTTTTTTCCTGTTTTTACTTTACTTCTTTTAGAAGGAGACTTTACTTCGTAGAAGAAAGTAAAAACAGAAAAAAAGTATTTGCAATTAAAGAAAAAGAATTTTATATAGCAAGTTTTTGTTTAAAATGAATCTGATAATTAATGAACTAAACGAAGAAAAGTAAGTTATCATATAATTTAATGTGAATAAGAGACTGAATAATTCTATTTAGGAAATTCATCTGAAATTTTAAATTGCAAATATAAAAGCCTGAATCGCGAAATCTCTGAATTTAATTGGATTGCGAAATTTATAAGTTATTACCTTTTTTAATTCCTTATTATTTTTATTCCGTTGTCAAATTTATAAACCATATTTTTAAATTAATTATAGGAACCACTCTTTTATTAATGGGGATATAACATCTTAGACGAATTCCGTAAATAGAATTGTATGATCTATTATTCGCGTTAAACCATACGATGCATTATTTTTTTTCCTTTTAGCGCATTTATGATCACCTTTATTTTAAACTGGCGGAAGTACCCGATGTCAGTTACGTTAGATTGAAAGTAATATATCTAACAACAGACACAAGGATACCGCTGTAATCCTTCTCTAATAACGATGCAAAAAATACGATTCTTAGTCATACATTTTTCACTCTAACGTAATATAGAACCCACATAAAAATTTTCCGTAGAAAAATAAACTAATTCTCCTTCATTATATCAGCAACAATGGCACGCAGTTTTTAGCGAGTTTCGTCTTTCTATTCGAATTGTCGTAAAAGCTCAAGCTCCATCGAATATTTCACCTATACTTGGTTTTAGTCGATTAAATGTAGCAAAAAAAAATTTATCACTATTGATCAGATACCAGTAACGCGAACAAACCAACAAACACTTAAATAGACATTCTTCTTTATGTGTATAGATTTTGTAAAACTTACACATTTTTGAATAACAAACTCTACGATATGAAAGCAACACTTCGAAATAAAGCATTTTTAACTCCAACGCACGAAACCGTTGCCACTCCGAAAAATGTGTGCGAAACTATAGTTTAGATTAGGTTTTCAGAGTTTTTAATTAATATCTCGGCAGATTTAAGTCATACGAGGTTGGCAATAGTCGAAATGGCTTCCCACGAATATTCGGAATCGGGAATAACGTATTTAATGTTTGGCAATGCTACTTTTATTTCATCGTAAAACTTAGAAATTTTTTATTCACAGTGCGATTTGAAAGCCGGCAGCAGCAACAATTCTCGAAATAAAGCAGATTTTCATATCCAGCGTGCGAGACTTTCGCCACGCGGAAAAATGATGGCGAAAATTAGCGTTTTCCCGAGGTTTGAATTAATATCTCTGATTTTAGCTACTTTTTTTGGAAACAAAAGCGGACATGGATCGTTCCCAGGACCCATAAGAGGTAACTGTAGAATGTTTGGTGATGATAAAAGGTATGGTAGTGACTGAGTGAATCGCGAACAAAAAAACACATACATGCTTCTTTATATATATATAGAGAGAGAGAGATAGATAACAGGTTATTTTATAAAAACCTTTTTCTTTAAATTGCATTTTATTGTAGTTTATGATTAAGTTACAAAACTGAAAAACTTTTCCTATGACCTTCGATTGGATTAAAGTGTGATTGGCGATATCTTCACTACATCCGGCAAGCATGAACTTTATGAAGGAAGTTGATTATTTATATCCGCGATTTAATTAGATGTGCATAAAAAACTAATTTCCTTGATAGTGGCCAGATATTAAGCGCAAAGATTCGTTCCTAGCAAATTCAGACATTCATGGAAAACAAGATGTGGTTCTTCATCGCAACCGCTTTGGTCGTCATTTCGACAGGTAAGAAATACTTTGCTGAATAAATCAGTCATAGAAATTACGAGAGAGATTTTGATGTGCTGTTGCTAATGCAACGAGAATCGAAGATAATTTCTCTTTTATTTTGCTTTAACTGGCGTGTAAAATACGAAAATAATATCAAACTTTATATGGAATTAGAATAGTTTCTAAAGCAATTATCGTATTTTGTACTTAAATGTCTTTAAATCCTTTTACGAGTTATAACAAGCTTGTATAGCATATTTCTGATGCATTTCTTCTTCCGCTTTTGAGCAGTTGATGAATGGCTTTCAGTGCCTAAGGAAAGATTCCAAATTTGCTATATTAGATTAATCTATTAGCAAAATTACGAATGGTATTATTATCCCAAATGGCGTTAGCACAGAAGGGGTTAATTTCGTTTCGCGATTTTGCATCGAATCACTCTGAATGTTCGTTTCATTTTTCAGACTGCTGCCACCGAATATTATCGCCCTGTATTATATTTGAAGAAAATCAAATAATGAAGAATTGGCATAAATGTATGTATGTTTCTCACATTGCGATAAAACAACGTTACCTAGAGCCATCCAATTTTGAATGACGTAATCCTACTGTGAATATGGGCATCTGGAAGCCCAAATTTGAAATTTGGAATTCGTTCTATTATCGATTTCAAATTTTGTAAACTTTAACAAATTTTTGATCAACAAAATCAAGCATTTCAAAGCGAGAGACTATACGTAAAAGGAACATTTTTATCTCCAGCGCGCGAGAATATGTATCGGAATTCTTAAAGATGTGCTCATTTTAAAATTATTTTGCGATATTGCTCTTGAATTGAATTTTATGGTTTAAATGCGAAGAACATGATATTTAATAAATAAAGCTAACACACAAAATGTTAAAAATGTACATATTGCTTCACAAGAAAATAGTAAATTAAATTTAAATAATTCTCTTGCACCATTGCTGCAAGGAATGAAATTTGAATTTAATAAATATTCTCTATTCGTTTAAAGTAAATATAAAATTAAAATGTAATTAAGAAATTTAAATTGCAAAGAAATAAAAATAAAACTAAAAATAAGTATTATTGCTGCGAACTAATTTACAATATCATTTAAATTCTAAGAGCATATGTAAATTAATTTCACTTATCTAAAAACCATGCAAAAATATATATAATTCCAAAAAATTTAATTTATTATTCCCAAAAATTGCATAAGTGAATAATTGTTGAGCAGGTAGGACGCAGACTTATCCAGGGGAAGTTGCCTCCAAACGCATCTCTTTAATTACTCAATTCGTGTTTCGTTATCCATATAGACAAAGGTAAAATTCAAAACCAAAAATAAAAACAAATGTTGTGAATATTACTAAAAACAAAATTTAAACTGTGGAATTTTCATAAAAGAGCAAGTAAATAACTTGAATTAAAATTAATTAAAAGTCAATTAAGAGTAGAAAACCAAAGTAATTTAGAAAGTCTTGCCTACTGGACACTTCCCCAACACGAATTATGAATGTAAACCTAAAATAAACTATAATTAACTATAAAATATAAAAATAATAATAAAAATAATAAAAACTAGTAAATAGCAAGTTTCAATTTAACTTACCTAGATCTACATATTTGAATTTCTGAGTTCTACAAGCATTTGCTAAACTAGCTGAGTTTGAGTAGTTTGTTACTGCTGTCTAAAAATAGAGGGCTCATTTAAAGTTGAGTGTAAAGCTGCTACCTGTGAGAGCTATTGTAAAAAATCTATGCTGTAAATTTTTAATGTAAAATGTAAAATGCTTGTTTTGTGTGCAAAAATGTTGCTAACTTTGAAGCATAGTTAAAAAGTGTAAAAAGTATAAAATTTGAACTGCTACTGTTTGTGAAACTAAATGTTGCAAACTACTAAAGATGTAAACTTTTTTTTTTTTTTTTTTTTTTTTTTTTTTTTTTGAAAAAATGGTTTTAAACAAATTATTTAGTAAAAATAAAAATTAAAAAAAATTCGGATATTAATTAAATTAATTCAATTTGAATTAGAAAATTACAAATTGAAATGGAGAATTATTGTTAGAAATTTTTTTTACTAGACTGCATTATTTAAAACTGAAGTTACAAGCTCAATCAAAACTTTAACTAAATACTGGCCAAAGGTAAGGTAATTAGAAAAATTAGATAAAAATCTTCACTCAATTCGGGCTATAATTGAGAATTTTGAAAAGAGTTGGCCCTTCTTTAGTAAAAGGAAAGAATCCAGTATTGATAAATATACATTTTTACAAAATAATATTTACAAGTAATCCATTAACTCTTCAAAATCCTCCATTACCCTCCAGTTAAGGTTTAAGGTAATATTATACCATAAACAGTTAAAAAATTAAAAAGAAAAGTTGATGTCTGCCTTTTTTATTAAAAAATATAACTATATCTATCTATATATATATAATATATATATGTCGCCCCTTAGCCGACTTGGCCTATATTTTTGCAATCATTGCTCGTAGTCATATGCTTCCAGTTACAAAAAATTTACAGAAACGACGAAAGTATTGATGTTTTGGCAGGATCATATCACGCTGTTTAAAAATTGATTTTCCACAAACATTAAAATCTAACTTTTAATGCAGTCTCCGGGTGATATATAGTGAAGTTTTATACTTGTTATGATAAAATAAAATTATAAGGAATTCGATTCCCTTACGACAAAAATTGGCCGAGATCCTTGTTTTCAAAATTTATCAATTTTTGATGTCATTTTCAACTTGCCTCGGAATTTTGTTTAATTACAATAAGTTATAATAATTCGAGGAAATAATTTTAAATGAAGTGCAATAAATGTGTATAATTTAATAGGCCGTACATATTTTAATATTCCGTACAAGGAGTTAATGTGGTATTTCTATTAGATTTTTATATCTTTGGTATTGCGTTGAATATTATGTACTATATATTAGTAACCTTTGTGTGTTAAACTTAATAAATAACAACAGTTTCAATAATAAATTATCTTCAGATCAATAAAAAATTGCATTAAATTCGCATTACGAACTTACATGCAAAATAAAAATACTCTTTTCTAAGCAATTATTTGGAACCTGGGAACGGATTAATACAATTTGCGCAAAATCCTCCGGATAAAATTGTTGCGGTTTACGTATGTTTCAGATAGAGAGCTATCTTCAGGAATGAATTAAGTTCGTGAACCAAGGATTCAGTGTATTACTTAAGCACCTTCTGAGTCATACGCGCGAAAATACCACAGACGTTCCAGAGTTCCCGGAAGCTCTGGGAAAATGCCTTTATTTATTAATTTATTATTAATTTACATTTTTGAAGGTCGGTTGGGGGCAGTTGGCCGTCGCGTCGTTTCTTGGCAGCTTAAATTGTCAATAGTGTTGATCTTTATAACCATCTCGATAAGGAAGAATAGGAGGATCACAGAGCAAAAACTTTGGCAAGAAAAGCGGCTGTAGCATAACAGGGAACTGTTTCGGATCAAGGAAAAGTAAATATCTTTGCTCAAAAGATCCTTGCTTACAATACCAAACTTCCCCGAATGCTCGGAAGATTCTTTAACTCCTCTTCAACTAAAACACGAACTGTCCAAGATGGTGTCACTTCATTTATTTCTTCTATATAAAAGAGAGCGCGTCTATACGCAGAGATAAGAGGTCATATGAATTTTGCTCCCACATTTTGCTTCACTGTGAACGGAATATTCAGCCTTACAAGAGATTTTTTTGTATCTGCAGTTACAGCAAAGCACTAGGACCTCAGTAGTGTAAGTTTCATCATTATTCACTGATTATTTAATTAATTTTCTAAGTATTACTGTCCCGGCTTGTGTTCCTGACCGTTGTTACTTTAACACAGTAACGCGGTTACCCGACCCTCCTTCCTTCTGCTGATAAGAAAAAAGAACTTTTAGCATTCTCCCCTCCTCTCAATCTCGGACACAGGCAGCGCAGGGGTGCGCTTGTAATCGAATACTACTCTAAATTCACCCCTTCCAAATTCGCTTTTATTTATTTTTTCTTCAAAACAAGAAGGAAAAGATTGTCAGCCGCCATCTTTGGCCACATAAGAGTAGTAATCATCTTACGACTGTCAGTGTATTTGATTTTTTTTTCTATTAGTACTACACATCATTCGTGCCAAGTGCGTGTTTGCATTCAGCTCAAGCAGTATTTTCCTCTATTAGTGCTACAGTGCAATTCCTCATCAAGTTCATATCTGTAAAAGTGTGTGTATTGCTTATTTTGAAAGAGATTTTAACGCTTACGAAGTATTTACCTCTTACATACCCCAGTCCGAACTAGTGTTATAGCACATACTCAATATATGTAAAGAAGATTTTTGAAATTTCACCATACATCTCCTTATTCATTATTAATACCGGAAGTTTGTGCATCGTGTTCTCGCAGTACGGTACATACTTTATCGGCAGTGTATGCGATTTGATTGTACATCTCCTCATTCAAGTTTAATGCTACGAAGAGCTCCAGTATTAATCATATTATTCAGTGCTTTGATATAGTGCGTGTGAATATTATTCAGTACTTACTTAGGGCAGTGAAAAGTGCGTGTATTGTGCTCAAGTATTCGTCTTTTTTTTTTTTTTTTTTTTTTTTTTTTTTTTTTTTTTTCAGTGTACAGAGCGCGTAATTTTTATTCAGTGCTTACCGTGAGTGTGTGCATACGTTATTGCTCTTTCTTTTTCTTTTTTTTTTTTAATTTTTTCTTTCATATTGCTACAGCGCAAACTCAATATTTATGCAAGATAATTTATTTGTGAGATATCTTCATTCATCTCCTAATCAAATTTTCAGTGCTGTGTAAGTATAGTGTTTTTGCAGTTATCTCATCTTATAGTGCTATAGTGCATACTTTACTGTCAGTTTATGTGATTTGATTGCGCATCTTCTCCTTCGAGTTTAGTCCTAGAAAGTGTGTGCATCGTGTTCTAATAGTCATTTTGTTATTATTCAGTGCTGCGTAATAGTGTGCGTGATTATCAGTCTGTGCTTACTTAGAACTGTTTAGTATATAAGGTTAAAGTGTGTGCGTCACATTTTATATAAAACAAATATATATATATATATAATAATAATAATAATAATTTATTTCCTAAACAGTATTGATTAATTGATTATATTATCTCCTAAGTTTAATTAAAGTAGAATTATTTTAAAAGTGTGCATCCATACTGGTAAGTTATATTTTGAAAGATGTTTTGAAGTAATTTGAAAGCAAAATGTTAATAATGTTTTAACGGGGACTGGAGTTAAATCATCACGAAGAATAATATTACAATTGTAAAAATTAAAACATGTAATTATTGTCATTGATCGGAAATTAGTTGACTTTTCAAGGGGAACAAACCAACACCCGTTCAATGATCAATAATTGATAAAAATACGTAAATATGAAAGTGTTTCGTCTTTACTCGAGTTATAAGTTAAAGCCAAACCGGCAATTCTAGTCAGGCCAAATATTTCCGCGAATAGTTGTAACTCAAAGAACTTATTCTCATGAAGCATTTTAGTCAATTCAATTTGGAGTAAAAATCAATTACTGTAGAGAAATCCTGTAAAACTCGAGTAACCGTCCCCGACACTATCATCTTTATGTATTTGAGTACTATATTATTTGTAGAAATTAAACATTGGAAATTGTCATTATGAAATCGAAATCAAAGTAAAGTTGAAATAAACATAGAAGATTATAAAAAAGATAAATAATGCAAACTTTGTAAAAACAAATCAAAGAGAACATAAAAATAATATAAAAATAAAATAGAAAATAATATAAATAAGATCAGTGAATGTACATGAAGATATAAAGGCCAGAAAGGTATTAAGTAACTTACATTCTTTCTAGTGGGGGAGTTGGCAATGTGTTCTCTTCGTGTCTGACTCAGAAGTGTAGGGTGTCCGAAAATTCTTAGCGGCAGTAGGGGCTTTGAATTATATCAGTCGGTAAGACTTGGGTCAAGAAATTTATGGTAGTGGGTGGGACTTGGAATTCTTGAGGGATGTATTTTGTGGAGTTCTTATATATATATATATTCCTCTTATAGTGCTACAGCCCATACTCAATATACAAGAAAGTCTATTAGCTTATGAGGTTTCATTATACATCACCTCATCCACTTTAGTGCCGTGAAAGTGCACACATTGTGTTCTCGCAACTATCTAATCTATTATTGCTACGGTACATGCTTAGAACTCTAGCCCAAGTGCATGCGATCTGATCGTGCATCTCCTCATTTAAGTTTAGCGTCGTGAAGTGTGTTCATTGTGTTCCGCTACCTTTCCTTACAGTGCTATCGCGTAAACTGAGTATTCTTGGAATATTGCAGGTGCATGTGTATCCATCATTCATCTCATCATTCGTTTTTTATGCTCTGAAAGCATCTTCATTGTGTTCTCTTAGTTACTATGCCTTTGGATACTCCCTCATCACCAGCCGGCACGGAGCATAATATTCAACATTCTCCCCCTTCTGTTAAAGGTGCTGCTAGCACATCGACACCTAACTCCAGGTTGGAAGCAATTAACCACATCTGTAATCAACTCCAGTTATTCATCTTACAAGCAAAGGAATCTCGCAGGCTAAACGCTTCTGAAAGAAAGCAATTTACATCTTTTGTGAACACCGTTCGCATAACGTTAACGGAACAAGAGGTTTATCTCGCCCAGCTACAGGGACAAGTCTTGGCTCTGCAACAACAGCAACTCGCACACAGTTTACAGCCATCTCACGAGAATCCTCAACATTCCGAGTCTTATCAAGCAGTGGAATCCTCAGCCCCAGAAGAACAGTCCACAGAAGAATATTCCTTCACTGAGGTGACACGAAAGAAGCGGAAAACTTCTCCACCTTCAAGATCTTCTCTAGTTCTATCGGAGCACGTTCTATTATTATGGTCAAAGAACTCCACACGGACACCCGAAGGGATTAAAGCTCAACTTTCGGCAGATTTGAAACCCTCCCAGCTAGGGATCACTTTAGTGCAGATTCGGCCGACAAGGCCCAGAGAGCTTCTCATCCGGTGTCGAGAAAAAGCTCACCTGCTACGCCTGAAACAGGCAATCGAGGACAGGCCAGCACTACTAGAGACACTTGAATTTCGGGAGCCCAAGCCAAGAAGGGAAAGTGTAATTATTTTTGGAGTACCTGAGAATCTAGGAAAAGAAGATCTAACAGCAGCACTTGTAGACCAACTGCCCAATTTCAATCCCAGTGCTTTTCAAATACGAGCAAGCCATTCCGGGCAAAGCGGAAGGAAAAACTGGGTGATAGACATAGACCCTAAGTCAGCAGAACACCTAGTTAAGCTAGGCCGTCTTTTAGTGGGTTTTGAGTCTTGTCCTCTCCGTCCGTACATTAGGATCATTCGCTGTTACAGCTGCCAGGAGTTCGGTCACTATAGCAGGAACTGTAAAAACGCTCCAGTTTGCGCGAAGTGTGGTAACAGCCACCCGACGCAGGAGTGTAGCTCGGAAAAAGTGAGTTGCACTAATTGCTGCAGTAGTAATTCTGAAAAGGGGACTTCTTTCAGCACAGATCACCCAGCTAATTCAAGTTCCTGCCCAGTGTATGGAGCCCATTTCGAGAGTCTGAGAAGGACCACTGCAAAGAACTAAACCAAGATGACACTGAACAAACATATAGCAGGTCTTCGATTTTTACAGTGTAACTTGCAAAGTGCTATGCAGCAACCATAAATACGCTGCAAGTAATGACACATACTGCTGCCAATGTCGGAATCTTCCAAGAGCCATACGTTTACAACGGAGTGATTCCTAGTGTTCCAACACACAGCAGAACGTTTCTCTAAAAGAATCAGCTAGCTGCGATTATTTACAGTGGCCCTCTCTCCCCTCTCCTAATGAAAATCACAGAGCATACAGTCTCCATCAGACTAGTCACTAGTAATTGCAGCATTGATATTATTGCTGCGTATCTACCCCCGAGCGAAAATATTACCTCTCTATTAGAGGAACTTAATTCTAACCTTCTAACTGGGGCATCACACTGTATCATAGCAGGAGACTTTAACGCCACCAGTAAACTATGGGGTGCTGACTCGGAGAACCGAAGGGGAATTGCGGTACTCGAATTCTTGGACAGTAAGCATTTCATTGTCATCAACGCTCAGGACTCACCGCCTACCTTTGAAACATCTAGAGCTCGAGGGTGGCCAGATCTAACAATATCAACTCCCAATATAACTCCGTACATACAAGATTGGACAGTGAGTGACCTGCCGTCACTCAGTGATCACAAAATTATTACCTACAGGCTGGATACTCCTATAGACTACATAATAAAGAAAAAATTCAAAACGGCATTTGGAGGACATTCCGTTTTATGGGAACACATTCGAGCGCATGTAGAGAAATTTATCAAAGATTTCAACAACTGCCAGGACAGAAACTCCTTAGATAATCTCTACGACTTACTAGTTACAAAAATAGTGCAAGCCGCCCACAAAGCATATCGTTTGAAATCTGTAAAGGCAAAACACTCGATATCCTGGTGGTCACCAGAGCTTAACATAGAGAGGAGCAGAGTTCGAGCACTTCGCAGAAAAGCTCAATCCACGGTAGATCCATATCTACGGCAACTCAAAATGATAACATACAATAAAGCCAGAGCTTTATATAAAAGAAAAATTAAAGAGGCCAAGTTAATCTCATGGAGAACTTACTGTAGTAATGTCACTAAAGCCTTTGGACCTACTCAAAAGATAACATGTAACAAGGTGTTTCGTCCTACGACCCTTTCGCCTATGGTGAATAGCACTGCCTCATCCAACATCGAAGTAATCAGTGAGATCATAAATGCAGTTTTTCCTGATGATGATGAAGAGGGTTTCTTAGAGGAGCAAGAGGAAGCGAGAAAAACCTACAGTATGAAATTTCGCCAAGTTACCAGAAGAGACGAACTCCCTCCTACGCAAATGGAAGTGGATAACATCATACGTACTCTGGCACCCAAAAAAGCTCCAGGTCCGGATGGAATTGATAATATCATCATTAGAGAGATACACCGAGAATTCCCAAAACTATTCCTTGCGGTCATTTCAGCTTGCTGGAAACATCAGTACTTTCCTAAAAATATGAAGTTGGCAGAAGTGGCGTTATTCCTAAAATCAGGCAAACTTCCGGCAGAACCTACATCTTACAGGCCAGTCTGTCTACTGCCAGCGCTCGGTAAGGTATTGGAAAGAGTAATTCTTTACAGATTGGACTTCTTCCTGCAAAGGAACAACGCCCTGCATCCCAACCAATATGGATTCCGAATGGGCAACTCAACTGAACATGCCATAAAAGACTTAATGGCCACTATCAAACAGAACAAGGATAACAATTTGAACTCACTGGCAATAGCCATTGACATCAAGGGAGCCTTTGACTCTCTTTGGTGACCAGACGTAATAAATTTGCTGCACAACATGGCGTGCCCAACAGCCATTATTACCATCCTTCGCTCGTACCTTCAAGATCGAAGTGTACAAGTAACATCAGAAAGCGGCATTTATGTCAAAAATGTCTTTAGAGGATGCCCACAGGGGTCATGCCTTGGACCAACACTGTGGAATATACTGGCAAACTCGGCATTTCATCAGTTTGAGAGCGTAGATTACGCTCGAATCATAGCCTATGCGGACGATTTTATGCTAGTTGTGGCAGGAAGGAGTAACCTCGAAATGAGATCTCAATACTGTCTTGATCTGTTCTCCCAATGGGCCAGAGCACATAAGCTTCAGATTTCGGCAGAGAAAACTAAAGCTTTGCTCATAGGACGCAGCAGGCAGCTAAGACGCAACTCAAGCATTAAACTCCATGGGATACCGGTAAAATGTTTCCCCCAATTGAAATATCTTGGGCTATTACTCGACAACAGACTTTCTTGGATGCCACATGTCAGGACTCTTAAGACTCGAATTAGCATCCTAAGCAACAACATGAGACGCATGACTTCACATAAATGGGGTATCTCATCTAAGCTACTAAAAATTTGGCATAGAACCATTACAGAAAGAGTAATAACTTTTGGAGCAGCAATCTGGGGTGGCGAACTTACCTCTCATATGAAAAGATCCCTGCTCTCTATTCAGAGACAGCAGCTACTTCAAGTATGCAGGGCCTACCGTACCACGTCAACACTAGCCCTACAACAACTAGCAGGAATTCCTCCCCTAGATTTGATAGTAGAAAGGGAGGCAGCTATCGTAAGGGTTACCAGGCTGGGTCAAACTTCAACACTCTGGGGTCATAGTTATCACCACTCGGACTACGAGGAGCAAAACAACTGCAATAACTTTCATCCAGCAGCTTTTAATCTCTCTGACGGTATCAGTATAAACGACCAACCAATTCAGAGGTACAGTAATAACCTTTTCACAGATGGCTGCAAAACTGAGAACGGCACGGGCAGCGCCTTCTGTAGACTAGAAAATGGAGTTGTAACATTCGAGTGGAAAAGGAAATTAGGCTCGAACAACTGGGTATACCAAGCAGAGCTTCTAGCTATCAGTGCTGCAATTAGATATGCGAACACATGTCAACAGGAGAAATTCTCCATACTCAGTGATTCGGCATCAAGTCTGGCGGCTATCGCAAGTCAAAATATCCGGAGTCCATTGGTATACAGAATTCAGAAACAGGTTCTGACAATGCCTATTTCGCAAAGACCCACTTTAAAATGGGTTCCCGCTCACACAGGGATTCAAGGCAATGAAGCCGCTGACCTACTGGCCAAGCAGGCAGCCAACTGCACAGATATATTAGAAAGACCAACTAAACTTCCTTGGTCTCATATTAAGAGAACAACTTTGACAAGTCTGCTACAAAATTGGCAAAGTAGATGGACAGAGGCAGAGGTAGGACGAAGGACATTTTGCTTACTGCCAAAAGTTAACATGGAAATAAAGACCCACTGTGCTAGCCTAACACAGTTCTTGACAGGTCATGGACCATTCCCAGTATACCTGAACAGATTCAGACTTAGGGATACTCCTTTCTGCGAATGCGGAGAAGAAGGCGACACGGACCATTATTACTTCCATTGTGTACATACAAGAACCTGGCACTTGAAGAAACCAGCGGACTGTGCCTGGGCAATGTGGACGACTAACACACTCAAAAACAGAATAGCCCTTGATAAAATAGAGAAAATCTCAGAACACTGCCTAAGCAGAAACAACCGTGGATAATATTATAATGTTTCAAAAGTTCAGAATTTAAAGCAGATAACCAGAATAACGCTTAGTGCCTTGCAGTTAACAATATGTAGAAACTGTTATTAGTTTATAATATTCAACCTTGTTACTCTGGAGTCTTCCCCGCCGTGATGGTATATAATTCCGTTTGGTTCATGTCCGTGGTCGGAAGCCATCATAGCGGTGCACTCACTCACTCACTCTTTTATATAAAATACGCTAACTACCTCTAACAGTCTAATTCAACTATTCAAAGTTTTATGAACGTGAGATAATTTTTTTCGACATTTTTGAACAAGGGAATACATAACATTCAAACTTCGATGTTAGTTTGTATAAATTTAAGTGATAAAAAATCATCTAACTGTTATATACGAGGGCAAGCTGTGGTTTAAACTTGAAATGAAATAATACATCATCAGGCAGATATGCATCACATAGAAAAATTACAAAAATCTCAAATATTGAATCATAGTTAGGATAAATTTGTAAGCAAAGGTGAATTTGTAAACAAGAATCAAAATAAGAACAGCATATATCTTAAATCTAAACATACAAGAATATGCTTTTGTTCATGAAACCGATGACATAACTTTATAATTTTGCACCATTAAATGTGTTTAAAGATATTATAGCATTTTTTAAAGACATTTCAAAATATATCTGCATTCTCTGTTAATAACAGATTATGAGCATTTATTAATTAGCTCACTTAATTCGAAGCCTTCTGAGAAGTCATTCTATTTTCCGTTAGCAAGTTTAAATTTTCTCTTTGTTTTAGATGTCAAGTGATTTCTTTACCAATAATATTCTTGCAATATATGATAATATTTCATTTCCGTTCGCATTTGCGTCCCTTTTTAACTAATTGTATCGTCTAAAAGTAGACAATAAATTTAATTTCCGAAGAACACAGTTGTAGTGAGAATATAACAAAGGAAAAGTAGTCATCGATAAAATACCAGCAACTGTCATAATATTATCTCTTTTAAAGAAAACTACATTCCAATAATAATGCATAGAAATAATTTAGGTAAAAATAACACTCCGAACAAATATTAATTTAGAAGTCAAACAACAAATTTGAGGCGTTATATTTGGCAAATTTCGCAGTACTCGTTTCGATGGTTTTACCGAACCGTCATCCTCAGCTTCCAAAGTGCAAATGAAAAATGCACTTTCGCCGCTGAACTATTTCGTTCTTTTCTTATGATGAATTTTTCACTTGCACTTTGGCAGCTGACGATGATGGTTCTGTAAAACCATTGAAACGAGTCCTGTGAAAATTTGCAAATATAACGCTGACTTTTGTTGTTAGATTTCTAAATTAATATAATGCATAGTAATGTTAATATAATATCTGACGGATATTGAGCCGA
Organism: Stegodyphus dumicola; assembly: GCF_044657685.1. Taxonomy (NCBI): domain Eukaryota; kingdom Metazoa; phylum Arthropoda; class Arachnida; order Araneae; family Eresidae; genus Stegodyphus; species Stegodyphus dumicola. The sequence goes on along the minus strand of NC_140770.1, from coordinate 275,759,146 downwards.
GGTCTGACGGTAATACCGTGTATAGCCTTGGGCGGGCACTCTTCACATGAATGAGTCTTGACTTCAGCTCTCCCCAAAATGGACATCGGAGGAACCAGGAAGAAGGGAGCGAAGAAAACATCCGACTTTCGAAAGATCAGATTTATTAGCTGTAGCATGGCACTTTTGTTTTAGCTTTAATATTTTGAATTAATAAGGTATTTCTCCCACTTCCCTAACGTGCCTTCGTGGTGTAACGGTAGCACGCTGGACCGGTATTCCAGAGGTCCGTGGTTCGATTCCCGGCGAAGGCGGTTGCATATTTTTCATCCATTCTGCTTCCAATTAACCTAATGACTCTACAATATGACCAATACAGCTAGCTGTATAGAACCACTAACTTCCGTTCCACGAGCTGCACAACTTCCGTTCCTAAGTGAGTACAGACCTTAGGTTATTTTTAAAGCAGGAGTAAGGAAAAATAAGCAACGCCTTCCCCTGGAATTGAACCAAAGACATCTGGAATACGCACTCAGCGTGCATACCACACCACGAAGGCATGCCAAGAAGGCGGGAGAAATACCTTATATTCTCCCCTTTTAAAAGGCGACTGGGGTTTTTTAGGAGACCAGTCACCAAATCCTGGCTGTGGAGAATCATCATCCACCACCCTTTAAGTTCGGGCACCAGTGCAGAGACATTAGGTATTTCTTGTAAGCAGGAGATGTGAAAAATGAGCAACGCCTTCACCGGGAATCAAACCAGGGACTCCGGAATACGCTCTCAGCATGCAAACCCCTACACCACGAAGGCACGCTAGAAGGCGGGAGAAATATCTTATAAGTGCACAAAGTACCACCGACATCCTAAGTTTAAAAAGTACCGCTAACTTCCGTTCCCGAATTATCGAGATGGAAAGGATAACTGCATGCAGATCAAGATTTAATAGCATTTAACATTAAAAACTGTACTGCGTCTCTCCTTGATTATTAAGAGACAAAATAGAGATATAAAAATCCATAACGTATATTTTAATTTTATACCAGTTATTTTCATTTCAAAGTCGCTTTCCTATCAATTCTTGTATCCACTTACAACTCCCTACCAGAATGAGATTTTGGAACTGCGTTGAATGCAAATGCATTAGAAGTATTTAAGGAAGGTTCAGCTTACTTCGTGAGAGAGAGCTAGGAATCCTGAGTAGCGCGTGTTTGCCTTCGGGTTAACTCTCTGTTGAAGCTGTTACCGCTCGACTGTATTATTACGTGCCTTTTGATATTCGCCAACTAGTTTAAATTAAGGGCCAACTACATTAGATACTCGTGTTTAGCTTTGGCTAAGTCTCACTTAGTTAATTATAGTTTAGTTATTATATCTTATTCTGAGTTTAAGCCCGAGTAGAGGCTTCGTTGTAAGCTCGAGAAAGGGGCCGACTGTTATCTTATTTTGAATGAAATAAAGGGCAGTTGAACTCGGCGATAAGTCGCTACACAGTTCACTAGGTTCCTCGACGTACACCTTGGATAAAAAGAGTGAAGAACCCTACAAGTCTAATTCAAACTAAAGTTCACATTTATTTAATAATCATGCGAGGAACTACAATTCATTACTTTTCACCAGGCTCACCGTAAACTTACTGTATAGAGTCTCATTCTCTTAGGAAGCATAAGCTAACGGAGTTCTGAACAGACTGTATGAGAAATTATCCTCGAGCCTTAATACAACACAAAAGTCAGAAGAAGAGTGCAAAAGACTCTTTATTCAAACTAATATAATTGCACAGATGGCCCCACTTGCGTTTTCATAATTCTAACACTTCAGGCTTAACTCAAACAGGTAATGTTGACCTTAAAATCTTATATATATATGCGGCTTAAGTGTTTGTCGCCGGTAGTTTATTGGTTGCTTGCGTAACTGTAAATTGTTTTATTCCCCGTGCAGTGCAGCGCGTGACGAATACGAATATTATGAGAAAGCTAAGCCGGAAAAATTAAAAATACAAGAGCACGTGTATTTAACATTTAATAAATAAATTTAACATCTACATATAATAGATTTCGGAAATATGCAACCGGCAAAAACTGGCAACGATGAAAAAACAAATCAAATGAAATAAATAAATATCTTTATTATATGCGGCTCAAGTGTCTGTTTGTCGCCGATAGTTTATGGGTTGCTTGCGTAACTGTACTAGCCAATGGGGTGAAGTTGCCACGGCACAGGGTTGCCGTTTCAATTGAGACGTAGACAATTTCCTGTAAAACTTGCCTTTGCTATGACCATCCTCAAGGACAAACGCTTAAGCGTGTTGGCATTTTTTTACCTGAGCCTACATTTGGACACGGTCAACTTTATGTTGCCTGTTCAAGATTTCGTGAAAGAACGGGCGTAAAATTAAAAATAATGGATGGTCCTCTGCAAGGCGAGCTTAAAAATAAGGAAAAGATCTACACAAGAAATGTTGGGTACAAAGAGATCCTTGACATGCTAATTAAAATTTTATTATTTAAATCACCTTTATTTATTGAGCTAGTGGTGGCTCTTATGAAATGTACCGCCAGTGGTTTCCTTGATAGCACTCTACTTTAAGCAATTAAGCAAGTAGAAGGGGCAGTAAGCAAAAGGGCGTCCTCGCCGCCTGCCCTGGGTAATTCAGTTTGAATTAGCAGACATCTTTGCACAAATCATTTTAATTACAATTTATAATATCTAGAACAGCGGTCATTTCGTATGACCGCCGGGCTTTCTAGTAAAATATAATTAAACTAGCCTAATAGCTCACAGGATAATTCAATGAGTAAGAAGGCTCTGATGAGTAGAAACCGGCGGAAACAATCCTAATGGCTAGAAGCAATCAACGCCACAGAATCAAATCGCTAGTAATTCAAAATAACAACGTGGCCTTCAGGCAGTATACGACATACTCTAAAATCAACAACATGCCTTTATAACATGCTTTAAAAAGCTTGAACAGTACTTCTTTCCCTCTCAGTTTGAATACCCGAGCGGTATATAATTAGTATTCTGGCAGGAAAGCACTGGTGGAAACGAGACTAAAAGGAAAGTTACTTTAACTAAACATTAACTGTTAATCAAACTAAATAAATCTCTACAGTCCTGGATAGGACTTTTCTCGTCGTCACGTACTCCAGCGTGGATAATCAAATTGTTACTACAATGGTTCCTATGATCTACCGTACTTATGACCAGATTCGGCTCCATTCTTTAGGCAAAACTTCAAATCAATCAGGGTCAGACATCCGATATAAGACAACTGCAGGTTACCAATCGACTGACCCACTATCGGTTTCAGTTAACTGCTTAAATCCCTGTTCTCTTCTCGAAATCTGCATACCGTTCTGAAAGGAAGAAGCTTGTGACTAAGTTCGAAGTGATAGAATAATATACAAATGGTCACAAGGCTGTAATGAGTAGGAACGTAAATAGTAGAAGTAAGGTGAAACAAGATGCTTGGAAAGTTTCTCAAGTACGAGAGCGCTTACCACGTCCGGATAGCTTAACGAAGAATATGCGCAAAATACGTTTCAGATAATAAATGTAAGGAAGAATAAAAAGGATGAAATGCTAGTGTAGCGTCATTAGGTTATTTGAAGCAGGAATCGTTAAAAATGTGCAATGCCCCAACCAGGACTCGAACAGGGACCTCTCGAATTCCCGCAGAGTGTGCTACCGTTACACCACAAAGGCATACAGAAAGAAGGCAGAAAATACATTTCCCCTTTTACAGGGCAACTGGGGATTAGGTGACCCAATAGCCAGATCATGGTGTAGAGGAATCGTCTTCCACCCCCTTTTAGTTCGGGCGCCACTGTAGGTTCATTAGGTTATTTTATATACTGAATATATAAAAAATGTGCAATTCCGTCGCCGGGACTCGAACTTGGACCTTTCGAATACGCGTCGAGTATGCTGCCGTTACACCACCCACGCATGCAGAAAGGAGGAAGAAAATATCTTATACTAGTACAAAATTGCCAATAAAAATTCAATAAAGTTTAAAATAATCAAACGAATGTAATTTACCAATAATTTAGACCTCAGGGGGGAGAATATGCAAATGTTTTTTAATATTTCAGAAATTTGAGCTAAAAAGCTATCATAAAAATACGCATAAAATAAACGGTATACAAAACCTGGTATTGCATCTATCGACTGTTTTACCTAGTTTTAGGGTTTCATGCGTTATTGGAAAGCTTTTTGTGTTAAATGCTTTAAAAAGAAGTGTGTCCTTCATAGTAAAATAGATGTCATCTATGTATTATAGACCACTCTTGTATTTAATTTTATTATTTAGGAGTTCTAGGAACGGATGATAACTGCTACCAACACACCTGGGAAATATGTGAACTTGAAAAAAATATTGAATTTCCAGAAACCGAAAAGGCATTCGAGGAAGCATGTCTGTAAGTTAATTAAAATATAAATTCCTTTATTTCTCAGCGGTATCTTCAGTTTTACTAAACAAACCATCATGATCTTGTTTCTGTTGTGCAGATTAAACAGTTGAAAAAAAAGGATAAACTTTTTCACTTCCTCCAGCCAGAAGCTAATGAAAAGTAAGCTAATGAACATTCAGTTAATAAGGTCATTCAGTTCAATTTACACTGCGAAAAAAATCACATTGGACAGTTCTATATCTGCCGTTCTACTAGGCCGATTGACGAAATTCAAATTGCGTTTTCCATGTCTCAAAAGCGCGACTTAATATATATATTAGATTTATATATATCATCATTCTAACATAGGTATTTTGACACAATATGACAGTATTTTCTGGAGTGGCATGCCAATTTTTTTCCATATTTCGATTCTATGACTCTATGATTTCGATTCTATGACGATACCAAGTTTTGTAAAAATGGCACGAGTAGATTTAAAAAATGAGCTCTCAAAATTTTAGCTCCTCAATGTTAATTGAATTTGGTATATATTTATTAATATCTCATTTTTTCTTAAACTTTTTTTATTCTTCCTTTCACATTTCAGATTAATGTTCATTCCAAATAAAATTCACCCATTTTTTATGATTTATTTTTAAAATTTGTATTTTTAAATAATTTTTATATATTTTTCGAAAAATTTTGAATTATAACCTATAAAATTTTTACTATCATCTTAAAGTAAGTGTATTTCTAAGCATACCTGCAAAAAATTAGACTTTTTTATTCAAAATTTTCCAAGATATACACGAATTTACATATATGCGCGGTTTGAAATTTGGCATCTTATGTATTTTGAGTGATAATAACGCCAAATGTGATGCATTTTGTTACACAGAATTGCCAGAGCTATTTTTAACTTTAAATTTCGAATAAATTTTTGCGGAGAATTAATTATATGAATTTTTCCCCCTCAGTGACGCGTAATAAATATTTATTAATACTATATGAAAAGCTATTTTTTTTTATTTATAGATGATATTATTCAAATTTGCAACTTTTTTTTAAATTTCTTTCCTTTTTCCTCTTTTTTTTTAATATTTGTAAGAGTAAAATTTTACCTTCGCCGTGTTATCGTCTGCTACTTTACTTTAACTTCATTTAAATTGAATTGCCTAAAACTGAGAAAAGTTAGTTTGATATTTATTTTTACAATGTTTTTAAGCAAATAAGATGTTGACACTTTGGGTCATGTCACAGCTTTAAACATAAATTTTTACATTAATCATCTTATAAAGAATGTTTTAAGTAGTAATTTTCTCTCTTGTTGTAGATTATATAAAAACATCTTTTTAATATAGAAATTTTTAGGCTTAAAAACTCTAAATAATATGATTAAGATTTTTTTATAAAAATTGGGTCACTTGGGGGTACAGAATAAGCGCTGCTCGAGTGGTTTATTTCTTTCTCATTTAACAAAAGTATTTTAATTCAGAAATTTATCCTTTGGACGTTGCTTTAAACTTTATTTATAGTTAAATTGTCTGGAAGCTGTCTTCAGTTAAAACGCATTTAATGCAACTGATAATTTTAAAAAACTTTACAAGAATGTAAAATTTATGGAAGTGTAACAATCTAAAAATCTTAATTCTGTGTCACCACTGAAAACAAATGTAGAAGGAAAGAAGGAAATTAGGGCGGGGAAGCAAAAATTTAAAGGGGAATCTACTTCAAGGAAGTTGGGTGTTCAAAGGGAAAACACTTGGACGTGTATACTAGCAAATAGCAGCAATTGAATTTGTGCTAACGGAAAAGACCAAAAACGATATCATTACAGATTAAAGTAAAGAGAGACTGGTTTTCGACTATATAAAAGAAGACCTGGCGTTTGTATAAATTTAATTTACTTCATAGAACATCATATCATATCATAAACGGAGCATCCCATGAGTTAGTCGAATTATTTAAAGATTCCTGAATTTATCCAGCGACGTATATAGATATTAGCTAAAGACGTTTTTCCTCTTGATGAAACCACACCTTCCTTTCATCTAACCCCTTCAAAATGCTTAGCCTGTAAAGACTGATAAAAGCTCTGACCAAATACTCTATCTGCCTTGAAGGAGGGATGCCTTCGTGAAGAACTTTCTAAGCGAAACCAGCTCGTATACACGTTACACATAAGAAAAACCACGAAAACGCTCATGCAACCAGCCCGTTCGACGGTATTCGAACCTCGGAGCGAACTAACAGTACTCAGCGACTTTCCCGCTCGGCCGTTTGTAGGCCCTTTTGAAAAATAAAATATTTGAATAAAAGATGAACAACATTTAGAGAAATTAAAAATAGGATGAAAAAATTGTGTAAAGCAATGGGCACAATGAGAAACCTGTTTAAAGCAATGTATGAAAGTCATCCTAAATTAAAATGCCGGATATATATCTCTCTTATTTATATATCTTTTCTGAATGGAACGTTGAAAGGCGTGTTAACTGTGCTTTACTGTATTTTCTCTTTTAATATATGCAGTTTTCAAACGCATCGTAGTCTGGGCCACAAAGTATTCTTCCGAAATAAACTCAAATCAAATAAATAAAACCAAATTTTGAAAAATTTATATTAATAAATGTATTTAAAATGCGCACTTCGAATGAATGAATAGAAAATTTAAAACGATAATCTGAAGAGACAATGCAACACAAAAAATTAAAGTCTAAAAATTCAAAAATCACCTAAAATAATAACTATGACTAAAAAATATAGTTCAAAGAAAACTATTTGAAAAAAAATAATAATAATAAACGATGCACCTTTTATTTAAACTACACAGTTCAAATGAGTAAATAGAAATTTTTAAAAAGTTATCTGAAAGAAACCGTGCAGCTTAAACAATTAAACTGAAATTCGAAAAAGATAAAAAAAATTTAAAAATACTAACATAAACATATAATATAACGAACATTATTTTGAAAGAAAGAACGATGTGACTTTCTTTCCCCTTACGCACAGTGTAAAAAGGAAAATAGGTTGCCATATATTAAGAAGTTCGCCAAGTGAACTATTCTTGGCGCAAGGTGAAGAAAAAGTGCCAACATGAATTTGTGAATTTCCCCGTAAATTTCGCACCAAATTTTACAAAATTTCATATTTAGGCATAATTGAGTCGTAAAATCGAAATATGCAAAAATGTAAATATTGTGATATTTTTTGAGATTCTCAAACAAATGTTCTTTGATCGCCATTTTTTCTTATCATACGGTATTAATTTTAGAAAATATTATTGATTCGATAATGATGAATACCGCTGGTTAATCAATATGTAACATGTTAATTGCTATGGCAACTTTCTACATTATTTAGCTTATTTTCCATATATGCTATTTCTATTAAGTTCAGACGTTTCGTAAAACGCCTCCGGCTATATGTCTCAATTAAATAAGGACACCTTTTTCAGGATTCTAGTGAATTTGTACAAATGTATGCAGGAACATGCAACGAAATGCGCTTCAGATAATCTTGAAGAGATTACTGGATATCTTGAAGTTCTGCAAGATGTCTGCCGAAAGGACTCCAGACTTCATGAAGGTAACAGCTCACGTTTGCCTTTTTATTTTCCGATAGTTTCGTACTATGCCATACCTGCCTCGGTAAAAGTGCCCCATAGAAACCAGTAAAACTTTTTATGGTTACCCATAAAATTCTGTGGCATTTCTACTAACTTTTACTGGTTTCTGTTGGCTTTTGTGGGTTTCTTCTTACTAGTCTCAAAATGCCCCATAGAAACCAGTAAAACTTTCTACTGGTACCCATAGAATTCTGTTAATCCTTACTGACTTTTACTGGTTTCTATTGATCTCTGTGGGTTTTTCTTACTGGTATCAACTGACATGTGTCCTGGATCAGCCTTTAAATTTTTAAAATATTCGAATCCTTGCAGCATATAATTCATTAGTTTTAGATAACTTTTATGAATCCGATATAATTTACAATTTATCGGGAAATCGGGAAGTCAATAGAAGGGAAGTCAATAATCGGGAAGTCAATTTATCGGGAAGTCAATAGAAGTTCCCATGCTAGATTATTCAAAATTGGGGTTATATAAAGCCAAAGAGAGGATCTTAAGTGTGTTCTGGCGTTATTCTTATCCATTATTATCCCTAAATCGCACTATTCGGCGTCAGTTATATTTTTATAGAAATGGTCGACGAACAAATACAGAAAGCAGAGTGGTTGTTATAGTTGTTAATCCTCACTTCTCTGACCTATAATCAGCCCGAGTCCACAAAATTCCTCGTGGCAAGGAGCGCAAGTTTTACGCCTGCCGTTTTCAACAGCCTTCAGCACCAGGTGACAGTGCGATTTAGCTCAGACAGTGCGACTGGCTTCGTTTTTTTCTGAAGGACTGTTATGAGCATGGTAGCCTGAAGAATGAGTATGAGCCTGGTTGTTACTGGTACATCGTGAAAATCCGGCGACTTTTATCAAGGTGGTTGCTGTACCTACCTGCTTATCCTTTCTATAATATTTAAGTACATCCCTGAGCATGAATATTTTTATAAATGGCTCTAGAAAGCTCTAGATCTTTCAATTTTGACTATATAAATCGAAAACAATATCTCAAAGAAAGCATAAAGTATGGGCAAACATGGACCTTGGCGACAAACTGTTGCCACCAAGTTGACCATATTTGGCGACTTTTAGTTAGCTTGGCAAATTTGTGGAAGATTTCTGGAAAAGTGTTTTTGAGGCTTTAGAAACGATTTCTTCCGAAGCTTCAAGAAGCTCGTGTAACAGTAGATATATGCGGATCAGAAATCTCTTTCTGATGTTAAACTGGAATTTGATAGGAAAACAACAACATTTTTTTTAACTTTTTTGATTTTTTTTAGCCCAAAAGTGGCAGTTTGTTCAGAAGGGCTAGTAATTCCTTTTTAGCACTTTGCAACGGTTCATTATAACACGGCGTTTCACTTTACAGTTTTTTGCCACCAAATATTAGACGCCTGCATTATTTTTAAAGAAATTAAGTAATTAAAAATCTTCATGAATATATGTATCGTGAAAAACCAACGGTACCTAGAGACATTCAGTTCCGAATAACGTAGCCCTCCACTCGAATATGGGCATCTGGAAGACCAAATTTAGAATTTGGAATTAATTTTTTTTTATTATCTATTTCCTATTTTGTAAAACTTTAACGAATTTTTTATTAACAAACTTAACGATTTCAAAGTGAGCAATGGCAACACTGCGAAAAAAAAATTCTTTTGTCTTCAGTGCGCGAGGCTGTGTATCGGAAATTCTAAAGCTATGCTCTTCTAAATATTTTGAGATAATGCTGTTGAAGTGAATTTTATGGTTTAAGTGTGAAGAACACGATATTTAATAAATTAAAGTAACACACAAAACGTTAGAAAAAGCGCCCCTTTGGGCGTAATATAAAATCTGAAAGCTTTCAAATTTTTATTTTATCTTTTTATATTTTCAAATTTTTAATAAATATTTTTAAAATAAACATTGCTTCGAGGAGTAATTTGAAATGTCGTTTAAGCATTTCGTTTAAGCATTTAACTGCATATATTTCCTGACTCATCTCTTACTTTCAAACAGCTCTTGCAAGCAACACGGGATGCATCAAAAAGAGCTTCATGGAAGAATGTTACAACCATACAAGGAGTGTGTATACAGCTTACAGAGATTCCATGGAAGTAGACGCAGGTCCCGGTGAGATTTCTGAAGAAGATAGGAAGAAAATGTTCTGCTTGTAAATATACTTTCTGTTCTTGCCAGTTAGGCCTTTCTTTAACGAAATCATGCTTTTTTTTAACGTCTTTTCTTTCAGCAAAAAAAGATAATCATCTGTTCACAATATGAATACCCACCTGTTTATGGATTTCTGCTTCACAGGCAGGGCTACGTCGGTATGCGTTCGCTCTGAAATGCGACCCACTTGGTATAGTCCGACCGATTCAAACGCAGTTTTGGCTGGCATTCTGCAAAAACGCATAGGTTCGTCCAAAAAGGGCGTTATTACTTGCTACCACGTGAATGTCTTCTTTTCTCCAAAAAGACAAAACTTACAGAGGGTGTTCACATTATTTTTGTAACGATTTTGGAAAGATTTATATGTAAACAAACCTTAGAATTTTATTTTCTAATATGTTCGATCTGATAGCCCTTTTCTGAACTATCATATTACATTTTGATTCCAAAATAAAGATCCTTTCCCTAAAACATCAAGGTTGATTTTATTCCACTTCCTCTTTCACAGTCTTCCGGACTCTATCCAATGTTTCGAAGCTTATAACCAGCTTGTTTTAAAAGTAAAAATCCGTAGAAGACATATCACGGGACTTGAGTGGGATACACTTAATGGGAATAGCCACAATTCCGGTTTCATTTCCCATTGTTTCAAAAAATAGAGCAGTATGAGGGGTCGTGTTGGATACAGTCATATAAAAGTTCCTTATAGTATAGCAATTACAGGTTTATGTGTGTAACTTAAACCTGTATATATTGTTACGGAATGTACAGGCGCGATGAGATAGCTTCCGCACAAAGCAGTTTTGGGGTTGCCATAAAGTGGCAAGGCTTGGGAGGGTTGCCACATTTTTCGATAAATCGCCCATTTGGAGACAGAATTGGCGGTATGCCATGGACGGATGGAGAACCTTCTGGAACGAATTCTTAAAGGTTTAGCCCAGAATGTTCTCGAACGCAAGCCGAATGCTATATAAACCCTGCTGGTCCGCAATCAGTGCGTGCCAGCGAGCTGATAGTTAGTCATTGAGCGAGCGTCTCGAAGTCTAGCGCCGAGTTGGTCGTCGAGTGCATCGAAGAGTCTCTTAGTGTATCGCGGTTAGTGCATCGTCGAGAAAGTGTGTTAAGTTCCGAGAACGACCGAAGAGAGTCGGGACCTGTACTCTAGTGCTTTGCAGTGAAGCTGTCTTCACCGATATAGCCTGATAACCTGGAGGCTGTGTCGCTGATTGTTCCAGCGAGTGTATAGTAGATCTTCGACGACTGAAAAAAGTGACTTTGGAGCTGTCCTGATTAATATTGGCTAAATAAAGTGTGTTTCGATATTTCATCAAGTGCTTTCGTCGTTATTCACGCCAAATCCGCGCGAACCCGTACTTACGAACGTAAAGAAGAAGAAAAAAAAACGTAACAATATTAACAAATTTAAGTTACGAGCGGACATTACATATAACTTTAAGAAAATTACAAAGCAAGAGTCTGAAACAACCTATCAGGTTAAACACTTGGCTTTTACTGAAGTCCTTCTTTGGCTGCTCACCAGAGGGCATCTTTGTTGTTACAGTTAGTCCAACAGTTTATGTTAAAGGATTGGTTACAGCAGTAAATTTAGAGGTGTGGTTTGGAGCCTTATCCTGACGGAACTTAACACAGTGAAGATTGTTTGGATAAAGAGACGGAATTTCTTCTAAAAAATAGCTGTTAAAACATATTTCTGATATTAATCCGAATTTATTTTAACATTTTTTCTACTTTCATTACTTTAAGTTCTACGTTATAAGAGAATCCAGTAATAACTACAAAACCTTTAGAAACCCTTTCCTTATTTTCTCCGAACCAATATATATTAAGTCTTCTCTATTTCGGTAGTAAATCGATCTTTTTCTAGTGCAATCGAATAAGTATATCCAAGCCCCAATGAATTGTAACTATAAATTTCTATCTTTCACCTGCCAAATAATTTTCATGAAGGAATCTGCACATAGTCTTAAGCCGAGAAACATGGTTCGGCGTTAGGCGACGAACATCATGTTTTTTGTTTGTTTGTTTTGATTAGATTTAAAAGATTTTATAATTTTGTTCACAGTTCCTACAGAGATATTTAAAGATTTTGCAAAAGCTCTTTGGGGGGCTGGATTTACCTTTAAAATATGAGAAGCGAATTTAGATTTAATAAGAGTTGTACGTACCTTTGTTGGGTCTGCCCTTTTGCTCATTCAAATGTAAACTTTGCCCATTTCTTTCCTTTCATATTAATTATGTCACTTATTTTACGTGTAGCAATATTAAAACCATGCTTTTCACAGCTTTTCTTAATAAATTATAAGGTATTTTTTCCGCCTTCTCAGCATGCCTTCGTGGTGTAGTGGTCAGCACGCTCGACGCGTATTCAAGAGCTCCATGGTTCGAGTCCCAGCGAGAGCACTGCTCATTTTTCATCTCACCTGCTTAGAATAACCTAATGTCTCTACAAACTGAATAAGAATATTTCTCTCCATATAGCGCAAAATTATAACCTTCGATGCATTGTTTATTTCTCAGAGATATTTTAAATAAAAGTATATTTTTAATATTGCAGACGATAATTAAACCTTATTCCAATTGGATGCCAGTCACGTTTGTATTTTAAAATTAATAGTTAAATTCATGTAGAAAATCAAAGTCGTTACAAAAATGTCTCAACATTCTCTGTATATGCTGGAGGTAAAGACATTCCCCATCCTTCCACCCTATTTTGAGAACAATTCGTTCCGAATGGCGCATGCGTGTTTGCGCTCATGGAGGCGGTCGAACTAAATATACGTCCTGTTTGGGAGCGAAAACTTTTGTTTGATATCCGATACTTGTTTGCAACACAACTCGAGTTCGATCAGTCACGTCTGCGCACACTACGCTTGTTTACCTCTTTCGAGACAATGCTACGACTGCACATCAGTGTTAGTACATCTGTTGCTACTATCCAGTTAGCAACCAGCACTGTAACTCTGAATTTTCAAGTGATTTTGTATTTTTCATACAAACGCTTTATAAATTCGTTAATAATGAGTTTTAGGAAAGTTAATGACAAGTATCAAGCAACGAAGGGGATTGTTAGGATCACTATTGAGATGGAGAGAAAAAAGAATGTGGAAATGTATGAAGATATCATGGGTATTTCGGACTTCCGCTACTGTCTGCCGAAAATGGTTTTATCTATTTTTGTGAGAAATAAAATCTCTGTTTAATCGGCTAGAGTTAGGGAAGAAATGAAATCAGTTATCTAATAAAGATCAGATATATTACAACATGTTGAGAAATTGCCTTTCATCTGGATAGCAGAAAAGCATTTTTGTATAGCATGATGTACAGTATTCATTCATATACAGCATATATTTCACCGTATGGAATTTTATTTTATTATTAAACAGTGTAAAAATAATAACAATAGAATATTTTATAACAACAGATCAACTGTTTCCCTTTTATTTCTTATTCAAAAAAATTCATCTGGTATACTTCTGATGAACTGGAATGGATTAACGACATGTATCGAAGACCAGTACATCTCCAAAATTCTTTTAACACAGCATTAGTTCATCTACGATATAGGGTTTCCCTTAGTTCAATTAACGAATTATTCAAATTTTTGTTACCTTTCCTGAACTCCTCAACTTCCCATCGCATTTCCTCGCCAGGATGTAAATTTAAAGTTAAATGAAGTCAGTATTTAAACGAGTGAATTTTTTATTCAGAGCGTGTTTTTGCTAGCCAGCCCATGCTACGATTCTGACCTTGCTGTTACGCGAATAATACGCATTTTGGCCATTTAAATAATTATCACGTCAAGGTTGTCGAATCAACCTAGTTAGCCTTAACTTAAAGTGCCAGCCAGCACTACTCTTAAATTAGTCTTAAATTTTATGTGTCACAATTCTAAGTTCCACCGCAAGTGGTCGGTGTTTTCGTAAAGCACTTGTTTTCGTAAAGCACTTTCGTAAAGCAGGATCTAGTAGAGTTTATGTGACCAAAGAGGGTAATATTCCATAAACTACTGCAGTTTCTTATATTTTCCGTGCAAAGTAAAAAAATCTGATGGGGACACCGCGATTTCCTTCTATGGCTTGTAGACACATTAGGATTTTTTTGGGGGCTGGGGGAGCAAAAGACATGAAAAATTACCAATCGCCTTCGCCGGGAATTGAAACACGGACCTCTGAAACACTGACTCATTGTGCTGACCACTGCAGCACAAAGGTAGGCTAGGAAGGCGGGAGAAATACCTTATATGCTCCCCCCTTTTAAAGGGCGACTGGTGTTTTCAGGAGACCCAATCGCCAAGTCCTGGGTGAGGAGAATCAGCATCCAACACCCTTTTTATTTCGGGCACCACTGTAGATTCATTAGGATTTTTGGAAGTCGGAGAGATGGAAAATTAGAAATCGCCTTCGCGAGAACCACGGACCTCTGAAATACCGGCTTAGTGTGCTAACCACTACACCACGAAAGCACGCTAAGAAGGCGGGAGAAATACCTTATATAATCCCCTTTTTAAAGGGCGACTGAGGTTTTTAGGGGAACCAATCGCCAAATCCTGGGTGAGCAGAATCATCATCCAACACCCTTTTTTAAGTTCTGACACCACTGTAGATTCATTAGGATTTTTGGAAGTAGGAAAGATGAAAAATTAGCAACCGCCTTCACAATTAACTTTCCTTTCCTTTTGATTTGAATTTCCTTCCAGAATGCAAATTTAAATGACGTATATGCAAATCTAAATGAGTTCGGAAATAATATTTGTGTAGCAGAATTTAAGAGTTCCGGTAGAAGAGTTAGTTACGATTTTATGTCGCGTGTTTCTAAGTAGCTCCGTTGCTGAATATTTTGTGCTAGCCACTTACTTTACTCTGTATTAATAGTCTAGATTCAGATTTAAAGTCTAGACGCAGCCGATAAATCGGATTTAGATTGAAATAGGAGAGAGTCGTGTAGTTAAAATTTAATTCATTCTTATTGCAAGGTCCCCCTGCGCCGAACCGGTAAACTCGCTGAACACTGGTAGTTCGGTCCGAAGTTCGAATCCCGCGAACGGGCTGGCTGCATGTGCGTTTTTATGCTTTTTCCCATGTGTAACGGGTATACGAGTTCCCTTAGAAAGTCCTCCACAAAGGCATCCCTACACTAAAGCAGATAGCCCTCGAGGCTTTGCCATAATGGCACAAACCGAACCATTTTTACTGTACATACAATTTTGTGTCACCAAGTGAGCAGCAAATAAAAAGGTTGTTATAATCTTCGCCGTGTTTATTTCAAGACATAGCAAGAATTCGCTGCTTCGTCTTTAGTAGGGTCTATATTTTAAGCTCCCAAAAATAATAATAATTCTTCAGCACACCATTTAAACTCATTTCCTCGAATTTTTCTAATTTAATTAAACGATTCGTCAAAGCAAGTTGAAAATAACATCAACAACTTCTAATTCTAAAATTAAATATCCCGATCCAATTTTCTCATTCGAAAGTCAAACTTCTTATAATTTATTTTTTCTTAAAATTTTATTTACTCAGATTTCGTTAATTGTCCAAATTAATTTGTTTTTAAATTTGACGTTGCCCAAAGAAGAATATCTTCGTCATTTAAAACATATCCGTATTTGGAAGTACCTAACTACGGCCAACGATTGCGAAAATCAAGGCCGAGTAAGGACTTTTATGCCAGGTAAGGGGGTGGGTACACACATATGTAACATGTATATACACGCGTTTGGTTTTGCCGATTACAGTGGAAAAGAGGATAAGCTCAATTAGTTGTTATAGCAGTGCCATATACAAATTTTAACGTTTTATGGCTAATCGTTTTTGAGTTATGCGAGACATATATGTACAGAAGTCACCAAACTTACTGCTGCGAGTCAACATTTTCTCTCACGACAAAAATTAAAACTAGTTTAAGAGCGCAAATTACAGATGCACATCTAGAGAGTTGACTAACGCTGCGCGTTACGAATCCTGATACAAATATTCAGTTACTTTTTCAGGCAAAAAGCAAATGCAAATATCGCACAAAATTAAATTTTCCATCGAATTTTAACATTATTTCATATATTGTTGCCATGTTGGTTTTTTATAACTTAATATTATTGCTTTTAATTGCTTTTCTTCATAATGTAATAAATTTATTGAAAAATACTCCCACTTCAATCTTTTCATCTGAAAAGATAGTTAAATACACGTAGTTATTCATTAAACATTTATTAATGTTATAATAATTTATTAGTCTTATGTGAACACAAAAGTATTTTATATTGCAAGTTTTTATTTTAATAAGTCTCCAACCTTTAAATTACAACTAAGAATGAGCAACCTTAAGAACTGGTAAACGAATAATAGCTTAGTTCAGTAGACAGAAAGCAGAACTCAACCTTTATTATTCAAAATAAATTTAACAGACAACTCCTTCTTAGAGTTTACAACAAAGCCTCCACTTGGGCTTGAACTCAGGAATATTAAGAAGTAAAACTTAACTAAACGTAACTAAAATGATATAGCCGAAGCTATCAAGATTCTAACAGAGTTGGCTCCTTAACGCTATCAAGCGTTAAGGAGCTTAACGGCGAAGCTATCAAGGGCCTAAAAGTACGGCCGAGCGTAATAATAGCTTAAGACAGAGACTAGCCTAAAAGACGAAATCGCGCTGCTCAGAATATCTGGCTCTCTAACGACGTCAGTAGAACTTCAAAGTTAAATACTTCTCTTCCTCGTTTGCATTGGACCGCGATTCTGTAAATACGTTTTGGCCGGAAGTTGTAAGCTGAAATTAAGAATGGACAGGAAAGTAACTTTAACTAAAAATTAACTGTTAGAAAACGTACGATAAACTTTACAAAGCGACTTAATGTTTTTTGCATTACTTCCAAATAGTGATTAAACTACACAAAACTATAATAATTTCACGAAAGTCGCATTTATAAGTACATCAGCATATGCGGCCTCCTTTATAATTGCTTCACTTAAACGCTATCGTGGTAAAAATGTTTCCTATCTCTGGTATAGACTAATATGTTCTTTTTCCTCAGGTTGCAAGCTTACGAAGTTCTTTGTGCTTCCGATGCAGTCGCACGACAATGTGGAAAAACAGTCATGGACGCCGTACTAGAACTGGCTCATCGAACTGATTACATGGAGAGGAAGCAGCGTTGTTCCAGAAATGTGAGAGAAGAGGCTGTTAAGGATATCCCACATCTGCAGATCAGCGTCTTTAAGAAACTGCAACTCGAAGAAGTCTTACTTCTGGAAGGCTGAAAGAAAACGTAGAAGAAAATGCTGCAGAACGGAGTTCACCTAAACGCATTTTGAACAGATTTTGACATCTATGTACCGAATACTTCTATTTCAATAAATAAAAATTTGATGTGAACAGAAATACGACTTCCTGGCACGGCCTATTAAGTTATACACATCTTTTGCTGCACTTCATTTAAAGCCTATTTCCTCCAATTTCATTTGAAATATATTTCGAATTCAATCAATTCAGTTCTCATTTCGCAGCAAGGTAAAAAAACACGCAAAAATTCAATCTTCATTAGAAACTGTAAATACAGAAAAGACTAAAACAACAAATACAGTTAAAAAGACTTTCACAATTAAAATTAGAGTTTCTACACAAAATCAAACAATTCTGCCAGCGGGCAGGAAGATAAAATTTTCGGTGCAAAAAAAAATTGAAAGTTAACTTTGGTCCCACTAGGCAAAAGACACTAAAGTTGGTGCTCCAACTGACTTAATTCACTGTTCTACTAAGAATTTCAAATGTAAAGAAATGGATGTCTCGTTAACGCCCTCCTTAGCGCAACTTTTAAATTGTTAATAACTCTACAACTATTGCATGCAGATTAACTGAAGGTATAAAAACCTTAACCGGAAGATAAGAACAAGAAAATTCAATCTCTTTTAAAGCAAAAAATTCACAATTAACCAACACACACACACATATATATATATATATATATATATAAAGTAAGAAATTTAGAAAAAGGTTTTCACAAAGACCAAAAATTGAAATTCCTAAGTAATAAATTTCATAAAAAAGTAATAAATAAATATAAAAAAGTATTTTGTAATTTCACTTTTCAATTCGTTGAATAAAGTTCTCTTTGTTGAAATTTAAAATTTTGATTTGAATTTACTTTGGTTTTTCCTTGCTTTGGGGAAGGGCCAGAATTTTCGCGTGAACTATGATAATTAAAATACATTGGAATGGTTCATCCGCTGATTCTGGATACAGAAAAAGTAAGGATTTTTGTTTGTGAGGGGGGAGAGATTTCAATCAATTTCAATGTTCCTCCTCCTGACGAAGTGGTATTGAAATTGATTTAATTCCTCGTCTATTATATTCTTTGTTCTTTAAATTTCATTGATTTTTTGAATTAGGGCGTTACTTGTTTGACGTTTTTTAGTTAAAACATTTCCTAAATTATTTTTTACATTTATAGGATTTTACGAAATTTATTACTTTTGAATTTCAATTTTTGTTCTTTGTGGAAAACTGGATCTAAATTTCTTACTTTATGTCTTTACTGATCATATTTCAGCACCTAATGCGCGAAAATACTATACATGATTATATTATGTTTTTTTAATATTATTTTGTAATTAAATGTTTACATTTTTATATTTATATTCGTCTGGGGCGGAAGATTACAAAGAAAAAGTGAGGTGCACAGAAAAAAAAAAAAGAGTCCTTTATTCTGCCATACGTACAGATGTCACGCAAAAACAACGTTGAAATGGATTCGAGAGTAGAAAAATTGGATAATTTCGTTGAAATAAGATAACCAAAATTTTTCACAATTGCAGTACTTCCTTTTCTTCATACAAGGATTAACCCTTTACGGCACAGTGTGTTCGGTCTGGACACACCTCAGAAATTTCTTTCTGTACGAACAGAAAAATTGAATGAAAAAGGATTTATAGGTTACTCTGAACCTTCTTTATTTATAGTAGATGGCAGCTCAACACAAACCAGTCCATATATTTTAGCTATGTTTAGTTTTTTAAGACTCATTTTTTAAAGAAAACTTCCAGATTTTTTTAGGGTATAAAAGGAATCTTTTGAAAAGAAATTTCTATGTTATATTTTTGGCTGTATGCTAAGCTCCTCATTCTACATTAATTTTAAATTTTTACCTTGAAATCTTGCTTAAAATCAAACGGCGAACCCTAGCTGTGCCCAGACCGGGCTCACCGATCATCTAGAACAACTCAGAGTCTGTATTCTTTGTTTCTCCGCATCTCATCGGTCAGTTCATTAACAACAATGCTCGTTTCAGCACTCTTTTCGAAGCACTATTCAATCAGTGTACCACTTTGGACACACCCACAGAATTAAAACGATAAGTGCTATCTTCACAATATTTTACTTGTGTACTCCTCTAGGCCTAATTAGACTGCCTATCTTTTTTTTCTATTAAAACTCCGACTTTAAAAGCTAGCGTGTCGGAAAGGGTTAAAAAAAATAACTTGTAAATGAAATTCTCACTCAAATGGACGCTGGCATGAACAAATGCCACTTTCCTTTCATTGATCTGGTTCACGTGAAATTTTCCCGCCCAAGACTTTTTTTACGTCTATCTTCTTTAGCTTTAGCATGCTAAAGCAACTAAGCCTCACGGCACGTTGAAAACAAAGCTTTGTTCGTAGAGAAGGCGCCGCCTTTGCCACGTGTAAGGATTCATTGTCTCGACCCCAGTTTAGTGAATCATTTTATTTTTTTTTTTTTTACGCTCGGTTCAGCTAACTCCAGAACAAACAAAACGGTGTTGGAATGGAAGGAGTTGATTAATTGGAAGTTAACGCTTCTCCGAAACAAACAGCGATTACGTTTTATCAATTCTTTCTCTTTCCTCTCCGGAGAGATTGCACGCTGCATTGAATCTAAAGTAACAGCCACCAAGCGAAAACAAAGTGGCTATTGTGTTCGACGAATACCCTGAACAATGGAAGAGATGTCTGCACAAATTCGGGTGAAAAGATGCACGAATTGTTTAGCTATTTTAAGTCGATTTCCAACTCACTTTTTTAAAGCTCAAAACTAGCCAATCTTTTATTCTTCTTTGATTTAAAAATCGTTATTGTGATGCATATAGCTTACAAATAAATTTTTTGAAAAAAATTTTTAATATATGCCTGTGAATATCGTCGTTTCTGATGATTTTCCTTAAATGTAATTCGTAACGCTAGCGACAAATAGTAAATTATAAATGAATAGTAATTGTCACTAGATAATAGACATTTCAGCCCACTAAAGTCGCTAAACACTGTCAATTCCTTCCGGCATGCATATTTCACAAGTGCACATCTGTGTAGCCACTGAGGGAGTGGCTTGTACGATGGACCAATGAGCATCCTGTGATATATCTGTCATGTCTCATGACCTTTCGCGTGCTTTAAGATTTAAGCAAGGTGGTTGAAAATTTTCTGCCACGCAACGTTCTGTACAAAATAATTAAAGCATCGTCGATTGCTTCTGAAACTTTTCATTGCGAAGTTAATTCAAATATAGGCAGTTATGAAGATTTCACTACATGTTTGAAATAAATACAAACACATGTTGGATACTTCGCAAAAATATCGATGTGAAATATTACTTAATAAGTGGTAAATAAGATGAAGAAAGAAATATGTGATAAACATCTGATCCAAAATGCAATCTTTACATAAAACTATGCGTATGAGAAAAATATTTACACCAGTTATATATGTAAATAGAAGTCAGCACTTTTTATTGCTGTCTATATGAAAAAGATGTTCTATAATAATAAGCAATGCAGAATTTTATTCAAAGTGAACTTTACTAATTCGCATTCGTATACATTTAGTGTGTTAAATTTCTCATTTAATAACTGGCTCTTAAATGTACTGTCTACACAAGAAATAATACTCATCAAACAGAGTGAATTTATCTTACTCACAACGAATATATTCAATTTATTTACATATAATTTTTAATGTTAGCAATGGATATCATCAGATTATATGTATTCTGAATCTTACACTTTCAAAATCAAAAGAATGCAAGCACTGAAATAAGAAAACATTAGATTCGTTGCAAACCTTTCAGTCATTCTCAGCTCAATTAAAAAAATATACACTTGAATTCTCTTAATAATATGCAGTGAACATCAATCCAACTATTAATGCGTGATAAAAATCGCGAAAGTGAATTGTCAGCGATTAATTAAACTCAGAAAACGAAAGCACTACAAGATTTCTACTATTACGCCATATATTTATAACTGCGAAACAAATGCAAATCAAAACGTAAACGACATATGCTCACATGCAAGAAGATTTAGCGTCAAAAGAGCAATAGCAGCTCATTGGTCCATTTTCGAAACTCCTCCCTTAGTGGCTACGCTGATGTGCACTTGTGAAACATGCTTCCGGGATTCAAACCTCGGCGAACGGGCTGGCTGCAAGGGCGTTTTCGTGATCTTGCCTATCTGTAACGTGTATAGGAGCCAGTTCCCCTTAGAAAGTTTACCAGAAGGCATCCCTCCGCTTAAGCATATAACCCTCTGGTAACCTTTACCATAATCAAATGAATCAACTAGACCACAATATTCATTTGTCATAAACAGGCGCGATTTACAATGAAAGAACGGATTTTTTGGTCCCATCCAATTTGGTATACACTTAATGTTATTTTAACCGGCTATAGCGAAATTCCAAATCTGTAAGAAAAAACTAGGTGCTTACTTCACAGTGACATTAGGTTATTTGGAAGGAGGAGACATGAAAAATATTCAATGTCCTGGCCGAGACCCGAACGTGTTGCTACCGTTCGGGTCTCCATGACGGCATGCAATGACAAAATACCTTACATACTCCCCCTAGTAAAGGGCGACTGGGGATTACGGGACTCATTTGCCAAATCCTGGTGGTAAAGAATCATCATCCACTACCTTTTAGTTCGGGCGCCACTGTCGAGTAATTTTTTTTTTTTATCCGGAAGACGTGAATAATGAGCAATGCCCTCGCCGGGACTCGAATCTGAACCTCTCGAATACGCCCCGAGTGTACTACCGTTACCAAAGGCATGCAGAAAGGGGGGAGAAAATATCTTTTAACGAAATAGGGGGTTCGGAAAGTAATGTCGTTTCTGCGCATGTCGACAACAACATGCTAAGGGCAGAAGTAGAAGCAAATCCACCAACCTTGGTCGACCATCGAAGAACATTTCAAGTTTCAAAGGGTTTACATCAAGAAAAGGCGCTTCTGGGTGTTTGATGGAGTATTCGCGGAATTGTTCATTTTGAATTGCTGAAACCTGACAAACTGTTAATGCAGACCTTTATTGTGAACAATTGGATGGAGTGAACCAATCTTTAATCGAAGAATATCAATTGTCAACAGAAAAGACGTCATTCTGCAACACGACACTGCAAGACCGCACTGTGCAAGACGAACACTGGAAAAAAAGAATGAATTGGGGTGGGAGGTACTGCCATACTTACCCACCATACTCGGCCGATATCGCAGCATTGGATTTCCATTTATTCGGATCCCTACAACAGTTTCTTAGTGGCAAAAAATTTGAAAATTTGGATGATGTCCAAAATGTCCTCTCGAGATATTTTACTCAAAAACCAATTGATTTTTATCGGTCCGGGATTGAAAATCTGCACATTAGATGGCAAAAGGTTTTTGATAACGAGGGTAAGTATATTACTGTTTAAAAATAAAAACTTGTTAAAAATGTATTCGTTTGAATTTAATGTAAGAAAACAACATTACTTTCCGGTCTCCTTATTATTATCCCGTAGACCGTGGAACTACAATGATTTATTTTAACAGGTCACAGCGCAGCCCCGATCGGCCGTTATCAGAACATATGAATGAGGAACTGTTATCCGGTCTCCAATAAAGTCCAAGCTTTCCAAATTTAAGAATTTCTAGCGCCTTTTAGAGAAATATCATCCAGGTGAAATAAAAAAAAATCAAAAAAAAAAAATAATAATAATCCAAACATTTGCAATCAGAGTCTAGGGTGGAGATTTTGGTTATGCAATGAGAGGGTTCTCTTCAAAGATCTCCTTATCTTGGTTCACTAATGACTAAATTGGGACTGTACACCAATAAACGCATAGGTAACAGGCAACGATTTTGTATACTCATATACATCTCAACTACTGGACTTCCAAGCAGGAAATAAATGCAGTAACGTTTGTGTGCCTTGCTGGCTTTGAAATCGTTCAGTTTCTTAGTAAAAAATTTGTTAAAGTTTTACAAAATATGAAATAGATAATAAAATAAATTCCAAGTTTGGGCTTCCAGAGGCCAATATTCGAGTGGAGATGTACGTTATACAAAATTTATGTTTCTAGATGCCGTTGATTTTTCACAATGCGAGAAACATTCATGCATTCATGCACATAATTTAATTTCATAATTTAATTTAATAATCTTCATAATTTAATTTCTTCAAATATAATGCACATCGAAAATATTTGATGGCAAAAATTTGAAACGTCACAAAATGCCAAAACGAAATTAATAGCGCATTTGGGGTAAAAAGCAGAAATGGATATGTATATTTAAACATTATGCAGATACACTGAAATACTGGGCACGGGAATTATTTATTACATACGGTAATTAACGGATAGGAATGTCTTCTGCCAGATATGTTCCTTACATAATTCAGTCAAGTAGTTTACGCCTGGAAGCATATAAACAAAAACAGAAGTCAGAGGATTAAGGTTTATGTCAGTACACCGGAAATGTAAGAGAAGACTCAACAATCGTGACGTTGATAAATTAAGTGTTAAGATATATTGCTCCCTTGGCTATAATAGAACTAACCATTACAGATAGCTGGATGATGGTACTGACGGATACAAATATATATCTTGCTTTTCCTGGCTCGGGAGCACATTAATTAAAATAAGAACTTTCAGCTTTCTCATCTACATCTTCATTTTATCACCATACGTTATAAAATCTATGCCTCCTGGGGAGCTTACACTATACACTTTAAAAGGACTGTTGAGAAAACTATCTTCTAGCTTTGTGACACAAAACAGCACAACTAGCCTTGTGACAAAAAGTCAGAAGAAGAGAGTACAAGACCTTTTTATTCGAACATAAAAGTAACAATTACCCAACTTGGATTTACACAGTTTAAGCACTTCTGGCTTGACAGAAATAGGTGACGTTTTGAACAAATTCAAAATGTGGTAGGTAAGCCTAATTGCTCAAAAGATAAATTAACGCGCAGGCCAGGCTCTGGTTGGTAGAAAACCGGCGAAACAAAGCTAAATGGCTAGAAGCACTCAACGCCGCTAGATCAAGTCTCTAATAATCACGGCGGCACAACGTGGCCTGGAATAAACAGGCACGCTCTAAAACTAACTTCCGAAACCCTTGCTTAAATAGCACTTCTTTCTACCTTAATCTGAATAAACGATCGCCGTCTGATTTACATTCAGGCATGAAAAGCGTAGGTGAAAAGAAAGTAATAGGAAAGTACGCAAAAAAGAAGTATTAGTTTAAAATAAATAGATAAACCTTACAACGTGTTGTTTTGAATTTCCTATTACAACTTGCAGTGTTTATTTTTATGTTAATTAACTAGATATTTTATGTTTCGAATCTATACTATCACTTCTTTCTTTCTGTTTTCCTGCCAGAAAGCAAATTAGCTGGCATGTATTCAATTGAGAGTTTCAGATTGTTTTAGTCAGAGTATGTTCTACCTGCTGAAAGCCACGTTACTAGGTGTTAGTCTACGTTAATCGTTTCCGTATTCGGTTGCTTTATTCTGCCGGAACTGCTGTCACGCTGGTGTAGGTTAAAGTCTGATTTCCGAGTTTAAATCTCTCCGTAACCTTTGGCTAATAAATACTTAGATTCAGTTTTAATTAAAAATTCTAATTTTGAGCTCACGCCATAAATGTTAGCTTGTTTGTAACGCCCAGATGTGCCTTCGGTTCAACGTACTTAGTTTCAGATAGAAGGGTAATCCTTCTCAAGTTTTATTTCATCTCAGACAAAGCGATACTTCGCTTACACGTCTATTGGAGAATTTGCCACATGTTACAATGTGCAAACAACAATTTTTACACAGGGTCAGTTCTATATCTCCTGTTCTACTGAGCAGATTGAAGAAATTCAACTCGCGTTTTTCATGTCTCGAAAGCGACACTTAGGATATATGTCAGATTTAAATATAGCTTTGTACTAATACAGGTAATATGAAATAAAATAGGGCTTTTTCTGAAACGACATGCCAATATTTCGTTTCCACCACTCAAATGATACTAGACTGCCAAGTTTTGTAAAAACTCACGCGAGTAGTTTTTAAAAGATTATCTCGCAAAATTGTAGCTCCTCAATAGTAAATGGTAATTGAATTTTATATATATTTATTAATGCCTCTTTTTTTTCATTAAACTCACTTGATTCCTTCTTCCAGAATTCGAAATTTAGGCTTAATTCAAATATAATTCGAACATTTTCTATGATTTATTTTTTAAATTTATGTTTTAAAATATATTCGATAAATTCTTCGAAAAACTTTTTACATTATAACCTATAACATTTTTAGCATCGTCTTAAAGTAGATGTATTTCTAGGCACACCTGAAAAAAATTAGAAAGAGTTTAGAGTTATTTACCAGAGTTTACCAGAGTTTATTTACCAGAGTTTAGAGTTAGAGTTTAGCGGTTTTTATTCGAAATTTTCTGACGTATACGTGAATTTACATATTGGAGCGTTTTGATACTCAACAACATCTTTTTGTTGAGTAATAATAACGACGAATGTGGTGTACGCACTTTGTTAACAATATTTGAAAGTATGAACGATGGCTTTTTTCCCGTAACTTTCTCACCAAATTTTACAAAATTTAATATTTAGGCATCATTTGAGTCGTAGAATCGAAATATGGAAACAAATTGGCATGTCGTTTCAGAAAAAGTCCGATTTTGTGTCAAAATCACTAAGTTAGAATAATGCTATATATAAATCTAATACATATCGTAAGTCGCGCTTTCCAGACATGAAAAAAGCAATTTAAATTTCGTCAATGGGCGCAGTAGAACGAGAGATATAAAACTGTCTTTGTTTTTCCCTACCCGCAGTGTACATTTAATTACAGGCACAATCCCTACAAACTGATAATTGTAAAATACTTTTATTACAATGAGACCTCGGATCACGAACGTTTCACTTCGAGAACGGTTCCCTTCACGAATAAATTAATTGAACCATAAACGCCTCAAATGACGGAAGATGTTATGAACGCTCATGTCCACAACTTATGATTTTCAGAGCTATTTTGAGATAACCTATCCCACATATGTGACATTCAGGGATTCAGGGATCGTTTCAACTTTTTTCATTGCTTAACTCTCATTAAAAAAATCTGGCAGAAAGTGGCTTAACAGTATCGTAAATTCGCCCTGGAGAAAAATTATGGCCAAATTGGGTTGGAAACGAAGACTTCGAACGCTTTGACACTTAGGAGATTTGGTACTTATGCATTAACCCGTCGAGCATGAAACTATCGCCAATCAACGGGATTTAGCGCCAGATATGGATAAGCGTTAAATCACAACACATTCATAATATCTGCGGTTCATTTCTTGTATCTTCGATTGATTCTCGATAATCGACGATTTATTTTTTATGAATAAAGATACAAATTAATTGTTACTAGTGTATTTTTGATTCATTCAGAAAAATTTATTAAATATGGAACCTGTCTTTCTTTCCATCACAAAAAAAGACATTAGCTACTAGCAGCTTCGCTGCCAGCCTTCGTCTGGCTTTTAAATATACCGAGAAAATGGCTGAAGGGAACACCAAACGTTAAATTTAAAAACTGCGTAGAATTTTACTCTGCAGAACAACTTCATAAAAAAAAAAGTTGTTACGTATAACGAAATTACAATGAAATAAACAATATCCCTTAATAAAAATATTAATTATCCTAATAAATAAATTAATCAACTTCCCTTTGCAAAATCTTAAGAACTCAAATGGTATAAAGGAGGTTAAGAACTTTGTTTCCTAAAAAAATCACTCATATCTTAAAGACAGTGAAATAACATAAAAGAATACAAAAAACAAAACATTCTGAAAAGCAAAGTATAATTAATGATATTTTATCTTATATTTTCAGGAGAAAAAAATTACAATGAAATAAGCTATATCGCTTAATACAAATATTAATTATCCTAATAAAAAAATTAACCAACTTTCCGTTGAAGGAAAAAAATCATGCAAAACTTTTCAATATCTTACGAATAGTGAAATAAGCAAAACATAATATAAAAGAAACTCAAAAAGCAAAAAATTCCGCGCAGAATTTTACTCTGCAGAACAACTTTATCAAAAAAAAATCAATAAAATATATATAAAAATATATATAAAATATATATAAAAAAATGACAATGAAATAGGCCAATCTCTTAAAAACAGTGACCTAGCATAGCTCGGTGACAGCCAACTTTCGCGCTCGACAAATCATTCGCAAGTACCGAAATTCCAGCCAAAGTACAAAATTGTTATCTGCGATTTTGAGTGAAACAGAAGACTAGTAAGTCTCAAGTACAATCGAGTAGGCCTTAGAGCAAAGAAAAGGTAAAAGGAAAATCCCACGAAAGATCTATTAGCCTATTTTATCTGCTTAATATTGTGTTTATTTGTTGTTTTTGTTGCTTCATGTTTAATGATGTCTAAGAGCTTTTGGTTATGATCTTGTGCAAAACACACTGTAGTAAAGATTAAAACCAATACTTACGTATTAACTCAATCATTTTGGCCTAATATGAAGATTTTTCACAGATGAGAAGATAAACGTTACTTATTGGGTTCAAGCTGGTGGATTTTGCGACTTATTTTAAAAAGATTTCCAAACAAACGATATTTATCGCAAGTCGGCAAACATTATCAGCATATTAAAAAAATACTTCAGCAATCTAAAATACAAATTTTATCTATTAAATAAGGATCACGTGGCACATTAAAAATAAAACACTGACATTCTTCCCCATATCTTTCTGTAATTGTTTACTGCTATTCTTCTCCTCAAGTACACAGTATATCTACCAAACGCATCTCTTCGGTGTTCCCTTTAGAAATTCTGGCAAAATTCCTGCAGAGAGTTTACCGCAGTTTCTTCCACTGCTGACAAATTCCACAACCGCCGTTTCAAAATCAAGTTTAAGCCAAAAAATATCTCTATTCCTCTATAAAAGCTATAGGTACTTGGTATACATCGAAAAGAAGGCATACGAAAATAGCGGAGTTGCCTGACTGAAGGACTGTTATGAATATGGTTGCTTGAATAACTAGTTAGTTATGCACATGGCTGCCATAGTTTGGCACATTTGGAAATTTTGACGACTTCTGCTAAGGTGGTTGTGACAGCACGTGAGTACCTAATAAGTAATCATCTGTGGTCCAGGAACGAATTAATTAATTTTGCCTTTATTCCTACGGAGAAACTGTTTTCTGTTTACGAACATTTCAGTTGACAAACGTCTTTCAAGAACGAATAAAAGCTGTATATAAAAGTTAAATTCGTATTAATACTTAAGGTACTTTTTCGTTTTGCCGGCGCAAACAATAAAGTCGCCAATAATGGTACAACTGATGCCAAACGGAATATCTTCACTGGTAACCTTCTACGCTTCATTTTCAAAACAAGTCGCAGCCATTTCTTATCAGATTGATTGTTTCTTTCAATACTGGCATACAATTACATAGAATGTTTTCCAGATAGTTCAGTTTTATGCCTAAGGCCATTCGCGGTAATTAAGTCAATTAGGATGCAATCACACCGCTCACCCGAAGGCAAAGTCAGGGGTTAAATTTATCAGTTCTAATGAAAATGTACTAGCGAAGTAAAGCACTGCGGTTTTACATATTTCCTGAGTTATAGCTATTCGTATGTATTGAAATAATTCTTGCATTTAAACTTGTATTCCAAATTAAGATTTAATTTGGAATTAATGTAGACAATTACTGAGAAAATCAGATTTTTGTAGGGTAGTTCACGTGAGATGAGTTCACCAGGAATCACGTGATATGAAATAGCGAATCAGAATGTTGTACCATGAAAACATAGTAAATTAATGTCTTTATTTATTGACTTTTCACAAACTTTTAAACGATATTAAAATGTTTATGCCTTCAAAATAAAAACTTCTTAGAACTAACATTCGCTAACATTTTTTATTTGTGTATATTGTATGTTGTCGTCAATAAAATCTGCTTGGCGAGATTTGCATCGGCGAAACGGAAAAGTACCATACTTAATTAACCGAAAACATAATTTTGAAGCATGTTTGTTTCCTTAAAAAAAATTATCGTACTCACCCATGCAGGCTTTTGGTGATATAAACCTCAGCATGTTCATCTCGCGGTTAGAAGATCCTTTATTCCATTTACGGCAAACACATAATTGACTTCACATTTTCTGCTCTAAACGGTCTAAGGGTCTCTATAACTTTTCTTTTCCGAAGCATTTTTGTCAGTGGCCGAATCTTGAACAAGATCTATGGCTGCACGTCCAGATTTTCTTTACATTAGAATTTTCCGTCGGCATCCTCCCGTGAAACGTAAGCACGAATGAGAAAGCAGTCAAGTAAAATTCTCCACAAAGGCACCCCTCTATCAGGATATGCTGCTCTCTCATCTTTTAGAGAAATTAAAGTTGTATCTTGCTTGAAGAAATTATTTGGCATCTGAAATCGAATAAATAGGTATATCAGATACACTAAGGAAAAAAATGGATAGTGCTATATCTCGCCGATTGACGAAATTCAAATTTCGTTTCTCGTATCTCGAAAGCGCGACTTAGGATATGTATTACATATACACATAGCATCAATCTAACGTAGGTATTTTGACACAACATCGGACTTTTTCTGAAGTGACAAGCCAATGTTATCCCATATTTCGATTCTACGACACCACTTATGCCTAAATATTAAATTTTGCAAAATGTGGGCCGAAATTTACAGAGTAATTCAAAAATTTAACTTGGCGCATTTTTCCAGTTTCCGCCAAGAATAAATTCACATGGCGAAATTCTTAATTTATGGCAAGCAATTTTCCTTTTCCCTTTTTTACATTGTGCGCGAGGGAGAAAACGTCACATCGTTCCTACTCTCTAAATATATTAACAAATTGCTTAAACCACATTTGATGATTTATCGCTTTAAACAAATATGCCAAATTTTAAAACGCGCCAGTATATAAATTCACGTATAGCTTAAAAAATTTTGAATAAAAAACACAATTTTTTTGCAAGTGGGCCTAGAAATACGTCTACTTTAATATGATATTAAAAATTTCATAGGTTATAATACAAAAATTAGTTCGAAAAATTTATCCAAAATATTTAAAAATACAAATTTTAAAAATAAATCATAAAAATGGGCGAATTTTATTTGGAATAAACTTAAATTGCGAAATATGAAAGGAAAGTTTAATAAAACAAGTTTAATAAAAAAGAGATATTAATAAATATATACCATATTCAATCAACATGGAGGAGCTAAAGCTTTGAGAGCTAACTTTTTAAAAACTACTCGTGTGTTTTTTTGGAAAACTTCACACTTTGGCGTAATTTGAGTCGTCGAACCGAAATATAGAAAAAATGTGGTGTGTAATTTCAGAAAAAGTCCGACTTGTTGTCAAAATACCCATATTAGAAAAATGATATACTATATATAATTTTTAAAGATATCCTAAGTCTCGCTTTCGAGAATTGAAAAATGAAAGTTGAATTTCGTCAATCGGCACAGTAGAACGGGAGATATAGAACTGGCTCACGCCCCCCCCCTCGGAGTGCACATTTTTCAACTTAGAGACAAGAATAGATACTGTCAAGAAATTAATAAATGTGTAATATATTTTATTTCAATAACATAACATACAAATATCAATAAAAATGTTAAATTGAGAACTGTAAAATACTGGTGTCTTCTTAACCAAACGTAAATTAACTGATAACACTTTGCTCTTATGTAAATAATTTAACTAACTAATAAGCAATTACTAAACTTAGTACGTGTAAACAGCATGATGATTTCAATATAGAAGCGAAGTATGAAAATCTGATTTTCAATATGAAAATCTGACGACGAGTCACTGAGAAAGTAATTATTAACTTCAATGAATTATAATTTCATTACTTGGATCAGCATACGCACGTATGAGAAAATTTGTAAATCACGAGTATTTTTATGAAAGTATTGATAAAATTTAATAAATTAGATAAGGTTTTATTTATTTTTAGCCCAAAGGACGTTAGCCCAGAAAGGTTATTAATTTCGTTTTGTCCTTAAAAGTCCGAATCCCTTTACGAATTGTTGCTATCTAATATTATCGCCCTGCGTTATATTTAAAGAAATTAAATAATGAAGAATCTGCATAAATGTTCGCATGTTTCTCGCATTGTAATAAAACAACGGGACCTGGGGCCATCCAATTTTGAATAACGTACATTTCCACTCGAATATGGGCATTTGGAAGCCCAAATTTGGAATACGGAAATTATTTTATTATCTGTTTCATATTTTGTAAAGCATTTATAAGGTTTTGACTTAGAAACTCAACGATTTTAAAGCGAGCAATGGCAACAGTGTACGGAAAGAAAAAAATATTTTTATCTCCAGAGCGATACTGTGTATCGGAAATTCTAAAGATATGCTCTTTTAAATATTTTGTGATATTGCTACTGAATTGAAGTTTATGTTTAACTGCAAAGGACATGATATTTAAAAAGTAACACACAGAACATTAAAAAATGCTCCTTTAGGCAAAATATACTATCTGAAAGCTTTCAGATGTTTTTAACTACTTTTTGATATTTAAATTCTGCCAGCTAGAATTTATTGCTAATTGTTACTTTAATTTTTAGCCGTTTTTGTTTTCTCTTATTTCCCTGTCATTTCTTTCCCAGTGTGCAAATTAGGGAGGGCGAGTGTATTTAAACTGACGTAGCGAAAATTTAGTTCGTGTGATTTCGCTACTGTAAGCGCACGTTGTTATTTCTACCAGCTGTTAAGTGTGCACATCGGCTTCGCATTCTTGCCGCCGAAAGTCACTCGTCGCTAGTGCTCGGTCACTGTAAGCACGTAGATCCATGCCGTATGTAAAATATTATGTTCAATAAAACGATCTTTTACACTTGTTGTGTTCAAGTTCGAGCCTTTGCGAGAAGTCGCAAAGGAGCTGTAGAACGTTGAAAGTCTATGCGAAGGCATGAAGGAAAATTGCAACAGAAGAATAGCTGCGATAAAATATTTGTCTGTTTTGTTATAAAATCAACAAAACTGGCGAATATTTATCAAATGATGAATGAACAGTTATACTATAAAAATATCTGCTGGGGATGCCACATGACTTCCTTGTAGAGCCTATTGAATTATACACATTTTTTGCTCCACTTCATTTAAACTCATTCCCTCGAATTTCATTAGAGATATATTTCTCATTTAATCAATTCAGTTCTCACTTCGTGGTAAGGTAAAAACGCATAACAATTCAAAACACCTTCATTAAAAATTGTAAAATACAGAAAAACCTAAAATACCAAATACAGTTAAAAAAAAAAAGCTTTTGAAAAAAATTACAATTAAAATTAGAGTTTCTACGCACAACAAGCAATTCAGCCAGCGGTCCGTAAGACAAAATTTTTGGTGCAGAAAATTGAAAGTTAACTATTGGTCTTACTGGGCAAAAAGACACGAAGTTCGTTCATCAATTTTTAGAGACATTAGGTAAATTTTGGAAGCTGGAGAGATGAAAAATTAACAACCGCCTTCGCCGGAAATCCAACCACAGACCTCTGGAATACCGGCCCATCGTGCAGAACCACTACACCACGAAGGCACGCTAGGAATGCGAGAGAAATGCCTTATATACTCCCCTTTTTAAAGGACGATTGGATTTTTAGGGGACCCAATCGCCAAATCCTGGGTGTGGAAAATCCTCATCCAACACCCTTTTAGTTCGGGCGCCACTGTAGAGACATTAGGTAATTTTTGGAAGCTGGATAGATAGGAATGCTGGATAAATACCTTATAAACTAACTTAATTAACTATTTCACTAAGAGTTTCAAATGTAAACAAATGGCGGCCTTGTTAGGGTTAGCAGAACTTTTAAATGGTTGATAATTCTACAATTACAGCATGCAGAATGACTAAAGGCATAAAAACCTTTACCGGAACATAAGAATAACATAATTCAATTATTTTAAAGCAAAAAATGCACAATTTACTGTCATATAAGAATAAAATACTGAGATCACTACCCGTCTAACAGGGTGAATATATATATATATATATATATATATACACGTTTGCTGCGGCCGATTGCTACGAAAAAGGAAGATCCACAACTATATGTTATAGCAGTCCCATACAAAATTTCAACGTTCTATAGCTAATCGTTTTTAAGTTATGCGAGGTACATGTGTACAGACGTCAAACTTTTAATTGTTGACAATTCTATATCTGTTGCATGCAGATTAACTAAAGGAATTAATATCTCAACCGGAAATTAAGAACAATATAATTCAATCACTTTCAAAGCAAAAAGTGCACAATTTAGAAACATAAAACATACCGAGCTAGGTAACGGAAGGGTTACATATGTACGTTAGCTGCGCCAATTGCAACCAAAAAGGGAGGTGCACAACTACATGTTATAGCAGTCCCATACACTAAATTTCATCGTGTAAGGCTACTACTTTCAATGTTTTTCAGTTCTATGCGATGCATACAAATACGTACGTACAATTTCGTATAGACGTCACAAAAGAATCCTTTTTCAGTCTCTTTTAAATGCATTAGACAATCCGTTTTGGAAAAAAGAGTCTTTTATTCTGTGCGGACGAACAGAGATGTCATTGGAAAGCATCGTTCAAACTAATTCAAGATCTGTCACAATGGATATTTTCGTTGAAATATGATACTTGAAAATTTCATGATTACTATACTTCCTTTAGTTTGCACAAGGAAGTATAAAGAAAATTTACAATCAAGGCATCATAAATGCATTTAAATATACAAACATTTGTCCAAAAATTGTTATTATTATCCCTGATGAAAATCTTTCATCTGAATGAAAATGATGTATTGAAATATATGAATAAAAATAAAGCATGAATAGTTTTCGTTGCTTTGGAGCATATTTTCTATCATCGGCATGTTTCCTATGGTGTGTACTAGTGAATACATAAAAGCGTTCGGCATAAACATAAACATTGTACTTTTATCTGAATTATCTTTTCTTTCTGTATCTTTCTTTTATCTTTAATTTATGTTTCTTTTATCTGAATGAAAATGATATGTTGAAATACTATATTATGAATGAAAGTGTTGCATTGAATAGTTTTCCTAGCTTCGGGGTACATTTTCTTTCATACGCATATTTATAACTTTATGTTTTTAATGGTGTGTACTGGTCAATACATAAAAGCATTCAGCGTTATATCATAAACGTTGTACTTCTACCAGAATTACCTCTTTCTTTATCTTTCTCTCTTCTTTTATTATCTTTGTTTATCTTTAATTTATCTTCCTTTACCGGACTGAATAGCTTTCTTTCTTTATCTTTCTTTTTTCATTTTTTTTATCTAAATGAAAATTATATGTGAAAGTATATTGTTACGTTTTTCTTCTGACACTAGTTGTTACGTTATTTTCTTCGTTCGTGAGGATTTGGAGTGAATTATGACAATACTACTTGATGAAGTATCGAAACACACTTCATTGTCCAGTATTGTCAGGACAGCTCCAAAACACGTTTTTACAATCGTCGATGAACTACTATAAATACGCTGACACGATCAGCGACACAACCTCCAGGTTATCAGGCTATCACGGTGAAGACAGCTTCACGGTAAAGCAGTAGAGTACAGCTCCCGACTCTGCTTGATCGTTCTCGGAATTCCACGTACTCTCGAGACTCTCCACGCTACGACTCGCGATGCACTCGACGACACACAGAGCACAGCTCCCGACTCTTCGGTTCAGTCGTTCCCAGAGATCAACACGCTCTCTCGACAATGCACTAATCGCGATACACTACGAGACTCTTTCGGTGCACTCGACGACCCACTCGGCACTCGCTGCCCGGCTGTCAACTCGATCGACTCCGCAGGGATTGACTCGCTAGACGAGACACCAACTCGATACTGACTCTCCGCGTACCAGCAGGGTTTATATAGTTTTGGTTTGTGTTCGAGAACATTCCGGGCTAAACCGGTAAGAATTTGTTCCAGAAAGTTCTCCATCCGTCCATGGTATACCGCCAAATGTCGCCAAATGGGTGATTTCTCGCCGAATGTGGCAACCCTACCTTCCATTGCCATTTTATGGCAACCCTAAACCTGCTTTGCGGAGAAGCTTTCTTACCGTGCCTGTACATTTCGTAACAATATTATGAATGAAAGTGCTGCATGAGTAGTTTTCGTAACTACGGAGTACATTTTTTATGATACCATTTCTAACATACCATTTTCATTCAGATAAAAGAAACAAAATATTCCTTTTATCTGAATGAAAATGATATGTTGAAATATATTTAGAATGAAAGTGTTGCATGAATGGTTTTCCTAGTTTCGTAGCACCTCTTCTTTCATAGGCATAGTTATATCTTTACGTTTCCTATGGTGTGTACTAGTCAATACATAAAAGCGTTCGGCGTTATGTAATAAACATGGCACCCGCAATACCAATCCCCGCACTCAGATAAAAAAAAAATTCCCAGAAGACATCTCACGCTCCCTTCTACAGATACTTTATTGCATTTTCATGAGTCACGAAATTATGAATGAAAGAAAAACTAACCTACTGCTCTCTTTTTTATATTCGTTTTAAAATCAAACATAAACCTAGGATTTCTCCGATATACCAAAATAAATAAAATAGAATAAAGAGCAGTGAAAATATTACCCGGAGGCTATACATACTTCCGACTTTACAACTATACCATCGCCAGTTCTCTCACCCCTCACGACCGATCAATAACTTCCAAAAGAAAAAAACGAAAAGCACAACGAAGCCCAATGAGATTTTGAGAAGGGCTTTCCAAACCCAAAGAATGAGTAAGATAGAAAGAGGAAAGAACAAAATAAAGAAATAAAAAAACTCCAGGATACAAGGAGAATTCCTCATTGTATAAATTTATATAATATCCTTCTACCACCTCTCAGTCAATGCTAAAGTGGAATTTTGAAAAGGCTTATTAGATTGGAAGCTTTGCAAACCGCCCCGATATCTGGATTTATATTCCAGAAAGAGAGAGGGGGAAATCCTTTTGACATCCGTGTGGTTATTATTCAGAATGCAACGAAGTTTTTCGCGTGAATGGCCCCTGATGGTGTAGATAATCTTTTGCTTTCTTCCTTCCCGGTTCTCTTTTTGAAGGAGATAAAGATGTTTAAGAATCTAGTATTTTGAAATATTTTCGTATCCAGAAACTTGAAATAAACTATTTTAGTTGATAACTGTATCGACTGTACGTGGCTAAAGCTCTTCGTCTGTCGAGTTGCATTTGATGTAAACAGTACAGTGTAGTGAAATTAAATAACTACTAAATAAATCATCCGTTCCGAGAACGTAAAATGAAATTAATCAATTTTACTTCCTTATACGAAGTAAAGGAAGTATTTTAAATCCAGAAAAATGACTGATATCACGCATTAATGGAAATGCCTATTTTGATACCGTTTCTGAATGAGTTTTCACTATTTCTACTTCCTTGTACGAAATAAAAAGGAAGTATTGTAATCGCAAAAAACTTCAGGCATCATATTTCAACGAAAATATCCATTTCGACCGCTATCGAATGAAATTTAAAGATGTTTTTGCGTGACATCCGTACGTAAAGACAGAATAAAAGGCTCTTGTCCCCCCAAAAAAATTATAAAACTGATTTAAAATGAATTCTGAAGAGACATTTTCATGGCGTCTGTGCGTACGTACATGTATGCGTATCTCGCATAACTCAAAAACGAGTAGCCTCAGAACGTTGAAATTTTGTACATAGGGCTGCTATAACATGTAGATGTGCACCTCGTACTTTAGTTGCTATCGGCCGCACCAAAAAGTATATAAATATATGTATATATCCACTCTGTTACTCGGCTC
Source organism: Stegodyphus dumicola (assembly GCF_044657685.1). NCBI lineage: Eukaryota > Metazoa > Arthropoda > Arachnida > Araneae > Eresidae > Stegodyphus > Stegodyphus dumicola. Next base: position 275,721,855 of record NC_140770.1, on the reverse strand, counting down.
AGTGATCTCAGTTTCTTTAGTCTCATATGTTTGTAAATTTTGCACAGTTTGCTTTAAAAACGATTAAATTATGTTGTTCTTATCTTCCGGTTAAGGTTTTCATGTCTTTGGTAAATCTGCATGCAATATTTTTAGAATTATTACCAATTTAAAAGTTCTTAAGTACCGTTAAGCATAATTATTTTTGGAATAGAGTAAATGTTTGTTTACATTTGAAACAGCAGAATAGTAGATTTGTTGCCAATCTAGAGAAAGTAAGCTTAGCAATAACAAAGATTAAGCCTTCTTTTATTATTGCAAATTAAATCATGAATATTCCATTTTGGAATTTATTCGAGGAAAAAAGTTTTTAAGATTTACTTCATAATTTTCACTACAGATATTTTTTACTTCATAATTTTCACTACAGATTTTATGTATTTTTGCCTTGTTGCGAAGTGAAAACTGAATTAATTGAATGAGAAATACTGAATCGTCTGTGAAAAACTGTTTCTTTGTGTTTTGTTGTGGTTGTTTGCTTAACTTTTTTTATACATCGATTTAAATTTACTATAGCATTTAAATAGAACATGTCGCAACGATTAGATAATTTTTTAGATGATATAAATTTTGTGCATTCTGAGTGAATGAAATATAACGCTGTTAAATGAACCTAGCACTTGAGTGTCGCTATGGTAAACAAATATAGTTAATTTTAAAGAGTGTATTTATTCTATTGTGGTTTATGCGCTATTGACGAAGTAGATATAATTCAATCCAGTAAGTTTAAATGAAATGCAAGAATTTTGAAGAAATGCGAATTTGAAGAATGCAAGAAGTTATGCAAGAATGACAGCGGTTAGATAATTCTTTAGATGATATAAATTTTGCGCATTCTGAGTTATAAAATGAATGAACGTGAACTTAGAGTCAGAATGTCACTTTGGTAAACAAATGTAGTGAATTTTAAAAAGTGCGTTTATTTTATTGTGGTTTATGCGCTGTCGACGAAGTAGATTTAATTCAATCCAATAGCTTTAAATGAAATGCAAGAAAAATGCGTATTATTTAATATTCCGTGCAAGGAAGTCATGTGGCGTACACATCAGATATTTTTTCCATAACATATGTACGTACGGGCAAAATAAAAACCTGTTTATTTCAAAACAGATTGTAAAATAGACTCAAAATGGATTTTTTTTCCTGACATCTGTACGTATGGTCGTATGCTATCTCGTATAACTCTCTCTCTCTCTCTCTCTCTCTCTCTCTCTTTCTCTTTCTGTATAGATATATACATATTACAATTTTTAAAGAAGATGCTTCGAGGTTTCATGTATTTTTCTCTTTCCGCAAATTCAGAACTGAAATAATTGAATGAGAAATATATCTCTAATGAAATTCGAGGAAATTATTAATATTAAATGAAATGAATTCATACAAAGAAGGCCATATAGAGAAGTCATGGAGTGTCCACATCAGAAATTTTAATTTAATTATACCAATGCTCAGTTTTCTTAACAAAATGACCTACGTAAATTTTTTTGTCTTTTTAACTTTGTGTATTAAACGTTATTTTCTTTGCAGTTACTCCACATGTAGCAAAATCACAAAATGTTTAAAAACAAAGTATCTTTAAGATTTCCGATATAATATTTGGCAATGTAATCTGTTTTACATCATTCTACATACGAAAACCAATTTCGATTTACGAACTTTTTGGATCTCGAACAAACTTTAGAAAAGAATTACAAATGTGAACCAAGGTTTTGGATGGACTATCGTCACCAAACTTTCTACAATTCTTTTCTGGGTCCTGGAAAACGTCGACGTCTACTTTTTCCCAAACAAAAAATAGCTGAAATCAGAAATATTAGTTAAAAATTCAGAGAAAGCTAATTTTTTCACTCATTTTTCTGAGTGGCAACGGTTTCGCACGCTGGAGATGAAATTCCACTTTATTTCGAAAAGCTTTGCCACTGCTCGCTTTTAAATCGTAGAGTTTGATAATGAAAGATTTATAAGTATTACGATGAAATAAAAATGAAATTGCTAAACATTAAATACATTATTTCCGATTCCAAAAATATGTGGGAAGAAATTTCGACTATTACAATCATCGAAAGACTTTAACCCTTTCCGGCACGCTACCTTTTAAAGTTGGAATTTTGGTTTAAAAAAAAAATGTAGGCAGTCTAAATTTGTGAAGATAGCACTTATAGTTTTAATTCTGTGGGTGTGCCCAAAGTGGGCACAATGACTGGAATACAGCTTCGAAAGGAGTGCTGAAACGAGCCTTGTTGTCAATGAACTGACCGATGAGATGCGGAGAAACAAAGAATACAGACTCTCAGTTGTCCTAGATGATCGGTGAGCCCGGTATGGGCTCACCTAGGGTTCGCCGTTTGATTTTAGGCAAGATTTCCACGTAAAATTTTAATCTAATATAGAATAAGGAGATTAGCATACAGCGTAAAAAATAACATAGAAATTTCTTTTCAAACAGTTCCTTTTATACCCTAAAAAAATCTGGAAGATTTCTTTGAAAAATGAAGGTCTTAAAGAACTAAACATGGCTAAAATTTATGGACTGGTTTGTGTTGAGCTGCCATCTACTATAAATAAAGAAGGTTCAGAGTAATCTATAAATCCTTTTTCATTCAATTTTTCTGTGCGTACAGAAGGAAATTTTTAGGTGTATCCAGACCGGACACACTGTGCCGCAAAGGGTTAATCAGCTGAGATATTAATTAAAAATTCTAAATGCACTCATTTTTTCGAGTGGCAACAGTCTCACGCGTTAGAGACAAAAATACTTTATTTCGAAACGTGTTCGTTCTGCTCTCTTTCAAATCGTAGTGTTTATTAATAAAAAATTTGTAAGTTTTACTAAATCTCTCTATGTAAGGAAGAATGCCTGTATGTGTGATTGTTGGTGTTATTGATTTCTGATCAATTATGATCCATTTTTTTGCCACATTTAATGGACTAAAATTGAATATAGGTGAAATATTGGAAGCAACTTTCGGACCAACGATCATTTGATTGGAAAGACGGAAATCATTAGAAACTGCGTGTTATTGTTGCTGGTATAGTGACAGAGAATTAGTTTATTTTTCTGTCGAAATTTTTTATGTGGATTCCATATCGCATGGCAGTGAAAAATGTCGGAGTATGAATCGTATTTTTTGCATGGTTATTCGAGAAGGATTGCATCGTTCTCTCCGTTGTTAGATGCATTACCCTCAATCTAACTTAACTGGCATCGGGTACTTCCGCTAGTCATATACTAAATGTTAGATGCATTACCCTCAATCTAACTTAACTGGCATCGGGTACTTCCGCTAGTCATATACTAAATGCAAACGTTTTCGGTAAATCTCGACTTTCAAAGTTATTTTATTAAAATGCCTCTACTCCCTTAAGCGTAAACTCCCGCTAGCTCGAGTGCAAGCTGTGACAGAATCCTGTGTGTTGCCAAGTCACGCAAATTTAAATTCATATGATCGATGTCTTCCTTTGGCGGAGCGGCGAGGGGTAAAAAAGTGTCAAAATTAACGTCTCAACTCGTATTTTCCTTGGAGAGAGAGAGAGGGAGAGAGGAAGGGGAATGGTGGGCGTGAAAGCAGAAGTTAATGGATGAAGCCAGGGCTGCTCGAAGTTCCACTAATTACTCTTTCAAGGCATAAGTGTCTATCTTATTCATTACACGGTCTGATGACACTTCTTGTCCGGTTAATTCTAATTTTGACAGATTTGGTGTTGTGCGTGACGTTGATTTTCGGTTCCAATGCGGAACCGGTGAGAAAGATGGCAGTCTTTCTCACTCGAAGTGTGCGTAGCGTCGAGTAAAATTCATTGTTAGGTACAAGTTTCACGAGAAAATTAGAGGTGTTTCATCGACTTGCCACATACTTACGGTTATGCGTTAAAAGGTAAGATTTGAAATATTTACTTCATTAATACATCAGCCCCAAAAAGCTATGTTTAGATGCTGGGAATTTTAAAGGATTTACGGCTATTTATCGTTTGCAAGTCTACTTGTTTGACACAACACTAGTCGCTTAATAATTATAATACAAAATCTGATGTGGTCACAACGACTTTCCTTGTATGGCCTATTAGATTGTATGCATTTTTGCTGTTCTTCATATTGTTGCGTTTCTAAGGCTTCTTGGATTTGGAGTGATACGACAACACTTGATGAAGACTGAAAACATAATTTAATAGCCAGTATTACTCGGGACAGATCGAAAAATGCGTTACAGCTGTCGGAAAACTGCGACAAACACGCTGAAACAATCAGCAACACAGTCTTCATACCATTGGGCTATGACGGTAAAAACAGCTTCACGGCAAAACACTAAATACAGCTCCCGGCTCGGTCGATCGGTCTCCAAGCTCAACACACTCCAGATAAAACTCGACGATACCCCTGTACTCAGCATACAGGCAAACCTTATATATCTTTCTGACATGCCTCCGAGAACACGCTGGGGTAAACCGATAAGAATTCATTCTAGAATGTTCTCTCTTCGTCCATGGCATATCACCAATTTTGTCACTATATAAGGTATTTCTTTCGCCTCCTTAGCATGCCTTCGTAGTGTAGTGGTCACGCTGGGCACGCATCCAGAGGTCCGTGGTTCGAATTTCGGCGAAGGCGTTGCTCATTTTTCATCTTGCCTGCTTCCAAAAATACCTAATGTCTACATTAGCGCCCTAACTAAAAGGGTGGTGGATGATGATTCTCCACACTCAGGATTTGGCTATTGGATACCCTAAAAAGGCCAGTCGTCTTTCAAAAGAGGAAGAATATAAGGTATTTCTCCCGCCTTTTTAGCATGCCTCCGTAGTGTAGTGGTCTGCACGCTGGGCGCATATCCACAGGTCCGTGATTCGACTCCCGGCGAGGGCATTGTTCATTTTTCATCACTCCTGCTATAAAAATATCCTAATGACTCTACAACTAAATGCCACCAAATTAAAGCTTTCGCGCCAAATATGGCAATCCTCCTTCCTTTCTATTTTCTGGTAACCCTAAGCGCGCCTTGCGGGGAAGCTACCTTATAGCGGTTGGGCATTTCGTAACAGTATAAACCTGTTGCCTCGAATGATTATAACCGTCCCAGAACAAAAGTAGAAAATGGCATCCAAAATTGCTATTTTTGAAATTAATTATCCCAGTCAATTTTTGGCGCACAGGAGTCACTTCTTGTATTTTTACTTCTTTACGTTTTGCCGAACGGCAGCAGTCACGTGTCGTACAGATAAACGTGTTACTTCGAACAGTGTTGTCACTTCTCTCTTTCAGATCGCTGGGTTTGTTAATCAAATATTATTTAAATTCGTACAAAAGAAAAGAAAAAAGTTGTAAATTCAAAATTCTGGCTTCCAGATGCATGTGTTCGTGCCAAGGGCTAGAAATGTTAAACATTTGATGGCTGTAGGTGCCATCGTTTTCCGCGATGAGAGGAATACACTACAACGTATCGTATTCTAAGATAGCTTGATTTACTAACTAGTTGTTAGAAGACTGTGTAGGGAGTTATCCGTAAGTCTTGAGTACGACAGAATCCAAAGAAGGTGCAAATAACCCTTTATTAAAATTAAAAATTTAATTTAAAAATTCAGAGATGGCAAAGACTCGTGCTAACAGAAAGGTAACAAGTAACTTGAAATTAAATGGAGTTAAGTTAGCCTAACCGACCTGACTCGAAAGTCAGCGTAAACAAGCCAAATGGCAAGAAGCGCTCAATGCCACAGATGGCCAATCGGTAGCAAACCTAGCAACGTGGTCTTCAGGCAGGTAGAACACGCTCTAAATTAACATTCCAAATATTCTCTTTACTAACTTCTTTCTACGTCATTTGAATACACGTGCCCTAACTCATTTACATCCAGGCAAGAAATCATCTGTTGAAAGCACGAGCGATAGGAAAGGTTGCTTCAAAATAAAATCAACTCTTAAGCAAATTAAATAAATTCCACATTACATAGAAGCAAATAAACAGATTCTTCATTATTTCACTATTCATTATTATTATTGTAAAAGTTGTGCTGTGGGTAAATTTGTTTCCTCTAATTAGTATCAAGGGGGCCATTGATCTCAAAAAACTCACTTTTTTTCCGTGTCACTCCTGTGTCTGAAACACTTTTCGAAGAGTTGTCGTGGTGTATTTTCGTGTTAAAATGTTACCATGATGTATTATTTTTAAAAAATTAAATAATGAAGAAATTTTACGCATGTAGGTATGGGCTGCGCGTTGTGGGAAACGACTTTAATACACGTAATCCTCCACTCCAGCAATGTGCACCTCGAAAGACGAATTCTGAATATCGAATTTCTTTTTTATTTGCTAGTCCAAAAAGGCTATTATTCTCCAAATGGGATTTGCAATCAGTCACTATAAATCCGTCGTTTCACTTTCCATTCCAGTCTGCTGCCATTCTGCAAAATGTAAGATTGATCTTTTAGAATCAATCTCTCTGTTGTAGACTAGCAAATTAAGCTATTTGAAAACAATAGATGCAGTTCTTAAGAATATTCGCTTTTTACTTTTCAATGGACTGATTTAAATAATAAAAATGCATTTAATTCATAATCTATCTAATTAAAATTATTCATTATTTTCATAGAATGACATTATATATTTTTACTATTTATTTCATACTTTACGAAACGTTAATGAATTTTTGACTAACAGACTCAACTATTTGCAAGCGAGGAGGGGCAGCTCTGTACGAAAGGAAACATTTTTATTTGCAGCGCCCGAGACTGTCTGTCCGAAATTCTAAAGATATGCTGCTATTAAATATCTTGTGATTTTGCTGTTGAATTTAATTTTATTATGTGGTGTAAATGCGTAGAATGTTTAATAAATAAAATTAACACACAAAATGTTAACAATAAAACGACGAAAAAAAACTTTTGTAAACCATCTTATTAACAAAACAGAATATTGATATGAACTAAGAAAAGACTGAAAAGAATAGGAAAAACAGTATGCAAAACCATAACATTGCATGAATAACTCTACACATATGCTGCCATGTTGCTTCTAAAATTTTTATAATTTTGCTGATGAATTGTATTTGGCTTCAGTGCTAAGAAAACGATAAACAATGTATAAACCGTTAACCAGATCTTTTAAGTAATAGTTATTTTTAAATTTTTGGCATACAACTTCAATTACCGCCTCGATTTCTTTAGAATTAGATAAATCAACGATTTCTATAATAGGTTTTGTTCCGTTTAATTACAGCAAAGCACTCGAGGGCAATCTGTCTAAGGGAAAATATCTTCGTGGGAGGCTTTTTAAGAGAAACTGACTTATAGAACGTTACATATGGGAAAAATTACGAAAATGCCCCTGCACCCAGTCCTTTCACTTGGTTTCGAACATTAGATTGAACTACCAGTGTTCAGCGACTTTATCGCTCGGCCCTTTGTGGGCTTTTCATAATAGGAATAATCGTTCTCCACCGACTGAACCAGTGTTATTGGTTTTATGATGAGCCATGCTTTTGCTAATTCTTATATGGCATTCAATGTAGGCAACTTTTCCAGTAATTCATTAAATCACCATCTTCCTCAGGAAGAGTTACGAAAACGCATTGTGCGAAATAATCGTTTAAATTAAACTTCAAGATGCAATTCAGCAGTTTTTAGAGCATGCTTGGACTTGCATGTGTTTGTTTCTCCCCCACTTTTGCACATAGCGTTTAGTACGCGTGCGCTGACACAACCGTGCAAGGATAACTCGCACCCGTATAATCGAGGGTACACTGTATTAGGATTTCAAGTGAGACCGTAGCTAGAACATTTCCATAATCAACTAATGAAACACAAACTGAATAAAACTTGTTATTATTTGCAATATATTAGGTTTGTTAACATCTGTCTAGTTCAAGAGTTTTCAACTAGAAACTGGAACTATGCTCAACTCGTATTCGAGAGGTTCGGAGTTCCAATCCTGGCGGGGGTAGTGCAGATTTCTTCAATTTTCTACTTCAAAAAAAAATTCTGCATGACTCTACAGTGGAGTCCGAACTAAAAAGGTGATGAATGGTAACGTCAGCACCAGGATTTGGCGATTGGGTCCTTTAATCCCCTGTTGTCCTTTAAAAGAAGGGAGTATATAAACGTATTTTCTTCCTCCGTTCCAAATGCCTTTGTGGTGTAACTGGAAGCACCCTCGACGCGCATTCCAGAGGTACAGATTTCGAATCCGAGAGAGGTATTGCATATTTTTCACGTTCTTGCATCGATATAACCTAATGACTCAACAAGCCCTTTATTTACTTCTTAAGTATTTAGTTTAGTTTATCCACATAAAAAATGACTTGTATTCAAAGCTTTGATATTTATCAATATTATCCATATTTCCGTTGTTTAATTTATAAAACGCGTTTGAAAATGATCTAAAAATGTATATGTGTAATTTTAAAGTTTTGGAACGGTCGGAGCTAAAAATGATCTTCTAAGCAGGGGCGAACGGGGTGCATGGAGCAAATAAAGTTGAGAATCTGTGGTCTAAATCTTAATATCCTTATATTCTGAAACACCTGTTGCAATTCTTTGCTGTGTAAAAGGCTGGCAGTTATTTTTTCATGCAAAACTCCCCAATTCCAACATCAGAATCATAACATTGTACCAGTTACACACAGTATCTGACAGGGCACAGGCCATATTATGTCCTATCGTCACATATTTCGCCTAAGATACAGCGACTAATGTGTTTGTGACAGTACTGGTGACCTAGATCACTATCTGTATGATTACCCGCGCAAAGCGTAATCACACTTTTAAAAAGAACAGCTGCAATCAATATGCCGGCATGGCACAAGAACACAATTAATAATAAATACGTGCTCAGCTGCATTAGAGACTGCAATACCATTGCTAAGAGTACTGCTTACAGCCTAGAGTGACTTTTTTCCTTGGACACCGTGTCGTCATCAGCCCGCTCTGTACATATATTAATTTACTTAACTTCTTGATTATTTTTGCTTTGTTCTTAATTATATGTTTAATATTATGATTAATCCAGAACTCATTTAGTGTATTTCATAATTTGTTCTAACTATTTGTTCAGATTTCATCTTTACATCTATACCTGAGTCTATACCATATCCTTAATATATCTGTATGCCTAACATGCAGTAACATAATAGTGAAAAATGTTTCTCGTTTAGCGTGGCCAATTCCCGGAGGACACAGCACTAAGCTCTAAATATAATCAATTCCTAGAGGACACAGTACTAAGCTCTTTAGCTATTTTTATTTATTTATTTATTTTTAATTCGATCCACGGGATCCAACAGGCTGAAAAGCACCTAACCCAGTGGGCCAGCTGTTCCGTCGATATTGGAAAGAAGGTAACACTAATTAAGGCATTTACTTTTCCTGGTTCAAATAAACAAAGCGAGACTAAAATACTGAACCCTCCCTCCGTGTCTGATCAGTTCCAAAGAAAGGAGGTTTCATGCCTCTTTACAGCGCGCGACAACTCAAAGGCAACTAACTTTAATCAACACGTTTCCCAAGCAGGAAGTGGGGATTTAAAATTAGCTCTGAATTTAACTCGGGACGCGGAAAATCTTCATATAGAAGCACATCCATAAAGCGCCTCCTCTCTGGAATTGACTGGGGCATAACAATGCAGCTTATGTCCTCAGATGCCACCTTTTAGGGCATTCGCACATTCTTTGTAAAAGGGCTCTTAGCATCCTTTCCAATTAAGTCAGATCATCTGCGTCCACTCTGGATCTGATTATGAAAACGTTCTGGGCATTAGGCAGCGTTGGAATGCCCATATCTGACCATCTCTCCAGCAAAGTCTGGAGGGCCATTTTAAAGGCAACTGGTAAATGACAGGCTCGCAGTTATCATCATCATCATCCGAGAGCTTCGCATAAGGAGCTTACCCGGACACATCGCTTGCAAAAGCATTAAAGGAAATACCCCCTGATTGGAGAGAAAGCCAAATCCGTCTTAGGAGGTAAAGAGCTCTGCTGTTGCTATGGTTACCTCACTCGGGTTTTATTTTAATCGGAAGCTTCTCTGAGACTACCTCCTCTCTTTTCCTTGCAAAGAAGGACTAAGTTAATATTTTCGGATTATCTACGACCGGTGATGGAAATTGAAACTCTTTGCCTTTAAAGGCCTCTTCGGTGATTAGGAAAGAGTACTTTCTCGTACAGAGAGAGAAAGGGGGAGAAAAGTGTTCTAAAATCTAATTTTAGAGCTCGGTGTCCTTCTACTGTCGAGTAACAGGAGTTTCATTTGCGGACTAAATTGAATAAAGCGATTTAATAGGTAACTGAAAAGAACTCACAATGATGCAATGAAAGGTTACCGGTTTCGATGTAGTGTATTATCCTTTTTAAGTACTATCTACAGTTTTAAGCCTGCGTGTAATTGTTCTTCTTAAAGACGAATGTTAATGAGGCATACTAAGTATCGATCATAAGCATTTTAAATTTAATATTATCTGGCTAATAACGCTACGAACCACCGTAAATGCAATTTGCAAATCATTCATCCGTCCTTTAAAATCCAGAATGAACAGTGAGGCCATTTGATAACGAATTGCATTGAGGTTTTTAACAATTAAGTTTTTAACAATTAATTAACAATTATTTATTCGCAATTTTCCATTAAATTAAGAAGTGTTCTAGTTTTAATGCTTATCAACCAATTAGAAATGAAAAAGAAAAAAAATACTCTTAAGGAAAGGAATAAAATTAGAAAGCTTTCAGATTTTACATTACGTCCAAAAGTGCCTTTCTTTAACGTTTTGTGTGTTACCTTTATTTATTAAATATTATGTTCTTCGCAATTAAACATAAAATTAAGTTGAAGAGCAATATCGCAAAATAATTTTAAATTGAGCTTATCTTTAGAATTTTCGATACACAGTCTCACACGCTGGAGATAAAAATGTTCTTCTGTACAACGTTGCCATTGCTCGCTTTAAAATTCTTGAGTTTGTTAATCAAAAATTCGTTGAAGTGTTACAAAATCTGAAATCGATAATAAAACAAATTCCAAATTTCTAATTTCGGGTTCCAGATGCCATATTCGCAGGAGGAATACATTATTTAAAATAAGATGTCTCTATGGCTCTTTAAATTATTTTATCACAATGCGAGAAACATACATACATTTATGCAGACTCTTCATTATTTAATTTCTTTAAATATAATACAGGGCGATAATATTCAGTGGCAACAATATAAAAAGTGAAACAACGCTTGTAGTGAATCAACTCAAAATGCCAAAACGAAATCAGATAAAGATACAAAGTCTTGTTAGTAGAAATGAATTTGAGAGCAGATTGTAAAACTACGAGATCAGGAAGAGCTTAAAAAACTTTACTACACCCATGGGGGACGTTAAAATCTGAACCCTTTCAAATTTCTTCTGGGTAGTCCTTCTGGGCAAATTGTCCCTTTGGACAAAGATTATCCGAAAGCTTTCAGATTTTACATTACGGCCAAAGCGGCGTCTCTCTAACGTTTTGTGCGGTACCTTTATTTATTAAATATTATATTCTTCGCAATTAAACCATAAAATCGAATTCACAAATCGCAAAATAATTTTGAAACGAACAAAGCTTTAGAATGTCTGATATACAGTCTCGCGCGCTGGAGATCAAAATGTTTATTTTTCCGTACAGTGTTGCCATTGCTCGCTTTGAAATCTTTGACTTTGTTAATCAAAAATTTGTTAAAGTGTTACAAAATATGAAATCGATAATAAAAAAAATTTCAAATTCCAAATCTGGGCTTCTAGATGCCCATATTCGGTAGAAGATTACGTTATTCAAAATTTAATGGCTTTAGGTACGGTTGTTTTATCACAATGTTGAAATACGTGCATACATTTATGCAGATTCTTCATTATTTAATTTGTTAAAATATAATCCAGGACTCTAATATATCATGGCAACAATTTGAAAAGTGAAACGGACATTTAATGTTGTCGAGGCAAATTGTCAAAACGAAATTAATAGCCCTTCAGGGCAAAATGCCCCTTTGGACTAAAAATTTGAAAGGGTTCAGATTTTAACGTCCCCTATGGGTGTAGTAAAGTTTTTAAGCTCTTGCTGATCTCGTAGTTTTACAATCTGCTCTCAAATTCATTTCTACTAACAATACTTTGTATCTTTATTATTGAAAAGTTTTCTTTACACCGACGGCACATGGCATTGAACCGTAAATCACAAAATGTTTAAAAGCAGTTTAGTTTTAGAATTTCGCATAGGAAGTTAAGCATTGCACAGTTTTCTATTTTTTCCACCTATTTTCAGTTCATTATATCAATTTTCCCTTTTCTTTGTTAGATGACTTATACAAATTTAATATTTTTGTTTTTTTATTATTAATTTTTCGACCTTTTAAATTTATTTATTAAATATCACTTTCGTCGCACATGCGCTACATAAACTTCCACAGCATAATCACAAAATTTTTTAAAACAGATTATCTTTACAATTCCCAACAGAGTGTTAAGGTGCTGCTGTAACTTTTACTTCCTTGCAAGAAGTAAATGAATTCTGTAATCGCCAAAAAATTTTGGTTATCATATTTCAAAGGAAATACCTATTTTGACAGTTTCAGAATACAATTTGACTATCTTTTTCGTGACAGCTTTAAGTTAGGGCAGAATAAAAGGTTTTGTTTTTCCGAAACGGATTGAAAAATGGATTAGAAACAGATTTTTTCCTGATGTATGTATGTACGAAGATATGTAGACTGAGTACTAAAACCAAATCTATATCTTCCGTTCTAATGGGCCGATTCACGAAATTAAACTTGTGCTTTTCATGTCTGGAAAGCACGACTTAGGATATACACTGAAGTGACAAAAGTCATGCGATACCTCCTAATATTTTGTCGGTTCTCCTTTTGCCCGGCGAAGTGCAGCAACTCGACGTGGCATGGACTCAACAAGTCGACGGAAGTCCCCTGCAGGAATATTGTCAATTATTTCACCTGCAGGAATCACGTCAAAGCCTCTTCACATGAATAGCTTGAACACAAATGAAAGCCCTGCCAAAGCACTTCGCATTTATACATTTTCTACGCGATACAACTGCCATCTGTATATTTGCATATTGCTATCCCATGACTTTTGTCACTTCAGTGCATATTAGATTCATATACAGCATTGTTCTAAGAGAGGTATTTTGACACAAAATCGGACTTTTCCTGAAATGGCATTCCCATTTTTTTCCATGTTTCGATTCTACAATTCAAATGATGCCAAACTGCCAAGTTTTGTAAAAATCGCGCGAGTAGTTTTTAAAAAATTAGCTTTCAAAAGTTTAGCCCCTCCATATTAATTGAATTTGATATATCGCTTTTTTATTACTTATTTGATTCTTCCTTTCCCATTTCAAAATTTAGGCTCATTCCAAATAAAATTCGCCATTTTTTAGGATTTATTTTTTAAATTTTGTATTTTTAAATAATTTTTATAAATTTTTGGAAAAAAATTTGAATAATCATCTATAAAATTTTACCATCATCCTAAAGCAGATGTATTTCTAAGCATAACTACAAAAAAAAAAAGAGTTTTTTTATTCAAAATTTCCTAAGATATATGTGAATTTATATATTGGCGCGTCTTCAAATTTGGCATACTTGTTGAAAGCGATAACAACATCGAATGATTTTGCATCAAAATACCTATATTGGGTTAATGCTATGTATAAATCTAATATAAATCTTAAGCAGCGCTTTCGAGACATAAAAAACGCAATTTGAATTTCATCCATCAGCCCAGTAGAAACTGTCCCCCCCTTTTCTTGCGCAGTGTACAATACATACCTATGTATGTACGTAGGTAGGTATGTACGTATGTCGGACGTCCACGAAAAAATCCTTTTTGATTCCATTTTAAATCCGTTTTGCCATCCATTTTGGGAAAAAATATCGATACAGAAAACCTGAATTGTCAAAATGGATGTTTCTCTTGAAATTATAACACCCAAACTTTTTCTCGATTCCTACACTTTCTTTACTTCATAGAAAAAAGTAAAAATATTTTTAAAAGTATAAAAAAAAAATCTTACAGCCAGATTTCTTTTGAGATAATAGATCGGAATACAAAAGCTCGCCTGTGAGTTCATAAGAATTTTTATTGTAGTTTTTTACCAGTTCAGCACATTTTTATTTTCCCATCACGTACGTATGAACACCCCGGAAAAGCAAATGCATTACGAATTCTATTGCTCTTTAGGGTAACCATTTGCGGACTTCTAATTCACGATCTAGTACTCTATTAGTTCTGAGACCAACCACCAGATGGATTCGAAGAACAACTTTCTTTCCACTAACTTTCTTCACTTCTTCCAATTAATTTCATATTTCTTTTCTTTCTCCTCGAGCCAAAAAAAAAAAATGTTGAGCGAGTTTTCTGTAATGGTTTCTTGATGATTTCTCTCGATCCGCTGATTAATTCTTCCATTCTGTGTGGCCATGCTGGTAGCGCCTTTATTTATTTTTGATATTTTTTTGTCATCGCCTTGAGATGCTTTTTGTTCGTTTCGATGTGGTAGCAGGCAACGTTATAAGACAGACCGCATAGCTGGTTTCTTGTTTCCTTTGTGTTTATTTTTTTTTTTTACTTCCATTTATCGTTTTCTTTGCTTCTGTAGTGGAGTGCTTTCGATTGTGACTTTGTTAGATTGCTATTTGATATTGACCTTGTTAGGTTAAGCGTTTATCAACAAAATAATGGGGTTGTTTTGGAGCGTTTGGTAACAATAAGCTATAAAAACTAACCTTTATATAGGCATTCTTGCCCTCGAAATGAACAAACAGAATTCAGCGAAAAAAAAGTTTGATGTGGCCAGTAAATGAATTTCCCACCAGCGATAAGCTTTAAGTAAACTATCACTTCAGATTGATCCTTTGTAAATAAAACCAACTTTCTTTATAAATTTTGGGGGTCATTTTTACTGTTCTACTAGCGAGCTGTAGCCAACACAAAATGTGTGAGTACTATGTACATCTGAAATGCATAAAAACATTTCAATTTGAATGGAATCGGTTTCTTCTTTCCAAGCAACAACCAATTTCTAAGTAACTCTTTTGTTGCCAAACCAGGAGACAAAAACTTTTGACAGATCAGGTTGATACGTGTGACGTCATGATTTAAATTTAACGTAATATAACAACTTTCTCTCAATATCACTAAAAGAATTAGCATGACACTAAGGCCTCGTGTCATTATCCTAACCTGAAACAAAAAAAGTTGCCAATGCAGCTATTTATTCGAAATGCTAACATTAAGGAAAAGGTTTCGACATGCAATGCCGTTACACGCAATCGCATGCTTGCTTCAACGTCAGAATATGACCTAATATAATAATAATCTATTTAATGTTTGGTAATGCTATTTTTATTTCATATTTTGTAAAACTTACAAATTTTTTGACAAACTTTTAAACAAGCAAAATTTTTTATTAACAGAATCTACAATTTGAAAGCGAGCAGTGGCAAAACTTTCCAAAAAAAAGCTAATTTTTATCTTCAGCGCGAGAAACTGTGTATCGGAAATTCTGAAGATATGCTTATTTTAAAATTATTTTGCGATATTGTCGTTGAACTGAATTTTATGGTTTGAGTAAGTAGAGCAAAATAACAAATCAAGGTAACGCACAAAACGTTAAAAAACGCCCCTTTGGACGTAATTTAAAATCTGAAACCTTTCAGGTAATCCCCCTCCTGCAGTGTACATCCGCACACGACATTTCTGCGCAAATTGGGAAGCAGGGATACTTCCGCTCAAAAAAAAAAAAAAACATTCATTGCTGGATGAGTAATAGCAGTTGTATAGTTCAGAAACATTTCCGCGCGAATCACATATTGGTTATCTTCCGATAACTTGCAAGACTTTAATTATTAATTTGTTTCATAATATTCTTAGCTACTGGACTGCGTAGATATAGATTTTAGCAAAGTTACCTGTAAAGAATGATAAACACCTCAAGGTACACTGCGGGGAAAAAAAAAATAAAAAAATAAAAAAAAAAAGAGACGGTTCTATACTATCTCCCGGCTCTATTGGGCCGATTGACAAAATTCAAATTGCATTTTTCATGTCTCGAAAGCACGACTTAGGATATATATTAGATTTATATATAGCTATGTTCTAACAGATGTTCTAGTTATAACATAACGTTCATAACATAGGTATTTTGACACAAAATCGGACCTTTTTCTAAAATAACATACGAAATTTTTTCAATATTTCGATTCTACGACTCAAATTATGCCTTGATATTAAATTTTGTAATTTTTGGTGCGAAATTTTTGGAGAAATTTAAAAATTTATCTTGGCGATTTTTTTTTTAATTTACGCCAAGAATAATTCACTTGGCGAACTTCTTACTTTATAATAACCTGTTTTCCTTTCTTTTACCATTGTCCACGACCGGAAAAAAGTCATCGTTCATGCTTTCAAATAATTTTAACAAAGTGCGTAAACCGCATTTTCGTTATTATTATAATAAATACGGCAAATTTCAAAACGCGCCAATATGTAAATTCACGTATATCTTCGGAAATTTTGAATAAAAAAACTGTAATGTTTTGCATGTATGCTTAGAAATACATCTACTTTAAGATGATGGCAGAACTTTTATAGATTATAATTCAAAATGTTTTTCGAAACACTAAAAATTATTTAAAAATACAAATTTTTAAAATAAATCATAAAAAATAGGCGAATTTTATTTGGAATGAACCTAAATTTTGAAGTGTGAAAGGAAGAATCAAATAAGTTGAAGAAAAAAGAGATATAATTAAATATATAACATTGAGGAGCTAAATTTTGACAACTTAGTTTTAAAAAACTACTGGTGCGATTTTTACAAAAATTGGCATGTCATTTCAGAAAAAATTGGATTTTGAGTCAAAATACCTATATCAGAACTATGCTATATATAATTCTAATACATATCCTAAATCGCGCTTTCGAGACAGTTAAAACTGGCTGATTAGCGGCCGAGCGGATAAAATGCTGGCAATTTCGTCTGGTTTTAAATCCCAGTAAAGAACATGAACATAAACATCGCAATTTGAATTCCGACAATCGGCCAAGTAGAACGTGAGATATAGAACTGCTGTTCCCCCCTTTTTTGGGGGGCGCAGTGTACATACGTACAGACATCATAAAAAAACACTTCTGAGTCCAATTTAAATCCATTTTACAATCCATTTTGGAAAAATCAGTCCTTTATTCTGTCCGTACGTATAAGTGATAAGTGACGGAGGGCGTGGGCACCATCCCTCTACCATGATGGTCAATTGGTATAGCGCCATGTCCTCCCTTATCTACAGTCCGGCTTGAGGGCCACACTGTCCGTACGTATAGCTGTAACGCAAAAACATCATTCGAATGGATTGCAGAGTTGTGTAAAATGTATATTTTCTGTGAAGTATGATATTCAAAATTTTTCGCGATTACAATACTTCCTTTACTTAGTAGAATGAATTTTAAAAAGTGCATTTGGTGCAAGGCTAACTTTGTTTGATTGCGCATTCAATTATAAAACTAATCTCTAATCTGCATGTTTTAATAGACATTACACTGCAGAGACATTAAGTACATTTTTGGAAACAGGTAAGATGAAAAATTAGCAACTGCCATCGCCGGAAATCGAACCACAGACCTCTGAAATATCGGCCCAGCGTGCAGAACCTCTACACCACGAAGGCACGCCAAGAATGTGGGAGAAATACCTTATGTTCTCTCCCTTTTAAACGGCGACTGTGGTTTTTAGGGGACCCAATCGTCAAATCCTGGTTGAGAAGAATCATCATCCAACACCCTTTTAGTTCGGGCGCCACTGTAGAGACATTAGAATTTTTTTGGAAGCAGGCAAGATGAAAAATGAGCAAACGCCTTCGCCGGGAATCGAACCACGGACCTCTGCAATACCGGCACAGCGTGCAGAACCACTACACCGCGAAGGCACGCCAAGTGTGTGGGAGAAATACCTTATAACCTTTCTTATTATATTCTACCCAACATGGAATTTCAAGCGATAGTTTAACGTCCTGGAAACTACAGTCAACATACCACACTGAATTTATTTGTGAATTATTTACTGCAGAATTGTATGCTACTTTTCTTTTACAAATTAAAGTCTGTTTTCCTAACTCACTTCTCTCTGGAAAAGGTGATAACTTGACAGGTATTGCAAATAACTTCTCAGTGGAGCTTTCATTATTAAACGTTTTCTTTCTCTAAGAGAAAATTTAATTTTTGCTTGACATTATTAAATGAGAAATATCTGCTTCTACAGCAAGGTTGTAACTGAAATTTAATTTAAACATAGAATTATATTACAGCGAGAAAGATTTTTACACGTTTGTAGTTTGATAAATTCTTCAGAAGAGCTGACAATTCGAGATTTAAATCGCAGATTCTTACGACATGGTATTCGAAACAAATTTTCGGAAGAATTCCTTCATATTAGATGAGATTTCTCTTGTATCAACTGATATCAGTCTCTAATTCGCAATTTAATGACGAGTAAATCTGGCATGAGTTCTTGTTTTCCTAGATAAATGGGGAAACTGCTCTTGAATGTTATTATTCTGCAGTATCGAATTTTAATTTTAAAGCAGAGTTTTTAAATTTGAGAGTTCGAATGCTGTTAAAATGCACTTTTTTAACATTTAAGCAAACTCAAGCTCAATTTCCTTGTTTTTGAGTCCCGTTTTCTGCAATTCCGAAATTGAAATTCTTTCAGGAACGTACACAGAGTACGTAAAATGTACGGCTAAAGATATTTTACCTAGAACACTGATCCGAGATATGAAGTTCTGATTACAAAGTTTCTCAAAAATAAAGTATAAAATTTCCTAAAGGCATATTTAATACCATCGAGGGGGGTTTCCTTTTTATACCCTTCTGAAGTTGAATAAATGTTTCCGCTAGTATAATATATATATTATGCTTTATTGAATTACCTTCAAAACGTTGAGGAGTACAAATACCGTATTTGCTTGAACTAATGAACCCGCCCTTTTTTTTTACTCTTTTTCCTCTCAAAATTTGACAGGTTCTTATAATCGGGTAGTTTAATAAACGAAATTATAAACTGAGAGGAAGTAGTTCGTCATAAAATGCTACATGAAATTAATTACATAAAATAATTACATAAATATACTACATAAAATTACATAAATGCGAGTAGCAGGAGTGCGGCAACTCAACACAACTAACTGTATCGCGGTAAGAGGGACGATGGTAAATAAGGAGGTCGTGCTTCCGACTAAGACTAAATGAAGTATCAACAAAGATGTAACCTCCCAATCATCACTCTTTTTTCCAATTTTGTAAATAGTCATTAATGTATCTCCATCAATACCTAAATAAAATAATTTAGTCACCAAAAGATGGGAATCGTCAGCCTACAAATCCCCTAGACCCCGAGTTCACATAAATATACTACATAAAATAATTACATAAATATACTACATAAAGTAATTACAATGTTTAAATATTACGTACACCACATACATCATCTATAAACTGTATATCTCTTTCTCCGCACTTAAGCTGTATAAAAACAGCATATTTTTAGAATTCCCGATAGAGCTTTAAGTGTTGCCATACTTTTTTTATATTCGGTGCATTATTTCTTTAAGAATAACACATGTCGATAACATTTGGTGACAACGACCTTTAAAGAAAAAACAGTTATGCAGACAGAGGTATTCTGAGGAAGTAGCTCGCGAGAAGCGCACATCCTCAGGGCATCCCGGAATATCCTACGAACCTCCTAAACACATACTCTCAAGTCCTAACGTCAAATCCCAGTATAACCTCAGGACATCCTAAGTCCCATCAACAGAGTATAGGATATTATCAGGATCTGAAATCCTAATTATTACATCCTCAGGACGTCGCGTAATATCCCACTAACCTCCTAAACTCATCTCCTTATATTCTCGGAACATCCTAACCGAAGGAGGAGAAGCATAGAATAATACTGATTATACCATCTAGCATCTGTACTGATAAAACTAATAAACTGAACAGTGACTATTCTCCTAATTTATTTTAGAAAGTTATAAGATATTTTCTACCTCCTTTCTGCATTCCTTCGTGGTGTAATGGTTAGCACACTCGGCGTGCATTCAAGAGATCCACGTTCGAGTCCCGACGAACCCACTGCTCATTTTTCATGTTTCCTACTTCAAAATAACCTAATGTCTCTACAGTGGCGCGAGAACTAAAAACGTTGTTGTATGATGATTCTCCTCACCCAGGATTTAGGATTTGGCGAATGGGTTTCCTTAAAATCCCAGTCTCCCTTTAAAAAAGAGAGTATATAAGGTATTTCTCCAGCCTTCCTAGCGTGCCTTCGTGGTGTAGTGGTTCTGCACGATGGGCCGGTATTCCAGAGGTCTGTGCTTCGATTCCCGGCGAAGGCGCTGCTAATTTTTCATCTTTCCTGCTTTTTAAAAATACCTAATGTCTCTACAAGTATATCAGTAACAATGGGACGCAGTTTCTAATTATTTTCTTCATTGAAATCAAATGGTCGTAATAGCTCAAAGTTCCTTCCACTATTTCACCTATATTCAGTTTTTGCCGATTAAATGCGTCAAAAAAGTGCTCATAATTAATCAGAACTCAATAACGTGAACAAACAAACACACATTCTTCTTTGCATATATAGATTTCGTAAGAAACACACATATAGATTTCGTAAAGATATAGTAGCAAACACACATATAGATTTCGTAAAACTTACAAATTCTTGATTAACAGACTATGATTTGAAAGCGAGCAGTAGCAACACATTTCGAAATAAAGCAAGTTTATCTTCAACGCGCAAGACTGTTGCCACTCAAAAAAATGAGTGCGAAAATTAGCAGTTTCAGAGTTTTTAATGAATATCGCGGCTGATTAAAGTCTTACGAAGATGGAAATAGTCGAAATGTCTTCCCACGAATTTTTAAAATCGGGAATAATGTATTTAATGTTTGGCAATGCTATTTTTATTTCATTGTAAAACTTAGAAATTCTTTTTATTAACGAACTCTATGATTAGAAAGCGAGCTGTGGCAATGCTTTTCAAAATAAAATAGAATTTTATCTCCAACGTGCGAGACTGCTGCCGCTCGAAAAAATGAGGGCAAAAATGAGCGTTTTCTGAGTTTTTAATTAACAGTCTTGATTTTAGCTATTTGTTTTTTGGAAAAACGTGGACTTCAACCTCTTCCAGGACCCAGAAAAGAATGGTAGAAAGTTTGGTGACGATAGCTATCGTAGTGACTGAGTTAATTGCGAACAAACACACAAATAAACATTCTTCTTTACATACAGGGTGTCCCGTAAATGGGACAAACTTCCCATTTACGGAATCCCATTATTCCCACCCCCGACAAACTTCTGGGGGAGATAGGGCACATCATAAGGATTATGAATTGCATAGGAACCTATGCCTTTAAAGATCAGGGGTAAGTGGTAGCACATGGGAAAGGAAACAAGAGTGATTAATTTCAAACATTTACTGGACATGAACACAGACGGTGTACAGCAGCTTGAATGTTACCATAAAAGCTCTAAGTTTGCACCATCAGACGCCAAACATGCCTGACACCGACGGACTATTGATTTCCGTACATGTTCAAACACACCGGGAGTTTCTTTGATTTTAGCAGCTGCGCAGGCGAGTCTTGCCACGAGATCCATTTCAAACACAACAGGATCGTGACACACGACACTTTTGATGGCTTCCCACAAAAAGAAATCAAGGCTAGATAAATCCGGTGAGCGTGGGGGGGCAGGGAACTGGTTCACCACGCCCAATCCATTGATGTGGGAATGATATGTTCAAATGGCTACGAAAATCCAATCCAAAATGAGCAGACGCCCCATCACGTCGGAACCACATGTTGCACCTCACATTTGGTGGAACATCGTCAACCAAGTCGGAAAGAACCGCTCCAGGAAGATCAAATAATTCTTGGCATTCATCCTGTATGGATCTGGAAAAGTGCGACTCGATTTAGCAGTCGCCGACTAAACCCGCCCACACATTAACGTTGAAAACTTTGAAGCTTTGTTGTGTCGCGTGGTGCCATACACCGTGGGAGTTTTCTTTAACCCACAAATGCTGATTGTGTTGATTAAATACACCATCTCTATTGAATGTGGCCTCCTCCGTAAACTGGGAACTCATCCATGAATATCCATAAGCTGGGAAATTATACTCCGGGCACTTTCTTGCAGAAACCACTGTGCGAAACGCACACGTTCAGGATGGTCATCGGGGAGCAGTAACTGAACCCTTTGGAGACGAAAGACGTAGAAAGACTCGGCGTTCAAGATTCGCTGAACACTGGTATGGGACATGCTTAATTGAGAAGCAATTGCACATATGCTTGTCCTATGCTAGTCCTCGCATTACTCTCCATCGTATGCAACACACTTTCTTCCCTGACGAACAAGCGAGTTGATCGTCGCCTGTCCTCACCTGTCCAGCTACTTAAAGACCCGTAGTCGCACAAATTTTGATGCAGGCATGCAAACAAACTGTGGTATGGTTGATGTCTGTAGGAGGAGAGTTCTAGATAAATGATTGCAGCGGTTCGTCCACCAGCCTCAAATATTCCATACACTAAGTGCATGTTTGCAGGCTCTCAGTTCGTACAGCGTTACATGCTCTTCGTGTGATACCTACCTCTAGAACGAGGTACTCCTCACTTCCAACTAGCACGCTCTTGTACAACACCCCCTGGCGGCGGAAAATGACGCTTCTGGCCATGGGTTCCTATGCAATTCTTAATCCTTATGATATGCCCACCTTGCCCAGAAATTTATCGTAACGTTTACGGGACACTCTGTATAGATTATTACGAAATTATGTTTCAGTCCCAAACTATGTCTGGAAGTTCAAAAAAAACATTTTAAAAAGAAAGGTTATTTCTTTGGAGATGAAAATACAAACTTTGAAACTTTTGCTAAAAGAAGAAAAGGGGTCTCCCGTTGCGAAATATCTAAATTTAAATGGGGCAATAGTGAGAACCTTTGAAACGAAATATTTTGTTTTTAAATGTTTTTTGGAACGCATCTCTTTATTTTGTACTGGTTTCTAGTTCCGTATAATACAATTTCACACAGCATGTTGTTTTCTAGGAATCTATCCACTGTTTTATAAGAAGAACGAATATATATACTTGTACCATAGCAAAAATTACGAGTATTTCGAGAATTTTGATCTACAGAATATGCGACTGGGTAAAGGGAAATATCGCTCAATAACCATAATTTTCAATGCACCGCAGGCATTATAGAGATTAAATTAATAAATAAAACTTTGGGTAATTTCAATGCAGACTATAAAGATCCGCTGCCAGCATATAACAAACCCGATATACGCAACTCCTCACATAATTTGTTGAAACGTCATAAAATGCTGCTTGTGGCTAAAAGCTGTTAACGTAATTAGCTGTTGAGCGTGCTGTTTCGTCCACTAACGAGAATCGTAAATCGTCAGGGAACACAAAGCGAAAGAAAATGAGATCGCCCCAGAATTACGACGACGATTCATCCTCTCCCTTCTCTCCCTCCTGGATCTCCCAGAGCACAATTCACCTTTAATTGGGGATGTTTCTGCTTCGGGGAAATCGAAGAAAACGGAATTATTCACAATCGCTCAAGGGATGTGGATCATTTTAAGACGAGGAATTTGAAAAGTTATCCTTAGTTTGAGAAATTTTTCGCAGTAATGAGTAACATCGTAAAGTACGTTTCAAATTGCTCAATGATGCAAATATTTTAAATAGATTTATAGAAGCTTTCCCATGTTATGATTACCCTAAAGCCATAAAATTTAACTCAACTAGTTCACAGAAATCATTCATACAAGTAAGAAATTCACATTTTGATGAAATCTGAATGGTTTGGTTTTGGTTTATTGAGATTATGGCAAAGCACACTAGGACTATCTGCCTAAGGGGAGGGATGCCTTCGTGTAAGACTTTCTAAGAGAAACTGGCTCGTATACACGTTACACATGAGTAAAACCACGAAAACGCCCATGCAGCCTGGCCGTTAGCGAGATTCGCGGGTTCGTGGGCCGAAATCTGAATGGAAAAACGGAATTATTTTGGAATCGTGTCAGCACCTTAAAATTAATACGTCGTGTGTTACGGTGTATTTGTATAAAACTGTACGCAAAAACATTTTATGTATTATTTTACATAAAATGTTTATTAAATTAAATTATTAAACTAAACAGAGTTATTAATTTAAATCAATATAATACGGCAAGGTATAATACAGTCGTGTAAACAAAAATATGTCTTGACGGCGAAAAGTCTCAATGGTGAAACAGCCCGACGGCGAAACGGCCACGGCGAATAGTCCTATTCCCCGTTTTATATACGAGGTAGAAACCAGTATTTAAGATGAAGTCCCGGTCACTTCAGTAGAAGAGCTTAGAAGTTCTTAGTAGAGTGTGTTCTGTTTTTTGGCCACGTTCTTGCTTTAAGCCCAATCTTACTACATCTGGCCGTGTTGTTACGTGCCTGCTAGTATTCTCCGGTGATTTTCAACAAGGTCCAACTCTGTTAATTATCTGTTAATTATTTCTGTGCAGCTTCGGATGATTTTTAGGTTAGTTAACATTAGTTTATTTTCTATCTTAAGTCCAAGTGGAGACTTACTGTAACCCCTAGAGGGGCATTTGTTAAGGAGGCTCGTACACCTTAAAATCCTTAAAATCTTAAAATAGGTTATTGTTGTAAGAATTGGGATAACTTATTTATTTTAAAAGCAATTACGACCAATTTTTTATTGCTCGCTACATAATATAGCTGATCTGGGAACTAGTAACAAGAACGTTTGTGTTGCGACAAATATTTTTCTGATCAAATCTGACTTGTGACAAAATTTTTATGCGTTCATGTCATATTTCCACCTTGCTCGCATAATATTTTTAAAATGGCTAATGGTACAAACTTGAAATTGGATGGAATTCTTTATATGGGCACTATCTTCTAAATGAACCGAAAATCTGATGAATATTTTAATATTAAAAAATGTTACACATGAAAGCATTACAGATTTTTTTTAAATAAAATACATTTTATAAAATCAACTCCAAATAAAATAGGAATTTAACATGAAATTCTTAGGATTTTTGTTTCACACTAGTTTTCATATGTCATAAAAGCTATATAGTAAATATGGAATTAAATTATGCAACAGAATGTTTTAAACGGTACGCGCAAGGTAGAAACATGTGGATGCATAAAAACTTTGTCACCAAGTAGATTAAATTATAAAAATATTTGTGGCAACACAAACTTTCTGGTTACTAGTTCCCAAAGCGCTATGTTATGTAACCAGCTGTAAAAAGTTGGAAGTAATTGCTTTTAAAATAAATAAGTTATCCCAATTCTTGCTACAGATATTCGAAGATATTAAGGGTTTTAAGGTGTACGAGGCCCCCTTTAATACCTTGAATAGAATAAAAGAGTAATTTAACCTTCCTTTGGAGTTTTTATTGACGCATTAGAACTAAACCACTATTCGCTACACAGTTCTTAAGGATTCTAGCTGCCAAGGAATATAAATTTGTAAGGATCCTAAGTTTTAATAACTTTTATTTTATATTAAAACTGTACTATTACTTCTTATTTTCTACTTCCGGCCAGATTTAAATGCTTTAAACTTCTAAAACCGGGCTGAAATTCTCATAATATAGCCTTCAGACCGGCGCGATCCGAAACAGTTTTGCCCCCTCTTTGATATTTTCCTAATGAGAAAAAGTCGTTAGTCCCCCTCCATGGATGAAGTAAAATTTAGATGTTTGTCGGACGCTTATTACATCCCATAGTAGAGGGGTTGCTAGATTTGCAATTTTTTTATGATTATTTTGCTTTCATTTAAATGAAGTTCTAAATAAATAGTGCATAAATAAACATGCAGTACTGGATGCATATCCAGTGCACAATTTATTTAGAACAAAATGTATGCAATGTTTATATTTCACTCACTATTTCTGATCAATCTCGTAAATAATTTATGAATTTTTTAACTTTGTTTCCACTCTTCATTTATATTCGCGTATTTTCGTATTAGAAATTAGAAAACGAGAACAAAATTTAACAAAATATAGTAAATATAGCTTTGTAAGTCTGCAGGCTGGAATGCGATTTTTAATAACATATTTTCATTAATAAAATAATGATAATGACTAATTTAATGAAATAATAATAATAATATTTATTACCATTAGATGATTAGAATTAGATTCAATAAAATTAGATTTTGAGATGAACTTACAGCAATAATAAAGCTTTACATAACAATAACAGAGATTTAAATCTGCTTTTTTCGATAATTTTGTTATTATAATATAAAAATCAAAATCCGAGATACATTGGTTGTGTTTCATCATTTAACTTTAACAAATATTACATTGGACTATCAGGCAAAGGAGGTATATCTTTAACGAGAATTTTTCTTTGTAAAATTGGCTTTTGTTTATGTTAGCAGAGAAAAAAATCCGTGACCTATACATGCAATCATCAAAAGAATTTTGAGAACAGTTTTAAATGTTCATGAAGAATTAATTATACGTCAATTTCTTTTCATAGGTAGAAACTTCGTCTAAAACCATCGTTATATCCAAAGGTTGAAGTCTATTTCATTTTCAACAAATATTCTATTTGCACATAATATATTTTCTAATTTATTTTAGAAAGAGTAATCTTTCACGTTTTCAAAAGAATAAGGACATACTGGGTGTTGACACAATGTAGTAAATCTGTTTCTCATATTTCTTCCAGTAATGAAAACGATTACCC
Organism: Stegodyphus dumicola; assembly: GCF_044657685.1. Lineage (NCBI taxonomy): Eukaryota > Metazoa > Arthropoda > Arachnida > Araneae > Eresidae > Stegodyphus > Stegodyphus dumicola. The sequence goes on along the minus strand of NC_140770.1, from coordinate 275,695,017 downwards.
TGGAATATTTTTAAAGCAAAATTAAGAAAACCGTTTACGCCAAATTTTGCATAAAGTAGCTTCTCGTGTATTTTTTTATTTAAAGTGTGAAATTTTTTCTTTGAAAATATAAAAAATCGTGAACGGAGCAAAATTAATTTATGAGAAATAACTTTGAAATGTAATAATTCCATCGTAATATGAAATAGTGGAGAAAAGTGCAGTACAGTTTATTTATTCACAAATAATCCCTTCATATGCGTAATTTATGTACTGTCGATTGAGAAATATAGGTTAGTAAATTAAACCGGTTATTTCAATACTTTTCCTTTATCAATATTTTTACAGGCTCTTCAGTAGAGCGGTAAAGGTGACTGAACACTTGTAGCTCGCTTGGGTTTCAATCCCGGCTAAATAGTTAGGTTTTTTGTGTAAATGTTTTTTGTGTAACGTAAATGCAAGCCAGCTTCTCTTAAAAAGTCCTCCGCGAAGGCACATCTCCCCTTATACAGGTAATTGTTGTGTGCTTTGATGTAATTCAGTAAGCGAACAAAATTAATCCAATTAAACCCGAAGAACGGGTTGATTACATGTGGAGTTTTCCACCAGGAACGTAAATGTGAGCAATTTTCTCTTAAAAATGTTTACACGAGAGCATCCATCCCCTTAAGCAGATAGCGTTCGCGTGCTTTTCCGTAATCCAATCCTAATTTTCATACATTTAATAGCAAGTTGACATACACCTTATTACAGACAAAATAACAACCTTTTTTAAAGATATTTTTTTATTAACTTGTCTGAATTCCCTTTATCTCTTGAGGAGTATAAGAATTTCAGCAAATAAAACTGGCTGAAATTTTATACAATGTAACTGATGTTTGGATTCAATTTAGAAGTAACGTGAGCTTTATTGATATTTAAATACTTTTTGGCAGAGCTCATCCTAAAAGAGGGTCTAAAGATAAATTGATTTTATTTAATTTACAATCAATGAAAATCATTGAAAGCAATCACTGAATGAATGAAAATCACAAAAACTATTATGCATACAATTGCCTCTTATTTATCTCCTGATAAATCAGACAAATTGCCTACATAATAGAAGCACTTTGAAAGGGTTAACAGTTCTTAAGGATTTTATGCACTCCACAAAAAATTGTCAAAATAAAATCTTTTTATTCATAAGTATGAAAAGGAAGTAAACGATAAAAGCGGTTTTACCTATTTTCTAGAAGGGCATTAAATCTAAAATATTAATTTATTCTTATTTGCTATGATTAAGAAACATTAAATATGGTATGCTTAAAGAGCGTGCAAAATCGCTGACGTTTTAATCATAGCAAAAGTCAGTACTAAAAAAATTAGCATTAAAATTATGAGACAGATTGAGAAAGAGATGGCCTCTTTTTGATTTTCAAGTATATTGGCGCGAGACGAAACCTGCGGATTTTGCCAAAATGTAGCCAAACTGATAAGAAGAGGGAAATAGTGCGTAGCCAGCGGCTACTCTGAGCAGCGACAATGGACCACCCAGAGATCTACAGATAGGCGATTCTCTAAAATAGCGAGAGCATGGATGGTACGACAGTTGTACCAATGCCGGCGTCTGAGAAAGTCATTCTCCTGGTACAACTGCTGTACCAGCCGGCTTCAGAAAGTTAACTTGTTTATGCAAATTGTCTTGCTAACGCCCAAGTATTTAAGTTGTGGCTTTTTGCCAAGAGTTAGAGAGAGAGAAGGAGATTTAAGAAGCAAGCCGTTTGCCACTGCAGTTTTACGAGTTTTCACTCGGTTGCTGGTTGCCTTTAAGGCCAGAGCTTTAGCCCTCTTGATATTTGAAAACGCATTGTAGTTTCAGCAGCTCGGCGTACTACATACGTACCCTTTTAAATAAAGGCCAGTCTTAGTGCTAGGAATTTGTATACTAATTCAAAGTTAGCTTTTAGTTAGAGTTTTAGTTATTAGTTTTATATTCTTACGTTCAGACCACAAGTGGTTGGTCTTTGTATCCCTAAGTTCAGGAGTACTTCTAAAAGTATAGAAAATAAAGGGTTTCGTATACCCTTCCTGCTTGTGTCGTCTGTTCCACACAAATCTTGAACATAGCTTGAGTAAGCTCCCTATTCCTATTCAGGACACATCATGTTTCCAAAGCAAATCAAGAGAAACACAAGTCCTGACAAATTACCTAAACCATTACATTACTAATAAGCTACCTTTTTTATCATGAGAAACTGTATATTTTTATAAAGATAAATTGAATACAGAAAGATTTTCTGTATAGTTCAAAGGATTTAATATCATGAATTTTGCCAAAATGAAAATGAACAGAAATCGTTTAGTATGAATTAGTTTCAAAATGAATACAAGAAATGGAATTTTAATACAAAAAATTTCGTTTTGTTTTTTTTTTTTCGGGGGGGGGAATATTTATAGTTACCACTTAAAGTAATATACACAGATGAGTCGTACCAACTACTTTGAAACACCACTTTATAAGATTTTAACTTTTTTTTTCATTATTTACTCTACTTAAACTATTAAGAAAACCAGACAATAAATGAGAGTCGATCAATAAATATCGAACAAAAAATTAAACCCCTAAACTTCATAATGCCACAAAGGTCTAACATTTTAAATAATTTAAATTTGTGCGTGCCTTTGCATAGAGCATAAATATGTGTGTTTCATATATTGTATGCACGGGGATATAATCAAATTTAGCTTTCAAGTTTTCTGCTTTATAAAGTAGCGTACAAATTAATCACACAATTTGATTTACTGATTTTAGCAGGCCTAATTAATAGCAGATATTTAACTGCAATTACGCTCATTTGTTTACTGTTTTGTACTGTATTACTTTTAGGCCGTTCATTTTTCTTCTCCTGGTGCAAATTGTTTTAAGCCTATTACATGTCTGATAAAAAGCCTGTATTTTAAGCCCGTATTACATGTTTGTCTGACTTAGTTCACTAGACAAGTTCATATATAGTCTATTTTTTAATTTCTTATACTAGGATTTTCTTTTATGAATGTCAGTTTTCATTAATTTACTTACCAATTTATCTTCTTATGAACGACCATACCTAACACTATCATACCTTTACACAACATATATCATTACCAATACACATATAGTTACAGAAGAAACCAATCATCTCAAATACAGAAGATTCTTCATAAAATACACATTATATCAGTTATATATTTCTTACTAATAACTATTTATTAAGTCGTTTTCAATACAAAATTACACCCAAATAACTTATAATTGTATATTTTGCATTATAGAAACTTTCTATGCATTTTCGAAAACTGTAATTTAACTAATGCTGCTAAATATTACCCTTTAAAAGAGAGAAACTCTAAAAAACTATCTTAGAACTATTTTCTTAATTTTAAGAACTAAATACAAAATAAGCATGCTCCACTATAGAATATTTACTGTTTTATCCAAAATGAGGATAGAACCTTTACCCAATTTAAGTTTTTTTTACTCAGAATTCCAAAACATTTTAGGAAATGTGCTATAGAAAGCAACTTATTTACCTAAAAATGAGTCTTAACAGATCCTTATCGGCTTCAGATTTACTATCAGTAGGAAAAACCTGAAGTTCACTTTATCTAGCCTTGTCACTGTACACATAAAAACTACGAATCATTGTGTAGTACAATCAGCACTTTAGATACATTTAATACTGATTCAACTAATTTTAATTAACTTTTAGTTAAGAATTTTAAAAGATAAGCATATTTATGCTACATAGTATTAGATTAGTCACAAACATTATTGGGGGAAAATGCAATTAAATATCCAAGACTCACATATCGACTAAGAACATCCACTAAGAACAATAGGAAAAGTAAAATTTTATCCATATTTCCATGAAATGTGAAATCGCGTAAAGGGTTAGTATAAAACCTGAGTAACAAATTATTTCCTATAAGCAGTATACGGTTAAAAAGGGTATTCTTATGATACCTATCAACCCTTAAGAAGTAAGAGTAAGGTAATGAGAAAATATTTTTAGGAATTTTCCTTCATTTTATAAATCTACCCTTTTGTGTGAAAGAGAAAATTCAATTAAACTCCATTTTTTTCCTATGAAGGCATGCCAATTTCTCCTAACAGAGAAAAACCGGAATATATCACTTTTCGATAGGTTTATAGCTTTATACTTACCTTCACTGGAAAAAGAAAATTATTTTACATAAAAAATAGGATATCTTCTATTAAAAGACCTTGAAACAGTTATGATCAGATCTATATTTATCACTCAGTGGTTCAGTTTCAAACCAAATTTTGATATTTTTTAATCATACATGCAACGAATATCATCTCCGAGCTAAATTTTATACGTCTGCATTAGATATTTCAGTGGCTTTCATGCTCACATTGTGTAAAAGATTCTAGTTTTGACTAATTTAATTTATATTATTGAGAAATACATTGATTATTTTCAGGAAACTTAATTTCAAAATTTCATTTTACCACTCTGAATAAAACACTTTTTACCATAATGACAACCAGATACTACATTATTGTTTATAAAAACATGAAAATTGTTTCCAATTCCACTTCCAGATATACTAATAAATTCTGCTATAGAAAGAAGACTCAAGTCCTATCATAACTCTAGACACTATTTGCAAAGACATTCTAGATGATAACATAGCATCTTATCACATATATACTTTTAGAAATTTAGATCTATTTTAGTAAGGCAAATTATCTGCAAATTTCTCAAATACGGGTATATTTCTCAAAGAAACTGCCTAACATGCCGCTCTTTTACGTTTAAATCATTTAAAGGAAACCAGCCAATTACTGTAAAGGCCCTTATTTTCGCGGGCCGTAATTTTAGCGAAAATGAATATGTCAGTGATTTCGCGAGTTGAAAATTTCGCGAGTTTTATATGAACAGAACCATTTCAAAAGTACATAAGTAAAGTTGAGAAAGTTGAAAAATTCCAAAAGTACATCTTTTCCATAAAGCATTTTAAGAAACTTCCTTTTGTCCAAAAAATTCGTCCCCCCTCCCCCATCGCTCTTAATGTTGTTCCCACTGAGATGTTCGTGATCAGACAAAGGCAAAGTTTGTGCCTATATCTAATTACACATTGGAAGAACGTGGTTCAAATCAAGTGTCTGTAATCGGCATGGAAGATAAAAGAGAGCTGACTGTTTTGTTAGCATGTTCCCTTGCTGGAACCTACTTCCACCGCAATTGTTTTTCTCTGGAAAAACAACAAATTGTCATCCAAAGTTTACATTTCCCGCGGACTGGGACTTGTGGCACACCGATTCGCACTGGAGTAATACTGACACAATGATTCGATACATCAAGAATATTCTTGTACCTTATTACGACAAGAAGAGAGAGCTTCTCGGGCTAGTTCCAGAACAACCTGGTGTAACATTGTTCTACTTTTTAAGGCACACCAAGATTCTCTTTTTCTCACTGAACTAGAGAACAGGAATATTATTCCAGTTTCTGTGCCCGCTTCCTGCACAGGAGAGCTCCAACTTTTGGACTTAACTGTAAATGGCGAAGTCAAGCGTTTGCTCAAGAATGAGTTTATTGAGTGGTATTCTAATTAGCTTTAATTTCTAGAGGAAAAGGAATCTGTGGACTTGCGAATATCACGACTATAACCGATTCATGCTTCGTAGCTTGTGCGCGTATTTAACGGTATTGAAGTAAAACATGAGATAATTTTGAATGGCTTCAAAGAAGCTGGTATAAATAGTATTCTAAGTGAATGAGCTGCCTTCTATTAATTTTATTGTTTTATATTCGAGGAATATGTTTGTACATTATTCAAAAAATAGTTATAAGAAAGAAAGTTGTCAAGATAAAGCTTGTAACTGTGCAATAAATCATTAAATTTTGGGTAAGCGAGAAATTTCTGATATTTTACTTTATTTGCGGCGGGGGGGGGGGGGGGAGTATTTCGCAAGGCTTAAATTTTCGCGATTACAACGGGCTCGAGAAAATTAAAGCCTCGCGAAAATAAGGGCCTTTACAGTAATAAAATATTTAAATTTTCAGGCCAACCAGCGGCCGAGCGGTAAAGTCGCTCAACACTGGTAGTTCGGTCCGAGGTTCGAATCCCGCGAACGGGTTGGCTGCATGGGCCCTTCCCCCCCCCTCCCTGTGCAACGTGTCTGCGAGCCACTTTCCCTTAGAAAGTCCTCAACGAAGGCATCTCTCCCTTTAGGCAGATAGCCCTCGAGAGTTTACCATAATCACATACACATATTTAAATTTTCAATAAAATTTAGTACATCTATACAGTTATTGAATTCATAAAATACCAAATATTGAAAATAATAAAAGTAAAAACAACATTTCAGAATTTAGGGAGAGATTTTTAATGATGAGAGTGAAAATATACTGAAGTTCATACAATATTTTTATCGTTTCATACCAAACATTTCACTATTACTCAGATTCGTAGAACATATCCCAATCTTTTACAAAGAATATATATCCTTTCGCATTAACAAGAGAGTGCCATATGAATTTACACTAAAACTTTCAAGTTTACTGAATAACACTAAAACTTTCAAGAAAAAATCAAATATTTTTCATGTTTCATAAAAATTTATGAATAATAATGATATCTCATAAGAGCTTGAAGACTTCGTGCGATGAAACAGTATCAAAAATATAAAAAGTATCTTCAAAATCTCAGTTCACATAGAAAATGTTAGATATTCTTATGTAAAGTTACATCGCTTCAGCCAACTTTCAAAAATTAATCACATTTTATATAATTATATGCATATTTCATATATTAAACATATTTCACGTTTTTAGAAAGGCAGCATCTCATTTTTCAAGACGATGCCAATATATCCATCTGGATCAGAATTAAATTGGTAAACAAGCAATTAGGAAAGTGAGGGCTTGTTAAACCAGGACATGTACTACATATCCTGGTAATGGTAGTTTAACAGGTTGATTTTTTAACGAACTTTCGTGCACGGAACTTAATAATAAAATAAATATTTGGATTAAAGTTGCAAGAAATAAATCATTTTTAACTGCAACTCATAAAAATATCTCATTTGGATAATGGAGCGGTGATCCAAATTTCATACAGCATGAACTGAATCCAAATTTTATCACAATATTATAATTAAAAGATGCAAGTCAACTAGAGGTTTAAAAAAGCTTTTAAACATTAGTGTGCTTAAATAACTCTTAATAATTAAGTGTAGAGTTACTATTATTTTGGTATTAACTAATATTTTGTTTTGATCAGTTTATAATTTCAGCTTTACCATAACTTCTCCCTACCGTTTCCTCACTAGAAAGGTAAATAAAGAATATTTAAGCTGAGGTTTTTGCACTGTAACACAGAGCATGCTTTTGCCTCTCGAGGCCACGTTACTTAGTTTTGCCAGCTCTGATGAGATTGTAATTATTCGGCTTTGGGTTATAGCTGCCGTCATTTAAATTGTTACGCCGGTTGAAGTTCTGAGCCAACTTAGTCTTAAATTGTGTAGTCTTGAATACTAGGTTACATTTTAAATTTTGAATTTGAGCTGATAAAGACTCACGATAATCTAATTCCTTTTAAAAAATACGCAGTAAAAAATAGACATTTTAGGATCAAGATCAGAGACATTCTTCTACTTATCTAGTGACTCGGACTGGATACTTGTAAGTCTCACGTCACTGTTTTTCACTTTCACAATATAATGTTCCAACAATTTTAATCTCTTTCGAAGCGTACAATTAAGAAACAGGCTGTTTTATTCATTTATTTATTTCATTGCACAACGCACTGATAACGATGCATCGAAAGATATAAATTCCATTTTAATTTTTGGTTTGGGTATCTTTTGCTCCCTTATATCTCGCAGTTTGCTATTGTAGTTTAATGTTTGGTTTTTGCATGTGGTTTATTCTGAACTGAATATGGGATGAATTTGAAACGTATTTTTTATTTATTTTATTTTGCATTATTACCACCACATGTTGCTGCAATCACAGCGCAATTTAATTAAGTTTTGAACACTTTTTAGTTTGTATATATAGACACAAAGTAAGAAATTTAGAACCAAACTCACAAAGACACGAAAGAAATGAAATTCAATAACAGTAAAACCAAAAATTCCCAATAAATATGTAAAAAGCGTCAACCAATTGTCACCAAACCAGAAGAATTCCTAAAAACTACAGATAAATACAAAATATTGTACAAAATGCCTACCTGCGGTAAGGTAGCTTCCCCGCAAAGCGGGTTTAGGTTTGCCAGAAAATGGGAAAGGCAGGCGGTGTGTTTTGCTGTGAGGCTGGCTGTCTTCACCCTTATAGCCTGATATCCCGAAGGCTGTGTTCCTGATTGTTTCAGTGTGTTTGTCGTAGTTTTCTGATGACTGTAAAGGTGATTTTGGAACTGTCCTGAGTAATAATAATACAATGAAATAAATTGTGTTTTGACACTTCGTCAAGTGTTGTCATCAAACACTCCACATCCACGATCGCGTACAACGCAAAAACGTATAGGAGGATGAGAATACAATCAAAATCTGAGTAAATGTTATCAAGAGGAGGTAGATCAGATTCAATTGAATTCCTCCTGCCAGAAAAAAACAGTGCATTGGATACGTATACTGATTATTTAAGAAAGCAACTAAAATAAAGCTTTACGTATTGAAAAATGATTTCGCCTTTAAAAGAATTATTTAAAGGCAAAGAAAAGGAGTGATTACTTCTGGCACAGCTGCACGACAAAATCTTCTTTTTAAGAATTATTGAATTTCACTGTAGTAAAAAAAAAAAACATTTGGAGCGATTTAATCTTTCCAAGAAATAGCCAGGAAAATTTTAGTAATAAAAGAACCAAAAATATTAGAAAAGCAACTTATTCCGCGAAACACTTTCACCGTTAGACACAAAATTTCGCCTGTAAATTCATTCTAACGAAACGAGCAATTTAGAATGGTAATCTTGAAACATACAAACACACATCTTTACCTTTATAAATTAAGTTATATATAAAGAAAAGAAAAGTATGCCCTATAAAACATAGTGGAGGCGATTACCCGAGAAAAGCACTTTCCAGAGAACAATGAAATGACCTCCGACCATAATTTTATTACTTCTTTATTATTCCGCTTAGGCACATCGAAGGGGAAAGTTCTGTGCACGGCAGGCAAGAAATATTTTTTCAGAATGCCGACCTGAATGGAAGTCATAAGAGAGATAGCTGTTTAATTAGGCTTTATGCGAAATTATTGCCTTTTTTATGAGATCATTAATTTTGAGTAATAACGGATATTCGAATAAACAAATTGATAAAAAAAAATAATCGTTTTAATGTTTCGTATCTATTGCCTTTGGCACGTGACGATGCGCTCACTGCTGGCAGTATGCAATAAAAACTATTTTGGGTTTATACATAACGCTTCGCTTTACAATGCCAGTTTTCATTATTAGTATTAGGAATTTTGTATTTAGTTAGCTATTTTTAGCAGAATTGTAATTAAAATTATTTCATTTCCCCGTGCAATGCAGCGCGTGGAGAGTTTTAAGAGAAAACTAAGCCGAAAAAGTCAGAATACAGGAGCACGCGCATTTAATAAATACACTCATGTCCATAAATTAAGGATAATGCAAAATCAGGCAAAGGAAGAGTTAGAAGCAAAACAAATTTGACTTATTTGTAAAGCTTATTTATTAGACAAAAGGTAAAGAGCAAAAAAAGATGCCATATGTTTGATATTATTAAAAAAATTAGCGATTTTTTCTCCCTGGAGCAAATTACAAAAAAAAAACCTATTTACAAAAAAAATAATATTACATGGTTGGTATGATTGTTAATACATTGTATGTCTCCCAGACGATGCAATACCGTACAACGCCTAGGCATGCTGAGTATCAAATTATCGATCTGATCTTGGGGGATATTACACCACTTAAAAAGCAATGCTCCCCGAAGTTCCGGTAGATATGTAGGAGGAGGTTGACGGGCTGCAACTCGTCAGTCAAGCCTGTCTCACACGTGCTCTACTGGATTCAAGTCCGGTGAGAATGCTGGCCAGTCCATACGGGTGATATCCTCCGATTGAAGGCATTCGCTTACGATGTTTGCACGGTGAGGACGGGCGTTGTCATCCATAAACACAAATTGTGTGCCCATGGCGCCCCGAAACAAACGTATATGTTGTTCCAGAATGACGTCTCGATAGATTTGGCTTGTCATGGTTCCAATTTGAACATGCAGGTCAGTTCTGGAACCCATAATAATTCCACCCCAAACGAGCACTCCTGTACCACCGTAACGGTGTCGTTCAATGATGTTTTCTTGGTGGTAACGAGTACCTGGAGCTCTCCATATGAAAGTCCGGCGAGAATCAGACTGCAAGCTAAACCTGGACTCGTCGGAAAACATCACACAAGCCCACTGTTGCGGTGTCCACAATGCATGCTCTCTACTCCAGGCTAATCGCAGGCGACAGTGAGTTGCAGTAAGTGGAAAGCATCTGACAGGTCTACGAGCATATAGACCAATCTGCCCTAAGCGTCTGTACACGGTCTGCCTTGAAATTGTCGTACCAGTGGCTGAAGAGAGCTGACGAGACAGGTCTGAGGCTGTGCTCCGCCTGTTTCTTTTGGCAGTAACTGCCAAATAGCGGTACTCATTCGGCGTTGTAACTCTGGGGCGACCTGTGCTGTAACGTCTACTCACATTACCATCATCTTGGAATCGTTGCTAAAGCCTGGAGATGACACTCTGGGCAATTCCAAGTTCGTCTGATACTTCCAGTTGGGTACGCCCACATTCCAGACGGCCGATAATTCTACTACGTAAAAAAATCATCCAAATGCGTCCTTTGTGTCATAACTATTCGGTTATTGCACTGAAATGCTTATAAAGCGCCTGGAAACAATGTTACGTCTTTGCCTGTATTCCTTATATATCGCTCTCTTACACTCTCGTCATTGTGACGTACCATCGGTGTCATTTGGTTACTTCCTGAAATTTGCATATGATTCTTGAAGATGTGTGTAGTGATTTTACAGGTGATATATTTATTTTAGAGTCCGATTTCCACGTGACTCCGAATTATCCTTAATTTATGGACATGAGTGTAGATTATCTCGTAAATTTAGATTTATAAATGTAATTGACTAATGTGTTAGCTGTGACCGTAATTCTACTTTTTTGCTTTCCAGAAATCTCGAGAAAACGGAAATTATCAGAACATGCTCGTGCTCGATTAAAAAGCTTTAAGAGCCTGAGAGAAACATCTCAGTTCAGTTGTTGTTGTTTACTTAGCTGCTGTAATTTTGAGATCGAATTTCTTAGCTCTCTCTGCGCTTTGCATTGCGTTCTACTTAACGTTTTAGTAGTTTGAAATATAACTAATGTAGGATATTTTACAAATATCTTTGAGCAAAAACCTAGCGTTTTGTTACGTTTCTTGTAATAAGAATAAATTTTATTAACTTTTTATCGGACTTGTGCATTCAATCTATTACAAATCCGTACGCAGGCAACATTATTATTATTATTATCAAATGATCGTGACTTAGTGGATCGTTTCCATGGTTACCAAGTTATTCCGAATAATTAATACCTTTGCATGGTTTCAGAATTTTATTTGAAAACACGAAACGCGTACACTTAATTCGTAAATAAAATTAACAACATTTTTATTAGTACCCGAGATTCTATTAATCTCGGTCCTTACCTTTCCTTGTCCCTTTTAAAGTAAAAAGATGTTGCCATTAAATGCTACCGCTATGTATTTTTTAAAAAATAATACAACGAATATCAAAAATGTATGACAACATATTTTTGATATTCGTTATATTAATTTTTAAATATGTTTTCATTTTGCTATTAAATATTATGTGGCGTAGGTGCCGAGAGAATAATATGTAATAATTAAAGTTGAAAGATCAAACTAGTTGCATTTCTTGTGATAAGACTAAATTTTATTAACTTTTAATCACCGTATTAAAATTGAGCATTGATATGATAAAATAAAGAAAAACTAAAAAATGTGGGACAACCCTTAATATCCTCATGGGAATTTTAAAAATATGCTGCTTTTAAAAAATATCTATTAAGAAGTTCGCCAATTCTTGGTGCAAACTGAAAAAAATGCGCCCAGATAAATGTTTAAATTTCTCCATAAATTTCGTACCAAATTTTATAAAATTTAATATTTAGTAAAAATTGAAGTCGTATAATTAATATATGGAAAAACATTGCCATGTCATTCCCGAAAAAGTCCGATTTTGTGTCAAAATACTTAAATTAGAACAATGCTATATATAAATTTAATACATAACCTAAGTTTCGCTTTTGAAACAACGCAAGTTGAATTTCCTCAATCGGCCCAGTAGAGCGGGATACATAAAACTGTCCCCTTGTTTTTGCACAGTGTCCCTTCGAAACTTACATTAAGGACATTACATTCAACTTGGAAGATGAACTAAAAAGTTTAAAGATAGCCTCAACTGCAGTGGGATTTGAAATCGCAACATTTCTCGCCGTAGTTACTTCAATGGCGAATTGACATATATTACTTTTTTAATATTTCGCTCATAGACATTAATTAAATCTATTCAGCTGTATCTATTGCTCTGCATGTGTACTGTTAATCTGTTTTTTTTAATTACTGCTTACATAGAGGAAATTATTGTCCAGCATCTTAACTGCTGTTACCACAGTCAAAAAATACTTATTTTCACAGCTGGTATTGTATTTTGTTTAAATATTCTTCAGCTTCACTTTCAAAAGAACTCCTTCGTACGAATCCCTATATTTGATAAGATTATTTTATTTCATGATAGATTGTTTTATTATCATATTGTAGAGACATTAGGTCCGGGATTCAAACCCGTTCCCTTTGATATCGCAGTCAGGCTCCTCTAACCACTATACCGTTAGGGCCACTTTATTTGAAAGTACGAGAGATGAAAAATGCCCTCGCTAAGACTTGAACCACGGACCTCTCGAATACGCGTCGAGAGTGCTGACCACTACACCACGAAGGCATGCTACACCTCGACGACCACTACACCACGAAGGCGGGAGAAATACTTTATATACTCACCCTTATATATATAATATAAAGGGCGACTGGGGATCAGGAACCCAGTCGCCAAATCCTGTGGATGGAGAATCATCATGCACCACCTGTTTTTTAGTTCGGGGGCCACTTTAGAGGCGTTACGTATTTTTGAAGCAGGAAAGGTGAAAAATGAGCAATGCCCTCACCAGGACTCGAACCACGGACCTCTCGAATACGCGCCGAGCGTGCTGACCGTTATACCACGCAGGCATAACGAAAGAAGGGAGAAATTACCTAAGGTCACTGATGAAACTGGCTTATCTACAGATCTGATTAATGGCCCAATCGTTTCAGAAACGGAAATATTACAATGTAATCCAAATATTAGTTTCTAGCTCGGATAAATAATGGTTTTAATGTGCAATAGCTTTAAAAATAGAGATTTGTTTACTATGTTTAATAAAGTTAATGAAAGAATTTGCATAATTCGCTGCATAAGAGTTCTGTTTTATTTTCCATTTCGAAATTTTTGAATGATTGATTTCTTTCTGCGGTTTCAAGCGACATATTTTGGCTATTACACCCTTTTTATGATAATGGATGAAGAATGATTGATGGTAGAAATTCGAGAATGACTTTGCAGTCCTTTTTACTGCTCTGTTCATTTTTTTTCATAACAATTTTCAGATGAGATATTTTTAATAATAAATAAATTGTTCTGAAAGATATTAACTCGACATTATGTATTGAAAAGAAGGAATTAATGTTTACTTTTAAGCAAATTCCTCTACATTTCAAAAGGAACATGTTAAATATTTTAATTTAAATTATTTATATGGAAACATTTTTTAAAACTCATGAAGCATTTTATCTATATATTATAAAAAATCATCTGCTTGTGTGTTTGTTCGCGATTTAACTGAATCACTACTATAGCTATCGTCACCAAGCTTTCTAAAATTCTCGTCTAGGTCGTGGAAAAGGTCGAAGTTCGCTTTTTTTCCAAAACAGATTGCTAAAATCTGAGATATTAATTAAAAACTCTGAAAATGATTAGTTTCGCCCTCATTTTTGCGAGTGGCAACAGTCTCGCATGCGGGAGATAAAAATCCGTTTTATTTCGAGAGGTGTTGCCATTGCCCGCTTTCAAGTCGTAGAATTTGTTAATGAAAAATTTCTAAGTTTTACAATGAAATAAAAATAGCATTGCCAAACATTAAATATATTATTCCCGATTCCAAAAATTCATTATTAGCGATTTCGACTGTTCTTGTCTTCCAACGACTTTAATCAGCCGAGTTATTGATCAAAAACTCTAAAAACACTCATTTTCTGTCTCATTTTTCCTAGTGGAAACAGTCTCGCGCGTTGGAAACAAAAATGCTTTATTTCGAAAAGTGTTGCTATCGCTCGCTTTCAAATCATAGAGTTTAATAATCAAAAGTGTGTATAAAGAAGAATGTTTGTTCATGTTATTCATTTCTGATCAATTATGATCCATTTTTTGCCACATTCAGTCGACTGAAATTGAATCTAGTTGAAATATTGGATGGAACTCGAACTTTTACGGCCCTTTGATTAGAAAGACGAAATTGATTAAGAACTGCATGCCATTCTTGCTGATAGAATGAGAGAGAGAATTAGTTTATTTATCTATGGAAATTTTTTATGTGGGTTCCATTGTAAGGATCTTAAGTTTTACTAACGTTTATTTTATTTTTAATCTTTACTATGACTTCTTATTTTCTACTTCCGGCCATAATTAAAAGCTTTAACTTATTTATGCAAATTTGTCTTGCGAACGCCAAGTACTTAAGTTGTGGCTTTTTGTCGAGCGAGAGAGAGGAAGGAGCTATTAGAAGCAGGCCGCTTGCCATAGTAGTTTTACTCGGTTGCTGGTTGCCTTCAAGGCCAGAGGTTTAATCCTCTTGATAATTTTAAACGTATCGTTAGTGTTAGCAGTTCTCTGTACTACATACGGCTTTTTGCTAATATACGGCCAATCTTGGAGTAGGCACTTGTTTGATTAATCCAAAGTTAAGTTTAGTTAGAGTTTAGTTAATATTTTTATATTCTTACGTTCAGACCACAAGTGGTTGGTCTCTGTATTCCGAAGTCCGGAAATCATTGTAAAGAGAGAAAAATAAAGGGTTTCGTATACCCTTCCTGTGTGTATTGTCTACTTCCCAAATTTATTGAACATAGCTTTAGTAAGCTCCCTGTTCAGAGTCAGGACATTTAATGTTCCCAAAGCAAGTAAGGAGGAACACAGAACCTGATACCATATCGCATCAGACTGAAAAATGTATGATTATGAATCTTATTTTGTGCACCGTTATTAGAGAAAGATTACAGCGGTATCGTTCTGTCTGTTGTTATATGCATTACTTTCAATTTAACTTATGCCAGTTAAGTTTCGTTAGTATAAACTAAACGTGTAATGAAAAAATTAAATTCGTATTTAAAAATATTCGAATATTACTGTAATGGGATTAGGCATTTATACACAAAATATACGTAAAGGAATTTAAACTGAAATTTTGGTAATACGTTATTCTTATTTACACATCTTTGTCAGCGGCCTGTGAAAAATACGTAAACACAAAATCACAAAGAATCGCAGAGAAATGCTTACTGTGGTGAGCTGTCGATTTGAAAGTGAGTTGGACATCTCTAATTGGAATGTGCTAGTGATCAAAGGGATCGAAAATCATCCAATCGGAAGTTCGAAGAACGGATCAGGTAATAGAGAGGGCAGAGTATGTTGATTTGCTAGCGTCAGTCACGTGGGTGATCACCCACCCCAGTCCTGACTACCATGACACAGCTGCTTGAGAAAGGTGTCCCAAGAAGAAGAAAAAAAGAATTAAATAATTAAGTTTAAATATTAATAGGAAAAATAATTAAGATTAAGTGCATAGTATAGGGTCTAAGATTGAAATATGCTTCTAAAAGCTCATATTTGAAATTATCTGCATAATTTAGAGTATCAATATTACCGTATATACCCGCGTATAAGTCGAGATATTTTGGACAAAAAAAGACTTCAAAGTGGGGGGGGGGGGTCGACTTATACGCGGGACCATAAAAATTAAAAGAATCGGAAGTTCAATAATTTCTTTATATAATGCAGTTGTTTCCTTCCCGCACTCAAATTGGACGACTTATCAAATAAGTCACTTACTTGAAGTAATTTCATGACTTAAATTATGTGGCGAACTAATCACAGAGTTTCATACTTTAACTAGAGTAAGTTTCGATTAAACCAAAGAATTTTCGGCCCCCGAACAATAAAAAGCCCGATATTACATTAATTGCTCAGTGGGTTAAAGATGCTTGGAACGAAATACCCTCTGAAATGATTATAAAATCATTTAAAAAATGTTGTATTAGCAACGAACTAGACGGCACGGAAGATGATACTGTTTTTGAAAGTGAAAATGACGTCGAAGGCTCTAGTAGTGATTGAAACAATACAGAGTTCGAGACTGAAAATATGTACGATGACGAACCAATGACGACAGAAGAGTTCTATGAAATGTTTGGCGAATCTGACCATGAATCGGACGTTGAAGGATTTTGATTTTGTTTACTTACCAAGGTATTTTTTAGCGTATATTCACTTTTTTTTCTCAGATGATTTTAAATAAATGTATTACTTAAAAAAAAATTTTCGAAGTTTCACGATCGATTTCGGAAGTGGGGGGTCGACTTATACGCGGGTTTCTTATTTTCTACGAATTTTTTATGTCGAAGTGGGGGGGGTCGACTTATACGCGGTATCGACTTATACGCGGGTATATACGGTAATTGCTTTGGAGAAGAGCTTATTATTGATCTTCGCAACGTAGGATTTTATATCTTCAAATTTTAAGTCACTGTGTAGGTCCTTATTTCGAATGAACCAGGAAGCTCCAGTAATTTTTCTCGGGAAACTGTTTTGGAAGGAATGTAACTTCAGAAAATCAATTTTATAGGCAGTGTAGCAAGCCGGGAGTGCATAAATTAATACTGGGCGCCGAAATGGTGGTGTAGATTCGCCTGTTAATAGCAAGATCTAACAAAATTCGAAAATTAATATAATCTTTACATGGCTTTAGTCTTTATCTGTAAAACAGAATCTCAAACAATAGTTTGTCGATTTTAGGTTAAAATGTTTAACTGTATCCAAATTTATAGGAGTAGAAAAAGAACTTAGAAAAAGCTAGAGTTTATACATTAACTATTGTTAATTAATATTACATATATTTAAAATCATTTTAATACAATTTGTTCCTGAGAGCTGAAAATAATATGAAAAAGCCTTTAATTAGACAGAAAAGGTTTGAAAAAAAACTGAAAGCTTTCAGATTTTATATTACGCCCAGAAAAGGCTTTTTTAACGTTTTTCTGTGTTACCTTTATTTATTAAAATCATGTTCTTTGTACTTAAAACACATAACATTCTATTCAACAGCAATATCACAACATTCGATACAAAGTCTCGCGCGCTGGATATAATTTTTTGTTGTTGTTGTTCAGTGTTGCCACTGATCGCTTTCAAGTCTTTGAGTTTGTTAATCCAAAATTCGTTAAGTTTTACAAAATTTGAAATAGATAATAGAACTAACTCGAAATCCAAAATTTGGGCTACCAAGCGGCAATGTTCCGTTGGAGGACAACGTTATTCAAAATTTGATGGGTCCTAGGTTACGTTGTTTTTTCACATTGCGAGAAACATATATACATTCATGCAGATTCTTCATTATTCAGTTTCTTTAAATATAACACATGGCGATAATATATGGTGGCAACAGTTTGAAAAACGAACTGACGTGAAATGCCGTTTTGAAATTAATAGTCCTTTGGGCTAAAAATTAGACTAGTTGCATGTATGTATTCTACGTGTACATATTTAGAACAGATTTCATTGAAAAGCCTTTTATACCTGCAAATAGTGCACGCAAAAACATAGGATCAACAAACCAAGCATCTTTTTAATCAATGATCATTACCTTTCCTCTTACCTCTTTGGCATCTTTATTTTATTTAACAACCCTATGATCTCAAGACGTGTATAATCTCTTTCTCGGCATACTTAACGTCCTTTTCTCGTGCTCCTTTTCTTTTTTTCATTGATACTTCCATCTGATAATGACAGACTGGTGGGTGATAATGGAGGCCGGTACTCATTTCCTTTACAGCGAGAAACGAAGAAAAGAATTAGAAGTTTGGAAGAAACTTTTGATATTTGCATAAAACAAGATCCCTCCCGAGCAGAAGAAGTGTCTGGGGGATACTGAAGAATTTTCAGCGAATGATAATAAAAGAACAGGAACGTATTCTTGGATTTTTAAGGAAAATTGTTGGAACAAAAAAGCAAAATGTATTCTCACAAACACGAAAATGAAAAAGATAAAATTAATTTTCGTCTTTGCAAATGCATTAAGTAAACTTATACAGAAAATGATAGAATATGTCATTCTTAAAGAAATTCAAATATCTTTAGTAGTTGAGCTTATTTCTATCGTTAAATAATAAATATTATATGTGAATGTCCCTCGCAATGTGAAAAAACGACGATACCTACAGCCACGAAATTTTGAATACACATTCGAATGTATGCACTTAGAAACCCGAATTTTCAATTTCTAATTTGCTTTTAATTTATTTCATATCTGCAAAACTTTAATGCATTTTTGAATAACATGTAAAGATGTTAGGCATTTTTGATGTTGGAGAAGTGAAAATGGGCAGTGCCCTCGCAGAGACTCGAACCTGGACCTCTCGAACACACGCCGAGTGTGCTAATCGTTACGCCGTGAAGGCATGCAGAAAGAAGAGGGAAAATACCTTATATACTCCCCCTTTAAAAAGAGACGGGGAATTAGGGGACGCAACGGCCAAATCCTGGTAGTGAAGAACCACCATTCACCAACTTATAGTTCAGGCGCCACTGTAAACCTATTAG
Source organism: Stegodyphus dumicola (assembly GCF_044657685.1). Lineage (NCBI taxonomy): Eukaryota > Metazoa > Arthropoda > Arachnida > Araneae > Eresidae > Stegodyphus > Stegodyphus dumicola. Next base: position 275,676,043 of record NC_140770.1, on the reverse strand, counting down.
GTATTTTGAAGCAGAAGTACATGAAAAATGAGCAATGCTCTCGCCAGGACTCGAACCTGGAGCTCTCGAATACGCGCCTAGTGTGCTAACACTTACACCACGAAGGCATGCAGAAAGGAGGGAGAAAATATCTTATAAACTAACTCAGCGATTTAAAAGTTAACTTCGCGTAGATCGAGACATAAATTAAAACGTTAACCTAACCACCACAAAACTATCCCATGTTTACAACATTCAGTTCAACAGCAGCTTTGGAAATGCCAACAAGGCAGATCTTTCTACGACAAGGCCGTTGCGGCCAGCAGGCCAAACCTCTCATATACAGATGTTAATCATCACACCATCCAATGCAGTCTTATACAGTAATTGATTTTCTATAACGATTTGAACAAATATGTCCAGGCTTTCTTATTTTATCATGATATCTTATCTCGTTCATTTGCGCTTTTGCAGCTGAGGATGATGGTTCGGTAAAACCATCGAAACTAGTTCTATGAAATGTGAAAATATAGCGCTGATTTTTTGTTGTTTGACTTCTAAATTAGCTTTCAAATCGTTATCGAAAATCAATTACTGTATAAGACTGCATTGGATGGTATGATGATTAATATCTGTATATGAGAGGTTTGGCCTGCTGGCCGCAACGGCCTTGTCGTAGAAAGATCTGCCTTGTTGGCATTTCCAAAGCTGCTGTTGAACTGAATATTGTAAACATGGGATAGTTTTGTGGTGGTTAGGTTAACGTTTTAATTTATGTCTCGATCTAGGCGAAGTTAGCTTTTAAATCGCTGAGTTAGTTTATAAGATATTATATGTTAATATCTTATAATTCATTATCAAATTCTTATATATCGCTGAGTTAGTTTATAAGATAAATATGTCCAGGCTTTCTTATCTTATCATTATATCAGTGAAATGTGAAAATATAACGCTGATTTTTGTTGTTTGACTTCTAAATTAATATTTGTTTGGCGTGTTATTTGTATATTGATTTGAAAGTTCTTCTGAATAAATTAAATATCTCTTACCAACCGCTCAGCCTCAACCTTATTTTTAAGTGCAATGAATTATCTTACTTTAAACTGACTGCCTGTGCTAAGCAACAGGCGCATAAAAATTTAGAATACTAATTTTATTCTTTTATAACTTGTGAGTTAAACTAATACGAACACAGAATTTAAGAACACCCTAACATACTATATTGACTGGCTGGAACTTCTAATAATTTAACTGGCTACAACACCAATACTACCACTTCAAGCTACAAAAACCAGTTAGGTAAGACAACCTGCTTTACTGCGTATAAATTGGATGCATTTTACTATAGAGTTATACTATGAACTAGATGTACTTTACTACTATATTTATTTTTAATCTAATAGCTGATTCCGCGGCCAGGCAAAGCAGCAGCAGTAGCCAAAGTGATGTCGGTTACGATTCTTGCTCTAAAGTTGTCTCTACCTTATGTTAAACTAACTAGTTATTATGATTTTGATTTTGATTTTAACATCTTCTGTCCGTATTCCTAACCAGAATGCAAATTATTAGCCCAAAGGCATTTTGCGTCCATCCACTTTTCAAGCTGTTGCCACCAAATATTATTGCCATGTATTAAATTTAAAGAAACTAAATAATAATGAAGAGTCTGAGTGAATGTTTCTCGCATTGTGAAGAGACAACGGTACCTAGAGCCCATCCAATTTTGAATAACGTCGTCCTCCAACCGCACATGGTCCCTTGGAAGCCCGAATTTCGAATTTGTTTTATTATCAATTTCAAATTTTTTAAAACCTTAACTAATTTTTGATTAACACACTCAACGATTTCAAAGCGAGTAATGGCAATACTGTACGGGAAAAAAAACATTTGTATCTCCTGCGCGCGAGGCTATGTATCGGAAATTCTGTAGATATGCTGTTTTTAAATATTTTGTGATGTTGCTGTTGAATTGAATTGTATGTGTTTTAAGTGTGAAGAACATGATATTTAATCAATAAAGATAACACACAAAACGTTAAAAGAACTCCCATTTGGGCGTAATATAAAATCTGAAAGCTTTCAGATTTTCTTTTAAGCTGAGGACATCTAGATCTTAGGTGGTGATAGACAGCGTCCCCGCACTCGCGATGAGCTATTAGATTCGGCCAAGTTTATTTAAATGAAATTACCTCGGCTTTGTATTCTCTCGCAGCTGATGCTTTAAACTTACGCGCAGGTAAATTATTTGAGCCATGTGTAATCGTAGACTAAATTATCGCTTATTTTACACCGTAATAAGTAGTGTTTCTCTATAGCACGAGTTGTGTCTGTATTGATAAGAATGTACTTTGATACAAAGGTTGTTTAAAGCCTTCGCAATCTTTGTCTTACTATTTCCTGCAAACCGATAACACACTACTTATATATTAGGGCTGTAGGATTAAAGTTCAAGTACCAGACCAAATGAAATCCTATAAAATTAAACTACCCCGCTCGCCAGAAAAACTTCACAAACCTCTAAACTGAACGACTACGTGACGAAATAAGGCAAACATAAAATAATTCATACTTAAATGAAATGTCACACTTTGAATTAATTTCTTTCATATAAAATTTAGTTGTTAATTTAAATGATGTTTCTGCGAATAACGCACACCAACCAGTAATGGCGATGTGTGTTATTCACATTTTATATAAGGTTAATTACATGTAATTGATTTATTAATAACTAGAAAATATTGTAGAGACCTAATTTTATTCTAACCAATTATTTTTAGTTCAACTTTCCTTTCCCTCCTGAATTCAGTTTCCTGTCGGAATTTAAATTTTACTGACGTAAGTATGCAAAATCTAAGTGTGTTCAGAAGCAGTATTTAAGCTGCGTTTCCAGAGTTCGGTAGGAGTAGTAGCGGAGTTAGATCCGAGTTTATGCTGCGTGTTTGTAATTAGCTCTCTAGTCGGTATTAGACACATTTCAGATTACACTGATATTTTAGGCTCGATTTTGCTGTGTACAGCCGATTTAGCGGTTTAGACAAGCTAACGAGCCAGTGTTTAGCCATTTTAATTTATTGCATTTTTATTTTCCGTTCAATTTTGGTTAGACACAGGTGATGGTAAATTGTGAGCACCGAGGGCTTGCACCTTGTTAAATTTAGTTCAAACTAGCGGAAATACCAGATGCCAGTTAAATTAGATTGAGAGTAATGCATCTAACAGCAGAGAGAACGATACCGCTGTAATCTTTCTCTATAACGATGCAAAAAATACGATTCATACTCATACATTTTTCAGTCCAATGCGATATGGAAAGCACATAAAAATTTTCCATGGAAAAATAAGCTAATTCTCTCGCATTATATCAGCAACAATGGCCCATTTTTTAAGTTTTCGTCTTTCTAATCAAATGGTCGTACAAGCTCAAGTTCCATCCAATATTTCACCTATATTCAGTTTTAGTCTATTAAATGTGACAAAAATGGATCATAATTGATCCGAAATCAATAACGCGAACAAACATACAAACAGGCATTCTTATTTATATATATAGAATTTGTAAAACTTAAAAATATTTTATTAACAAACTCTGCGATTTGAATACGAGCAGTAGACACACTTTTCGAAATAAAGCATTTTTATCTCCAACACGCGACACTGTTGCCATTCGGAAAAATTAGAGCGAAAACGAGAGCTTCCAGAGTTTTAAATTTTATTTCGGCTGATTAAAGTCGTACGAAGATGGAAATAGTATAAATGAATTTCCGCGAATTTTTGGAATCGGGAATGATAGTCCCTGAAGAACTATTGTTTTCGTTTTGCGATTTTTCGTTGAATCACTCTGAATGTCCGTTTCACTTTTCAAACTGTTGCCACCCAATGTAAGAGTCCTGCATTATATTTGAAGAAAGTAAATAATGAAAAATCTGCATAAATGTATATATATTTATTGCATCGTGATAAAACAACAGTACATAGAGCCATCGAATTTTGAATGACGTAATCCTACTGCGAATATGGGCAAGTGGAAGCCCAAATTCGAAATTTGGAATCTTCCATGGAATCTAATCTTCTATAGAATATGGGCATGTGGGAGCGATAATTTGAATTTGAAATGTTTTTTATTATCGATTTCATATTTTGTAAATCTTTAACGAATTTTTGATTAACAAACTCAAGAATTTCATAGCGAGCAATGGCAACGTTGTACAGAAGGACATTTTTATCTCCAGCTCATGAGACTGAGTATCGGAAATTCTAAAGATATGCTCAATTTAAAATTAGTTTTCGATATTGCCCTTGAACTGAATTTTATGGTTTAAGTGCGAAGAACATGATATTTAATAAATAAAGGTAACACACAAAATGTTAAAGAAACGCCCCTTTATGCGTAATTTAAAATCCGAAAACTTTCAAATTTTTATCTTTTATTATTATTTCATCGTAAAACTTCGAAATTTGTTATTAAAAAAGTCTAGAATTTGAAAGCGAGCAGCGGCAACAATTTTCGAAATGAAGCAGATTTTCATTCCCGGCTTGTGAGATTGTTGCCACTCGGAAAAATGAGAGCGAACATTATCGTTTTTCTGAGATTTAATTAATATCTCTGATTTTGGCTACTTTTGTTTTTGTAAATAAGTCGACGTGCATGCACCTTTTCCAGAACCCAGAAAAGAATCTCAAAAAGTTGGATTGCGACAGCTATAGTAGTGACTGAGTTATTACAGGACAACCACACAGAGTTTCTTCTTTATATATATAGAGAGAGATAGGTAAAGATATATAGATATAGATATAGATAGATAGATAGATAAAAATGTTATTTAAAAACTTCTTCTGTAGTACCTATTCTTCAAAGAAATAGCAATAATTCGCTACGTCTTCAACGTAGGGGCTACAATTTATGCTTCTAAAAAGACAGACACTCTATAATATATGGTTATAAAAATTAAAACATTACTTAGAAAAAATGAAAACAACCTAAAGCTGCTTTTACCATAAACCCTAAAAACAAAATACATTTTATTTAATAAAAGTAAAAAAAAAATGGTGATCTTCTTTAAACAAAAATAGGGATAGAAAATAGTAAAGGCGAAAAAAGTCTACGTAAAATGTGCATTTAGGAGAAAAAAAGAAGCAGAATTCCGTTACTTTTTACATCCGTTTTCACATTTTTTAAGTTCTTAGTGGAATTACAGATAAGTCTTAGCTTTCAGAAATATTAAGCTTTCTTTTTAAACTTCATTTTATATGTTAAAAAAAGGAATGATTTGAGCTTATTTTAAAGCAGAAAGAAATGGTAAAGCAAATTTTATTTCTTGCTTTCAAAATTCTGTTAATTTTGCCCGAGAATTCCATTAAAAAAGTCATTTTCAGTATACGTCTAGGTGTTTGTTTAAGTGGTAGGGGAGTTTCCTTTATGTAATCAATGTTAAGAGCTCGTGAGATTTGTGCTTATTTGCAATAAAAATTTTATATCTTAATGGCCTTTCCAATTAGTTTTTAATCACTGAAATAAAAATCAACCAACAAAAGAAATGAATTTTTTAATGCAGTTTATTTAGGATTGTCTTGTATTCTTTAGAAAAGAAAAATTGTACTGTATTTTGTATTTTAAATTTGGATTTTCCTAATTCTAATCAGCTTGGTCGTTAAATATTTACCTGCAGTAAATGCATAGTGTAATCGATTTCTAAAAACGTATCATGCTTTATAAATGTATTTAAGATGAAAGATTTTTTCGAAAAAAGAATCTTCCAGTCTGTATGGGCCTTTTAGTCAACTATTTTAATTGCAAGAAGCACAGATAAAGAATCCACAGGGCTCTTACACTTTCTACTCCCTATTAAGGAGTATTTTTTAAATCTCCATACTTTACTAAAATTTGAGACTCCATAGTTTAATAACATTTCTTGAAGCTCCATAGTTTAAAAAAGTCGACAGGCTCTTACACTTCCTACTCCCAATTAAGGAGTACCTTTTAAATCTCCATAGTTTACAAAACCATTTTTAGACTCCATAGTTTAATAACATCTCTTGAGATTCCATAGTTTAAAAACTCGACAGGCTCTTACACTTTCTGCTGCCTGTTAAGGGGTAACTTTTAAATCTCCATAGCTTACTAAAATTTCTTGAGACTCCATAGTTTAATAACATTTCTTGAGACTATAGTTTAAAAAAATCGCAGGTTCTTACACTTCCTACTCCCAATTAAGGAGTAACTTTTAGATCTCCAAATTTTACTAAAAAATTTTTAGACTCCATAGTTTAATAACATTTTTTGAGACTCAACAGTTTGAAAATTCGACAGGCTCTTACACTTCCTACTCCCAATTAAAGAGTAACTTTTAAATCTCCATAGCTTACTAAAATTTCTTGAGACTCCATAGTTTAATAACATTTCTTGAGACTCTATAGTTTAAAAAAATCGCAGGTTCTTACACTTCCTACTCCCAATTAAGGAGTAACTTTTAGATCTCCAAATTTTACTAAAAAATTTTTAGACTCCATAGTTTAATAACATTTTTTGAGACTCAACAGTTTGAAAATTTGACAGGCTCTTACACTTCCTACTCCCAATTAAAGAGTAACTTTTAAATCTCCGTAGTTTACTAAAATTTCTTGAAAATCCATAGTTTAAAAAATTAACAGGCTCTTACACTTCCTACTCCATATTAAGAAGTATCTTTTAAATCTCCATAGTTTACTAAATTTCTTGAGACTCCATATTTTAATAAAATTTCTTGACACGTATTTAAAGTAGTGAATGAGTGGGGCATGTATATCTCAGTCTCAAGAAAAAGGTTATAATATAATTCTCAAAACCTGAGTTGTTTACCATTTTATTTGCTACTCTGATGAGCAGTGATTTATGGAAATTTTGAAATCGGTTAAATTACCACATAAAGCTATAAGGTGTTTCTGCCTCCTTCTTAGTAAGCCTTCATGGTGTAATGGTGAGCCCACTCGGCGTGTATTCGAGAGGTCCGAGGCTCGAGTCCCTGCGAGGGTATTGCTGCCTTTTCACGTTTTCTGCTTCGAAAAAATCCAGGTTGACTCTACAGTGGCGCCCGAACTAAAAGAATGTGGTGGATGATGATTCTCCACCACCAGGATTTGGTGATTGGGTCCCGTAATCCCCAGTCGCCCTTTAAAAGAGGGGAGTATATAAGGTGTTTCTCCCACCTTCATAGCATGCCTTTGTGGTGTAATGGTGAACACATTCGGCGCGTATTCGAGAGGTCCGTGGTTCGAGTCCCGGAGAGGGCATTGCTCATTTTTCATCTCACCTGCTTTCAAAAAAGACCTATGTCTCTACAAAGTAATTTGATAAGGAAGCGTATCATTGCATGATTTCTGTTTCAAAATGCAACTGTATTTCTAAAATAAATCTACTCTTTGTGTCGAGCGACTCGCATTTAAGGAATATAACACTCCCCATATGGCTCGTAAGCCGCAATTAATGGGCTTGAAAGCCGCTTTGGCCATGCCTGCTATATACGTAGAGATAATGTTTTGGATCTAACAAGCTGGATTACAAAGGTATTCTAAGTAACGCATTCTATATTAGTTTTCTCAATAGTTAACCTCATTATCACCGGTAGGACCTCAAAAGTAAAATAGCACGTACTTTTTGCCCTTCTTTTGCTGCATCTTGTTTAAAAATCGGACGTAACTGTGTGACAAACACCAACCCAAAATTCCAAAACTGTGTCAGCCAGTTTTCGCCATTTTATGCTATTTGCTTGCAAATGGTATATATATTAAAATAAGTATTTAGACTCTCAGCCCATGCAACATATGCAAACGCCATCTTCTAGACACCTGAAGAGTCCTAGCGTATTTCCTCAGTTTTCTCCTAACTCTATGGTTTAATGAAGTTATAAAATCTCATATTCTTTGGCAACATTAACTAACGAGCTCTATAAAGATTGTAGAGGAATTATCCTGAGATCTTAATATACAGACAAACTCAGAAGAAGGGTGTAAATGAAGTATTTAATCACAAAGATTTCACAGACGACTCCACTTGGATCTGCATAAGCCAATTACTTCTTGCTTAACGTTATAAGGTATTTCTCTCACCTTTCCAGTGTGCCTTTGCGATGTAGTGGTTCCGCATGCTGGGTCGGTATTCCAGAGGTCCGTGATTCGATTCCCGTGAGGCCATTGCACATGTTTCATCTCTCTTGCCTCCTAAATACCTAATGTCTCTACAGTCGCGCCCAAACTAAAAGGATGGTGGATGATGATTCTCCTCACCCAGGATTAGGCGATTGGGTCCTCTAAAAAACCAAGTCGCTCTTTAAAAGGGGGTATTTCTCCCACCTTTCTAGCGTGCCTTCGTGGTGTAGTGAGTCTGCACGCTGGGTCGGTATTCCAAAGGTCCGTGGTTTGATTCTCGAAGGCGGTTGCATATTTTTCATTTCTCTTGCCTCCAAAATACCTAATGTCTCTGCAACTCGAGTAATGTTGAACTTAACATAAAATTGCATTAGACTAAACCTAACGCAGGATTAGTACACATTCTGCACATGGAAATTAAGTTCTTTTAAGGACCATTAATGAAAATAATTAAGGATCTATCAGCAAATGGAAGCGGAATAAATTCAATTAAAATTCAATCAACTTATGTCTGAACTCCGTTTTTGTAATAACCCTCTAAGAATAAAATAGATCCGTAAGTAGGATGCATTCTTATTAAACATAATTTAATAAACATAACTATAAAACAAATTTGAGAATAAAATTCTCTTTATAAAAGTTATCAGGTAGCATTAAATATTTGACACGTATAATAGTTGGACATATTTGAAAGAATATTAGGGACATCTTACACTGCTGGCCACCCAAGTTGCAACACCAAGAAAGACAAGAGATATCACAACAAAATTTATTTAGTAGATGACATGTTGACCAAGTATCAAATGATTAAATTTATAGACTTCTGTGAAGTTAGGTTCCTTCCAGAATCAGTAGCCAGAGTAGCCACCATTGTTGGAGGTCACTGCTGCGACACGCCTCGGCATTGATTCAAAGAGACTTTGGATGTGTTCTTGGGGTACAGTAGCCCAAGCAGCTTCCACACGTTGCCAAAGTTGATCTGGGTGGCAACTTGGGATGTAATCTGGGTCAATCGTTCAACAACCATGGACCACATGTTTTCCAAACATGTTAAGAAAACGACTTCTAGTATCAAAAGTACAACATTCAAACATTATGTTTCCGTTGTCCTTCCAAAAAGTAACCAATATGTAAAAAATTCATCACAAACTTTCTGTAAAATACATCCGTTGTGTGTTAACACAATGAAGACATTTTCATTTTGTCAACTTTTTGTGGACCCTTCTAGAATTGTGGGTCTGTAAATCTTGCCTTCAAATCCTTTTAAACATTCCAAGTTGCAATGTATAAAATCCTAAAGAAAAATTAGCCCTACCAATTCTGCAAGAGAAAAGGGCTAGAAATATTTTGAAAAAAAAAATCAGTGGAAAAAGTGTAAAATTGATTTTATATACATATTTTGACAATTCTGAGACAATTACAAGGGAAAAATGCTTACCATTAAAAAATTTAAAGGAAGACATTTTCAATTAATTATATAGCTATTTTTCTTTTGCTATGAATTATTTTGTAAATTGTGCTTTATACCATATATTACCTTTTTTGTTTTTCAGATTCAAAATATGATGTAATAAGTGGCCAAAATGGAAAGTAATGCCACTTTATAATATAACAGCAAAAGAAAATAAAAATGTTTTATTTTAATGTTATTCCTTAAATGTAATTTAAATATATTATCATAATTTTAGTTAAATTTATGAACGTTATAATGTTTTCAAAAAAAAATCTTTGAAAAATTCCCAGATCTCCGAATTATAAATTTTCTATAGAAATTAATCTTAAAATCGCCAAAATGTTGATAAGTCGTCAAATTTAGAGCCGTTTAATAAAAGAATTCACATCCCTAAAAGCAGAAAGTTGTTTAAATGTTCTTCATTAGAAAAAAAAATGAAATAATTTTGAAATGCTTATGTTTGACTCCTTACTCAGAAACTCCAGTATCCCATCCTTTGCATTAGAAATAGGAACAAATTATAACCCATGAACCCATTCAAAAGATAATCATATTTGTCAGTGAATCGTCAAAAATATTCCTCCATAATGATAATTCACACGTCTTAATGTCAGTTTCTGTTTCCTTTTTGACAGCCCTACGTATACCTACTTTCATATACTACCACATTATAAAGTGGTTTGATACTCAATAGAGATTGTAATTTAAATTCCTTCCCTGGGGCTTACCAAGCCTTCGTGTATTTTCTTCTTACTTTGGAATTTGGTATCGAGAAGAGCTACTTGTCTGTAAAAGTATTCTACTGCCTTAAGAGCATTCGTGCGACGAAGACAACACCACGGTGATTTCCCAAATGTGTTCATAACATTTTGTCTCTAAGTTTTACATCTTGAATTTATTGGTATTGTATTCTTATAACAAAAGTATTATAAAATTTGTTCTTATTTCTAATGTGTTTCATTATGTATGTTTGTAATTGCGATATTGTACTACCTATAGGAGCTTAAGCCACTGCACACAAATAAACTGAAATAATAGGACCTAGTTAATTGTCAAATATTCACCACTATTATTAGTGCAATGAAATAAGACGGACTTTAGAATTACACAACATACGCCAGTATTATCGAATTGCAATAATAAGAATTACAACAGTTACCCAATGTCATCTCGAGAAGACAGGATCGCCCACAACTTCAGAAAAGTCTCAACAGTCCTCTTATTCACGAATCCAGTATTTCTGATCCGTACGAACCAAAACTACTGGATCTATATCATAAAGCTGTCAAACTCTTATAAGAGAAAATGTAAACCACGATTTTTCGTCGTGCACAACGAACGTTGGTAAGAACTCGTGGAAGTTCTGAACAAGCTGAAGACACTAGCTTTCTCCAATCTGGGAACAACACAAATAAAGATATAACAACCGGAGAACTTGCACAACTACCAAGATCGAAACTGCAATATCCGAAAAAAGTACTCCGAAAAAAAATTGCAAGCCACTGTTGATACATCGCAAAAAAAAAAAAAAAAAAAAAAAAAAAAAAAAAAAAAAAAAAGACCCAACGGTAGATCAACTACGGCAACTGTCCCAATGTTGTTACAGGACTTTGGGGTCAGTATCCACTGTTCTCCCAGTTGAGAAGTAAGACATTGCAGTTCAGCGCCATATATAAGAGGACCATGCAAAGCTAGAAGGTCCCCTTAAACAGGATCGAATTGCACTATAAGGTATTTCTTGCGCCTTCCTAGCGTGCCTTCGTGGTGTTGCCGTTCTGCACACTGGGCCGGTATTCCAGAGGTCCGGGGTTCGATTCCTGGCGAAGGCGTTTGCTAAGTTTCCATTTCTCCGGCTTTTCCAAATAATCCAAATGTCTCTACAGTGGCGCCCGAACTAAAAGGGTGCTGTATAATGATTCTCGTCACCCAGGATTTGGCGATTGGGTTCCCTAAAAACCCCAGTCGCCCTTTAAAAGGGGTAGTATATAAAATATTTCTCCCGCCTTCGTGGTGTAGTGGTTCTTCACACTGGGCCGGTATTCCAGAGGTTCATGGTTCGATTCCCGGTGAAGGCGGTTGCTAATTTTTCATCTCTCTGACTTTTCCAGTTAAAAATAATGTCCCTACAGCACAATTAGAAACTACGAAATCATCAGTCCAACGAAAGCCGAGGTCCAACGAATTCTCCTCCATCCAACGAAGCCTCCTCTACTTCAATAATGATGTAAATATGAACTCGTGGCTTTTAGAAAATCTAGATGCGGCTCTGGAACATTCCTGAATTCAAACGTGCGGCTCTTACTGACATGACGTTTGGCCAACCCTGCTCTATAGAATGACCCTACTGCCACATTTAAATTATACGGCAACAACAGTCTACGAAAAGCCTTTCAGTTACAAACACAGGCAACAAAAACATAAATGATGCATTCTGATTAACATTCAATGAGCGCATACAGCCATTAGTCAATAAAATTTCCAGAGGGTTATGACGCAAATCTTAATATGGTTCCAGAACCCTATACTAGAAATGTCAAAGTTTCAGGCTTGACAATGCAATGGAACATCTTTCAGCATTCAACCAACTCATGAGCTGAACAACCATAATCACTTGAAATCCACAATGGACTCTTCCTTTCGTTACCAAAACCACAAGGGACTGCTTAGGAGTTCTACTGAAATTACAATTTAAGCAGACGGTTATAACTCCGTCTGCTTTGTCTACATCTCTTCCCATAAAAATACGCCACATATTCGATAATATCCTCCCGTAAAGAGAGGCTAAAAAGCTTGTTACCGTAGTCTGGTGGAACGAAGATCTTAGAAAGCACCTACGAAAAATGCAAGGTCATAAGACAAAAAATAGTTAGTTTAACGTAAGAACATTAGAAAGTGACACAGAATTAAAAATGAATAGCACTTCTAATACCTCGGACTGGCATGAATCCAAGTTTTATTAAGGTCCACAAATAAATGGACCTCAAGAATCGCACGTTAAAAATTGAATACAAGCCTTAGCGATTTTTAAGATGTCAAGTGAGGCTTGAATCTACAATTACAGAAAATACTTTGCACAACAGTTGTTGAAAAAAATTATAACCTATGCAGCGGCAGTATGGCCAATGTAAAGTAAAAACGTAAAGCTCCTTCTAAATATCCAAAGATCGTTTGCCATCAATATTACACGTACTTACCTTACCTCTACAGCTCCAGAAAATATCTTATGAGGACTCATGCGTTGTACATACAGACAATATTAGCATCTGCAAGGCAGACTATTCTCTAATTACGGAAACAAACGCAATTCTAAAACACATGATTCCATCCTCATTCGTATGAACCATCCAGCAACAAGGTGCGCATTCACCACGCTGTCAGAAGAGTCTGCAATAGACGTATACATCTCCAACAAGTCTGCCACATCTAATACGAAGTTGCAGCACTGTACAGATCGTTCAGGCTAAGATAATTGAATAGGCTGCGCATTTGTTCAGTACACATATGAACAAGAATTTCGCGCATGAAAAGCACAACTTTCAGACAACAATAACATCCCCCAGGCAGAGGCGCACTCACTAGAAACGGTCCTAACTCATGCAGTAAGAAGAGACATTACAACTCTAGTTTCTACAGCTGCAACCTCTTACTACTACATGACATCCTAAATACAATTCATAGTTCTCGCATCATCAGTAATATTCAAAGGGACCATCGGCGCTTCACACACCTTAATTTCCACTTTCACTAATGGATAAAGGGCACATGTTGGAAATCAAGGAAATGGGCAAGATCATTCACTGGCAAAGGAGGCAGCTCGTAACATTGAAGCTAATTCTCGTCATCTGTCTCTACCATCACCTCATAAAAGTTTTCAATTATTTGGTTAAAGCAAAATGGTAAGACCGCAAGGTTCATTCACCACAAGGCCGTTGCACCTGTCTAGTCTTTCCTAAAATCAGTAACAAAAGATGTACTTCCATTTCAGTTCACACGCTATATTACAGATAATGAACCATTACCAATCTATTTTCATATAAAAGTTGCATAAGCAATGCAGACCTATGCATCTGTAGTAGTACAGAACTCCCAAACATTACCTGAGGAGCTGTCTGCTGGCATTTAGACACCACCTCAGATTTTGGAACAGTAGAAGTAACAGATCTCCGTATTAACACTATATGATCAGCAAACGGCACTTGTAAAAATCAAAGTAATCCTGGACATACCGAAAGCACACAAGCTGGATCTGTACGATGTTACATAATTTCTCCTTTTATGCAGTTGCGCAGTGTAGCCCTATTGTAACATAAAATTTTTGTTTTACATTACCCCCACTATTACTCTTTTGCATTCCTTTTCAAACCACAGTCTCTGGTGTATTAGAGCGTATGAGAAGCATGGTTATACACCCTTATATACCTATCAGAAAAGATACCAAGGTACTGGCGTCTCCGTCTTCCGTTACCTGTCATCTGTCACCTTAAAGTATATCTTAATTTTATGATATTTATTTTAATTTTGATGAGCTTTCCTATCGATTCTTGCTTTCTCTCTTAACTCCCTACCATAATGAGTTTTTAGAATCGGTTTGAATGCAAATGATTTAGAAGTAGTATTTACGGAAGATTCAACTTGCTTCGTGAGAGAGAGCTAGGAATCCTGAGTAGCGCGTGTTTGCCTTCGGGCTAAATCTCTTTGAAGCTGTTACACTCCTATGCTACGTGCCTTTTGATATTCGCCGGCTAGTTCAAATCAAGAGCCAACTACGTCAGGATTGTGTTAGCTTCGGCTAAACCTCTTAGTTAGTTCTAATTTAGCTCTTATTTCTTATTTTGAGTTTTAGGCCAAGTGGAGGCTTTGTTGTAAGCCCGAGAAAGGGGCCAATTGTAGGGTAGTTAACCGCTCTTGAATCTACGACTTTTATAATTTGAACAAGTTCAAATATCATGTTCCTCAACGTTCATTTAGTAGAATAAGAGTGAGAAACTCTACAACCTACCTGTGTATCTGTGTATGAGCATAATGAAGTGATTTTTTTAACACTACAATTCATATCAAAACTTTCAAAACAAGGACCATTTTTCGTATTTAAGCTCTCTACCTTCATATAGAGTTAATAAGAATTTCGGTCAAATTTAAAAACTGGAAGTGGTATTTTACTTGGAGCCATATTTTCTAATGTACAACCGGAAGTCGTATTTCGCTTTAAGTCCACGGTAGATTTTAATGGAACACAATATTAAAATATAATCCAAAACTTTCTAAATTTTAGTTGTAAGGATTATGCTAATTTTATTAACAGTTAAATTTTGAGTTCAATTTCCTTTCCTATCGCTCCTTAATTTCAACTTACCACTTCAGGGCAGAATGTAAATTGAGGAAGAGTGGTATTTAACCGCGAAGCTCTACAGTCTTTGTTAGAGAGATACCAGATATTCTGGCTAGCACACATTCGCCTTTTTAGGCTACTCTCTCTTAAGCTATTGTTACGCTCGGCCGTACTTTAGACCCTTAATAGCTTCGCAGTCAATTAGCGTTAAAGGGTCAACTATGTTAGAATCTTGATAGCTTCGGCTATAACGTTTTAGTTAAGATTAGTTCTTACTTTCCTAAGTCCAAGCTCGAGTGTCGGCTTTATTGTAAAACTCCAAAGACGGAGTTCTGTTAAACTTTAGTTGGAATAATAAAGAGTCATTTCACCCTTCTCACTTGTTGTTTTCTACCTCACGAATTCAAGCGGTTATTCGCTTAATTGTTCTTAAGATTCTTCACATTCAAATGTAACTTAGAATTACACAGTGGGGAATCCCACATAGTAATTAAGACGTATGTACTTATGGTTAAAAACATATTAGATATCGACTTTAAACTGATAAACCAAAAGCGATATTTTATTTTGGATCTCTGAGCAGGTTTTCGTGAAAAAATATGTTATGACAAGGTAATACAAAACTTCTCACATTTAGCATTTAAAACACGTGAATATTGAGAACAATCTGTCACATTTATAAAAATTAAATATATGTTTGGAATTATGCCATATGCAGGGAGATGAAGCTGAGCTATCGTTATAAAGCAATTAAATGTATTAGCTTCAATCTTCAATTCTGTATGCTTTGTGTTGAATCACTTTTCAAATAAACGGAAGCTTCCAAAAAATGTTACAACTACGTATTATTTTTGAAGAAATAATACAGCAAATAGTACAGCGAATATGAATAAAAAAAGTAAGGCAACACTTAAGACTGTACTGGGAATTCTAAAGGCACGCTCCTTTTAAAGATTTTGTTATTTTACTGATAAATTTCATTACGTGTAACTGTAAAAAAAAAGTGATATTTAATAAATAAAGTTAAAAGGACAAATAAAACAGTTCTCGTCTTATTGAGAAAACTGAACATTGATACCATGAACTGAGGAAAGAATGTATGACAAAACATTCTATCGAGAATTGTAAAGATATGCTGCTTTTAAAAACTTGTTGACTGTTCAGTTGTAGAGTTCCTCACTCCTTTTGACTAAAACGTCGTCGAACTTATCGAAGAAACGTCGAAAACTTTGACGAAAAGTCGGCCGTAAAAGTCGCTGAAGCGTCTTACGGCCGAGCGTAAGGCAAACACGCGCTACTAAAGATTCCTAGCACTCTCTCTCGAAGTTAGTTAAACCTCCTTTAAACACTTCTTTTAACTCATTTGCCTCAAACGCGAGGCTAAAAATTCGTTCTGGTAAGGAGTTGTAAGTGAAAACAAGAATTGATAGGAAAGGGCTTTAAAATTAAAATAATGTTGTAAAATTAAAGTATACCTTACAAAGTCATTGATTTGTGAATCCGAAACACTATGTGGCGAGGATATACTACAATCGTTACGATCAAAGCATGAGAACTCGTGTGTTTACGAACATGATAGTTACCATTGTTGATCGGATGGGTAAATTGAGTAGTATTTATAAGGAACATTGAGCCATAAAGTTCGTAAACAAATTAGATTTTATGTACTAACAATCGACCGGAACTGATAGTTTACTTTTAAAACACGTTGCTCGTACAAGATCACGTGGTCGCGACATCAGTGTTTTTGGTACTATTCCGTTTTGAAGACCGTAAAAAACTGCAGCGAAAATGCATGCGCAAAAGCGCCAAATCTAGCAAATGCGCCCATTTAACAGCGCGCCAAATCTAGAGTACGCGCTGATTTCAGATTGCGTAAGTTTATACAGTTCTATAATTCTTAAGATGCCATTCAAATACTAGTTTAATTTTTAAAACCTTTTTTGATATCCTATGGATTTAACAATTTGAGAATTGCCTATGAAGAAAAGACTGCAAAAGAATTTTGGGTAAAGTGCAGAATCACCCACTGCTTGACGCGTTTTTAAGTATTGCACATACTCGGTATCCACGTGCACATCGACCTATTTTCACTTAAAATAGTAAAATAAAATTGACAAAAATCCAATAGTTTTTATCCTTGTAAAAAGCGGCAAACAAATAAGTGGGCGATTCTGCACTTTACCGAGAATATTTTCAAAGAAAAGCCTTCATTCATTATAGAAAATTACGTTTGAACAACCAACGAGATGAAATTATGCTCTAGTTGGTAGCTAATAAGTCGGTAGCGAAATAGCGATGCAGGCATCCATTCAGTTATGTTTAGCAATTTTTATATAAATTATAATAATGATCTGAAATAGTTATTTACTACTACTCTTCCATTCAGTCATTTTTAGCCTTTTTCATATAAATTATAATTATAAAAAAGTATTATATGAAATTAACCTTTCATCTAGATTAAAATATCAATCTTAGATAGTTATTTACTATTACACTTCCTTTCTTCCGTTAGGGTGCCGCAATTATTTTTGGCAGCATTGGCATCAACAATAGTTTGGCGATTTTTTACGGCCCTCAAAACCGAATAGTACCGCTAAGATCTTCCTATATCTTTAAATTCCTACACTGACACATAAAATCTAAAGTATACCTGGATGCACTTCCATTCTTTTGCCTAATTTCGAGTGAATTAACTTCCTTTTAGCTAACTGCACTTGCCATAGCCCTTTTCTTTTTAAAAATATCTTCCTTGTAACCATTTGAATAGAGGCTGCTAACGCCATCTATTGAGTACCGTTGTAAACATTTCTGAAGAAAGTGATATTTTAGTTAATAAAATGAATATGATAATAAAATAAATTATGCTAAATAAAATGAATTATGTTAAAGATCTTTTTTGATACATTATTTCGAATACAACAATTTTGAAGTTCTTGTCTTATTTCGATATTTATATATTGTTTAATAAAATACATTTTTATTTCAGAATTGACGATAAAAAGAACAAGAAAAAAATATTTTAACCATACTCGATATTTAAAGAATGAAGAATCTGTATTAATGTATGTTCTTCGCAAACGGCCACCAGATTTCAAACAAAAGTAGTCCTCTACCAGAACATTTATACTTCGAAATCGGAATTTGAAATTTCGAAATTGTTTTTGATTTATTTGATAATTTATGAAAATTTGATCAATTCTTTATTAATAAATTTGGCAATTTAACAGCAATATATTGCCACTCGGCAAAAGGTAAGATATTTTTATTTCAAATTTCATAAAAGAATTTAGCGATTTAAAAGAAATGTGTTACAACTGCTCGATACAAAATATATTTATCAGCCACACGCAAGTTTGCTGCCATTTGGCGAAACGTAAGGTACTTTCTTTCGAACTGAATCTCTTATTAAATAACAATTTAAGTGATTTAAAAGCAAAAAAAAATGTAGTTCCTCATCTGCAGTATTATTGATTACTAGCTGGACTCACGAATTTCCACTCACTAGGCTCATTAAAATGTATATGTGTTGTATATTCTTTTTATAATAACTATTTTAGGCGGCTGGACCAGCAAGCGGCTAGTAAACTAATATATAAATTTTAAAAAAAAGTATTTCAAAAAATATTTAGTGCTACTCCAAACGTTCTGAGCACTTCTGGCGATGTTACGCTTCTGATACTTCAACATATTATTATTAAACTGCCAAGAGTATTTTATTTTGATGACTTGATTCGATGAATATGTAATAAAATGGCTAATCATCTCGAATCTCACTTCAAAAACCAGTGTTACTGAACTGTATATATATAAGATTAAACACAGCAGACTACTTTTTTAATAAATTCTAAGATATTATCATATAAAACGAACTTATTTACAAAAATAAAAGTTTAAAAGCGAAACACCTTAATTTTACTTCATTCTACGAAGTAAAGGAAGTATTGTAATCGCGAAAAATTTCTATTTCGTATTTCAACCCCTCTTTGAAATCATTTGAACGATATTTTTGCTTGACAGCTGCATGTACGTACAGAATAAAGGATTGTTTCTGCCAAACAATCCTGCCAAAAAGGTTTGTAAAATTGATTTAAAATCGATTCAGATTTTTTCTTGACGTATGTATGTATCTCGCATAGCTCAAAAACGAGTAGCCGTAGGTAGAATGTTGAAATTTTGTATATGGGACTGCTATAGCATGTAAAGGTAAAGGTAAAGGTAAAGGTAAAAATATGGGGGACACCAGCGATGTACCACAGGTCAACTGGTAATGCCTTCCCATACTAACTCTTTGGGAAAAAAAGAAAAAAAAGAGGGGGGTAATTGCAAGTTTTATAAGAATTTGCATAGACTGAAGCTTTTCAAAAGGTCTAAAGTTTGCCTATTATGGTACATCGTGCAATTCCACAGTACGCCCCGCATCCAGTATTTATTAAGAGTAATGGTGTAGGGCATAAGTAGATTACAAAATAGTCGGAATATAATTTGAGATTCACAAGATAAATTGAACATCTGATTTGGTGCAACAAAAATAGGAGATAAACATAATTAATAAACAAATAAGCACAATGAGATAATTATAATTAGTACTGGCAAACACAATGTTAAAATGAATTGTTATAATAATGCTATAGAGGTGGGTGTCCATGGGTTATTTCAGATATATTGGTTTATTGCAGTTATTATAAAGTTCACGAGCGGAGCCATTTTGTCCATAAACACAGCATGTAAAAGTTCACTAAGTTTAAACTGTATGTGGACCTACACTTGACAGAGATCTAGGCCGTAGGAAGAGAGTCGTTGCATAATTTTCTGAAACTTTGGATATTGATGTTTATCTTTAATTAAAATGCTTTGGAATGTCAGGAGGTCAGTTCTTGGGGATTTTATGTGAATATCCTTAGTTAAGGGGCATGAGAAAGTGTAATGATCAGGAGTTCCCTGTTCCCCACATATACAGATATCAGAATTTGCCAAATTTCTTGAGTAGAAATATGTGGGGAAGGGTCCATGTCCTGTTATAAAGTAATTTAGGGAAGGATTCGAGTTCAGAGATGCGAAGCTTACATTGGGGATCAAGTTATATGTGCGTCTTCCCTGTGGAGCATTGTTCCACAAATCTTGCCAAGATTTTGAAGCAAGTTGTTTTAGTTGGTACTTGAAATTTGAGCGAGGCCACGGAATGATGATTTCAGTACGATCTTGATTAATAGCTGCTTCTTTGGCTAGTTCATCTGCCTGATCATTACCAAAATGGCCACTATGTCCTTTGATCCATGAAATTTGAATTTTGTAGTTTGGAATTTTGCCAAGATGAGAATTTATGTCGGATATCAATGGAGAGGAAGGTAAAGGATTTTTAATAGGTAGAATAGCTGCTTGGGAGTCAGATTTTATGCTAAATTCGTTGAGATTTTTTAGATTTCAATCGCTGCTTTTATAGCTGACAATTCCGCTTCAAAAACACTATTATTATTATGGAGATGGCCTTTCCATTTCATGATATTTGAGGGGGTAATTTGAAAAAAGACTGTGGAACCAACTTTTCCTTCAATTTTTGATCCTTCAGTATAAGAAATTAGAGATAAACTTGAATTTTCTTCAGACGTGGGGAATATTATTTTGCTGAAGCGAAGCGCTGAATGGATAAGATTGGGGTTAATTTTCTTTTCATAGTTGGATAGCCAAAAGTTTTGGTTGTTGAATTCTGCGGCTTGGTTAAGTTGAAGGACTTTCATATAGGTGCATTCCATTTCTGCACCGATTGATAACGGAAGAGTACCAGCTAAAGTATCAAGTGCTATATTTGAAGTTGTGCGTACACCCGAGTAATGCAAAGAGTAAAAGGCCTGTCGTTGTGCATGTCCCTTTTTGGTTGCAATCAGCTGCACCAGTCGTACATAAACATATATACATATATTCCTACCCCGTTACCTGACTCAGTGAACTTAGTTTTTACTTCCTTGTATGAAGTAAAAAGGAAGTATTGCAATCGCGAAAATTTTCGGGTATCATATTTCAACGAAAATATCCACTTTGACCGCTATCAAATGCAATTTAACGATGTTTTGGCGTGATATCTGTACGTAAGGACAGAGTAAAGGAATCGTTTTCCCCAAAAAAATTATAAAACGGATTTAAAAGGAATTCTGAAGGGATTTTCTTTCGTGGCGTCTGTACATACGTATGTATGTTTATATCTTGCATAACTCAAAAACGAGTAGCCTCAGAACGTTAAAATTTTTATAGGTCTGATATAACATGTAGATATGCACCTCCCTTTTTGCATGCAATCCGCCGCACCAAAAGTATGTATACATCTATATACATATATAGACATATACACCCTCTGTTACTTGGCTCAGGGAGTTCAGTTCTTTTATTCTTATACGTTGATAAATTGCGCATTTTTTTACTTTAAAAATGATTTAATTATGTTGTTCTTATATTCCAGTTAAGGTGTTTATACCTTTAATAAATCTGCATGCAATATTTGTAGAATTATCAACAATTTAAAGTTTGTTAGAGTGCGGCTAAGCCTAATTATTTCTACCGCAGCAACCATATTTGTTTACGTTTGAAACTTAGCAGAATATAGTGGATTTGTTGCCAATCTAGAGAAACTAAGCTTCGCAACGACAAAGATAACGCCTTCTTTTATTATTGCGAATTAAATCATGCTTAATCCATTCAGGAATTTATTCGAGGAAATAAAGTTTTAAGATTTAGTTTGTAATTTTTAATATAGATATTTTGAGTTTTTATGTATTTTTACCTTGTCGCGAAGTGAGAACTGAATTAATTGAATGAGAAATACTGAATCGTCTATGAAATTTTTTTTTTTTTTTTTGTTTAATTGATTCTATACATCGTTTTAGATTTATTATAGTATTTGAACGGAACTCGTGGTAGCAATTAAATAATTCTTCAGATGGCATAATTTTTTTTTCATTCTGAGTTATAAAATGAATGAGATGTAACGTAAAAATAAAATATAGTGAATTTTAAAAAGCTCATTTATTCAATTGCGGTTTATGCGATATCGACGAAGTAGATTTAATTCAATTCAATAAGTTTAAATAAAATGCAAGAAAAAAATGTGTATAATTTAATATTCTGTGAAAGGAAATTATGTGGTGTACACATTAGACTTTTTTTATTCTTATATGTTGGTAAATTGTGCATTTTTTGCTTTAAAATGATTAAATTATGTAGTTTTTATGTTCCGGTTAGGATTTTTATGCCTTTAGTTAATCTGTATGCAATTGCTGGAGAATTATCAACAATTTAAAACTTTAAGTGGCGAATTAAACCTAACGACCCGCCATTTGTTTACATTTGAAACTCATTAAAATAGTGAATTAAGTAAGTTTCTGCCCTTTTTGTTGAATGAGACCAAAAGTATGAGACACTAAAGAACTGCTAATTGAATTCATTGAACGAGAAATATATCTCCAATGAAATTCGAAGAAATAAGTTTAAATGAAATGCATCAAAAATTGCGCGGAATTTAATAGGCCAAACAAGGAAGTCATGTGATGTCCACATCAGATTTTTTATGCTTCTGAACAACCCAAAAGTCTATATTCACTTTCTTTTTTTTCCAGCTTGAAAAGTTCACAGACAAAAAGTAAAACCGGCGCCACTTATCTGAATTGTTTACAAGGTAAACAAGTCACCTTTTCTTTTCCTTTTATGGAATTATTTTATCGGATTCCGAATAAAAATCGTAATCTGTTCTGTAATGGACTCGAAAGAAGACGCAAAGAAGAGCAGATTCTGCTTCTGTTGTTGCAGAAGAAGGACTCGTATCCATTATTCTCCAAGACATTAAGAAAGTCGTGCCCTCGAGCAGACAGGAGGCGCTGCGGACGCATCATTTACCAGACAACGAAATGGAACGGGAAGAAAGCAGTGGGAAACTCTCGAATACAAGGAGGGATAGAAATGGAGTTTCTTTGCAATTACGATATAAATAAATATTTGAACTCTGGGTTTCGAAAACATAATAATATGGAAAACATAATATATGGTTTCAGGGAGATGAAATACATTTATGTTATCGTCAATATTGTTGCATTTTTCTTATCCGAAAACTTCATTTCTGATCCTTCTTTTGAAAGAAATTTTGTGGGAAATTAAATTTAAAATAAAAGTATCTTCGTATATTTATTAGAAGTGAGAGAAAATATGAATAATTTGTTATTACAATTTTATTTTCTTGACACAACAAAGTATAAAAGTAGTTTACAGAACCTCTAATGTCATAACAGTATACAGGAAGAAAGAAGAAAATAAAACATTTTGCATCTTATTGCAACACAATTTATTGAAGTTTTGATATAACCAAACGATAGGTTTCAGACTGAAATGTAGCAAATCAAGCTGAATCGACATATGTCTATTTTACGGTTTGTGATATAGATCAGTACAGAGAGTTATGAAGTATTCCTTAACTTATTTATGTTAGTTATTAAGTTAATGTTAATTATTATTAACTTAATTTTTTAATATTTCATTGTTTTATTAGTTATTAGCCCAAACGTCGTTAGCGCAGAAGGGCTATTAATTTCGTTACGGCATTTTGCGTTAAAAACTTTAAATGTCGGTTTACTTTCAAATTGTTGCCACCAATTACTATTATCGCCCGGTATTATATTTAAAGAAATTAAATAATGAAGAATCTACATAAATGTATGTATGTTTCTCGCGTTGTGATAAAAAAAAAACGGTAGCTAAAGCCTTACAATTTTGAATAGCGTACGTTTCCATCCGACTATGGGCATCTGGAAGCCCGAATTTGGAATTCCTTTCACTATTTATTTCATATTTTGTAAAACATTAACGAATTTTGGACAAACAAACTCAACAATTTCAAAGAAGCGAACAATGGCAACACTCTACGGAGAAAACACCTTTTTATCTCCAGCGCGCAAGACTGTATCGGAAATTTTAAAGATAGGCACATTTTAAAATAATTTTGCGATACTGGTTATTGAACTGAATTTTAAGTGCGAAGACCATGATATGTAATAAATAAAGATAACACACAAAACGTTAAAAAATCGCCCCTTTGAGCGTAATGAAAAATCTCGAAGCTCTCAGATTTTTTAGTCCAAAGGGGCAATTTGCCCAGGACTATTAATTTCGTTTTGGTATTTTGCTTTGACTCACTACAAGCATTGTTTCATTTTTCAAATTGTTACCACCAAATATTATTGCCCTGTATTTTTTTTCCAATAGCAAATTGTGAACAGTTATACTTTTGTAACAGAGTCCAGGCCCTTAGGTATCGCAAGCCGGTAGTAACCGCCCAGACGGTATAGTAGTTAAGCTTCCCTAACCACTATACCGTCTTTGCGGTTATTGCCCTGTATTATATTTAAAGAAATTAAATAATGAAGAATCTGCATAAATGTCTGGAAGCCCAAATTTGGAATTGGTTTTATTATCGATATCCTATTTCGAATTTTTGATTAACAAACTCAACGATTTCAAAACGAGCAATGGCAAGACTGTATGGGAAAAAAAAACAATTTTATATCCAGCGCGCGAGACTGTGTATCGGAAATTCTAAAGATATGCTCATATTTAATATTATTTTGCGATATTGCCGTTGAATTGAATTTTATGGTTTAATTGCAAAGAATATGATATTTAATAAATAAAGGTACACACAGAACATTGAAATATCTAAAATCTGAAAGCTTTTAGATTTATTTATTTATTTGCGTTACTCTCTCCTGTCGGTTTTCCATAGGGCTCCAACACATTT